>NW_025319052.1:0-644203 GCF_017639315.1 Drosophila ananassae
AACTCAACTGATGTGGTTAATACTTACTACAACACTACAACAAATCTGGGGAGCCCTTTTGATGGAACACAACATGGCGACCGTGACAGGACACTAAGGACATGTTCCTCAAAGGATCCCCCAACCGTTATTTCTCAACTGGACATCAAATCAACACAACTAGGATCAACAACTGAAAAAAAAAAACATCAACGAAAAAAAAAAAAAACAACACACACAGCAGCAGCCACCCTTAAATGGAATTCCTACGGAAAAAAAATAAAATATCGCAGTAAGTAGAGTGTGATGTGTGCTAAACGTAGTGGCGTGGTTAAACGTTTGAAAGCCAGAAAGGCTGAATTACTGAAGCTACTAAATAGCGGAAGTAAATTAGAGTGGAACAACTCGGTGAAAATACACGCCGAAGTTGAACACATAAAAAACTTATTAACGCAAAGAAGTAATAAAACCACAGCCACTCACACATCCACCTACACTGCAATAACCAATATATGCAAAGACAAGATAATATTTAATCCACCACCGAAACAGGAATTACCGAAATTAAAAAGAAAATGCCCCAATGACTGCAGAGGACCCCTGGAATCACCGATCTGTGAGCAAACCTGTGCCAGCACCGGTGCCCCAACAACCAACTAAGAAGGATAGCCTGTGCAGCCAGCACCGGCCCCGCTTAGCGCTCCAAGCTAAGCCCGGATCAGTGAACCGACAGCGCTACCAAGAGCGCAATATTTTTTTTCCCATGCACTGCGTTGCATATTTTGTTTGTATTGCACTGCGATGCATATTTTTTTTTTAGTATAAAGAATCATTTGTAAAATTGAGCGACATTAAAGTTGCCCGATTAGCGTGTGGCCTGAAAACCATACAAAAAATAGGCAGGTTTTTATGTAAAAAAAAATAATGAAAAACCAAGAAAAACAACTAATATATATAAAAAAAAAATTATAGGCAAGTTTTAAAAAAAAAAAATAAAAAAATAAACGCAATATGCATATAGCCAAATAAGACAAGTCTTTAAATGAGCCAAATTGAATGGCAAATAAATAATAAATTAAATCATACAATTTACAAAAAAATTTATATACCAATTCAAGAGAAAATACCCAAAATGGGTTTAGTAGATGTAAAACAAGTGGACTCCACAGCAAATGTAATAAATAAAATTGAGTCCAGCACTACTAACACCGAATTGACAAATATCCTTTTATCAATTATTGTATTTATTTTGATTGCATTCATTTTGTATAAAGCATACATTTTTTACAATAAATGTATAGCAAAAAGATCGATTAATAAAAGCCATGCTAACGATCTGGACAAAATATAAAAAAAAAATATAACGGAAAAATAAAAATTAATTTTTATACAACAAAAAAATAATAAAAACGCTCCATGCCAAATGCTGATATATTAAGAATGCACCTATGATATATACAAAAAAAAAAAACAAAAACGATTTCATATGTTTATGAATAATCCTATCTTTACGTACAATGAAAATAAAATAAAAATAAATAAAATAAAGAAAGTTTAAAAGAAAATAATTCAAGTATGAGTACTCAAAGAGCTATAGAAAAAACATATGAAAAGGACCCCTATTTCAAAGAAAGGATCAGGCAGTTAGTATCGACAACCCCAGTTAGTGTGTATGAACTAGAAATACTTTATGTAGAAACATTTAACTGCCATGTTTCACCATTGTTTCACTGCACTGCAACCCAAAAAGGAATAGTATTAACAACAATTCCGGGTGTGCTAGTGAAATCAAGAATAGACGAGCATCTACTTTTAGGTAGAACGATTGTTATGATGGTTTCAAAAAGATAATCCACATCCATAATATAATGGAATGGAATGAATTATCAAAGGAACTATCAACCATTAAAGCAGAATTTGACAAATCTCATAAGTCACTAACACAAAATAGACCGATACAAAAAACAACGGTCAATAAACACGTAGAAATATTAGTCAAATGCTTTCATGAAGCTCGAATATTAATATATGAACACAGAGAAAAGTTAAATCCGGATAACTGGTCTCGAGTATCAAAATTTTTGATCAGACTAAGATCTAATCTAACTTCTGTTAAAGAAAGGTTCAAGCTCGATATTTCAATACCTACTATTCTCAATACTTCAATAACAATTGAAGCTGGTGACGAACCAGAATCAAAAGAAGTTGTTGACCAACAAGAAATAGAAGAAAGCGATATTAACAACCTTACGGTTCCGGCAGTCCTTATTCAATCTGAATTATCAGACCATGACTTGTCCGACTCTGAATTTAACGACAGCATTGTAGAATTAAAACCAACCACAATGGCTGACGAGAGCATTGCCCAAAGGGCATACATTAGAGAAATATCGAATGCCATCCCTGAATTTAACGGGCAAAGGTTACACCTTCAAAGATTTATAACAGCTTTGAGGTTAGTTAACCTAACGAAAGGCACATTCGAGAATTTGGCTGTAGAAGTAATTAAATCCAAAATAATTGGATCAACTTTATACAGAGTCCAAAATGAAACAACAATAGAAACAATAATCAAAAAACTACAAGACACTATAGTCGGAGAAACCTCTGACATAATTAAAGCCAAAATGGCGAAAACAACCCAGAAAGGCAAAACTGCAGAAAAATTCACGACGGAAATAGACAACCTAAGAAAGCTCCTAGAAGCTTCGTACATTGACGAAGGCCTATCGGCCGAACACGCTGACAAATTCAGTACCAAGGAGGCCATAACCACAATGGTTAAAAACTGTGAGCATGGCCGCCTCAAAACAATATTGGAAGCAGGCACTTTCATAACTATGAATGAAGCCGTCACAAAGTACATACAATGCAGTACTGAAATGACAGGTAATGCCAATTCAATATTGTACACCCAACGAGGAAATAATTATCGCGGTAATAATTTCAGAAACAATTATCGCGGTAGAGGTAATAATCGAGGTAATTATAATAATACCAGATATTACCAGAATAACGGTTATAATCAAAACAATGGCTACTACAGAAATAACAGTAACCAAAATAACAGTTATTACACAAACAACAACCGCGGCGGAAATAACCGTGGTGGAAACAACCGCGGCGGAAATAGCCGTGGGGAAAACAATAATAATAATAATAATAATAACAACCAAAATAACAATATAAGGATAGCCCAAACGAATTCCATATTAAAGGAAAATTCTGATAATTTTCAAAACATTCAAGATGATCATATCATAAACATACAGGGTATAAGCCAAGAGGTTACCAAATCAAAAGGCATAACTTCTATTGAAATTCAGACTTCTAAATACATCATCCCACATGATTTCCATATAGTAAATGTGCAATTCGCTATTCCTTGTGATGGGATACTGGGAATAGATTTTATCAAAAGGTACAATTGCCAATTGGACTTCAAGCCTTCTGAAGACTGGCTTATAATTAGACCAAGTAATCTCAAATATCCAATTTATGTTCCGATAACATACAGTTCTGGTAACAACTCCCTAATTCTGCCAGCAAGATCCCAAGTCATCCGGAAAATTAAGATAAATTCCAAAGAAAGTAGTGTATTGATTCCGAATCAAGAGATTCATAAAGGTATCTATATAGCAAATACCATAGCAACAGTCCAGAATGCATATGTAAGACTATTAAATACCACAAATATAGATCAGGTAGTTGATATTAAAAATATTCATCATGAACCACTTTCAAATTACGATGTAGTAAAAACAGACCCCGAAAATCGTAAAAAAACTGTCTTATCCCAACTTACAAAAAACTTCCCACCTCAATTCAATGATCAACTTACAAAATTATGCACCCAGTATAGTGATGTATTCGGACTAGAAACCGAAGCGATCACTACAAATAATTTCTATAAACAAAAACTGAGATTAAGTGATGATGAACCCGTATATACAAAAAATTACAGAAACCCTCATAGTCAACAAGACGAAATTCAAAGACAAGTCCAAAAACTCATTAATGATAAAATAGTAGAACCCTCTGTATCACATTATAATAGCCCACTTTTGCTAGTACCCAAAAAGTCACTCCCAAATTCCGAAAATAAAAAATGGCGATTAGTAATAGATTATCGTCAAATTAATAAAAAACTCTTATCTGATAAATTTCCACTCCCTAGAATTGATGACATTTTAGATCAACTAGGTAGAGCCAAGTACTTCTCATGTCTCGACTTAATGTCCGGTTTTCACCAAATTGAACTCGAAAAAAAATCACGAGATATAACATCTTTTTCAACGAACAATGGTTCATATCGTTTCACGCGATTACCATTCGGTTTAAAAATAGCAACAAACTCCTTTCAAAGAATGATGACTATAGCTTTCTCTGGATTGGAGCCTTCCCAAGCATTTCTTTACATGGATGACTTAATAGTCATAGGTTGTTCCGAAAACCACATGCTCAAGAACCTAACTGATGTTTTCGAGAAATGTAGGAAAAACAACCTAAAGTTACATCCCGAAAAATGTTCATTTATCATGCATGAAGTCACCTTCCTAGGACATAAATGCACAAATAAAGGAATCTTGCCCGACGAAAAAAAACACGACGTAATTCAAAATTACCCAGTCCCACATGATGTGGACAGCGCTAGAAGATTCGTTGCATTTTGCAATTATTACAGACGTTTCATAAAGAATTTTGCAGAATACTCCCGTCACATAACAAGATTATGTAGGAAAAATGTAAAATTCGAATGGACAACAGAATGTCAAAACGCTTTCGAACATCTAAAATCAGCATTAATAAACCCAACTCTGTTGCAATACCCAGATTTTAGCAAAGAATTTTGCATAATCACAGGTGCCAGCAAATACGCTTGTGGAGCAGTACTAACTCAAAATAAAAATGGATTACAGCTTCCAGTTGCATACGCATCAAGATCCTTTACTAAAGGTGAGAGCAACAAGAGCACTACAGAACAAGAATTAGCAGCTATTCATTGGGCAATAACATACTTCAGACCATATATTTATGGTAGACACTTCACTGTCAAAACAGACCACAGAGCACTTACCTATTTATTTTCAATGATAAATCCCAGTTCCAAACTAACACGAATGAGACTTGAATTAGAGGAATATAATTTTACAGTAGAGTATCTAAAGGGTAAAGATAATTATGTAGCCGATGCGCTATCTAGAATAACAATCACGGACTTGAAAAACATACATTTAAATATTAAAATTCTGAAAGTCACTACCAGAAACCAAAGTAGACAAAAATCCTGCGCAGGAAAAGAAAAAATAGAATTGCATAAGCAATCCATAGAAAAAGCTTCAAAGCCCAACGTATATGAAGTCATTAATAATGATGAAGTACTTAAAGTAGTGACCTTGCATGTAAATGACAATATGTGTTTATTTAAGCACGGAAGGAAAATTACAGCAAGATATAATGTTAGCGATTTGTATACTAATGGAACCCTTGACTTAGGTCAATTCTTTCAAAGGCTTGAAAAGCAAGCCGGTATGCACAAAATCAGCCAACTAAAGGTGGCACCATGGGAAAATATCTTTGAACATGTTTCAATTGATAATTTTAAAAATATGGGCAATTATACATTGAAATCATTAAGAGTAGCGCTACTCAACCCGGTGACCGTAATAAAAAATAATAAAGAAAAAGAAGCTATATTGTCTACATTTCACGATGATCCAATACAAGGTGGTCATACAGGCATTACTAAAACCTTGGCCAAGGTCCAGAGGCACTATTACTGGAAAAATATGTCCAAGTACATAAAAGAGTACATAAAGAAATGTCTTAAATGCCAAAAGTCAAAAACAACTAAACACACTAAGACCCCATTAACTATAACTGAAACTCCACAAAGAGCTTTCGATAGAGTAATTGTGGATACGGTTGGTCCACTACCAAAGTCAAACAATGGAAACGAGTATGCAGTAACACTCATATGCGATCTAACCAAATACCTGGTAGCGATACCAATACCAAATAAAAGTGCAAATACGGTAGCAAAAGCTATATTTGAAGATTTTATTCTAAAGTACGGTCCAATGAAGGCGTTCATTACGGACATGGGAACGGAATATAAAAATTCAATTATTGAAGGTCTATGTAAAAATTTAAATATTGAAAACATAACTTCTACTGCACATCATCACCAAACTGTAGGTACTGTGGAGCGAAGCCACAGAACACTCAATGAGTACATTCGTTCATACATCTCAGTTGACAAAACTGATTGGGATGTATGGCTACAATACTTCGTCTATTGCTTTAATACGACCCCCTCGATGGCACATGACTATTGTCCATACGAGCTAGTTTTTGGTAAAACTTCAAATTTACCTAAGCATTTTAATAGCATAGAAAACATAAAACCTCTTTATAATATAGAAGATTATGCTAAGGAATCAAAATTCAGATTATAACAGGCATTTAAGAGAGCCAGACTAATGCTAGAAGCTCATAAAATAAAACAAAAAACTATTTACGACAAAACTAGTTTAGATTTTGAGTTAAAAATAGGAGATAAGGTTTTATTAAAAAATGAAACTGGACATAAGCTAGATTTTAAATATACAGGCCCCTATAAGGTAGAACAGATAGGAGATAGGGATAATATAACTATATTAGACAATAAAAATAAAAAACAAATAGTACATAAAGATAGATTAAAACTTTTTATTTCATAATCAATCAACATTCTATAAATATATCACGTATGGCCACACATAAAAAAAAAAAACAAATAAAACAAATAAAAACAAAAAAAAAAAAGAGAGAAAAATAAGCATACCAAATATAACACCAAAAAAAAAATTATTGTTAACATCATTTATTAAAGTTTGTACAATCTATGTTAGAAAATAACTTCATTATATTACGTTATTTTTCAAAAGGAGGGAGATGTAATATGCACATATATGCACTATTAATATTATATATATATATCGACCACCCACTGTACCAAGAGTACTTAAAGGGTACACACTGTATCACTTTGTCGCAGTGTTTATGTTGTCCAAGGTCTCGGTCATAAACCTAAGTGCACCGAAATATGAATCGATATGAATAGCACGCCGAAAAGTGCATATGTCCGCATATACGTAACACGAGTGGACCTTATGCATGTCCACATACCTCCGCCTAAGCGAACATAACATAAATATATATTCATATATAAATATTTAAGAAATACATAAACGTCTCTCCGCTGCCGCTTTGGGCAGCGCAGCTACGAGACTTTAGACTTCCTTAACTCATAAGTATAATTGTAAATCCAGAAAACTCCCATGAGCTCGGAGCGGCAACAACGGCTGCTCCGAATAACTAGAAGACATTGAATAAAGTATACAAAACAACCCAAACTCAACTGATGTGGTTAATACTTACTACAACACTACAACAAATCTGGGGAGCCCTTTTGATGGAACACAACAAAATGCTGGCTGTCTATATTTCCATAAATAAGATTATATAGAAACATGACACCTAGCATCGTTCTACGATTTGTTAATGTTGGTAAGTTGATTAGTAGAAGTCTACTATGATAAGAGGGGTGGTAAAGATTTGCATCTCAATTAAGTCCCCTAAGAGCGGAAGTAAGGAAGTTTTTTTATACAGATTCAATGTGATCTTGGTGTACTCCATATTGAGGACTCCAGACACACGATCCATACTCAAGAATCGGACGGACCAGTGATGTATATAACGTTTTAGTTATGTACGGGTCATTAAACTTTTTTGACCATCTTTTAATAAAACCAAGCACACCCATAGCTTTATTAACCATGGTAGATACATGGTCGGTAAATTTAAGTTTCAAATCTAATAGGACACCTAGATCGTTAACCTGAGTTAATCGTTCTAAGGCGTTCCCATAGAGAAAGTACATAGCCTGGTGAGGACTAGATCGGTAAAAAGACATGAGTTTACATTTCAATCCATTAAGCTTTAGATTATTTGCTAAACACCAATTTTGAAGATTATCCAGATCGTACAAGTCGTACATAAGTACAAGTGAATTAGTTAAGGCAAGGGGCAAGTCGTTAATAAACAGAGTAAAAAGTAGGGGTCCAAGATGGCTTCCTTGGGGCACCCCCGATGTGGCGCGGACTACACGCGAGGTAACATCTTTAAAGAAAACACGTTGGGTTCTCCCTGATAAGTAGCTCGAAATCCACATAAGAAGATCAGTTGGGAATCCCAAAAGACTGAGTTTACTTATAAGAAGCGAATGGTTAACAGAGTCAAATGCTTTACTGAAGTCAGTGTATATGACGTCTGTTTGTAAGCCATTCCGGAAGCCATCCGTGATAAAAGATGTTAGCTCCAATAAGTTGGTAGTGGTGGAGCGGCACTTCATGAAGCCATGCTGGCACGGAGTTATTATTGAACTACATAGGTGTTGCAATTGTGGAGTGATAAGTTTTTCAAAAAGCTTTGGAATTGCTGACAATTTAGAGATGCCTCTATAATTAGCAGCGTAGGATTTTTTCTTTTTTTTATGCAGCGGAATAATGAAGTTTCCAGCGATAGATTAAAGAGTTTAACAAGCGGTTTGCACAGTGCCTCGGCGCAGTAAATCAGAACACAGCCTGGTACTCCATCAGGGCCTGGCGAATACACGGGCTTAACCTTAAGAAGATCCGATAACACACCACTTTGATCGAAAGATGGGCAAAATATAAGGTTGGCTGATTGGATATTATAAGTGTAAGGCTGAGCTAAACTGCTGCTAGGTGAATAGGTAGTTTGAACAAACTGTGCAAAGAGATCGGCCATTGCCTGATCTGTGTTCGCTTAAGAGTTCTCAAATGTAAGCAGTGGGGGAAAGGATACATGTTTACGCTTTACGCTAAACTGAATCCTGCAGCGGCGAATATAACTCCTATATCATTCTGCGGTATGCACGGTGAAATTGGACCGAGCTACTAAGTATCTTGAATAACTAACTGTACAGCCAGATAATCTATGTTTGTTTAAAAGTCTACTCATACTATTCTTTAAATTTATAAGGTGCCTTGTATACCAAGGCGGATTCGTTGAAGCGGACGGATATTTCCACGGCACGCAAGCGTCGAAAAATATGTTCCAAGTGTAATAAAATTTTTGTAATGCGATGTTTATATCCTCGCATGCCAGTAAATCAGACCAATCAAATTCCAAAATTAACTTATTTAATTTCGTAAAGTCAGCCTTACGAAAGAAACAAACTTTCTGAGATTTAACTGTAGACTTAAGGTCAAAAAAGTAATTATTTTCGATTGAAACCTCAAGAGTGGGATGATATGGATCCTCAGGGTTAGAAAGGGGCCAAAGTTCTGGAAAGAGTAATTCCATCAGGATCAGAAACGAAACATAAGTCCAACAGCCGACCTAAAGAATTTCTAACGTGGTTAATTTGCCCGAGTGACATGTCGAACATGCCCTCAGGGAAGTCATGGTGGGAGTTAAGCTGTAAAGACGGTGAATAATCAACATTTGACCACATAAGTTCTGGGATATTAAAGTCACCCAGAGCTATCAGCTGGTCACCATCAGACAGACGATCGAAAACCAAACGAATAGCGGACAAATGTTTCCAGTATGTTGGCGGTTCGGACGAAGGTGGTATGTACGAACAGGTTACATACAAAGATTGATCGGACAAAGTGATTTTGGTGCAAAGAAATTCAATGTTACCAAACTCTTGTGATTTTACCTCTTCAGAAGCGAATTTGGAGTCTACAGAAATTAGCACTCCTCCTCCCCTTCGCAAAGTTCTATCACATCTAAAAGTGGTGTACCTACTAGGAAAAACTTCGGAGCTTAAGATCTCCGGCTTTAACCAAGTTTCTGTAAATACTATAATGTGGGATGCAAAAAAAGAACTATCAGAATACAGTTTGGGAAGTTTACTACGTAACCCTCTTGTATTCTGATAGGTAAGTGTTAATGAAGACATTAGTTTTTTGAGATTGAGGAAGATGAGGTGGAAGGTTGATCAGTGGCCTTAACATGTGGGAGTTTTACACCCACAGGTTTGTTTATCTTTTTTTTCACCGTACTTGGTTGATGTTCTTGGACGAAAATGTTCTCTGGCCAAAAGCTGGCGGAACAGATCGTCTTGAACATCTGCAAGGGCACACGTGTTTTGAAAGATGACGTGTGCCCGGTGTAAGAATATTTGAATTTTGTAATATCCACCACCTTTATTTCGGCTTTTGCTTTGGCTTTGATGTAAGCCGAGATATCAATCTCCGAAGTATCAGGGGCAAGCCGGGAAACAAAAATGTGTTTCGATGGTGGGATCACGTGCAAGGGTTTTGGTGCCGCCGTAACTAATACTGCGGCGAGAGTAGAAGCAAAAAAATAGCAACAACACCGTAGGAGATGAAGAAGCAGAGCAGGGCTATGTTTGGAAAGTAAATTAAATAAATAATTATTTTACCTCCAAATATATCACTGCACACGCGAAGCGATACGGATATAAAAAATTGCAATTTGTTTTTATATCAGTAAAGAAATAAACACCGATTGTTTATAGAAAGCTTATTGCAAATTTTACAAAAACGTAGTGCGCACAAAAAAAACACGTCCGTCCGCTTTAAGATAAAGAGAGGAAGTATTGTAGCCATACATTCCAATCCGTTTTGTCAACTGAGATGTATGAACGAATGTACTCATTGAGTGTTCTGTGGCTTCGCTCCACGGTACCTACAGTTTGGTGATGATGTGCAGTAGAAGTTATGTTTTCAATATTTAAATTTTTACATAGACCTTCAATAATTGAATTTTTATATTCCGTTCCCATGTCCGTAATGAACGTCTTCATTGGACCGTACTTTAGAATAAAATCTTCAAATATAGCTTTTGCTACCGTATTTGCACTTTTATTTTGTATTGGTATCGCTACCAGGTATTTGGTTAAATCGCATACGAGTGTTACTGCATACTCGTTTCCATTGTTTGATTTTGGTAGTGGACCAACCGTATCCACAATTACTCTATCGAAAGGTCTTTGTGGAGTTTCAGTTATAGTTAATGGGGTCTTAGTGTGTTTAGTTGTTTTTGACTTTTGGCATTTAGGACATTTCTTTTGTACTCTTTTATGTATTTGAACATATTTTTCCAGTAATAGTGCCTCTGGACCTTGGCCAAGGTTTTAGTAATGCCTGTATGACCACCTTCATACAGCCTGTAATTTTCCTTCCGTGCTTAAATAAACACATATTGTCATTTACATGCAAGGTCACTACTTTACGTACTTCATCATTATTTATGACTTCATATACGTTGGGCTTTGAAGCTTTTTCTCTGGATTGCTTATGCAATTCTATTTTTTCTTTTCCTGCGCAGGATTTTTGTCTACTTTGGTTTCTGGTAGTGACTTTCAGAATTTTAATATTTAAATGTATGTTTTTCAAGTCTGTGATTGTTATTCTAGACAGCGCATCGGCTACATAATTATCTTTACCCTTTAGATACTCTACTGTAAAATTATATTCCTTTAATTCAAGTCTCATTCGTGTTAGTTTGGAACTGGGATTTATCATTGAAAATAAATAGGTAAGTGCTCTGTGGTCTGTTTTGACAGTGAAGTGTCTACCATAAATATATGGTCTGAAGTATGTTATTGCCCAATGAATTGCCCAGCTGCTAATTCTTGTTCTGTGGTACTCTTGTTGCTTTCACCTTTAGTAAAGGATCTTGATGCGTATGCAACTGGAAGCTGTAATCCATTTTTATTTTGAGTTAGTACTGCTCCACAAGCGTATTTGCTGGCATCTGTAATTATGCAAAATTCTTTGCTAAAATCTGGGTATTGCAACAGAGTTGGGTTTATTAATGCTGATTTTAGATGTTCGAAAGCGTTTTGACATTCTGTTGTCCATTCGAATTTTACATTTTTCTTACATAACCTTGTTATGTGACGGGAGTATTCTGCAAAATTCTTTATGAAACGTCTGTAAACGTCAACATTTGACCACATGTGTGCGTATTTTGTTATTCATAAATGTAAATTCTATAAATCAGTGGAAGATCAAGAATTCGTTTTAATAAATTTTAAAAGAACATTTCGTTACATATAGCCAATTAATAGTTTTTATCGATAATAGATCTACGAAAATTCTTCAAACTGAATTTCAGAAGAGAACAAGGAATTTATATGTGAATAGAATTTTAACTTTTATTGAGTTTTCTTTTAGATTTTAAACTTTACTTTACGTTAAGGGGGCAGGATGGTTTGAGACTTCAAAAAAATTTTTTTTTCAGAAATTTTTTATATAATAGAACATTATCTTAGGAATATCCTGTGAAAGTTTCATGTCGATCGGACTAAAACTTGCTGAGATACCGATTTTCTAGTTTTTTTCTCTCCATATACTTTCCATTGCTTTTAAAACTTTAGACGCGTTTTGCTCAAAACAACTTTTTCAAGTCGGTGCGTAACGTAAGTCAAAAAGTAATGCTCGGATCTTAATAAAATTTTGTACACATCTTTAATACAATAAATACTTGCGGATGAACGAACGCTTTTTTTTTTTTTTAATTTTTTTTACTTTTTTTAGGGGCAAAAATGGGCGGATTTTTATGTAAAAATGGCACTTTTGACTTTGAAACCGCGCCAAAAATTCAAAATTGCATATTTTTCAAAATGGTTTCGTTCATCCGCACAAGAAACAAATATTTTAAGTAAATCAATTCAATTTTTTGATTTTAGATAACACTGTAAGGCCAGACTTTACGCACCGCAAGAGACCAATTTTTTGAAGCGACTCCGGCCGACTGCCGTCACGGAATAAATAATAATTATTTCTTAATAAAAAATATTCTTAAATACTCTACAAATATAGCCATTTATCGTGTAAAAAAATTGGATCATTTCGTTCACTCAGAAATCAGAAAAAAAATCGCAAAAATGTGCTTTTTTTCAGCCCCTGAAACCATCCTGCCCCCTTAAATGAATATCATTCTGTGTTTTTACTAAGATATGCAATGGTATAAAGACAAGAGAGTCTGCAGAGCAGCTGATGCATATAAACATAGTTTTGTTGTTGTGCCAACACTCACCAAAACATTATTTAGCGTAATCGCTCACCTGCTGATCCACCGATGAAAGCGCTTCCATGAGTGTTGCAGCTGAAAACTTAGGCATAAGGGAATAGAAATCTTAAGGTTATCTTGCTTATACAATATGCACTCGCCGTTTACATTATTTTCAGCAGCTCTTCATCTACTAATTCTCTTCTACGATGATAGATGTAGGCTAATTCTCTGTTTACAAATTTTCATATAATTCTCTCTGCATTAATCGTTGGTATTTATGCGATCTTATAACATAATTTCTTCTCTTAATATTCTACATGTGAGCTTTTACTTTTACTTGACCTTGCAAGAATTCTATCTTATACATGCTTCTTGACGGGTACTAAATTGAGTTTCTTTCTTATAATCGAATTTAGCTAACATTTAATTACAAAATTAGTTTACTTCTTGGTATTCAAACAGTATTTCTTCCTTTTTTTGATTCTTTTCTATTTATTCTAAAGCATGTGTTTTAATATATGTTTACATTTCATCGTTTTATGCCGCATTGAGAGAAATTTGTAGCAATTCAATTTTACATGACAATATTTCTAAAATTTTTTAATTGCCTTTAAGCGTAAAACTAGTCATAATTTCGTCACATAACAAAGTGTGAGAAAATGTTTAATTTAATGTTTTTAATCTTTTAAAACTTCACTTTAACATATTAATTTTAATTCGTGCTCTTCTTGTTTTTGTTGTTTTTAACCTTTAATTTAACCTATCTATTCTTGATGCTGCTGACGGCTCCTGATGGGCTGCACTGAGACTCCTGAATCCACTTTTCCAATGTTTCCCTTTTCCCAGTGTATTGAGATAGGGAAACGGCGCTTGAAGCGGCGTTCGAACGCCTAGCTGGACTTGGGAACACCGACAATTTGGAGGGGCAGGCTCTAACTTTTTGTAGGCTGCCCAGATGATCCACAGGACGGTTTAAAAGATGCCAGGGAATTTTCCTCCTGGGTAATTTTTAGACTTTAGACTTTAGGCACACTTTACCCTCAAATCAGATCTTATGGTCTTAGCCGACTTTATTTGTTACAAGACTTCACTGACTGTACCTTTCTGTACCCACTCCTTGAGGGTCAGATCGAAAAGAAATCCACGAGGGACATCAAGGCTGCTCGAAAAGTTATATCCGTTTCATATATACGTATATATATATATATTAGGGTGGGTCGATTGAAAAATCGCTTAGGCACATATGATTTTTGGATTCTAGGGATCAAAATAAGAAACTTTGCTCAAGAGACCATACCTCTAAAATGAATTCTGATGTCCCTCGTTTTAACGTGAAGGAAAAATCTTGTTTTGACCCATTTAGAGTGCCCCAATCGAGTCCAAATGTATGAACGACCCCCACTAACTTTGGAGGGTCGACCCACCCATGCTTGTGGTACCCCCCTAGGATCCCACAGGAGGGATTCTCCCTTACAAAAATATCACAAAATCACAGCACCTAAAAGTATGCTATGAAAATGTAACTCAAAACCTGTTGCTCCGCCCACCGCCTCTCCTCCTTTTCGTCCCTTGGTGGCCCCAGGGGGGTACCACTAGTATGGGTGGGTCGACCCTCCAAAGTTAGTGGGTCGTTCATACATTTGGACTCGATTGGGGCACTCTAAATGGGTCAAAACAAGATTTTTTGGAATTTGACCTTTTGGGTACCTACACGTTAAAACGAGGGACATCAGAATTCATTTTAGAGGTATGGTTTCTTGATCAAAGTTTCTTATTTTGATCCCAAGAATCCGAAAATCATATGTGCCTAAGCGATTTTTTTCACCCCCTACAAATCGAACCGCCCTAATATATATATATATATACTCTGCAGCTTTCGATAAGTCATGTTATCGATAGTCTTCATACGAATTTTGACTACCTATGGGTGATTCGTAACCCCTATATGGCAATACTAGAGTGTTTCGTCTATCTCCCGCTAGATGGCGTATTCCTAAATCCCTTCTTTTCAAACTTAGCCGTTACAACACCCCCCCACCAAAATCTGACTTGGGGGTAAACTCACCAAGGCAGATCCCGCCATAATTACTGGCGCAAATCTTTAGCTTCCGACATAGCATAATAGGAATTTCCCAATTTATGCCGCAAGCGTGCCTTCAGAAATGCTGGCCCTAATTTTGCGTTGTAGCCGGATTGAAAGCAACTTACGGCGAAAGACTTCTTGGCCATTAGCAAAACTTACTTCCCTTGATCTCAGATTATATCGCTCTCTGTTCTTGCTGTCCTGCTGTTGAGAAAGTTTCTTTGCTTTAACTCGAGCCAATTCAAGTGAGTCTTCCTTACTGAATGCTACTCCTCTATCCTGCAAAATCTCAAGCGACCTCAACAAAGCATATGTACCCCCTGATGTTACCATATACTGGCCAAACACCATATAATAGGGTGAAGTACCAATTGCTGAATGGGTGGATGACCTTAAAGCACAGCAAATGCTGCTTAAATTTGCATCCCAGTCTTTTTGGCTGATATCAACATAAGATCGAATTGCCGTAATTATTGATCGGTTAACGCGTTCTGACGCATTTGCTTGTGGCGAATGTATAGCAGTCGGCTTGTAGGTAATCCTATGTTCCCTCAAAAGCTTTTGAAATTGTTCTGATCTGAACTGTGAACCATTATCAGATACAACTGTTATTGAACCCCGCAGAGGTGAAACAACTCTTCTTTTAGATACTTAATAACGACTGCTGCTTCCAATTTCTTAACGGCTTTGACAAATATAAACTTTGAAAAGTGGTCTAAGACTATAAAGATAGCTATATTCCCACTCCTTGAACGAGGATATGGACCTAGGATATCAATATAAATCCGTTGAAAGAATCTTTCAGACTCTGGAGCCTTACCCATTGGAGGTCTTAAGGGACTGTTGGGTGCCTTAGAGGTCTTACAAGATTCACACCCGCCGATATACGTCTTAACGTCTTCCACCAAGCCGGGCCAGTAATAATAGCGTCTTACTCGCTCCAGCGTCTTGTGAACTCCGCCGTGGGATGCAAGCGGATGATCATGCGCGTTCTTCAAAACATCACGTACCAGTTGTACGGGTACCAACAGCTTCAAAATGTATACGTCGTGGATCGGCTCACCTGTTGCATGGTCTGAGCGCCTATATACTAATCCGTCCACAACCTTTATGTCAGGGAATTTCGCGCTATTGGCTTCAAAACTATCTATCAGACTCCTATACTCGACTCTTCTAAAATGTTGCGAAGCGGTATCTAATAAAAGGGCGAAACGGAACCGGAACGACATTCAGCGACCCTTTACGATGCTCAATCGTGAACCTAAACGCCTGTAACTTGAGGGCCCATCTCGCTAAACGGGAATGCAGATCCGTTTGACTCATCAACCACTTGAGCGATGCGTGATCGGTTACGATCGTAAAGTCACGGCCTTCTACGTAAGGACGAAAGCGTTTAACACACACACTCTGTTCTGTTACAGAGTAATTTCGCTTTAATTCTTCGAATGCCAGAGTCCAAACGGCATCACCTTAAACTGGTGCAGTGGCGACCAGGGATCGTGAATGCGTCCTTGACAGACACCGCGTTTACTTTTCGGCTATCGAGAGCCTAACCTTTCCGGGCTTTTGAACCAAGGCTTCTGGTGATGACCAGGCACTGTCGGATTCCTCAATTATCCCTAACTGTAGCATTCGATCAACTTCTGCATAAAGTCATTTTTCTACGGCTGGCGAAACCGGAAAATGTCTCTGTTTAATAGGTTCCGCTTCCCCAACATCAATTTGGTGCGAAATTAGGCTAGTTTTGCCTAATCCCGAAACTTCAAAAGACGGAAACTTTTCTACTACCGTCTGCAGAATTTTCCTCTGCTCTTCTGACATATCATGAGCGTTCAGCTCCGATATCTGCATATCTGGAGGTAATAGATCAAAAAGGTTCGAAAAGTCAATGCCCAAATAAAGGTCCTGCGTCCTGGCCTTTATACTCAATTCCAATTTTTATCCACCCGACAATGTTTTGCTTACTGCCATCTGTAGTCGAAACATTACTAAATACTCTACGCGTACGTGTCTAAAATCTCTTTAGCAAATGCAACCCATCACTGCTCCTGTATTCATTAGTCCGTTGACTTCCCTGCCAAGGACTCTAACTGTCGCATATGGTCGAGTGTCGACACAACTATTTCGGAGCGCATTCAAATCCTTTGTGACTCTCCAAAATTTCTTTAGCCTGTTAGTATTTCTAGATTTACTTTTAATCCTTACATTTTTATAAATTTTTTTAATACTATCACTTCCAAAATTTTTGACCATACAAACTCTTTGATGCCATCCGTCAGAGGTGGCCTCAACTGGGTCTGGGGGATTTTTATGAGGAATACTCTCTTATCCTTCTACTCTTCCGGCCTTTTAGTGCTCGTTCCCTGTGCCTTCAGAACAGCCCGAGAACGAACGGCTTTGACCTTTAACAAGACGGTTTATATGTATTTCGTGCACCGCACCCGTAGCAGAACACTTTTCAAGACGCTGTGCAGTCTTGATATCTGTGTCCTTCCATTCTGCAATTCCAGCAGACTAACGATATGGCCTCTACAGCGCCATCTAACTCTTTGAAAAAATCTGGTTTGTCTTCTTATTATTGCCGCAAGACACTCCTGTTATGTTACAGAGTAATTTCGCTGGGCTTTGTTAAGCTTTTTAGACACATAAGCTATTGGGTACTCATCTCCATCGTCTGTCTTCTGGACCAAAACGCCTCCTACTCCGCTTTTGCTTGCGTCGTACTGAATATAAAAGGGCTTACAAGAATCCGGACTTCTAAGAACCGGTGCTGAACACAACCTAGACTTTAATTCTTCGAATGCCATTCTTTCCTCATCCGTCATCTGGAACTTCCTCTTTGTTTTCAACAAATCGGTCAAAGGTGCGGAAACTGCTGCGAAATGGTCAATAAACTTTCTATACCAGCCAGCCATACCCAAAAAACTTCTCAAACTCTTAAGAGTTTTCGGTAGTGGAAACCTTTCTATTGCCGCCACTTTACTCTTCTTGACATTAATAGTCAAACCTGCTTTTCGGATGCAATCTGCAACTGTCTCAAGTATCTCCATATGCGCTTCAAAGCTTTCGGAGACTATAAGGAGATCATCGAGATAAATGAAGACCTCATTTCGTAAGGCTGCTGGGGTAACCTTATCCATCAATCGTGACATAGTTTGGCCCGCATTGCAGAGTCCAAACGGCATCACCTTGAACTGGTAAAGAGGACGACCAGGGATCGTGAAAGCAGTTTTATCCCTAGACGCTTGATCTAATGGTATCTGCCAAAATGCATCCTTAAGATCTAAACTGCTGATAAAAACGGCTTTGGGCAGTCGACTGAGGATGCCATCAATTAGTGGCAACGCATATGCGTCCTTCACAGACACCACGTTTACTTTTCGGCTATTGAGACAGAGCCTGGTGATGACCAGGCGCTTTCGGATTCCTCAATTATCCCTAACGATCAACTTCTGCATAAAGTAATTTCTCTACGGCTGGTGAAACCGGAAAATTTCTCTGTTTAATGGGTTTTGCTTCCCCAACATCCATTTGGTGCGAAAGCAGGATAGTTTTGCCTAATCCCGAAATATCAAAAGACGGAAACTTTTCTACTACCGTCTGCAGAATTTTTCTCTGCTCTTCTGACAGATTATGAGCACTTAGCTCCGATATCTGAATATCTGGAGGAAATAGATCAAAAAGGTTCCAAAAGTCAATGCCCAAATAAAGGTCCTGCGTTAACGATGGGACGACGTATAATTCAATAATCCTGCTTTGGCCTTTATACTCAATTCCAGTTTTTATCCGCCCGACAATGTTTTGCTTACTGCCATCTGCAGTCGAAACATTGGTAAATACTCTTCGTACGGGCATTCCGTTCCCTAAAATCTCTTCAGCAAATCGACCGCCAATGCAACTCATTGATGCTCCTGTATCCATTAGTCCTTTGACTTCCCTGTCAAGGACTCTAACTATCGCATATGGTCGAGTATCGACACTACTATTTCGGAGCGCATTCAAATCCTTTGTGACTCTCCAAAATTTCCTTAGCCAGTTAGTATTCCTAAATTTACTTTTAATCCTTACATTTTTATAAACTATCATTTTCAAAATTATTTACCATACCAACTCTTTGATGCCATCCCTCTGAGGTGGCTTCAACTTGGTCTAGGGGATTTTTATGAGGAATACTCTCTTCCTCTTCTACTCTTCCGCCCTTTTCTGTGTTCGTTCCCTGTGCCTTCAGAACAGTCCGAGAACGAACGGCTTGGGTGTTCTGTTGGAAGTTTTTTAAACACCTTTGACAAGACGGTTTATATGTATTTCGTGCCCCGCACCCGTAGCAGAACACTTTTCGAGATGCTGTGCAGTCTTGATATCTGTGTCCTTCCTTTCTGCAATTTCAGCAGACTAACGATTCGGCCTCTACAGCGCCATCTACCTCTTCGAAAAACTCCGGTTCGTCTTCCTCTCGAGTATTTCCAAGGAGCTCAGAAACGTGACTTTTGAATGTAAGTCCGTTTTTGTACACTTGCTCTCGCTTAAGCTCTTCAAGGAAACACTCTCGCTCTCTACAAATTTCACGGAGCCTCGAAATTGAACCTACAGGAATTTTTTAAATTTCGTGCCTTGTCTCTGGTCTTAAATGGCGCCGGAGAATGTCTATTAATTCCCTCTCTTCTAATTGACTATCTAAACTATCTGTCAATTGGACCACCATAAAACGAGTCGAAAGTTTCTTTTTCTTTTTGCTTTCGATCTCTTATCATTTCTCGAATATCAACGTCAGTTCTCGTATCTCTGAACTGATTGCGAAGTGTAGTACATAAATCATTCCATCTTACGACCTGAACAGATTTATGGTAACGCCAAAAGAAATCGTTCGCTTTTTCTTCAAACAGGGCGCTTGAGTTTCCACAAAGGATATCGAACCTTCCGCCAAGTGTTTCATGAGTTTAAGCCTGAACTCTATAAATGAAATTATCAATGTTTATGCCTCCATCGGCATCATTATATGGGATACCTTGTCAGGTCTTTGTGAAAGGTCAGAAACGTTCGACCTGGGTGATAAGTTAGAGTTCATAGGGTTTCGTAGTTCATTTGTTTGCCCTGCATCTATACCTAGCAATTGGTCGAAAGACGGACTTGCGTTAGCCACTCCTTTGCAATGATGCTTCGTGGTTCGTGGCTGCCAAATTTGACTTAATTAAAAGAGACATTTTTTCTGTCAACTGTGTGAGCAACTCATTTTGCATACTGCATCACGCAACATGCTTTCTATGTTTTCTTGCCCACTTGATTGTTCTCGACTTGTATTCTCCATATCCGCCACCCTCTTCTCTACGTTCTCTACCTGTGAACTGGCGACCCAGCTGCTCGAAAGGTTATATCCGTTTCATATATATGTAAATTATATGTTTTAATTCCCGATTTAAAATAAAAAAATAAAAATTAGGATTTTTATTTTATAAATTTTATTATTAAATTCAAGAATGAGTTATAAAGATATCCTATTAGATTGATCGTTGATTATAAACTGATTTTACAAATTCAATTTTCTTATAACTATAGCTTTTATCGGTGACAGCGACGCTGGCAGCATAGATGGACTTTGGTTGAATAGTTTTGATTGGTCAGAGTTTTATGCTGACATGTAGGTTCCCAGGATGGGCACTTGTTTATGAATTTGGAGCAAAAGGGGTTTGATGTTTACGTCTACTGTCGTCGATAAAGGCGTGTGAATGGTTTATGTCTATGTTTATGTCTGGATGCCAATGATAATGCTATGGGAAAGGGTTTGTGTCTAGCCTATTTGAATTATTCCCACAGTAGGCTCTGGAATGCTGTTTATATATGATTTGATAGGTATGGCAGGGTATACTGGTTTTATGGAGGATTCGTTATCTAGGGTATTTGCAGATACATTAAGTGTATTTGCGGATACACTACTTGTATATATATATATATATGTACATATGAACTCTGCAGCTTTCGATAAGTCATGTTATCGGTAGTCTTTATACGAATTTTGACTACCTATGTGTGATTCGTAGCCCCCATATGGCAATACTAGAGTGTTTCGTCTATCCCCCGCTAGATGGCGTATTCCTAAATCCCTTCTTTTCAAACCTAGCCGTTACACAACTGATTTAGAATCTGGATTTAATCACATTCTCATGAATGAATCCGACATTCAGAAAACCTCGTTTTCTTCAAACAATGGGAAATACGAATTCCTAAGAATGCCCTTTGATTTAACAAACGCTTCTAGAACCTTTCAAAGAGCAATGGGTTATATTTTATGAGAACAAGTGGGTAAAACATATCATGTTTATATGGATGACATTATTATATTTTCAAATACAATTGAACAACATTACAAAGATTTAATTGTCGTAATTGAGATTCTGCTGAACGCAAATATGAACACTTCCGTTGAAAAATCTAAACTCTTCAGATTAGTAACCAATTTTCCCGGCTACGTCGTTGTAGCGGTGGTCTGAAGGGACTTTGAAAGAAACCAATAATTTAAACGAGATAGGTAAAAGAAGACTTCAATATTTGAATGGAGTAGCCGTTAAATAAAATTCATTGCAGCGTTTAAAGTGGACAGATTACGTTCTGTTATTTTTGGACGCTTAGATTTTAACAATAGGAGGCGCTAGAAAACTTATTTAGTAGCGGTTAAGCTCAGCGGGAGATTATTCTACCCTGGTGGGGTATTGATCAGGGAAGATTAGCGGGTTGATCTAAAATATGGAGGATGATTTAGATCGGGGACATTTCCGCTGCAGCTGGCTTTAAAAGCTGGGAGGCGTGCAGTTTCGCTCTCTTTTCTTGTGTGCGCAGTCGTAAGGGACAGTCGAGTCTACGTGGAAAAAAAAACAAAGTGCTGAAAAGTGGGAAAATCGTGAACAAGAGCCAGGAGCATTTTCTACGAGAAGCCCGGACTGCTGCATTTAGCGGGAGCTATCTGCGTTTGGCCAGCCGTCAAATTTAACAGATTTTAAAGGGGCTGAATCTGCGGGTATGTAACTATGTGAACAGTGCGGATCGGTGCTCCTAACCCAGGGGTAATAATTTTTTTTTAGTTCGGCCCTCTTAATCCTAAATTAAAAAAATCAAAGAAAAACCGTTGAGGGACTAACAAAATTAGCCGGATGAGATGAGTTGACGACGCACCCAAAACCCTTGTATATCTTCCCGAGCTCCGGCCCTGTCGCGGCATCGAAATTCATGTTTAATTTAGAGGGTCGGTCTTGAGCCCTAGAAGAACACCATGTCGCCACAATCGACAATTACTATTAACAATTACTAGCTCGGATCCTGTTATTCTTGGCACACATAAATGTACTTTTTGCCAGTTCAAGAATTGGACTTTTAATGAGAATCACGTGTCTCTAACCTAATTAGAGATTTTCTTAAACATAAAACTAAATTTTTATAAATATTTCTTTAGTCATTTAAGTCCAAATCAGTTTCGTTTCAAAACCACAAGCATCATGTTTTCAAATTTTTTATTTTTTATCTAACCTAAATTTTTCTCAGTGTATATAAACGCTCGTATTCAAGCTTAAAGCTTTTATATGCCAGAACCAGTCTCCAGAATCTTCTAACGATGAGGAATCTCTACACTTTTGAGCAGATAACACAAATTTTAATGCCTAATTTTGGGGATGACCACTTTTAGGCCACTTTACAGCTTTCAGCCCTCGGAAGATCGACCTTTCTACGCTGGATCAGGAGTGAATACTGTGAGTCATTTTTGTGTATGTTTTATTATATCCTAAATTCTCCCCTGATTGAAAAATTTGCCCTTTGATAAATTTTATAAGAATCTGCCCAACAATGTAGCATACCTGGTCGTCAATGAATTTAAAAAAATTAAATAACGTTAACTTATTACAAAGCTTTAAGCTTGAACTAAAAGTGCATCATTTATCATTCAGATTGCGTTTAATAAAATACTTAAGCCTCTTCAAGGTGTATATTTCTTGTGAACTTTATGAAAACTTTTAAAAATCTTTTTGAATCTTATACTCATTAGCAAGTTAGACAAAACTGAATCGAAGACATTTATAAAGAATTTTGTTTTTACTTTTTATATAACATTTGTTTTATTAAATTTATCGAAATATTTTAGAACATTTATCATTATTTTAGTCTGTAAGTTTATCTGAAAAATTAAACCCTGTTAATATGAGAGAATACTAACTAAACGTAATTCATCTGAACTCAGCTAATGACCTAGCGGTCGCAGGATAAAGGGGTCATCAGAGCCAGTCTCAAGGATGATGATCATAGGTTGGGAGGGCGAATAGGAGGCCACATCTACACCAGTGGTTCCGCCTAGTTTACATCTTCGCGCTCTCGTCCTTCTCTATGCCCCTCTATAAAATTTGATCTTCTATATACTTTACCGGTTTTATCTTGCAATGCTTATGTCGCTAGCACGCTCAGTTCTTGACTTTAGATTATTAATTTGTAACCTGTGCGATCCGTCCGAAACAAGACCTCCACCCCCCAAGCCGACGAGCGAGAGCCGGACTCTATAGCGTGCCCCTGTGAAGATGGGTCCCTTTCATCACCCAGTCTAAGTTAGCATAGGGCGGAGCTCAGTTGCGCTCTCTTGCGAATTCGCCTCGCTTCGCCGCAACAGATAAGCTAGGCTTAAGGTTTTTTTGTTGAATATATCGAATTATAACGTCTAGCCGAGTGCATGTACTTTTCTTTTCGTCGTTTTCGAAATTTTATAATAAGAGCCACCTTTAATTTTTTTAAATAGTTGTGTTGAGCTATTAATTGATTTTAATTGCAGCCTAATAACTATACGCGTTTCAAATTATAGTTTCAATATATTTATTTTGGGCTCAATTTAACCCTAATATATGCGGCTCCTATCAACTCCAAATCACAACAAACGCCAAACCAAGAGCTTGCGCAGAAGCTCAAATAAAGCTCCCCAAAGCGCATACGCTACAAATACCAATAAAGCGCATGCGAAACTGGGGACAAAACAGAGACGAAACATGCTGATAACGACAGCTGCAGCTTAGCATATTATAATTATTTTATATGCATTTTTTGGTGGCTGCTTGGCCCAACAAGTTGAGATAAACTAATCTCATTTTACAAACTTTGTCTTTCTTCCACTTTCACAATTAAATTTCACTTTATCCGATCAAGGTTTGTAGGTTACCTGTTGTTACATACCACATTCGTCCGAACCGCCAACTGGCAACATTTGTCGGCTATTCGTTTTGTTTTCGATCGTCTGCCTGATGGTGACCAGCTGATAGCTCTGGGTCACTTTAATATCCCAGAACTTATGTGGTCAAATGTTGAAAATTCACCGACTTTACAGCTTAACTCCCACCACGACTTCCCTGCGGGCATGTTCGACATTTCACTCGGGCAAATTACCCACAATAGAAATTCTACGTGGATTCTTTCCAGAACTTTGCACCTTTCTAAACCTGAGGATCCATATCATCCCACTCGAGGTTTCAATCGAAAACAATTGCTTAATTGACCTTAAGTCTACACTTAAATCTCATAAAGTTCGTTTCTTCCGTAAGGCTGACTTTATGAAATTAAATAAGTTAATTTCGGAATTTGATTGGTCTGATTTACTGGCATGCGAGGATATAAATTATAAAAATTGCACATACACATACACAACATATTTTTCGACGCTTGCGTGCCGTGGAAACATCCGTCCGCTTCAACGAATCCGCCTTGGTCTACAAGGCACCTTATAAATTTATGGAACAGTTGAGTAGACTTTTAAATATACAAAGATTATCTGGCTGTAGATTACCTGTCCTCGCAGCCAAGAACGTTAACATTCTAAATAAAGATAAAAAGCCACAACCACTCTTCAAGGTCGAGCTCGAGCCAGAAAGCAGGTCGCTGAAGAAGAACGAAGTCCACCCAATCTACAAGCTGCAATATCTTTTGCATCGGAGAGTCACAGTTGAAGAGCTACATAAACGCAACGGTCCTGTGCAATGCACTAACTGCCAAGAGCAAGGACACACTAGGTCATACTGCACACTTCTGAGTATCATACGGCTGTCTGCGGGGACACCCACAACTGCACTTACTGCTCTACAAACAAGGGCAGAACCGCGAAGAAATGTGCAAACTGCGCAGGCAATCTTACGGCAAGCTATAGAGGATGTATGGTGTATAAGGAGTTGAAGAGTCGCATGCGTCAAGCGACCGCAACCAAAATCCACAGAATCTGTACATTGCATCAAAAACACCACCAACGACTTCTCCTATGCCGATGCTCTACGATCTGGAATGGAAAATCCAAATCAGCCTAACTCACACAGCGCTCAACAGGCCCCAGAACAGCCACATAGTAAAACGGAAACTATAATGCTTACCCTCCTACCCTCCAAGTATGATGGAGCTTATGTCATTCATGAAAACAACCATGCAAACCCTTGTTCAAAACCAGAACATGGTTATACAGCTGCTCGTTGCACAACAGTCTAAATAATCTATGCAGACTCTACGAATATCAATGTGGAACGCCAATGGTGTCTCACGGCATAACCTATAATTGTCACGATTCTTGATTGATAACCATATTGACGTTATGCTACTGGTGGAATCGCATCTTACAAGCAAATACCACTTTCAAATAAAAGGCTAAGACCGCTCAGATCATCCCGATGGGAAAGCCCACGGCGGAACTGGAGTTCTAATCAGAGAACGTTTAAAACACCATTTCCACAAAAGGTTTGAAACAAACTTCTTGCAGGCCACATCGATACAGAATCAGTCAAGAAACGGAAGCCTTTCAATCGCTGCTGTTTACTGCCCTCCTCGTTTCTCAATCTTGGAAGGACAATTTATGGACTTCTACAATTCACTTGCGGATCGTTTTATAGCCGAAGGAGACAACAACGCCAAACACACGCACTGGGGATCACATCTAGTGACTCCCAGAGGAAGGCAATTGTACAATCAATTATATATCTGTGAAATAAACTGGACTATGTTTCCCCTGGAAGTTCCACATACTGGACAACCGACCCACGCAAATTCCCAGACCTTATTGATTTTGCGGTGACAAAAAACATACCTTGCAATCTAATAAGTGCCAAAGCAGTCTCGGACTTATCATCAGACCACTCGCCTGTGCTTTTACCGCTTCTTCAAAGCCCAGAAATAACTGAACACCCCCTCAGCCTGACATTGCCAAAAACGAACTGGCTTAAATGCAAAAAGTACGTGTGTGCCCACATAGAACTCGCACCGGAGTTTAACATGGAATCGGGCATCGATTACACTATGAGCGCCCTGGAAGAAGTACTCGTTGCGGCAGCCAAAATCTGTACTCTTCAAGGGAAGGAAGTAGATAAATACCACAAATCCAAACATACCACATATCTAATCAGCAAATTAAACAGCTCGTGCGAGAAAAAAAACGACCTTCCAACGCAACGACCTTCCAACCCAGCAATCGATTTTTAGGGCCGTCCAACTGTGACTAACATGACTGTTAGTTAAGTTAAAAATATAAGATTTGATACACCTCTTGTTAGTCTCCCAAAGATTCAAGAAATAAAAACAAAGGCAAAAAAAAAAAAAAATCTGGCTGATCCGAAGCAGTTTTATAATTTTGTAAACACTAATCGCAAACATGTATCTTTTCCTTCACTGTATTCGTTTGAGAACTCTTATGCGAACACTGATCAGGCAATGGCTGATCTCTTTGCACAGTTTTTTCAAACTAAACTACTAGCAGCAGTTCAGCTCAGCCTTACACATATAATATTCAATCAGCCAACCTTATATTTTGCCCATCTTTCGATCAAAGTGGTGTGGAGTACCAGGCTGTGTTCTGAAGAACTGCGCCGAGGCTCTGTGCAAACCGCTCGTTAAACTCTTTAATCTATCGCTGGAAACTTCGATCTTTCCCATTATGTGGAAGGAATCCTTCATTATTCCGCTGCATAAAAAAGGAAAAAAAATCCGACGCTGCTAATTATAGAGGTATCTCTAAATTGTCAGCAATTCCAAAGCTTTTTGAAAAACTTATCACTCCTTATTTTCAACACCTGTGTAGTTCAATAATAACTCCGTGCCAGCATGGCTTCATGAAGCGCCGCTTATTGGAGCTAACATCTTTTATCACGGATGGCTTCGGGAATGGCTTAAAAACAGACGTCATTTACACTAACTTCAGTAAAGCATTTGACTCTGTTAACGTCTTAGGGTTAACGATCTAAGTGTCCTATTATATTTGAGACTTAAATTTACCGACCATATATATATATCTACCATGGTTAATAAAGCTATGGGAGTGCTTGGTTTTATTAAAAGATGGTCAAAAGAATTTAATGACCCGTACATAACTAAAACGCTAAATACATCACTGGTGCGTCTGATTCTTGAGTATGGATCGTGTGTCTGGAGTCCTCGATAAGGAGGTATACCAAGATCACATAGAATTTGCACAAAAAAACTTCATGAGTCTTAATGGGGCATTTTCTCTTATTATATTTTGTCTTTCTTTGCTTCAGTTCTGTGAATACACTTGTTGCTGGCTTACATGTCTTGTGCGGCGGCCGATGTATACACGTCGTGCTCTAAACATTTTGGACTATGGATAGAGTGGTAAGACTGTTCGATCATTGGAGTTCACGGACAAAAATGATGACGTCGCATTAGAGCTGCTAAGCAAAAGGTTTAGTAATCGCAGGCTTATTTTTCAAGCGCATGTTAATGAGATAATTCATCTGAGGGCTGTAGAATCCGCATCGGCGACGAGGCTTCGCGAGCTTTCGGATAAATTTAATTCGCATATGCGAGCCCTGTCAAGCATAGGTACAACAAAGCAGATTGCTAGCTGCATCGTAATCCAAGTGCTGTTGCAAAATGATGTCACGCAGTCTAAGTGGAAGGAAATGAAAGTTGACTCGGATTCCTTGGATTCCATTCCAACGTGGGACTCCATCGCCAGTTTTCTTGAACAAAGATGCCGGATTTTGGAGATCATGGACTTGCCGACGACATCACATGCACTAAACTTTGCGGTAGGACAGCGTAGATCCTTTCATCCAAGTAACTCTGTGATTACAAACTCTTCCGCATGCATGATTTATGATGGCCATTCTCACATAATAAACTCCTGCCCAAGATTGTTAAGCTTGTCGGCTGGCTCGCAGGTGCATCTAGTCACTTCAAGGCTGTCGAACCAGCTGCAGCTGCGGAAGATAAAGGCTTCAGTATCTGTATCCGGTATTGGTGACGCAGAGTTCACTACAGATGTGTTTTCTGTGCAAGTCAGCTTGCAATCCCAATGCTCTGACTACTCGGCGCAATTAGTCTCCAACATCACTGACCTTCAGCCCAATTTTGCATTGGACGTTGGATTCCCGCTAATGTAAAGCTAGCGAATCCTCTTTTCAACAGCCTCAGCCAGTTGATTTGCTAATTTCATCTGGATTATTTTACGAGCTGCTTTGTATGGGGAAATTTCATCTGTCTCCTGGTTTGCCCTCAAACCAAAAAATTCGGCTCGGTTGGATTGTTTGTGGAGGCGGAGGTCCTCATAGCAGCAGAGCAGTCAGAGTGAGTTGCTCGTCCAGCCTCAGATGGAGCTGGTAAAGGTGGAGTTATGTTTCTGGTCTCATCGCAGTTATGTTTCCAAGCCAAAGAAGAAGAGCCTCCGCAAGGGGCTCAGCAGCTGATCGGCAGTGTTGGGCAACCCGATTGAAGACCCGGTGGAGAGCTCATAAGGATGCCTAAGGTAGAAAGTGTCCCGGTGGAGCCGGCGCAAACAGCCATTATGCCCAGGCCAGTGAGTACCAGATGCAATCGAGCAGGCAGGTGAAAAGGGAGCTGTAACGCTTTTGGAGCCGAGTTTTTTGGATTGAGGGCAAACCAGGAGATAGATGAATTTGCCCCACACAAAGCAGCTCGTAGAATAATTTAGGTCCAATTAGCAAATCAACTGGCTGAGGCGGGTGAAAATGAAGATCCGCTAGCTTTACATTGGCGGGAATTTTCCAAGCGCTGACGTCCAATGCAAAATTGGGCTGATGGTCAGTGTTGTTGAAGGCTACTATCGCAGTTAAATGAGCAGAGTAGTCAGAGCATTGGGATTGCAAGCTGACTTGCGCAGAAAACCCATATATAGAGAACCCTGGTTGAAGCCCTGCGGTGAAGCGACTAGATGCACCGAAGAGCCAGAATCGAGCAGTGCTCGGCAGGGCAGTAGATCTCCGGAGCGGTTCCTAACCAGAATATTGGCAGTGGCTAGCAACACCATATCACCAAAACGATCCTTAGCGACGAGAGAATTGACGGCGGCGGACGCTGAACCAAAACTAGCGTCACTAGATGTGGAAACCTCTGGAGAGGGGTGTTGGCCTTGAGCTGCCGAACTGCCACCAAAATGCAGCAGACTATGATCCACACGTACTGTAGTTTGACGCATTGCATTGCCAAGATAGGTGCCCAGATCCAAGAAACTTACAGCATAAATTCAATCGCCTAACTTCGCCTAAACGATCCTCAGGCTTAAAAACCTTGGGCAGGAGTTTATCACGTAAGAATGGCTATCACAGATCATGCATGCGGAAGAGTTTGTAATCACACATGCAGAGTTACTTGACTCGCAGAGTGCATGTGATGTCGTCGCCAAATCCATGCTCTCCAAAGTCCGGCATCTTTGTTCAAGAAAATTGGCGATGGACTCCCACGTTGGAATGGAATCCAAGGAATCCGAGTCAACTTTCATTTCCTTCCACTTAGACTGCGTGGCATCATCAACCGTCTGCAACCGCACTTCGATTATGATGCAGCTAGCAATCTGCTTCGTTGTGCCCTTGCTTGACAGGGGTCGCATATGCAAATTAAATTTATCCGAAAGCTCGCGAAGCCTCGTCGCCGATGCGGATTCTACAGCCCTCAGATGAATTATCTCATTAACATGCGCTTGAAAAATAAGCCTGCGATTACTAAACCTTTTGTTTAGCAGCTCCAATGCGACGTCATAATTTGTGTCAGTGAGCTCCAACGATCGAACAGTCTCTAAGGCAGATTTATGAAGGCAGGGCCGTTACCGTTCAAGCTTCTCGACCCGACTTATGAATGGGTTTGTGTCCACCATGGTCGAGAATAGTGACCGAAATTCAAGCCACTCGGCATAACCTCCACTAAAAGTGGGAAGTGGCAGTGGCGGCAAGGCCTGGAAAGATCTGCCGAACGTCGCATCAAAGTTGGTGTCCGTTGGTACCGAATTGGTACCGTTGATCAACTTTAAACTTGACGGCAACAAATTGGAGCGCCGCATAATCTCCTGGTCCAGGATGAATCGTGCCTCCCTCGCCGCATCGTTTAAGTTGACGCTCAGATCGCTCCTGAATTCTGAAACATCCAGCTCTGACAGCTCCTTGTGTGCGCTCTTGAAATTCGCGACGATGCCTTCCAATTCGCTAAGCCGCACATTTATCATCGCCTCCGTCGCCTTCTCAACTTCTTTTAAGGTGGACAGCAATCCTTGAAGGTCCTCAAAAAGGACAATTGTACTTTGGCTCAGGAATTCTTTCCTTCCAGGAGAGGCACAATCGAAAAACGGTTTCATTTTCGCAACAAAAATATTATTTTAGTTCGTTTATTTATTGTCACATTACGATCCACTGTGCAACTTCTATATAACTATGCAAACAGCGTATGTGTGATGTCAACAGATGCTAATATTTCGCGCACAAATAACAACCGAATAATGTTTTTTAATTTGTTTATTTGTTTATTTATATATATTTTAAGTTTAGTTACTGAGCGTTTTCGGTAGCTTTATTTTTGTGTTTTAAATATTGCCTTTAAGAAAAAGCACAGTTCAATTTATAGATATTGATATAATTTAATTAATTGTTTTGGCGTTTCTACAAATGATATATTTACATATGTGACTAAGTAGAGTTGACGACCGAATTAGAATAATGACGCGGGAGCACGGCTCAACGCTAAATGCTGCGGAGCGACCAAGAGATCCCGCGAGAGATCGAGACAAGCGCTATCGCATGACGGCAGATGCAGGTGGCCGATTGAATGCATGAGAGCGGGCGACGCGAATATAAATATAAAAGAAAGTGACGTCACGAATTCAATAAATTATTGCCGGCCAAACTTCTTTCCGGCGGCTGCTTGACCCGACAGACACACTTTTAACCCAAAAGCATTTACCACCGATGAGAGGTTATGCGAACAGCATTTTATGGCAAATATAGAAAGATGGGCAGACAAAAGGCTAAGTGTGAGATTAGGAAACACTCGGGAAATCCTTTCCAATGGCATATCGGCGTTTCGACGCATTGGAAAGGATAGTCCACCGGTATTCAGATCTCCAGTAACAATACATAAAGCTTGTGCAGCAGATCAGTATGTCATCCCACACCATTGTGTTCTAAGCTCTGACAGTAGAACCACCAAAATTTGGGTTTTATTTGACGCATCAGCAACGACAACAAGTGGAAAAAGTCTAAATAATCTGTTACGGCTTGGTCCAACAGTTCAAAGCGAATTGTTATCCATTGTGTTCTATATGTATTTACGCTAGACGTGAGAAAATATCGTCAGATCACGCTACCCTCGTTTCAGATTATATAAGGGAAAAGCAAGCCCAGGGAATCATTCAAATATTTTTAACTGAATACTGTACCTTATGGCACAGCAACAGCTCTATACATGGTCACCCGATGCTTGCAATATTTGGAGGATATTGCTCCAGACCATCTGACCTCTGGTTGTTGATGATTGTCTTACCAGAGGTCCCACCATAAAAGAAGCATTAAGTAAAAGGGATTATCTAAAAAACTTGCTCGCAGAAGCTGAATTAAAATTAAGAAAATGGACGCGAACCATCCATTACTACTAGCAGACATTCCAGAAGACGACCAAGAAATTAATCGCGACTTTAGAAATTAGAGCAAACCGTCAAGCTGCTCGGAATTATTTGGATTCCACATTGAGATTGGCTTTAAGGACGTGCTGCGACAAAAGACACAGGAATCATCCCTTCAGAACTTGCAAAAATCTCTGATCCTCTAGGATTGTTTGGTCCGGTTTTAACGACGGCAAAGATAAAAATGCAACACTTATGGAGTTGAAGACGGCATTAGTCTCAAAATTCACCCATCCATAGCAAACATTCAGTCATGAGTCCAGATCCTGACTAAAATAAAAATTCCAAGATGTGCACTCTTCTCAGACACATCCGGAGGCATTGAACTACGTATGTTTGAAGATGCATCAGAGGCAGCATATGGGGCAGTGGCGTATTTACGAACAAGTAACAATGCAGGCAGTATATCAGGTCAGGCAGGTTATTACAAAAAACAAACACACCTCCCACCAGGAAGGTGAAAACCTATCATAGGTGAGACAGCTCGAGACTTGTATCGACTGGCGACCACTCAGCTACAGCCAATTCCACAAGAAACTTGAGAAGGCTTACAAATAACACAAAACAGAAACTAGGTATCGCTTGAACAGAGTCAACTTCATATCGGTTGGAAAATGCCGGCTAGCTTGTCCCAAGCATGACCCCTTACACCAAGAAAAATCTTTGCCAGAACCCTTTCGTCAATCTCATCGAATCTCGTAATATGATCCGCATTATCGCCTTCTTGCTTCACACTCTTTCCCACCAACACTGTCCACATACTTGAATGGGTTACAGCCTTTCCAGTTAGAGTTCCAGTTAGGAAAGATACTTTGCTGGGAATCTGACTCGTCATCCTGATCTTGATAACTGCTCGGTTGGCTTGGCAGTTGGCGCTGTCGTTTTCTCTTGATTCGGAGGAGATTCGTTTTGGAAGATGTACGCCGGTTTAAGCCGGTCGATAGACACCTTATTGTCTTTTGTATGTCCTTTGAGCGTAAAGTACTTGTCGTGCTTTGCTAGCACTTCGAACGGACCCTTGTAATTTTCTTCCGGAGGGGTTTAGACTCGATCCACTCTTACGAAGACGTGGGTAAAATGGTTTAAATCCAGGTGCACAAATTCCTGCGGTGTATGATGGTGCACTGGCTTAGTGGTTGGTAGCTGAGATATGGTTTTTTGAAGAGCCTCGGCGAACTCAGACTCGGTAAGTTTTTGTGTGTTTGGTGTAAAAAATCCGCCAGGGACACGTAGAGCGGCCCGATGTCGCTTTTAACTGTTGTACGTAGGCCTAGGATTAAGTGCAGGGAACTGCTCCAGTTAATAGGATCGGCGCATTTTAAGGCAGCTTTTAATGTTCTGTGCCAGCGTTCGATCATCCCGTTGTCTTGTGGGTGGTACGCCGTCGTGCGCAGGTGCTTAAAACCGCAAATTTTGGCGGGCTCTTGGAATAGTGTGGACTCAAATTGTCGGCCTAAATCCGTTGTGATGTGGAGAGGGATTCCAGAGCGAACCAGCCCGAAATCAGTGCGTCAGCAGGGCCACAGATTGTGCTGTGATGTCGACTAAGGGGATTGCTGCGGGTGAGGCAGTATCGATATCCGTTCGATGGTGGCAGTGGGCCAACGATGTCGATGTTGATGTGTTCGAAACGGGCGTCGCTGGCGGAATACTCTCCCAGTGGCGATTTTGTGTTTCGTTGGATTTTAGCTTTTTGACCTGGAAGGCTTACCGAATGCAGGGCTTGAACCACGGTTTGGCGTAGACATCTGGGCACGAACGGGCGTATCTGGTTATTGGTGACGTGGCAGTACAATTGCTTGTTTGAGCCTGAAAGGGATAATTTGGTTAGTGAGATGGTATTTTCTGGATCAGAATTGAGTAGCGATTGTAGTTCATCGTCGTTTTCCTGTTCCAGTGCCACCTCGTCGAAGTCGATGTGTTTGATGGCTTCGATGCGTGAGAGAAGATCAGCCACGTTGTTTTCCTCTCCTGTGATGTGCCGGAAATCGGTACTGAATTGGCTGATGAAATAAAGTTGGCGCGCGCGTCGCGGTGATGCTTTCTCGCTGTTTTGATTGAAAGCGTACATCAGCGGCTTGTGGTCGGTGAAAATTATAAAGGGTGGCATCACTAACAGTCGGCGCCGGTGTCGATTTTAAATTGAATTTTGGAGTAATTGTCGTTGATGGCGAGGCGGGCAATTGTGTTTTGGTTTTCTTCGAATTTGTCCGCCGAATCCGAAGACTGTTTTAGTTTTTTGGTTCGGATGAAAACGAGCACGGTTGGCGACATTTCTTGGCGGCGTTGCCAAATTTGCTGTGGTACCAACACAAGCCTGAAGTCGGGACGCTGTTGCGATCCGTTAATGTGGATGAACTGTTCTTGCGGTAACGGTTTTTGAATGTGTTGCTCGATGCGGTCTAGACGTTCGTCAAAAACGGTGCTGCTGGGTGGCGCCGATTTGGCGTCAACGGTGCGTATATGATGAAAATCGCCGACTTCCATGACTTTGTCTGCCAACTTAGCTAAATCTGCAAGATCGCTTGCACTTATGTTGGTAGGCGCTGCACCCACAGTGCTTTTAAGAAAGTTTCGTCAACTTTGTTTGCGGCGAGTGCGTTTAACTCGTTGAGCAGTTGTATGGGGCGCTTGTTAAGTCTCCGAAATCAACTTCAAGATTTTCTTCTGCTCGCTTTCGCAGAAGCGTTCCAAAATGCACGACTTTAAGTTGACGATGGCGTCGGCAATTCGAGCCAGTACCGGTACTTCGATTGACGCCAGGATCGTGTTGAATTTCGTGTCGTCTGCAGTTATTCCTGCCAGAACGAATTGGGCTTCGATTTGCGACAGCCATAATTCTGGGTGCTCGCTCCAAAAGGGCGGAATTAAAACCGCTACTTAATAACTGCGTCGGAACCGCGAGTATCGGTATCGTGAAAGATGTCGGCGTCGTCTTGTGTGGTGTCGTTGTTTGCCATTGTAAGCACCGGTGCTCGCGTCTATATAGTGATCACGTCTGGGTCACGAATTTAATGTTCATTTCTTCACTATATATTTGCATAGAACTAATGAAATATAACTAGCTAGCTGTGGATGAGGCTGTCGATGTCGCGAGGCGCAGAAAATGTTGTGTTTCTAGAGATGCCTCCAGCGATATCGATACTCTCGTAAGATATCGAGTTCGATTGTGCTATGGTAAGCACTTAGGGTTGCCACAATTTAATTACATAAAGTAATTATGTTGTTTGCTACTCCAAGCCCATATTGGAAATGTTTAGAGCCTTTTATTAAGCTCAGCTCAGTTTCTTACATAAGTTTGTTACGCAAGAACAAAAAAACCGAAAGAGTTGCATTGTAACCAGATTACATGTTTGTTGGCACAATTTATATTTATAATTTGTATTTTTTCCCATTAAAAATTAACACATTAATTTTTTTTTTATTCCTATTGATCCGCTTGGGAGGTTAGGGCATCCACAAGTGCCATTCATCGTACCCTATTCTGCACAGGTCTTTTTGCCAAGTCCCAGTTAATGTTACTGTCAGGATTCGCGTAATGTTGATCGGCGCCATGTTAGCTTGGAACGTCCCACTCTTCTGCTTCCTTGCGGGTTCCACTCCAAGCCCATCCTAACTATGCTGTCTCGTTCTTTCCTTAGTGCGTGACTAATCCATTTCCATTTCTTTTTCTTTATCTGCTGCTGGATGGGCGCTTCGTTTGTGCAGCGCCACAGATCATTACTGCTTATTCTACTTGGCCAGAATATACCACATATGATCCTAAGGAACTTATTGACGAAGGCTTGCAGATTCATTATCATTCTTTCCGATGTCAGCCAAGTTTCCGATCCGTACAGCAGTAAGGATTTTATGCACGCATTGAAGATTCTCGGCTTTGTTTTTCTGCTGATCTGCTGGTTTCTCCATATGCGTTGCAGTCTCCCGAAAGCAGATTAAGCAAAGCCAGACGGTTCTCCATGGATTTTTCCACTCCCCCGTCTGCGGATATAACGGTGCCTAGGTATACAAAGCTGTCGACATATTCGACACTTTTTCCGCATATGGTGATCCTAGCGGTGACAAAGGGCATCCTTGCTTGACGCCAGTGTTCGTCTGGAAGGGCGCACTGATTTTACCATTGTGCAGTACCGCCAAATCCGCATCATCGTACATAGCTTTCACTATGTTTATGATATTGTGTGGTACTCCCTTCCTTGCAAGCGGCCGCCATATCGCTGCTCTATCTACTAAATCGAACGCCTTCTGCAAATCGATGAATAGGATTGCGCGTAGTGTGTTCGCCTGGTCTGTGTGGCCTAAAGCCTCCCTGTTCATCGCGTATTATTGGGTCGATTTTTTCTAGTAGACGTTCGTTCAGTAAAGTGGCTAGCACTTTGTAACTGGTGTTCAGCAGGGTGATTCCTCGCCAATTATTGCAATCACTGAGGTCTCCTTTCTTCGGCAATTTTACGATGATGCCTTTCTTCCAAGATGGGGGGATACGCTCGTTCTCCCATATGCGCTCGAAATGCGGGTGCAACGTTTCGGCTATTAGAAGCGTGTCAACTTTGAGCAGTTCTGCGGGTAATGCTGCTTTGTTGTTCTTCAATTTTCTGATTGCATGTCGAATTTCTCTAACAGATGGTGTCGTGTAAGGAATTCTGGTGTTGGTGTTGGGTACAATACTTCTGAAATCGTTGTCTGCGCTGCTCTCATGCTCTGTGTGACTGATTCCTATGAAGTGTTGTCGCCATCTATGGATCTGGGCATCATCATCGACAAGGAGTTTTCCGTTCACATCTCGTACTGGATGGTTCTGCTTTTGATAGCTTCCAGATAGCTTACCAATTGTCTGGTATAGTGAGCGCATGTTGTTGGCGTTGGCGGCGCTCTCTGCATTTTCTGCAAGTCTATCTATCAGTGCACTCTTGTCGTTTCTGGCTGATTTCTTCACTAGCTGGCAGAGTTCTTTGTATTCATCACGGGCTCAGCAGTCGTGATCCGCTTTCGACTTGAGGGAATTTCTTCTACTGATAAGCTCCTATGTGCGTGTCAAGATACAGTGCCACCAATGACTAGTTGAAGATTGTTTTCTGATCTTGTGCTTGTTTCTGTAATCGTTGTTTTTCGGTCGATCCGGTGATTAGCCGAGTGCAACCTATCTCAGAAGTGGAGCGCCACCTAACGACATCTGGGAATGCTGAGAGTGGTTCCGCTTTATAAAGAAGTGTACAAAATTAGTAGTTCCTTTTGGTAGTGTACCTGTCGAATATCAAGATGCTTTTAATAAAATTGTTCAGATTGTTCAAGAAGACGAGTATCAAGAGAAAATTAAAAATGTTCAAAAAAACCTTGTTGTTAGTCCAAGTCTACAGAAGCTAAATCCTTTTAACCATGAAGCTTCTCAGGTTGGGCTTGCCTTTTCGTTGTTGCTGGTCGGCTGGCGACACGCTAATGCTCCTATATCGTACGATGCTAAGTTTCCAGTATTGTTGATGAAGGGCTCTCAATTTGTCCAGAGCTATGTCCGACTCTTGCACGAATCGAATTTTCATATGGGTCCACGAGCCCTGGTGAGTCTCTTGCGACAGCGTGTTTGGATAGTAAACGCGCAGGAAGTCTGCAGTCAGGTAGTACGGTAATGCATACGCTGTTTTTAATGCAAGCCTCATCTGATGACTCAAATCATGGGAGATTTACCCTTAGATCGAATCCAGGCTCTCCGCCCATTCTCCATATGTGGCTTGGATTTCTGTTTCCCTATTGAAACGACATTGAAAATTCGTGGTAGGCCACCCTACAAGTCCTGTGCGCCGAGGATGTCCGCGGATCGTGCACTGCGACAACGCGACGAACTTTGTCGGAGCGAGTCGCCACTTCGCGGCACTGCGGCAGCAAATCGATGACGAGGCGGACGAACTGCGACAATACAAATCAAAAAAAGGATGCGTATTTGCGTTCATACCGCCGCGGGCTCCGCAAATGGGCGGACTACGGGAGGCAGGTGTCAAATCTGCAAAGCACCTACTCCTACGAATGGTGGGCAGCGCGAGGTTGACCGCAGAGGAGCTGCAGACCGTCCTCCTTGGAGTCGAAGCCGTCATGAATTCAAGGCCCCTGGGCGGCCTCAGTCAGGACCCAAGCGACGGCGAGGCGTTGACTCCCGGGCACTTGTTGACAGGCGGGCCGCTCATCGCCCCACCAGCACCGCGGAGCACGGACCAGCAGGGTCTAACTTGCTTGCGGCAATGGCGGGTTGTCTCGTCAATCAAGCAAACGTTTTGGCAGCGATGGTCCCGGGAATACGTTTTGGGCCTAGAGGTGCGGTCAAAGTGGCATCGGGAGCCGGAGGACGAGACTGCCGGTTGGTTGAAGCCGGATGGATGCCTTCAACGGGGCCGGTGTAGCATAATTGAATTAGATTAGATTAGTAGCTTAATTAAATACTGAAGTCGAAAACAAATTTAAGTCTATAATAGCTCAGTTGCGCTCTCTTGCGAATTCGCCCCGCTGCGCCGCAATAGATAAGCTAAGCTTAAGTTCGTTTTGTTGAATATATTGAATTATATAGTACAACGACCAAACTACGAGACGTTTTTGATGCGTCCTTTTTGATGCTTGTAAGACATCCACACAGAAATGCTTAAATGATTTGTTGATGGTGGGTCCAAAAATTTAGGAAAATCTGTAATTAACTCTTCTTCGGTTTCTTCGCTCTGATAGCCGGCCTCAAAAAGATGTATCAACACGCAATGGTGAATGAGGCAGATGGGCAATACCTGTAGATTACCTGTACCTGTATTAGATACCTATATAGATACCTAGACTGGAGAAAAGACCCATCTGATTCCTTGTAATTGTGTAAGCTCAAAACCGTTACATATGGCTCTACACCAACCCCATTCCTGGTCATAAGGTGTTTGAGGAGGTTGTGTGAATCCGCGAAAAATACATTAAAGGTATTGGGTCTGACTTTTACGTCGATGACATGCTAACGGGTGCTGGTTGCGTGGAGGAGCTAAAGACACTTAAGTCTGAAGTAACTCAGGTTCTTCAAAACGCTGGGTTTGAATTGAGTAAGTGGTTGTCAAACTCGCCTGAAGTTACTGCATCCGAGAACACCGTTAAGCCAATAACACTTCCGAGATTCCGAGATTTGTGATGAGTTAGCCGATGTCACCAATTCAAATTCATGCCTTTTCTGACGTATCTATGAATCTGCAGAAGTTATTTAAGTCTCGTTGTTGACTGCAAAGTCCAAAGAAGCACCGATCAAGACAAAGAAGGTCCGAAGGATATACCTTGGGGACGTATGGATGGGAGTGAAGGGCGTGCACTTCTTGTGATCTTAGACAAAGCTCGACAGATTTGGGTCGTTCTTTTCACGTATCCATACAACATATCATCAAAATAAATTTAAGTATACTAGCTACATTTAAATTAATAAAGACAAGCCCGGATGATTGTACTACCGAATCAAATCTAAAAGAAAACTAAAGAAACTAATCACCTAAAAGGCAAACTCTGATCAGTTGTGGGGTAATTAGATGTTCATTATACCCTATTCTTAACTCACCGACCTTGGCGAGATCTACGACGTTTGATTCGCCCCATATCACAATCCTAAGAGATACTTATTGAGGTTCCAGCATGGCCATTTGAAGTTTCGGTGGCGGATCTGTAGTGGCCTTAAGCCCTTATGGACTTAAAAATGCTAGAATAAAACTTGTAGTAAAATCGAATCATTTTTCCATAGGGTTTCTATTTGATTATATAAATATGTCCTTAACAACTGCTACATATAATTTCATTTGCATTCATATTGAGTTTATATATATATGTATATTAGAGAGATATTTAATAATATTGGGTTAAATCATAAAATTTAAATTAGGAATTAGAAAAATTCCGATTTTATTAATTTAAATTATTAAAGAAACATGCTGTTGAGCTATCAGCTTTTTAATAGCAACCGAAATAATAAGACGAGGTTCAATTTACAATTAAATTTATTATGGGCCAATTTAACCCCAAAACAAATGCAGCGGCCGATGCAAACAACGCAGCATATACAAGAGCATAAAACCTAAGAGCTTGCGCAGAAGCTCCATCAAAGCTCCCAAAGTGCATGCGCTACAAAAGAACAACAAAGCGCATGCGAATCTAGGAGAAACAAAGAATGTGGAACAGCTGATAACGGGCAATTAGTGGACCGCTGCGACTAGTTACACTAAGACACTTAAGTAGAAATAATTATGATATTTAATGCTGGCACAAGTCCCAACACATGCCTTACATGAATTTTCTATTTTCGCGCAAATATACTACAATATCTTTTAGTGATATTCACTCACCGAAGTTTGCCGCCGTTGAGCTCAAGGACAGGGATTGTTTATAAAGTATAATTTAAAAAGTACAATAAATTAACTTGGCCATGTTCGAATATTATCGCAAAGTTATTTCATTATTTCAGTAAATTTAAGTTCTTTCATCTAAATATTTATGCCACTTATATATATATAGTAACATATCAACAAAATTTCTTTAAGTGTATATCAATAAATTGTGAAAACCAAATTTGTAAACCGACGCTGAAGCCTTTTGTATTGAAATTCGTAATCCAGCTGCAAATAACATCATTTTAATTTTTTGTAAAAACATAAACATTTAATTTTTCAATTCGGCTGAAAACAGCCTCATTTCAGATTTCCAATTTCTTAGAGTCACTTCAGATTGAAAACCAAAACAATATTTTGATAAACAGAATCCCGACTCAAATCTTTCTCACTCCTTTTAAGTGAAATAAAACTAAACAGCTCAAACCATTCTTAAATGGGCATCCACTCCACTACACAGGAAATTTCACATTTTCTTGTCCCCTCGATTAATTGAGACCCAAAGTCTTCCACGTCAACTGACACCTCAAGTAATAGGTTCCGACTCAATCGATTTCCTTCAGAAAACAAAGCCTCTCTGAGAGAAAAGCTTCTTTCGAGCTTTGATCTGCAAAAAGCTTCAGCAAGGGTAGCTATAAAAAGGACCCCAAAGTTAAGTTAGTTCGGAAATTCTAAAATTCTAAGCAGTAGTTCTGAAATTCTAAGCAGTTTTAAGGAATCACACTGTATCAAAACCGAAACTCAACTAAAAATATATTTTTTTCAAACTATTTTGAAGGAGATATTTAATTGGCGGTAGGATGTGTAAAAGTGACCAGTGATCAATCGAGATCATAGCAGTGGCGTAGATGGCTTTTTGATATGGGGGGGATATGACTCAGAATAATATCCTGTTTTTTTGTAAGTTTTATTTTACACTGCGATAATAATCCGCAATCTGCGATAATAATAATAATAATGCTGTACTGCACAGTCATCGCGTAAAAATGTGTTTCTTTTTCAATTTTGAGATTATATCATATTATAATTCTCAGACCCAAGGGGGGGGATTGATCCCCCTGATCCCCCCCTATCTACGCTACTGGATCATAGAACATCATAGAAGTATTTTATGCTAATGCAACTGCAGCTATAATACTAACCGCGAGTGTTAATCGCTACTTTTCGAAGTGTGACCGCTACCGAAAATATACAAAACACAAAAACTTAAAATAAATTAACCGCTACCGAAATAAATAAGAAATACGAACATTACAATGGTCAGCCAGTAGCACAAATCCAGTTACTTTCCGAGCGACGCCTTAATCAGGCTTTAAGCCAGATTAGGCAAGTTCCCAATTTTAATGGAAGCACCAGGGAATTAAGTGCATTCATCAGACGGATCGAATACATTTTAAATTTGTATCCATCAACTGATCCGCGTCAAACAGCTGTATTCTTCAGTGCAATTGAGATGCAATTATCAGGAGATGCCCAGCGAGTGTCCCTGCTATCAGCAGCAACCAATTGGCCCGATCTAAGGATTGCTCTCTAATTACTAAGGAATAGGAATTACTAAGATGACTCTACAACACCCCTTTCAATGGAAGTATTCGTAAGTTCGTCGAGGATCTAGAAAATAAAATATTTGTCATAACAAACAAATTGTCGTTAGAAAACAATAATTTAAATACAATGATTTATAATAATGCCATGAATAATACTGTTAAAGATGTAATAATGAGAAAACTTCCTGACAGGTTATTCATGACATTAGCAAGGCACGATATAACTACAGTCAGTAAACTTAAACAAGTAGCACAACAAGAAGGTTGTTATGATTCTGGTTCTGATAAAGTTAAATCACAACATAATTCAAATCAAAACGGACAAGATAAGAGAAATTATCAAAGAAATAATAATTTCCAAAGAAATAATTCCTTTTATAATAATAATAATCAACTTAATAATCAAGTTATAATCAGCAAAGTAACTATACATAACTAAATTCCTTTTATAATAATAATAATCAACTAAGTTATAATCAGCAAAGTAACTATACATAACCAAATAATTTTAATCAACAACAATTTCGACAGGAATTGCAGCAAAACTTAAATCAAGGAGAGCTCAGAATCCTATGAATTATCAACAGCCAACATCTTCTTTATAAGGTACTAATTCTAACAAACAAGTGAAAAGACAGCGTGAATATTCAAGCGATCAATCTAAAATGGAAATCGAAAATTTTCATCAAATGGATTCGGATCCAATAGAAGAAATAGAAATCCTTACATCAGAATTACTATTAAAAATCGCCCATTTAAATGTGTAATAGATACAGGAAGTTCAATCAACCTAATAAAAGAAAATTATTTTAATTTCCCACAAACATTAAAAACGTGCAGAAGTGCACACAACTAATGGTGTAATTAAATTAAATAAGTCCGTAAATTTTAAATCAAGTAAACTTTGTCCGAACGATCAACCATTTTGGGTTCACAATTTTTCGCAAAAATATGACATATTGATAGGAAGAGAGTATTTAGAAGCATATTAAGCAATAATTAATTATAAACAGGAAACAGTCACTTTAAGAGGATTTGTTTTTTCCATGATATATAACCACGAAGATTTCAAGAATTCCGAAATTAAAACATTGGAAGATTATCTCCGTCCACCTTTATCTGAGGATATATCTTTTAATTTTGCAATTATTAATGACTTAGAAGAAAATAATAAATTTCGAATAAATCATCTTAATAAAGAAGAAAGAATTAAATTAAATAACATTTTATTTGAATTTAGTGATATCCAGTACAGGGAAGGTTAAAATTTGACCTTTACCAGTGCTATAAAAAGTTCAATCCAAACCAAACCTGAAGATCCTATTTACAAAAAACCTTATAAATCATGATAAGCTTATGATCAAGAAGTTGAAGTCCAAATTAAAGAAATGATAAATCAGGGAATAATACGTAAATCGAAATCCCCTTATTGTTCTCCAATGTGGATCCCAAAGAAAGAGGATGCATCAGGTAAAAAGAAAGTTCGAATAGTCATACACTATCGAAGTCTAAATGAAATAACTATTGATGATAAGTATCCGATACCAGTTATGGATGAAATACTTGACAAACATGGAAAGTGTCAATATTTTACAACAATTGACCTTGCCAAGGGTTTTCATCAAATTCAAATGGATGAAAATTCTATTTCAAAAACAACTTTTTCTACTAGAAATCGAAAATTTACATCAAATAGCCTCGGATTCAATAAAAGAAATAGAAACCCTTACATCAGAATAACTATTAACAATCGCTCATTTAAATGTGTAATAGATACAGAAAGTTCAATCAACCTAATAAAAGAAAATTATTTTAATTTTCCACAAACATTAAAAACGTAAGAAGTGCACACAATTAATGGTGTAATTACATTAAATAAGTCCCTAAATTTCAAATCAAGTAAACTTCGTCCGATCGATCAACCATTTTGGGATCACAATTTTTCTCAAAAATATGACATATTGATAGGAAGAGAGTATTTAGAAGCATGTGAAGCAATACTTAATTATAAACAGGAAACAGTCACTTTGAGCGGATTTGTTTTTTCCATGATATATAACCACGAATATTTTAAGATTTCCGAAATAGAAAAATTGTAAAATTAGCTCAGTCCACCTTCATCTGAGAATATATCTTTTTATTTTGCAATTAATAATAACTTAGATGAAAATAATAAATTTCGAATAAATCATCTTAATAAAGAAGAAAGAACTAAATTAAATAACATTTTATTCTGTTCTATCTGTAGAAAATAAGGTACCCTGTATATTTTAGTATGTTACAATGCACGCTTTTATAGTTATAGGAAGGAGAAAGAGATCTTGGAGTAGTTACAATTGTCCCGCTCTAAGAAATAGAGAATAAGAAAATATGTATATCAAATTTCCTAAGTCACAAATAAAGTTCCGAAGCATACACACGGTGTTTTAATTTTGTCGCTTCGAATTCTGCCGCTATGAGGTTATGGGCCTAGGCACTGGAGAATTCAAGTTATTCGGTGTGTGACTCGATAGTAAGAACAATGAGTGCTCTTTATTAAATTGATCAGTTAGAGGAGACGAACTATGACACATGGAAAATACAGATGCGATTTGTATTGGTGCATTCCGGTTTGTGGAGTGTTACGTCTGGAGAGCTAACAGAACAGAAGGACAACAGTTTGCGGCCTTCTGAGGACAGTAAGGCGTTGGCAACAATAACATTGAGTGTAAAGTCATCTCAATTGACCTACATAAAGAATTGCTTGACGGCTGTGGAGGCATGGACCAAGTTGAAGGAGGTTCATCAACCAAGCGGACCTGTACGAAAGGTACAATTATACAAGAAACTGCTTAATAAACGGATGGAGCAAGGGCAGAGCATGACGACCTACATAAGTGAATTTGTGGAAATTCTGGATAGTCTAACTGGAGTTGGAATAGAGCTAAACGACGAACTTCGCACTATCGTTTTGCTATCAAGCCTTCCAGAGCAATTTGAACATTTCGTGGTCGCTATGGAGACACGAGATAAGTTGCCTTCGTTCGAAGTTCTCACCATAAAGTTAAAGGAGGAGAGCGAAAGAAACGGAATAGCAGATGAACGAGTAGACACTAAGGCTGCAACGCAGAAGCACAACTCACAGAAATATATCGAAGAAAGGAAAGAATATCGTTTGTTTCAAGTGTGGTGAACAAGGACGCATTAAGTCCCAGTGTCAAAATAAGGTGAGGGAGATCACCGCATGGCATCAAGAAATGTGGTGAATCGCCAAAGCAGCCTGCTGCATGGTATTTGGATTGTGGCGCAACAAGCCATATGTGTTGCGCAAGAGAGCTATTCACAAAGTTTGAGAAACACACTGAGCAGATCGGACTGGCCAATGCTGGTTTCCTTCAAGCAGAAGGTATAGGTGACGTCAAGATACAGACAGGCCAGTGCATGTTGACACTAAAAAATGTTCTTTACGTTCCGAAGAAGACCGGATACTCCCCGTGAGCAGTGCTGTCCAGAACAGGTGCAAGGTGACCTTTGACTTAGAGAATGCCAAGGTGATGCAAGATGGAGAATGCATAGTGAAAGCCAAAAATATTGGCAACTTATACTTGTTTGTGGGTGGTTGCAGCAAATGTTTTGTCATGTCAGCTGTAGATAGGATTTTGCTACACAAGAGATACGGACATATAAATTTCTCTAGCTTAAAAGAGATGGTATCCAAAGGGATAGTTCGAGGGATAGATAATATTCTGTTGCCAGAGAATATTAGTTGCAAAACGTGTATGGCCTGCGGAGTGATAATGGCGGAGAATTTGTCAATAAACAGTTTGTCGAATGTCTAAGGCAGCATGGAATAGACAGACAGCTATCAATAGCGTATACTCCCCAGCCAAATGGAGTTGCGGAACGGGCAAATCGTACGCTAGTGGAGATGTCAAGATGCCTTCTGGTCCAGGCGGGACTGAGAGATCAGTTTTGGGCAGAAGCTGTCAACCCTTCGGTTTATTTGCTTTATTTATATTTAGAGAGTATGACTCCTATGGAAGCGTGGACGGGTAAGAGACCTTATGTACAACACCTAAAGGTTTTTGGATATCTTGCAGTTGCTCTGGACAAGGGTCCGAGGAAGGGCAGCAAATTTCAACCTAAAGGCAAAGAGCACATTATGGTTGGGTACTCTGTGGCAGCAAGAGGTTATCGACTATATAATCCTGGCTTATCCATCGACGCCGGCAGCTCCGATGAGAGTTCAGATCAGTACGAGAGTGCCGAAGAAAAAGGTAAGCATGTCGTGGAGGAGGCACGCAGGGGCCCCGGCCGTCCTAAGATCATTCGGAGTGGAAAACCTGGACGCCCAAAGAAGCAGTACAATATTCTAGACGCCCTTGTTTCGGAAAATGTTCCGATTCCATTAACTTTCAAAGAGGAGCTGGAGAGTAAAAATGCAAAGGAGTGGCGTGAAGCCATGGAAAGAGAATATGATTCTCTCTGGTTACCAACCAGACTTGGCAATTCAGAGACTTACCCAAAATCAGCGAGCAATTGGATGCAAGTGAGTGTTCAACGTCAAGCGTGATAAAGATGGCCAAATAGAACGTTTTAAGGCTCGACTGGTAGCAAAAGGATGCTCCCAGCAGTTTGGCGTAAATTACCTAGAAACATTTTCGTTGTTATGCCGATTGGCGAGTGTGCGTTTTATTATAGCACTGGCGGCGGAGCTCAAGCTACATCTTCAAATGGATGTATGCGCCGTGTATCTCAACAGCGATCTGAGTGAGACGGTCTACATGAAGCAGCCGGAAGGGTACTCAGATAAAAATTCAGATTGCTTCTGAAAATATATGGCTTGAAGCAATCCGGAAGGGCCTGGAACAAGAAGCTAAATGGCGTATTGGTTAATATGGGACTCGTTGCCTGTGATAACAAGCCATGTTTGTAAAAACATTGTGGAGAAGGTAATCTTGTACTAATCCTTGTATATGTTAACGATATACTTATAGCCAGCCAATCGCACGAGGATTTGCTAAAAATTAAGAGCAGCATCTCACAATCATTCGAGTGCGTTGACAAGGGTCAACTTAACCATTTCCTGGGCATGGAAATCGAACGGGACTTCGATCTTGGAGCAATTACTTTAGGACATACGCAATATATCAAGGACTTATTGCATACCCATGGGATTGATTTTTGCAAATCGGCAAAGACACCTTTGGATCCTGGTTTTCAAATAGATTGCACAAGCAAGCAATGCAAAAAGGTGGATCCTACTTCTTATCAGTGCCTAGTAGGAAAGCTAATGTGGCTAGCTCTTACAACAAGGCCAGACATATTGCATTCGGTGTCAAAATTGGCACAACGGAATCAAAACCCGCATGCTGAACACATGGCAGGCATAAAGCACGTCTTTAGATATCTCTCATCTACGATTGACATGAAACTACACTACCGACAATGTGGTCAATCGTTCTGTGGATACGTGGACGCGGATTGGGCAGGTGATAGGCTTGACAGGAAGTCCTATACTGGTTACATCTTTCTGTTAGCAGGTGGTCCGATTTCTTGGCGTTCGGAAAAGCAGCGGAGTGTGGCGTTGAGTGACATGGCACTATCGGCGGCATTTAAGGAGGCAATAGTCATGCGAAGGCTGATTATGGAGATTGGTTGCGGAGACAACGACACCCCGATCGTCGTTTAAGGGGATAATCTGAGGGCGCAGGCGTTAACTAAGAATCCCGTTCATCATTCCAGGACAAAGCACATTGATATACGTTATCATTTTGTTAGAGACGTTGTTAAGGAAGGGCAATTATAATTATAAACTCAAGTAAAAATGGCGTTTCTGACATAGAGAGATTTCATAAAACTATTAACGAAAAATTTATAATTATAAATAGTGAACAAAATCTTGAAAATATAATTACTAAATTTGATACAATTGTTTATATCTATAATCATAATACAAAACATAGCTCTACAGGCAGAACAATTTTTAACTATTAATGAAAAATTAAGAATTATAAATTGTGAACGGAAATTTGAAACAATCATGTATAATCATAATACAAAACATAACTCTACAGGCAGAACACCAGCTGACATTTTTATTTTCGCCGGAACTCCAAGCTATAATATTCAAGCGAACAAAATACAGAAAATAAAAATCGTACAACAAAACAAAACAACAATTCCTTTTAGGAAGACAGACCAAATTAATCGGTGTTTATTTCTTTACATATATAAAAACAAATTGCAATTTCTTAGATCCGTATCGCTTCGCGTGTGCAGGGATGGAGGTAAAATAATAATTTGTTTAATTTTCCTTCCAAACATAGCCCTGCTCTGCTTCTTCATCTGCTACGGTGTTGTTGCTATTCTTTTTCTTCTACTATCGCTCAATAGAGATTCTTATCTCTATTTCTTTGAATCTTACTAACTTGCACTAACTGCTCTCTTTAATCTCCCCCTTTCGTTTCCTTGGTACAGTGGTTTAAGGTTCCTCATTAATAAAATCAAATAATATTATTAAATTAATTATTAATTTTTTAAATAATTTTTAATAAATTAATTATTTAATTTTTAATAATTTTTAATAAATTAATTATTTAATTTTAAATAATTTTTAATAAATTAATTATTTAAATTTTTAATAATTATGGATTTTAAATTGGTGTGTGCGTTGAAGTCTTGCAATAAGACAATCTCGTCTTCCCAGCCTACCATCCATTGCTGGCTCTGTGAAAACGTTTTACACGCAAGTGTGCCGGGTTCACGGCCTCAGTTTCGAATGCAATCTCACGTAGGTCTGGTCTCCATTTTTGCTGTGACGGTTGGTGCTGTTCAGGGCGAAATGAGGTCGTTCATGAGGCAGACTAAAAGCGGTTTCATGGAGTTGATTAGTGGTTTTCGAAAAATCAATGACCAACTCTGTGCGCTCGATACACAGTTTAGTAGTCTTCAACTACTAAATGAGTCTCCAAAGCGTAAGAAATCCGCTTTTAGTGATGTGCTTGGGTCGAATAACCTTCAGCCTGCTCAGCTGACAACTATGCAGCCGCTTCGTTATATCTCTGGCCACCCCAAGGGCCGGACCTGAGAAAAATTCGGCTTCCGAATGTATCGAAATCAATGAGCAATTGTCCGATATGTCCTCTGTGGCATCGCTTCAAGTGATCCCCGACCCAATAATTCAAACTCCTGTAACAGTCACCAATCAGGGTAATAAACCGTCCGGACCCCCGGTACGCACTGATGCCGCAGTATTAGTTACGGCGGCACCAAAACCCTCGCAGGTGATCCCACCATCGAAACACATTTTTGTTTCCCGGCTTGCCCCTGATACTTCGGAGATTGATATCTCGGCTTACATCAAAGCCAAAGCAAAATCCGACATAAAGGTGGTGGATATTACAAAATTCAAATATTCTTACACCAGGCACACGTCATCTTTCAAAATACGTGTGCCCATGCGGATGTTCAAGACGATCTGTTCCGCCAGCTTTTGGTCAGAGAACATTTTCGTCCAAGAACATCAGCCAAGTACGGTGAAAAAAAAGATAACCAAACCATGTGGGTGTAAAACTCCCACATGGCCACTGATCAACCTTCCACCTCATCTTCCTCAATTTCAAAAAACTAATGTCTTCATTAACACTTACCTATCAGAATTACCTATTACCAGAATTACCTTACCTATTCTGATAGTTCTTTTTTTGCATCCCACATTAGTGTATTTACAGAAACTTGGTTAAAGCCGGAGATTCTGATAGTTCTTTTTTTGCATCCCACATTAGTGTATTTACAGAAACTTGGTTAAAGCCGGAGATCTTAAGCTCCGAAGGTTTTCCTAGTAGGTACACCACTTTTAGATGTGATAGAACTTTGCGAAGGGGAGGAGGAGTGCTAATTTCTGTAGACTCCAATTTCGCTTCTGAAGAGGTAAAATCACAAGAGTTTGGTGACATTGAATTTCTTTGCATCAAAATCACTTTGTCCGATCAATCTTTATATGTTACCTGTTCGTACATACCACCTTCGTCCGAACCGCCAACATACTGGCAACATTTGTCCGCTATTCGTTTGGTTTTCGATCGTCTGTCTGATGGTGACCAGCTGATAGCTCTGGGTGACTTTAATATCCCAGAACTTATGTGGTCAAATGTTGATAATTCACCGTCTTTACAGCTTAACTCCCACCATGACTTCCCTGCGGGCATGTTCGACATGTCACTCGGGCAAATTAACCACGTTAGAAATTCTTTAGGTAGGCTGTTGGACTTATGTTTCGTTTCTGATCCTGATGGAATTACTCTTTCCAGAACTTTGCCCCTTTCTAACCCTGAGCATCCATATCATCCCACTCTTGAGGTTTCAATCGAAAATAATTACTTTTTTGACCTTAAGTCTACAGTTAAATCTCAGAAAGTTCGTTTCTTTCGTAAGGCTGACTTTATGAAATTAAATAAGTTAATTTTGGAATTTGATTGGTCTTATTTACTGGCATGCGAGGATATAAACATCGCATTACAAAAATTTTATTACACTTTGAACATATTTTTCGACGCTTGCGTGCCGTGGAAATATCCGTCCGCTTCAACGAATCTGCCTTGGTATACAAGGCACCTTATAAATTTAAAGAATAGTATGAGTAGACTTTTAAACAAACATAGATTAGCTGGCTGTACAGTTAGTTATTCAAGATACTTAGTAGCTCGGTCCAATTTCACCGTGCATAAAGCAGAATGTTATAGGAGTTATATTCGCCGCTGCAGGATTCAGTTTACTCAGGATCCGAAGCAGTTTTATAGCTTTGTAAACACTAAGCGTAAACATGTATCTTTTCCCCCACTGCTTACGTTTGAGAACTCTTATGCGAACACTGATCAGGCAAACTACCTATTCTCCTAGCAGCAGTTTAGCTCAGCCTTACACTTATAATATCCAATCAGCCAACCTTATATTTTGCCCATCTTTCGATCAAAGAGGTGTGTTATCGGATCTTCTTAAGGTTAAGCCCGTGTATTCGCCAGGCCCTGATGGAGTACCAGGCTGTGTTCTGAAGTACTGCTCCGAGGCACTGTGCAAACCGCTTGTTAAACTCTTTAATCTATCGCTGGAAACTTCGATCTTTCTCCTTATGTGGATGGAATCCTTCATTATTCCGCTGCATAAAAAAGGGAAAAATCCGACGCTGCTAATTATAGAGGCATCTCTAAATTGTCAGCAATTCCAAAGCGTTTTGAAAAACTTATCACTCCACATTTGCAACACCTATGTAGTTCAATAATAACTCCGTGCCAGCATGGCTTCATGAAGCGCCGCTCCACCACTACTAACTTATTGGAGCTAACATCTTTTATCACAGATGGTTTCCGGAATGGCTTACAAACAGACGTCATATACACTGACTTCAGTAAAGCATTTGACTCTGTTAACCATTCGCTTCTTATAAGTAAACTCAGTCTTTTGGGTTTCCCAACTGATCTTCTTATGTGAATTTCGAGCTACTTATCAGGGAGAACCCAACGTGTTTTCTTTAAAGATGTTACCTCGCGTTTAGTCCGCGCCACATCGGGGGTGCCCCAAGGAAGCCATCTTGGACCCCTACTTTTTACACTGTTTATTAACGACTTGCCCCTTGCCTTAACTAATTCACTTGTACTTATGTACGACTTGTACGATCTGCATAATCTTCAAAATTGGTGTTTAGCAAATAATCTAAAGCTTAATGGATTGAAATGTAAACTTATGTCTTTTTACCGATATAGTCCTCACCAGGCTATGTACTTTCTCTATGGGAACGCCTTTGAACGATTAACTCAGGTTAACGATCTAGGTGTCCTATTAGATTTGAGACTTAAATTTACCGACCATATATCTACCATGGTTAATAAAGCTATGGGGTGTGCTTGGTTTTATTAAAAGATGGTCAAAAAGTTTAATGACCCGTACATAACTAAAACGTTATATACATCACTGGTCCGTCCGATTCTTGAGTATGGATCGTGTGTCTGGAGTCCTCAATATGGAGTACACCAAGATCACATTGAATCTGTACAAAAAAACTTCCTTACTATTGCTCTTAGGGGACTTAATTGGGATCCAAATCTTTACCTCCTCTCTTATCATAGTAGACTTTTACTAATCAACTTACCATCATTAACAAACCGTGGAACGATGCTGGGTGTCATGTTTCTATATAATCTTATTTATGGAAATATAGACAGCCAGCATTTACTAACACGCTTAAATTTTAACATTCCTAGTAGAAGGACCAGAAACTTTCGTCCTCTACTCCTCAGCCATTGTAGTTCGACATATGCCCAACACGATCCGTTCAGGGTATTATGTTCGGACTACAATGGTCTCTACCACATCTTGTCACTTTGCTCTACTAACAATCTTAAATCGCTTATATTAACCGCCTTATCTGTGCAACACTCTTCCTCGTGATATCTTTCTCCTAATCCTCGCTTATCTATCTCGGATCTATTTCCGCGATTAAAGCCGTTCGTTACGCGGCAGCATCCGTCGGCCGGTTGGACGGGAGGTGGGTTGTACGTATGCAGTGGGAACAGCGCAAAAAAAAATTTCGAAATTTAAAAAGAAGAAGAAAATTAATACCAGCAAATATAATAATTCCAGATTTCCCCCGGAAAACAACCCAGCTTAATAAAATTATTTCGTGTATAATAACTTTATTATGTCTTATATATCACACCATTTGTTAGAACATAGATATCAATCCAATTCAAGCAAAAAATGGATACTTAATTTTTCAAACAGGTAACATAGATTTGCTAAATTATGACTAATTATAATTACTAATTATGAATATCATTGTCTCACAGTCAATTAAACTGACACCAAAACTGAAAAAACTTATAAAGATCTAATGGAACAAACACGAGAATTCGAACATTTGGATCTAATTCAATATCTAAAAGAAAAATTAAATAGAGACATGAAGGGAATCAAAATTGCTCAACGAAACAAAAGAGGACTTGCAAATTTCGTAGGTACGTTTTATAAATATTTATTTGGCACATTAGATCAACAAGATAGGGAAGAATTAAAATCAAAAATTGATATCTTGTCCGAAAATAGTATACAGATCAACGTATTAAATAAAGTAATTGATGCAATTAATAATGAAATAGAAACAGTCAATCGTTTAAATGAAAACCAAAACGAAAACCAAAGGTTAGCAATCCTTTTTTTCAATTTACAAGAATTTACAGAATACATAGAAGACATTGAATTAGGAATGCAATTTACAAGATTAGGCATATTCAACCCAAAACTCCTAAAACATGACCCGCTTAACCATATTAATTCAGAAAAATTGTTAAATATCAAAACATCTACTTGGTTACATGTTAATACTAACGAAATATTGATAATTTCTCATATTCCTCGTACTATCATTAAAACCCCCATTTATAAAATTTTACCGTATCTGAATCAGAATCAGAATATAATAACCGAAACATTGCATGATAAATATTACATAAAACATCACCAAGTCTTTAAATTGTCTTTAAAGTCTTTAAAGTAAAAACAAAAAAAAAGTAAAAAAAAAAGAAAAAGTAAATAATAAATGTATAATAGGTCTCTTATAATAGGACTATTTATGTAAACAACAACATAACTAAACTCGAACCTTTATCCTATATCGTAGGATCACTTCCAAAAGCCCACTTCCACGTCAACTGACACCTCAAGTAAAAGGTTCCGACTCAATCTATTCCCTTCAGAAAACAAAGCCTGTCAGAGAGAAAAGCTTCTTTCGAGCTTTAATCTGCAAAAAGCTTCAGCAAGGGTAGCTATAAAAAGGACTTGAAAATTCTAAGCAGTAGTTCTGAAATTCTAAGCAGTTTTAAGGAATCACACTGTATCAAAACCGGAAATCAAATAAAAATATATTTTTTTCAAACTATTTTGAAGAAGATATGTAATTATATATGGAAGTAACCTCTGGACAGGCGATTCACACAGTTAGCAATACTTTAATTGTAAGGATAAACATCAAAACTCTTTTTTTTTTTTAACTCTATAGATTTTGACATTCAAGAAGGTGGAATACTTAAAACCTTTCCAAAGACGTAAAGTCTCTGAAGTTATACGTATTTTTAATTTAAAAAGGTTTTTGGGAATTTGGTTAATTTAAAAATTTTAATTAAAAATTTGCCCAAAAATGTAAATTAAAATCCAAAACTGTTTCGTAGTTGTGGGAAACCAAATTGTTTTAAAAAATTAACAGATGAGAGGCCTATCCTTATGAGAGTTCCACTATATAATAAATTATAAAAAACAAGAAAGGAAAGCTTACTTCGGGCGGAGCCGAAGTTTATATACCCTTGAAGTTCAGTCGCAGTCCGTTAGGTGGCGCCACGCATATTATATTATTAGGTATATAGCGGATCGTATATAGTTGGCCGATCCTTATGAAATTTGGCATATCGAATTATTTTGATAAAAGAGGAATCCATGTAAGCTGTCATCCTTCTAACTTGATAAACAACGAAGTTATAGCATTTTCGATCAATCAGTTATATAACAGCTATAGGATATAGACGGCCGATCCTTATGAAATTTGGCAGATCATATAAGTTGGCCCAAATTAGAATGCACAGAAAGTCTCATCCTTCTAACTTGAAAAACAAAGAAGTTATAGGATTTCCGATCAATCAGTTATATGGCAGCTATAGGATATAGTCGGCCGATCCCTATGATATTCGACAAATTAGATTGTTTTTCCCAAAATAAAATTTTTGTACCAAATCCCATCTTTCTAACTTAAAAAACACCAAAGTTATGCCAATTTCGATCGTTCTATGACAGCTATAGGATATAGTCGCCCGATCATTATGAAATTTTGTACATAAGATATGTTGGTCAAATATAACATGTGTGGAAAGTCCCAACCCTCTAACTTAAAAAACACCAAAGTTATGGCATTTCCGATCAATCAGTTATATGGCAGCTATAAGATGTAGTCGACCGATCCCGGCCGTTCCGACTTATATACTACCTGCAAAGAAAAGAAGGGTGTGTGCAAAGTTTCAACTCGATAGCTTTAAAACTGAGAGACTAGTTTGCGTAGAAACCGACAGACAGACGGACAGACGGACCGACGGACAGACGGACATGCTCATATCGACTCAGGAGGTGATCCTGATCAAGAATATATATACTTTATAGGGTCGGAGATGTCTCCTTTACTGCGTTGCACACTTTTGACCAAAATTATAATACCCTCTGCAAGGGTATAAAAATATTGGAAACAGCCCCAAGCATCTTTAAAAATAGAAAGGTTGTGCCTATTCCGATTTTGCAAATCGGATAAGATTAGTGCTATTCTTTTTCTTCTACTATCGCTCAATAGAGATTCTTATCTCTATTTCTTTGAATCTTACTAACTTGCACTAACTGCTCTCTTTAATCTCCCCCTTTCGTTTCCTTGGTACAGTGAAACCTTGACTCAGGAGGTGATCCTGATCAAGAATATATATACTTTATAGGGTCGGAGATGTCTCCTTTACTGCGTTGCACACTTTTGACCAAAATTATAATACCCTCTGCAAGGGTATAAAAATATTGGAAACAGCCCCAAGCATCTTTAAAAATAGAAAGGTTGTGCCTATTCCGATTTTGCAAATCGGATAAGATTAGTGCTATTCTTTTTCTTCTACTATCGCTCAATAGAGATTCTTATCTCTATTTCTTTGAATCTTACTAACTTGCACTAACTGCTCTCTTTAATCTCCCCCTTTCGTTTCCTTGGTACAGTGGTTCAAGGTTCCTCATTAATAAAATCAAATAATATTATTAAATTAATTATTAATTTTTTAAATAATTTTTAATAAATTAATTATTTAATTTTTAATAATTTTTAATAAATTAATTATTTAATTTTAAATAATTTTTAATAAATTAATTATTTAAATTTTTAATAATTATGGATTTTAAATTGGTGTGTGTGTTGAAGTCTTGCAATAAGACAATCTCGTCTTCCCAGCCTACCATCCATTGCTGGCTCTGTGAAAACGTTTTACACGCAAGTGTGCCGGGTTCACGGCCTCAGTTTCGAATGCAATCTCACGTAGGTCTGGTCTCCATTTTTGCTGTGACGGTTGTCGTGCTGTTCAGGGCGAAATGAGGTCGTTCATGAGGCAGACTAAAAGCGGTTTCAAGGAGTTGATTAGTGGTTTTCGAAAAATCAATGACCAACTCTGTGCGCTTGATACACAGTTTAGTAGTCTTCAACTACTAAATGAGTCTCCAAAGCGTAAGAAATCCGCTTTAAGTGATGTGCTTGGGTCGAATAACCTTCAGCCTGCTCAGCTGACAACTATGCAGCCGCTTCGTTATATCTCTGGCCACCCCAAGGGCCGGACCTGAGAAAAATTCGGCTTCCGAAAGTATCGGAATCAATGAGCAATTGTCCGATATGTCCTCTGTGGCATCGCTTCAAGTGATCCCCGACCCAATAATCCAAACTCCTGTAACAGTCACCATTCAGGGTAATATACCGTCCGGACCCCCGGTACGCACTGATGCCGCAGTATTAGTTACGGCGGCACCAAAACCCTCGCAGGTGATCCCACCATCGAAACACATTTTTGTTTCCCGGCTTGCCCCTGATACTTCGGAGATTGATATCTCGGCTTACATCAAAGCCAAAGCAAAATCCGACATAAAGGTGGTGGATATTACAAAATTCAAATATTCTTACACCAGGCACACGTCATCTTTCAAAATACGTGTGCCCATGCGGATGTTCAAGACGATCTGTTCCGCCAGCTTTTGGTCAGAGAACATTTTCGTCCAAGAACATCAGCCAAGTACGGTGAAAAAAAAGATAACCAAACCATGTGGGTGTAAAACTCCCACATGGCCACTGATCAACCTTCCACCTCATCTTCCTCAATTTCAAAAAACTAATGTCTTCATTAACACTTACCTATCAGAATTACCTATTACCAGAATTACCTTACCTATTCTGATAGTTCTTTTTTTGCATCCCACATTAGTGTATTTACAGAAACTTGGTTAAAGCCGGAGAACTTAAGCTCCGAAGGTTTTCCTAGTAGGTACGCCACTTTTAGATGTGATAGAACTTTGCGAAGGGGAGGAGGAGTGCTAATTTCTGTAGACTCCAATTTCGCTTCTGAAGAGGTAAAATCACAAGAGTTTGGTGACATTGAATTTCTTTGCATCAAAATCACTTTGTCCGATCAATCTTTGTATGTTACCTGTTCGTACATACCACCTTCGTCCGAACCGCCAACATACTGGCAACATTTGTCCGCTATTCGTTTGGTTTTCAATCGTCTGTCTGATGGTGACCAGCTGATAGCTCTGGGTGACTTTAATATCCCAGAACTTATGTGGTCAAATGTTGATAATTCACCGTCTTTACAGCTTAACTCCCACCATGACTTCCCTGGGGGCATGTTCGACATGTCACTCGGGCAAATTAAACACGTTAGAAATTCTTTAGGTCGGCTGTTGGACTTATGTTTCGTTTCTGATCCTGATGGAATTACTCTTTCCAGAACTTTGCCCCTTTCTAACCCTGAGGATCCATATCATCCCACTCTTGAGGTTTCAATCGAAAATAATTATTTTTTTGACCTTAAGTCTACAGTTAAATCTCAGAAAGTTCGTTTCTTTCGTAAGGCTGACTTTATGCAATTAAATAAGTTAATTTTGGAATTTGATTGGTCTTATTTACTGGCATGCGAGGATATAAACATCGCATTACAAAAATTTTATAGCTTTGCAGCAGTTTTATAGCTTTGTAAACACTAAGCGTAAACATGTATCTTTTCCCCCACTGCTTACGTTTGAGAACTCTTATGCGAACACTGATCAGGCAATGGCCGATCTCTTTGCACAGTTTTTTTTAAACTACCTATTCTCCTAGCAGCAGTTTAGCTCAGCCTTACACTTATAATATCCAATCAGCCAACCTTATATTTTGCCCATCTTTCGATCAAAGAGGTGTGTTATCGGATCTTCTTAAGGTTAAGCCCGTGTATTCGCCAGGCCCTGATGGAGTACCAGGCTGTGTTCTAATTTACTGCTCCGAGGCACTGTGCAAACCGCTTGTTAAACTCTTAATCTAATCTCTTTAATCTATCGCTGGAAACTTCGATCTTTCTCCTTATGTGGATGGAATCCTTCATTATTCCGCTGCATAAAAAAGGGAAAAATCCGACGCTGCTAATTATAGAGGCATCTCTAAATTGTCAGCAATTCCAAAGCTTTTTGAAAAACTTATCACTCCACATTTGCAACACCTATGTAGTTCAATAATAACTCCGTGCCAGCATGGCTTCATGAAGCGCCGCTCCACCACTACTAACATCTTTTATCACGGATGGTTTCCGGAATGGCTTACAAACAGACGTCATATACACTGACTTCAGTAAAGCATTTGACTCTGTTAACCATTCGCTTCTTATAAGTAAACTCAGTCTTTTGGGTTTCCCAACTGATCTTCTTATGTGGATTTCGAGCTACTTAACAGGGAGAACCCAACGTGTTTTCTTTAAAGATGTTACCTCGCGTTTAGTCCGCGCCACATCGGGGGTGCCCCAAGGAAGCCATCTTGGACCCCTACTTTTTACACTGTTTATTAACGACTTGCCCCTTGCCTTAACTAATTCACTTGTACTTATGTACGACTTGTACGATCTGGATAATCTTCAAAATTGGTGTTTAGCAAATAATCTAAAGCTTAATGGATTGAAATGTAAACTCATGTCTTTTTACCGATCTAGTCCTCACCAGGCTATGTACTTTCTCTATGGGAACGCCTTTGAACGATTAACTCAGGTTAACGATCTAGGTGTCCTATTAGATTTGAGACTTAAATTTACCGACCATATATCTACCATGGTTAATAAAGCTATGGAGTGTGCTTGGTTTTATTAAAAGATGGTCAAAAAAGTTTAATGACCCGTACATAACTAAAACGTTATATACATCACTGGTCCGTCCGATTCTTGAGTATGGATCGTGTGTCTGGAGTCCTCAATATGGAGTACACCAAGATCACATTGAATCTGTACAAAAAAACTTCCTTACTATTGCTCTTAGGGGACTTAATTGGGATCCAAATCTTTACCTCCTCTCTTATCATAGTAGACTTTTACTAATCAACTTACCATCATTAACAAACCGTAGAACGATGCTGGGTGTCATGTTTCTATATAATCTTATTTATGGAAATATAGACAGCCAGCATTTACTAACACGCTTAAATTTTAACATTCCTAGTAGAAGGACCAGAAACTTTCGTCCTCTACTCCTCAGCCATTGTAGTTCGACATATGCCCAACACGATCCGTTCAGGGTATTATGTTCGGACTACAATGGTCTCTACCACATCTTGTCACTTTGCTCTACTAACAATCTTAAATCGCTTATATTAACCGCCTTATCTGTGCAACACTCTTCCTCGTGATATCTTTCTCCTAATCCTCGCTTATCTATCTCGGATCTATTTCCGCGATTAAAGCCGTCCTTTACGCGGCAGCATCCGTCGGCCGGTTGGACGGGAGGTGGGTTGTACGTATGCAGTGGGAACCGCGCAAAAAAAAATTTCACAAACTGACGAAACATTATGTAGAAAAAAATAGAGGTAGAGAAATCACACACTTTAATTCGAAATTTAAAAAGAAGAAGAAAATTAATACCAGCAAATATAATAATTCCAGATTTCCCCCGGAAAACAACCCAGCTTAATAAAATTATTTCGTGTATAATAACTTTATTATGTCTTATATATCACACCATTTGTTAGAACATAGATATCAATCCAATTCAAGCAAAAAATGGATACTTAATTTTTCAAACAGGTAACATAGATTTGCTAAATTATGACTAATTATAATTACTAATTATGAATATCATTGTCTCACAGTCAATTAAACTGACACCAAAACTGAAAAAACTTATAAAGATCTAATGGAACTGTTGGAAAAACCAAAAGTCACACTGATTCACATACACATTGTGTGTGTGGGAAGGGGAAGAGCAATGTTGATCTCAGGGAGAGCCAAATCTCTCTCTCTCTCTAATTGTTCTTTCTCCTTTATGCTTTTTGAACGTTTTTTGTATTCTTTTTGTATGCATATGCGTACGCTTACTTACTTCCTTAACGACAGCGAGAGCGTGCAGACGTGAAATAAATTAACTAAAATAACAATCAAAGTGTTTTTACTATTTGGACAATTTGGCTGGTGTATGGAAGTTATATTAACTCTGTTAATATAAACTTAACAAATCTCATAGGTTATGGGCCCAGTCACAATTTGCAACTAAGCGCTATAGTGGAATACTTTGATTGTTAACGAATAATAAAAGTGATATACATATAAAAATAAAAGTGAACAACGTACATATACATATACATACATATGTATAACGACGCGCCACGTTGGCGTACATTTTTTTTGCTTTCAGTGTGAGTGCAGACTAGCAACAAAAAATTCTAAGAAGCGCATAACAATCGAACAGAAGAACAGTTATTCTCGTATGATGGAAAAAGGAAAGAGAAACATAACACCTTTTAACGGGGAAAAATATTCCATATGGAAATTTAGAGTCAGGGCTTTGTTGGAGGAAAACGATTTACTAAAAGTAATTGACGAGATACCAAGTGGTGATAGAAGTGACGAAGTGAAGCGAGCAGAGAGAAATGCAAAGAGTCTCATAATTGAATATTTGAGTGACTCTTTTTTAGTGTTTGCTAACAACGGGAACTCGGCTAAGGAGATTTTTGAGAATTTAGATAATATTTACGAGCGTAAAAGCCTGGCATCTCAACTTTCATTACGCAAACAACTATTGGCTTTAAAATTGAAAGGTGATTCTCCGCTAGTTAACCATTTTCGATTATTTAATGATTTGATTACTGAGTTAGTTGCGGCGGGAGCCAAAATAGATGAAATGGACAAAGTGTCTCATTTGCTTTTAACACTCCCAACTAGCTATGATGGGGTAACAACAGCGATAGAAACTCTCTCTGAGCAAAGTTTAACACTAGCTTTCGTAAAGACTCGGCTCCTTGATCATGAAATCAAATTAAAAGGAGTTAGTAAGGACACAAGTGCAAAAGTGTTGCAGGCTATAGGCAATCGAGAGCCTAGGAATAGCACATACAAAAACAAAAAAACAAAATTTGTGAAGAAACAAATCCAGAAGAAGTTAATCCCTAAGCTAAAGTGTTTTCATTGCGGCAAATTAGGCCACATGAAAAAGGACTGTTTCTTCTTAAAAAGGCAGGCAGGGGGCAACCAGAATATTCATGTCCAAAGTAATGTCAGAGAGACACAAGCCCAGATGGCAACAGCAACGCAGCCAGAACGCTCGTTTGCATTCATGACGAACGTAGCTGTTAGAGAGAGACAGACTCAGATGGCAACCGCGCAGCCGGACTGTGTTTTTGCTTTTATGATGAAATTAGCTAATTCCAGTGAACAGACAGATGGCGTAGATTTCATATTAGATTCAGGGGCGTCAGATCACATAGTAAACGACATAACTTTATTTTCTGAGTACGAGAATGTAAACCCAAGTGTGGCGATTGAGATTGCAAAGCGTGGAGAATTTGTGTATGCTACTGCGAAAGGACTAGTTAGTCTTAACAATTCCGGAAACAACATTGCATTAAAAAATGTGCTATATTGCAAGGAAATCCCGCACAATTTACTATCCGTGAAGAAGATGCTAGACGCTGGAATGTCCGTCCAATTTAATCCGGATGGTATAAAAATAATCAAAGATGGTAACTTGGCATTTGAAGGTTTTTGTAAGTATAATGTACCGACTGTGAAATTTTATTTAAATAGTAAAGTATATACATCCAAAAGTTTAAATGATGCAGAGTATCGCTTGTGGCATGAAAGGTTAGGACATATTAGTGTAGGAAAATTCTTAGAAATTAAACGAAATAGCTTGTTTGAAGATGTTGAACTTATAAAAAACGTACAGCTAAACAAAAATGAAATATGTGAGGCGTGTATTAACGGAAAGCAATCTAGGCTAAAATTTGAGAAATTTAAAAACAAAGAAAATATTGACCGCCCATTGTTCGTAGTTCATTCTGACGTTTGTGGTCCAATTACGCCCTCAACTATTGATAATAAAAACTACTATGTAGTTTTTGTTGATCAGTTTACACATTACTGTGTGACATACTTAATAACTTATAAATCAGACGTGTTTTTTGTATTCAAAGACTTTGTGGCAAAAGGTGAGGCTCATTTCAACTTAAAATTGGTAAATCTATATATTGATAATGGCAGGGAATACCTCTCAAATGAAATGCGTGATTTTTGTGTAGAAAAAGGTATCAGCTATCATTTAACGGTTCCTCATACCACACAATTAAATGGTGTTGCAGAACGGATGATTAGAACAATCACCGAAAAAGCTCGCTCTATGATTAACTGTACTAAACTTAATAAAAGTTTTTGGGGTGAAGCCGTTTTAACAGCAACTTATTTAGTTAATAGGTCCCCAAGTAGAGCTTTGGAAAATATAAGAAAAACACCATATGAGATGTGGCATAAAAAGAAGCCAATATTAAAATATTTGAAAGTATTTGGATCAACTGTATACGCACTAAATAAAGTGCGTAAGCGAAAATTTGATGAGAAATCTATTAAGACTTTACTCGTCGGGTATGAACCAAATGGCTATAAATTGTGGAATGAGGAATCAAGAAAATTCATGATAGCTAGAGATGTAGTGGTGGACGAAAAAGGCATAAAATCGATGACTTTAAATGAAAATGACTCTGTGGTAAAACATAATGATGTTAGCAGAAGTCATGATTCTCCAATTGAAGAGAATGAAGAGTTAGATTTTCCATCACAGGAAATGAATCAATCAATGGATTCAAAGTTTGGTGAAAACTCAAATGAAAATTCCACTTGTCTCAAGAATACCGATCCAGAAGTTGAAACTGGTGATAATATACAAGAAAATGAAAATCAACAAGTCAGACGCAGTGAGAGAAATAAAGATAAACCAAAATTATCATATAGATTTTTAGAAAAATGTCTTATGAATACCCAAATATGTTTAAGTGATATTCCCAATACTTATGAGGAAATTAAATTTCGTGATGACAGAGCCTTGTGGGAGGAAGCCATTCAAGATGAACTAAATTCGCACTTTTTAAATAAAACATGGTGCTTAGTGAACAGGCCTATGAATAAAAACATAGTAGATTGCAAGTGGGTTTTTAGTTTAAAGCAAGATGAAAATGGTAACTTACTAAAACATAAGGCAAGACTAGTAGCGAGGGGCTTCACCCAAGAGTATATGATGGATTATGATGAGACCTTTGCACCTGTTGCACGAATTTCTAGTTTCAGATTTCTTTTAGCATTTTCTAATCAATATAATTTACTGATCCATCATATGGATGTAAAAACAGCTTTTTTAAATGGAACTTTAAAGGAAGAAATTTACATGAAGGTTCCAAAAGGTTTAAACCAGTATGATGAAAATAAAGTATGCAAACTAAATAAAGCTATCTATGGCCTTAAGCAAGCTGCCAGATGCTGGTTTGAGGTTTTTGAAAATGCACTTAAAAATTTTGGATTTCAGAATCTAGAGGTAGACCGATGTATATATATTTTAAATAAGGGAAATATAAGTAAAAATATATATTTACTATTATATGTTGACGATGTGGTAATTGCTACCAGTAATTCCGAAAGCATGTCTAAATTTAAAGCTTTTCTTTCAAGCACATTTCAAATGACTGACTTATGTGAAATACGACATTTCCTTGGTATAAAAGTTGATCGAAAAGATGACCAAATTTGTCTCAGTCAATCTGCATATATTAAAAATGTTTTAAAGAAATTCAATATGCAAGATTGTAACCCAGTTAGTACCCCTCTTCCAAACAAACTAAATTATGAGGACTTGCAAGCTGAAGAATCATGTGAAGCACCATGTAGGAATTTAATTGGCTGTTTAATGTACATAATGTTGTGTACACGCCCGGACTTGAGTACATCGATAAGTATCTTAAGCCGGTATACTAATAATAATAACAAAGAATTATGGCAATATCTTAAACGAGTTTTAAGATATCTAAAGGGAACTGTTGACTTGAAGTTATCGTTCAAAAGGAGTCCTAAAGTAGATAATATCCTTATAGGATATGTCGATTCAGATTGGGCTGGAAACGAGACTGATAGGAGAAGTACGACAGGATATATATTTAAAATGTTTGGAAATTGTTCAATATCCTGGAATACTATGAAACAAAAATCAGTTGCTGCTTCATCTACCGAAGCTGAATATATGGCCTTATTTGAAGGTGTTAGAGAAGCATTATGGCTAAAGTCATTAATGAATGAAATGAAATTAAAATCTAATGGCCCAATAGATATTTTTGAAGACAACCAAGGTTGTATTAGCATAGCCAATAACCCTACCTGCCACAAGAGAACTAAGCACATAGATATTAAATATCATTTTACCAGGGAACAAATTGAAAACAAACTAATCTGTGTCAAGTATATTTCCACAGATTTCCAGTTGGCTGATATTTTAACGAAGCCGCTACCAACAGCTAGATTCACTGCACTGCGAAACCAACTGGGGCTTACTGGACTTGCACCCTGAACCTTTATATGAAGTTATTTTGTTTTCTTTTAACCAAGACAAACTGGATCTCTTGGCATATATATATATACATATATTTAACAATAATCAAACCAAAATAATTTTTAGTCTAACCACTGTTGTTTATAAAGAAGTGAATCTTGTTAATTTATGTTTTTGATTGATCTGATTGGGTTTTACTGGGTTTCCCCAATTCTTTGCAGCAAATGCTGGATCAGAAAAGAAAGAGACCCCAGACAAGAAAAGAAAAAGAAAAGAAACAACAACAATTTGAATATGCACGCACTCGTCTGAAAATTATTATTTTTTTGTTAATCCTTAATTTGTATCAGTGTAATTTTTGAGGTGGCGTGTTGGAAAAACCAAAAGTCACACTGATTCACATACACATTGTGTGTGTGGGAAGGGGAAGAGCAATGTTGATCTCAGGGAGAGCCAAATCTCTCTCTCTCTAATTGTTCTTTCTCCTTTATGCTTTTTGAACGTTTTTTGTATTCTTTTTGTATGCATATGCGTACGCTTACTTACTTCCTTAACGACAGCGAGAGCGTGCAGACGTGAAATAAATTAACTAAAATAACAATCAAAGTGTTTTTACTATTTGGACAATTTGGCTGGTGTATGGAAGTTATATTAACTCTGTTAATATAAACTTAACAAATCTCATAGGAACAAACACGAGAATTCGAACATTTGGATCTAATTCAATATCTAAAAGAAAAATTAAATAGAGACATGAACGGAATCAAAATTGCTCAACAAAACAAAAGAGGACTTGCAAATTTCGTAGGTACGTTTTATAAATATTTATTTGGCACATTAGATCAACAAGATAGGGAAGAATTAAAATCAAAAATTGATATCTTGTCCGAAAATAGTATACAGATCAACGTATTAAATAAAGTAATTGATGCAATTAATAATGAAATAGAAACAGTCAATCGTTTAAATGAAAACCAAAACGAAAACCAAAGGTTAGCAATCCTTTTTTTCAATTTACAAGAATTTACAGAATACATAGAAGACATTGAATTAGGAATGCAATTTACAAGATTAGGCATATTCAACCCAAAACTCCTAAAACATGACCCGCTTAACCATATTAATTCAGAAAAATTGTTAAAAATCAAAACATCTACTTGGTTACATGTTAATACTAACGAAATATTTATAATTTCTCATATTCCTCGTACTATCATTAAAACCCCCATTTATAAAATTTTACCGTATCTGAATCAGAATCAGAATATAATAACCGAAACATTGCATGATAAATATTACATAAAACATCACCAAGTCTTTAAAGTAAAAACAAAAAAAAAGTAAAAAAAAAAGAAATAGTAAATAATAAATGTATAATAGGTCTCTTATAATAGGACTATTTAGGTAAACAACAACATAACTAAACTCGAACCTTTATCCTATATCGTAGGATCACTTCCAAAAGCCCACTTCCACGTCAACTGACACCTCAAGTAAAAGGTTCCGACTCAATCTATTCCCTTCAGAAAACAAAGCCTGTCAGAGAGAAAAGCTTCTTTCGAGCTTTAATCTGCAAAAAGCTTCAGCAAGGGTAGCTATAAAAAGGACTTGAAAATTCTAAGCAGTAGTTCTGAAATTCTAAGCAGTTTTAAGGAATCACACTGTATCAAAACCGGAAATCAAATAAAAATATATTTTTTTCAAACTATTTTGAAGAAGATATGTAATTATATATGGAAGTAACCTCTGGACAGGCGATTCACACAGTTAGCAATACTTTAATTGTAAGGATAAACATCAAAACTCTTTTTTTTTTAACTCTATAGATTTTGACATTCAGAAGGTGGAATACTTAAAACCTTTCCAAAGGTTTTTTAATTTAAAAATTTTAATTAAAAATTTGCCCAAAAATGTAAATTAAAATCCAAAATTGTTTCGTAGTTGTGGGAAACCAAATTGTTTTAAAAAATTAACAGATGAGAGGCCTATCCTTATGAGAGTTCCACTATATAATAAATTATAAAAAACAAGAAAGGAAAGCTTACTTCGGGCGGAGCCGAAGTTTATATACCCTTGAAGTTGAGTCGCAGTCCGTTAGGTGGCGCCACGCATATTATATTATTAGGTATATAATATGCGTGGCGCCCAGTAACGGACTGGGGAGCGAGTGGGGAGCGTCGTGGTTCCTAACACGGAGGGCCTGGGTTCGAGTCCAAGTTGAGTCAATGTTTATGTTTTACTTTTTTTATTTGGATTTTATTTTTAAATCAACAAACTAAAAGCTAAAAAGATATACTCCATATTTTTTAGGGTATTGACCAAATATATGCAGACTCCAAAAAGCAAAGTTGCCAATCCAATACACACACATGTACATATAAGTAAATGCAAGGAGGCTGTACAAACTGGGTAGCTGCACTTACAGGACGATATCTGTAAAGCTCTGGATTTTGCCAGATATGAGCGATATACCAAAAAGTTGCGTCATCTCGTGCAATATAAAAAGAATCAGTCGAGCAAATTTTGAAAAATAATTTGTTTTCTTAAAAAAAAAGTTTATTTTCAGTGTAATTTTTTGTTTGTACTACATTGACCTTTGGTCTCAATGAAAGTGAAATTGATATTTAAAAAACCATTTCAACGATGCAAAGCTCTTTTTAATATCTTTCTTAATTATAAAGTTATGAATTTTTTCATTAACGTTTTTTTAATTTTTTGACGTAAGCTTAAGGTATTTCAAAAAGTTGTAGAACAATAGTTGCTCATATGATAGTAACAAACATTTTCCAATTTTTTTCAGGATTTTTAAGAAAAAAGTAGTGCAAACAGTCAAACCGACAAACCGACGCAAACTGGCTTCATTTTGAAGAAGAAGAAAAAATCGAATTTTTCGAATAACTTTTGAATGAAATGTCGGGTCGGGTCGATTGAGGTACCAATCGACGCGTATTTAGCTCTAGAATGCGAATATATTCTATCTGGGCACTAAAATGTGTTCACCAGCCCCACTTTAGTGATTAACAAATTTTTTACTTTCACCCTAATTTCTCCCAAACCAAATAACTTTTAGAAAATGTTTCGATAAAAATTATCTAATTGAAACAATACCTTTTGATTGGTATATCATTCATTTAGATCGGTTGCCTACAGAAAATTTTTAATTCTTCGGCTATATATAGAGTTTCCTCGCGCACGCCTAGGCATGCAGGTCGTCACCTCGACGACTTCCGTCCACAGTGATTAAAATTGGGTCTGATGTAATGAGAAGTTTTAATTTTTCAAATGCTTCTAAATATTCTTTATTGGTTGAATTTATAGTGGAACCTTTCTTTAAGTTTACAGTCATAGGTTTTGCAATTTTAGCAAAATCATGTATGAATATTAGATATGAATTAAGATTAGCTTCTCGAAGTTTTGAAAACACCTCTTTTATGGACAATGTGTGTTCTTCTAATGAAGTAGAAAATTAAAAGTTAGTAGTCCCTTGTGATAGTATAACTTCACCTGTCGAATATCAAGAAGCTTTTAATAATATTGTCCAGATAGTTCAAGAGCACGAGTATCAAGAGAAAATTAAAAATATTCGAAAAAAACCTGGTTGTTACCCAAGTCTTGGAGTGAAGGGCGTGCACTTCTTGTGATCTTAGACAAAGCTCGACAGATGGGGGTCGTTCTTTTCACGTATCCTTACAACACATCATCAAAATAAATGTAAATACACTAGCTAGATTTAAGTTAATAAAGAAAAGCCCGGATGATTGTACTCCCGAATCAAATCCAAAATAAAACTAAAGAAACAAATCACCTAAAAGGCAAAACCGGAACTAAAAAAAAAATGTATTTTTTCGTGCATAAATTTGTATAAAAACTAAGCAGGGCGTGGGCGCCCTTAGTCAGGACCCAAGCGACGGGGATGGGTTGACTCCCGGGCACTTGTTGACATGCGGGCCGCTCTTCTCCCCACCAGCACCGCGGACCCCTAACCAGTAGGGTCTAAAGTGCTTGCGGCGATGGCAGCTTGCCTCACTAATCAAGCAAACGTTTTTATAGCGATGGCCCCGGGAGTACGAAGTGGCATCGGGAGCAGGAGGACGTCAGAAAGGGCGATCAGGTCCTGGTCGCAGAAGATCACCAGCCGCCCAACAATGCATCCAGGGTAGCCAGGGTCGTCGAAACTCACGCCGGCGCGGACGGAGGGGTCAGGTCGCCGTCGTGAGGACTAGCTCTGGAACGATATTTAAGAGGGCAATTCACAAGCTGGGAACGCTGCAGTTGGTTGAAGCCAGATGGAGGCCTTCAACGTTGCCAGTGTAGCTTGCTTAGATTAAAAATAGATACGTTAATGGATAACGAAAAACACTGAAGTCTAGTATAAATTAAAAATAGATACGTTAATGGATAACGAAAAACACTGAAGTCTAGTATAAGTTAGCATAGAGCGGAGCGGGAGCGAAAGAACAGCTCAGTTGCGATCTCTTGCGAATTCGCCGCTATAGATAAGCTAGTATAGCCGAGTGCTCGCTTTTTATTTTTAGTCGTTTTCGAAAGTTATAATACGCAGTCACCTTTCTTTTAATATTTCGTTGAGATAAAATAATCTAATTTAACAAATCACAAAATAATTATTATTTTCTGAGCGAAAAAATAAAAATTAATATAAATCAATATTCTTTGAGAGAAAAAATAAAAATCAAAAAGAATCATTATTTGTGATTTTTAATTTTTTTGCTTAAAATTATCATTCAATTCGTGATTGCGGGCTATGTGTTAAATTTTTTTTACATATATCTCCAGCATATCTCCATAGACCAGGTATATAGGTTCAAATTAATGATTTTTCCGCGACCTCTCCTTCACCACTCAACGATTAGAAAAAAAAAAAAAAAAAAAAATCAGCCTTCCTTTTAAGTATATTTTTTTTAATATTAAAAAAAATTTGTCGACATGCAATATATGTAAGCAAAAGTTGGGCGAAAACAAAACATAAAGACGTGAATGATACGAAATTCGATGCGATGACCAACGTAGAGTGGGAACAAAAAAAAGTAATGTTTTCGGTGTCGATGGGACAAGTCGAAGTCAAAAAAGCGTTGAATCCGGCAAATTGTTGCTTGTATATATTGCAAGTCGACAAATTATTTTTAATATTGAAAACGAAAAAATTACGGGCGATTTTTATTCTCTTGCGTCCTATTTTAAATCTCGACACAAATGATCGCCAATGAATAATTGTGTTAAAAACTAATGCAACTACTACGCTACTACTAGCGCACTTACGCACTATTATGTTTAAAATTATTGCTTGATTGCTTGAGGAGTGATCACGGAAAAAAATAGTGTTAATTTGAATCTATATACCTGGTCTATGGAGATACGCACTCATGTGCAATCACTTTTTATTTTGGTGAGGAGAAGGCTCTCCGCGTTGTTAATTACGTTAAGATTGGTAAGAAAATATATATTTAAGCTAATACGATTTATAAACTAAGATGTGTTTGTTTGTTCTTTACGACATTCAGGTCGCTTTCTTTGGTGTCAATTAGTCTAAACAGTTTTGATTTAATGCTCGGTAAAATAGGACTTGTAAAGAGAGTCTCTTTGGCTCTTTGGCCTCTTGAGGCTAGGCCAAATATCTCCGTGAGGAGTATCTATGAGGGCGTCGTTGGCCTTGCCGATAATCTTGTTTTTGACCGATCGTAGCAAAATTAGGGCCGGTGTCTGATCCGTTCCCCAAATCAACATTAGAGTCTCTTTTACGTTGGTGATGAATTCGTGGAGTGTCTTCGAGTCTCCATTGAATTCTTGGAGGAACCTAATTCTGAGAGGAACCTAATTCTGGGAGGAACCTAATTCTGGGAGGAACCGTAGGGGATGTGTAGTGATGCGAAAATTTCGGAAGGGTTAGCAATCTCGTTGGTAGGGAAAGTAGCAGTCGAGGAATTCATGCTAGTTGCGTTTTCGTGTTATGCTAATAGTAAAAGTCCGTGTTCCTGAGATGGTTCCCTATAGACTGGTAGGCTAGAACTACTACTAGTCTTTGGCTTATGTCCTGAAAGGCTTTTATTCACCTTCGACTATCCTTCGACATCTACCTAATGCTATTAAAATATCTTGGCATAAGTTGCTCCATAACCTTTAAGCTCCCCTGAACCAAAGTCCAGAACTCACATGGCAAAATTTGATCAATTTCTTCTCTTAGATGTACCGCGGAAACTGTGGGTGATGGAACCAATTTTTGTTCTGGACTTTGTTTCAGGGGACTCTAAGGATATGGAGAGGGAATTATGCGTGGAGGTTGTTTGCTGTTGGCCTGTGTTTTTATTTTGTTGTTTGTGTTTTTGGTTAAAATGTGTTTGTCCTTTTCCGCCCTTGGAGAGTTTGAGAAACCATTTGCAAAATGTGCTCTCTTATTATTACTTTCTAGTTTCTCTACTATAACCATTGCATTTGGTAAGTCAGGTGGATTCATTGAGAAAATTGTATCAGAAATTTGAAATTTGAATTTTCAGAAAGGCCGGATATAAAAACTCTTAAAGCTGTCTTTTTGTGGTTTTCATTCAGTTCCGCTGTTATTGGGTTATATCTACCATATATAGTTTTTTTGATTAGTAGAGTTAATTTTCGGTTGACCATATCATAATATTCCATTATGGATAATTTCTCCTGACTCAATAAGCTCAATTCTTGTCGCTAAAATCAAAGTCTAACCTGGCCATTATGACATCGAAACTTAGTATGGCTTAAGATATCGTTAGCCATATTCCAATTATTTTATTTCTTAGAATGGATAACGAAGATTAATATCTTTTACTACGTCTGGTATACTGACCCATGGCTTTTTTAGCTGATTCCCTCCCGCTTACCATTATGGCTTAAGATATTTTTAGCCATATTCCAATTATTTTATTTCTTAGAATGGATAACGCAGATTAATATCTTTTACTACGTCTGCCAAACTGACCCATGGCTATTTTAGCTGATTCCCTGAAGCTTACATATTTATCTTCCTCGCCATATTCGCATAATCCCTAACAGAATTAATAATTTTATAACATGTATCAAAAGTAATAATTGGGCCTACCATCTACCTGATAGTCTTCAACCTTTTTTATTTCTGCTCTACTCTTTTAGGCACGAAATTTGAGTATTGAAATTTGAGAAATTTGAGCATAATTTTTAGATCTGGTAGTCTGGACTGATTCCGTTGAAAATTTTCGATCAGATCCGTGATTGAAATTCAACTGATGTCAAATCTATCAATGGTCTGAAGTAATTGATTTCAGATACCACCGGTTCGTGTTGACGGGAAAGAGTGTCAGCTACTACGTTTTGAGTTCCACGCCTATGCTTAATCTTCATGTACTTGGCAAAAGGCTGTAACTTGACCTCCCGTCGACCCACGTGACCTGTCAAATCGTTCTGTTCCATAAGCCACTTCAAAGATGCTTGATCAGTGACTACTGTAAACTCTGACCTTCAATAAACGCTCTAAATTTCTTTACACTAGCGTTGGCTTGTGCTAAGACACATCCCACTCTATATTAACTTGCATCGCACAGTAATATGAAGGGTCTAGAAGAATGTGCAGTATCGGTGCTGATGTTAACTTTCCTTTCAAGTCGGTGAATATTGCATAATTGTCAACATCTGTACCATACTTTTAAACCTCGCAGTTGCTTGACGGAAGTGGGAACGGGGATGTTTGTCTATGTCTGTTTTAAGCTGATCATATCCGTGATTGAAATTCAACTGATGTCAAATCTATCAATGGTCTGAAGTAGTTGATTTCAGATACCACCGGTTCGTGTTGACGGGAAAGAGTGTCAGCTACTACGTTTTGAGTTCCACGCCTATGCTTAATCTTCATGTACTTGGCAAAAGGCTGTAACTTGACCTCCCGTCGACCCACGTGACCTGTCAAATCGTTCTGTTCCATAAGCCACTTCAAAGATGCTTGATCAGTGACTACTGTAAACTCTGACCTTCAATATACGCTCTAAATTTCTTTACACTAGCGTTGGCTTGTGCTAAGACACATCCCACTCCATATTAACTTGCATCGCACAGTAATATGAAGGGTCTAGAAGAATGTGCAGTATCGGTGCTGATGTTAACTTTCCTTTCAAGTCGGCGAATATTGCATAATTGTCAACGTCTGTACCATACTTTTAAACCTCGCAGTTGCTTGACGGAAGTGGGAACGGGGATGTTTGTCGATGTCTGTTTTAAGCTGATCATATCCAATGATGAATCCTAAATATTATACTTAGCGACGTTTATTGTCAATTTGGCTTTCCTTAGATATACAGCTTCTTGAAGAAACTGCATTTGCGACTAAAAGTCTTCCAATAGGATAAGGAATCGTCTAAGTAAACAAAAACTCTTGTACGGGATCACAACGGGAACAACGTCCATTAATCTACAAAGTGTCTGGGGTGCATTGCACAGACCAAAGGGCATATCTTTATCTTGGTATAGGGGCCTGTTTGGAACTGTGAACGCGGTGTACTGCAAAAAGCGTGTTTCATGTCTAAGCCGGTTCTGCAACGTGCTGGTGGTTCACGGCTTAGAGTTGCGTCAATATATCGTAGGGGATAGGTGTCCTTTCTGGTTACCTTATTTACCACTGTTTATTGAGATTATTTTATCTCGTCGCGAAAACGAAAGGAGAAATAGGTGGCTGTAGAAATTAAATTAAATTGCGAAAAAAACGAACGAAAACGAAAATGCGTGCACTCTTCGACGTTATAAATTCGATTATATTCATATTAACAAAACCTTAAGCCTAGCTTATCTAGTGCGGCGAAGCGGGGCGAATTCATGGAAGAGCGCAAGTGAGAGCTTCACTAGACTTCATAAAATTCCACGTATTATCTACATCTAATTATACACCGGCCCCGTTGAAGGCCTTCCTTAGGCTTCAACTATTGGCAACCTTGCCAGCTTGTGAACTGCTCTCCGAAATACTGCTCCTCTACTCGTCCTGACGTCGGCGACCCTGACCCTTCCGTCCGCGCCGGCGTGAGTCTCGACGACCCTGGCGGTGATCCACTGCTGGGGCGGCTGGTTGTCCTCGGCGACCAGCACCAGATCGCCCTTCCTCCTCCTGCTCCCGCTGCCACTGCGACCGCACCTCTAGGCCCAAAACGTATTCCCGGGACCATCGCTGCCAAAACATTTGCTCGATTGACGAGACAACCCGCCACCGCCGCAAGCACGTTAGACCCTGCTGGTCCGGGGTCCGCGGTGCTGGTGGGGCGATGAGCGGCCCGCCTGTCAACAGGTGCCCGGGAGTCAACGCCTCGCCGTCGCTTGGGTCCTGACTGAGGGCGCCCAGGGGCCTCGAGTTCAGGACGGTCTCGACTCCAACGAGGACGGTCTGCAGCTCCTCTGCGGTCAACTTTGCGCTGCCCACCGCTCGTAGGAGTAGGTGTTTTGCAGACTTCACACCTGCCTCCCATAGTCCGCCCATGTGCGGAGCCCGCGGCGGTATGAACGCAAATACGCATCCTTTTTTTGATGCATATTGCCGCAGCTCGTCCGCTTCGCTCTCGATCTGGTGCCGCAGTGCCGCGAAGTGGCGACTCGCTCCGACGAAGTTCGTCGCGTTGTCGCAGTGCGCGGTCTGCGGACATCCTCGGCGCCCAACGAACCTTTGAAAAGCCAATAGAAAGGAATCAGTTGACAGATCGGAAACTACTTCTAAATGTACTGCTTTAGACGAAAAACAAACAAACAGGGCAATGTAGGACTTGTATGGTGGCCTACCACGAATTTTTAAGGTCGTCTCAATAGGGCCACAGAAATCCACGCCACATATGGAAAATGGGCGGAGAGCACGAACTCGATCTAAGGGTAAATCTCCCTTGATTTGAGTCATCAGATGAGGCTTTCATTTAAAACAGCGTATGCATGACCGCACTATCTAACTGCAGACTTCCTGCGCGTTTACTATCCAAACGCGCTGTCGCAAGAGACTCACTAGTGCTCGTGGACCCACATGAAAATTCGACTCGTGCAAGTATCGGACGTAGCTCTGAACAAATTGAGAGCGCTTCGTCAACAATACTGGAAACTTGGCATCGTACGAAATAGGAGCATTAGCTAGTCGCCCCCCGACCCGCAACAACGAAAAGGTAAGCCCAGCCTGAGAGGTTTCATGGACAAACGGACTTAGCTTCTGTAGGCTTGGGCTAACAACAAGATTTCTTCTAACATATTTAATTTCCTCTTGATACTCGTGCTCTTGGACTATCTGGACAATTTTATTAAACGCGTCTCGATATTCGACAGGGGAAGGTACATTATCAGAAGGAACTACTAGTTTTTTTACACTTCTTTATAAAGCGGACCACTTAAACGAACACTCGCAGCAGTTTTAAGTGAGAGGAAAATCCTTCTATCACTTCCAACAAATATGAGGTAGAGACCATTGCAGTCAGTCCGACCGCACTCTTCTTTGCTTCCATCTGCAAAATCTCTGGTGACGGATCAAACCGAGGGCTCGTTGGCCACTTATCTTCCGGCTCCGTTAAAAACGATGGACCTGTGAACCAAATTGATTCTATCGTTTCCTTTACGTCTCCACCTCTTGACACAATATCTGCCGGGTTCTGTTTAGTTGGTACATGCCGCCACGTGCTATCCTCTGACCACTCTTGAATCTCAGCAACTCTATTTGATACGAACGTTGACAACGACGATGGATGGGAACGAATCCCATAAAGACAAACTTCCGAATCTGACCAATATACACTTCGTTCGATCGGTGCTTTGATAAGAGGTTTTATTTTGCGACAGAGGTCCGCGAGAAGGTGAGCGGCACATAACTCAAGACGGGGGAGCGTCTTTGTCTTGAGCGGCGCTACTTTCGACTTTGCTGTCAACAATGAGACTTTACTACCTTCTGCAGATTTGCAACGGATATAGACGCAGGCTCCATAGGCTCTCATCGATGCGTCAGAAAAGGCATGAATTTCAATTGGTGACATTGACTCACTCATCACAAATCTCGGTATTGAGATCTCTTCTAACTGTTACAAGGAAAGCTGAATCTTGTTCCAAGCGGTTTCCAAGTGCAGTGGAATGGACTCATCCCAATCTAGCTTATTGAGCCAAAGTTCCTGTAACAGGATCTTTCCTTTAATAAGGATCGGGCTTAATAAGCCAAGAGGGTCGAAAAGCTTTGACGTCACCGAAAGAATATTCCGCTTAGTCGCCCTTTGACCCATGACTGACATATCAATTTCGAATTTAAATACATCATCTTTAGGAACCCAAACGATTCCTAATGTTTTTGTCAGCTCTGAGTCCGAAAGTGTTATTGGCTTAACCGTGCTCTCGGATGCAGTAACTTCAGGCGAGTTTGAAAACCACTTGCTCAATTCAAATCCAGCGTTTTGAAGAACCTGAGTTACTTCAGACTTAATTGTCTTTAGCTCCTCCACGCAACCAGCACCCGTTAACATGTCGTCGACGTAAAAGTCAGACCCAATAAGCTGCTAGCTCGAGGGAATGTATTTTTCGCGGATTCACTCAACCTCTTCAAACACCTTATGGCCAGGAATGGGGCTGGTGCAGTGCCATAAGTAACGGTGTTGAGCTTGCACAATTTCAAGGACTCAGACGGGTCTTTTTTCCACACTATCAACTGGTATCGTCGATCTGCTTCATTTACCATCACTTGACGATACATCTTTTTTATGTCGGCTACCAGAGCGAATTTGTTTAGCCGAAATCTAAGAAGAGTTGAGTAAAGCTCTTCCTGAATTGTTGGACCCACCATCAACAACTCATTTAAACACTTTTGTGTGGATGTCTTGCAGGACGCATCGAAAACGACCCGAAGTTTGGTCGTTGTACTTTGCGGCCGCAAGACACACTGGTGGGGTATGACGTAGTGTGGAGAAGCAAGAACGTCATTGCTTTCAGGGCCTAGGGATTCGTATTCTTCCATAAATTCCAAATACATTTTCTTTAAGTTCGAATCTCGAGATAATCTTCTCTCGAGCGACAGGAATCGGCGTTTGGCTATCTCGAATGAATTGCCCAAAACGCTTGGATCCGACTTAAATGGAAGTTTAACTTCAAATCGACCTGAAGGCAGTATTCTTGTAGTCTTCCGATAATGTTCCTCACATAGCTCTTGTTCTGGCGACAACATCTTTTTAGAAGATGGAACTTCTTCCAACGACCAGAATTTTTTTAAGTTTTTGTCTATTGACTCTAATACTTCCTCTTGGCAATTCAGACTAGAGACTGGCTGTGGAGGAGTTGAGGAATTTGCCAGATATTTTCCCGACACTATCCACCCAAGGAGAGTTTTTTGAAGGATGGGATGGTTCGGACCTTGTTTTATTTGACCAACGGTCAACAATTCGAAAAATGACTCAGCTCCAATTAGCACATCTATCCGCTGAGGTTTGTAAAAATATGGGTCTGCTAACGGCAAGTTCTTTGGTAGGGTCCAATCTTTCACGTTCACCGACTGGTCAGGGTGATAGCCTGAAATGGTTTTCAAAACCCAAAAGTCGAACGGAAACTCGCTACCATTGACTCTCGACTTCACCACGGTGTGTATCTTTTTCTTGACTTGTGAATTAGTTTGACCAATTCCAAGCAAGTTGATGCACGATTCCTCCCTACGGATCTGAAAGCGTTGAGCAAGATCTTCTGTAATTAAATTCATTTGTGACCCTGAGTCAAGTAATGCTCGGGCCAAGATGTGCTCACCATTTTTGGTGCGAACGCTTACGATCGACGTTGCTAACAAAACCCTTTCTACAGACGACGCATGCAAAGCATGTGAAGTAGAAGGGCCATCATTCGTTAACTCTGGATGAGGATTTTGTGTGGGTGGTGGTAATGCTAAGCTATTTTCGGTCACTGTAAATCGGTGCAGAAGTTTATGGTGCGATCTTGAACAGATTTGGCACCTGGTCGATTTACAATTCGCTACCGTGTGACCTTTTCGCAGACAATTCAAACATAGGGAGGCTGACTTAACAAACTCAAACCTTTGCATTACAGCAAGGCGAGCGAACGGACTACACTGGGCCAAAAAATGGTTGTTCGCGTTACAATAACTGCAAGCTGGTTTGGCGTTGGTAGAAGAACAAGCCAACGAAGTTGCTTGCCGAACCCAGTTCTTTCTTGTTTTGGTTTGCCAGTCTCTTCAGCGGACAGATGCTGGTATCTACGATTTAGTATTTTTTCGAAATCGGACCACAGCGGCAATTCCTCATAATCCAGTGACTCTTCCCATTTTTGCTTGGTCACTGGATCCACTCTACTCAAAACTAAATGAATAATCATTAAGTTTGCAATTTTAGTATCATCTCTTATGGATAATAGTGATCCATAAATTGATGATACAGTGTCGATGAGACCCCTCAACGATGACGCAGACGGCTGGGAAATTTTCGGAAGGCTGAACAGTTGACGTATTTGGTTCGCAAAGATGAGACATTCGTTATCATAAACTCTTTTTAGACTAGCGATAGCTTTGTCGTAATTACTCTCGGTGACCTGGAATGCCTTGACAGTTCCTAAGGCTTCACCAGAGAGGCAAGAAATTAAATGATTAAATTTCTCGATAACTGGAATGTTCACATCTTTGTCAACTAATGTCTCGAAAAGACTTATGAAATTTTTGAAATCCGAATAATTTCCACTGAATTTTGGCAATGCCAAACTAGGAAGTCGAGCTCGAGTTGGGGCTGCAGAAATTGCAGTAGCTGAACGGGAGTCTTCAGCTGAATTAAAGGCATTACATAAGGACATGATCCTTGCCTTGGTAGTTATTCCTAATTCTTCCAACTCGGCTCCGAAATCATCCAATTCATCTATTAGCTCGATCTGGTCTTGCAACTCATTTGCTTTAGAAATTGCCTCATCTAAAACCTGAAGCCTGCACTCTAGCTCGGTTTTATTTAGAGGAAGTGATCCATCTTCCAAACGTTCCTCCAACCGGCGAATGCTTTTAACTTTGACATTTAATCTTCTTTTTAAGTCAATAAGAGTCGTGGAATTAAGTTTTTGTTTAGTACTTTCCATTTAAAAAAAACTTGTTTTTTCAATACAAAAACGAAAACAATGCAAATTTAAGATTTAATAATTTATTTAAAATTTTTTATTAATTTTAAAATATTAATATTAAAAATTTATTAAATTTTTATTTATTAAATTTTTCTAAAATTTATTTAAAAATTTATTGAATTTAATTCAACAACAAGAAAATGCGAAAACGAAAATAATTAATTAATCTTATTTAAATATAATAAATAATTTATTAAATTTAACCAAATCTAAATTGATTAATTAATTGATAACGAATTATTGATAGTCGAGGCACAGAGTATCCAAAAAAATAGTTGGTCGCCAATGACACCGAAAACAATATGCTCGACCAAATTGTAGGGCAGCGCGTCACTTGGCGGACCGGTAAACTATACGCGCCAAAAAGTGCATATACATACATACATACAGCAGCGGATAACGGTGGGAAACGAAAACGAGAATATTATCGCTGCATTTAGTTGTATGTATGTATACCAAATATATATGCACCTTTATTTATCTGTAATAAATAAATAATTTTTGGCTGCACTTTAGTATTTATTTGGAAGATTTGTAAATTCGAGAACGAGGGGTAGGGGGCGACAGTGATTGCAAATAATATAAATATTCTCTTTTTTATTTTATCCACAGGCAGTACATTTAGGTTAGCACATATATTTATTATTAAATTTTTAGAACTTTTATATATGTTGTTATTTATTTTTGCTCTACTATTTTTTCTACGTACGTATGCGCCAAGAATTGAAAGAAGGGTGCAATATTCCAGCACAAGACGGGTTTTAATTTGTCTTATCTCAACTTTCAATTTTTTGCACAAATACCTGGGGTTCTGCTTTCGGATCCTTTAATCCTGCGGCCACTTTCCATTCACAATTGATGCAGGTGCAGGGCAAGGGGACGACGAATCCTTCCAGTAGCAGCTATGTAGTTGATTGGAGAAGTTTCGCGACGCGGAGAATTCTTTAATTTGTATTTTGAATTCACTGGCACAACCGTCGCGAGCAACTCTTTTTTTTTTTATGTTACATATATTGTTTATATATGTTATGTGTCACTATTTTTTGTTGCTTTTTTTTATTTAATTATATTACACTACAGTCCACCCGGGGGCGCCAAAATGTTTATTGAGATTATTTTATCTCGTCGCGAAAACGAAAGGAGAAATAGGTGGCTGTAGAAATTAAATTAAATTGCGAAAAAAAACGAACGAAAACGAAAATGCGTGCACTCTTCGACGTTATAAATTCGATTATATTCATATTAACAAAACCTTAAGCCTAGCTTATCTAGTGCGGCGAAGCGGGGCGAATTCATGGAAGAGCGCAAGTGAGAGCTTTACTTGCGCTCCCGCTCCGCCCTAAACTAACTTATACTAGACTTCATAAAATTCCACGTATTATCTACATCTAATTATACAACCACTATGGAATCGAGGCAAAGACGAATGTTTTCTCCACGTTTTACAATGACCCTGTTACTACTCCACGTGATTTTCGATTCCTCTATGATACCTAATTCTAACCTTCTATCTACTTAGCCAAACATCAATTTCTCAACCGCGGGTGATATTGGCTAATGCCTCTGATTTACTGGCATTGCTTCGCCTATATCGATGACGAAGTACGGCCCAAGCCTTCCCTATCAAATGATGGAAATTTTGCGATGACCTTATCGAGGTTGCTATGTTCATCAGGTGACAAAACGTGCATTTTCGGACTTTACTTTTGTTCATCCCTATCACTATCTATCTCTGAAACCTTAGGACTAATTAGGTGGTTGATTAAGTGGAAGCATTTCCAGAAATCAATTCCTAAATAATCTTAATTTTGGGCTAACATAAAAGTCAACAGGCCTTTTTTAACCACGGTAAGAAATGTTAGTCACATATTTCCCTAACACTGGAAATTTATTATTGTTGGCCGTTCGAATATTTCCCGAACATTTTTTTTATGTTGGTGATTGCTCATAATTTTGGTAGCTGCTTTTCCGCCTAAGCAACTTACTGATGATCCCGAATCTAGCAATGCAACATAGTTCTATTCTTCTATAATAATATCGGTATACAACCTATCATCGGAGTTAAAAAATATAGAGGAAACTATCCTTTTCCTGGTATTGGTAACATTCTTCCAAAATAACTTCAACCGAGTGGTTGAACGTCTTGGTTTCAGTTTGGCCGTCAACTTCGGGTATCCGAATATGCGACACTTTGCTTCATTGTACCTTTTCCATCGAAGGTGTAGGCTCTGCCTCTTCCTGAACTTTGTTATTCTCTGGATTAGGTGTTGTAAATTCCGTTTGAGAATAATTTTCTTTAACTATTGGTTTGGATTTTAAGGATGCGTCAGATAGGTGGTGTTCTGCGCATCCCGCTGACGGTTTTCCGTCGGGTTATTTCGGGAGAATTTTGGCTTATAAACGAGCGAGTGCAAATGCGAATCTTCGACTTACATGCCGTGTCGCGCGCCGTCGAATTTAATGCGCCAGCCTTGTATAATAATACTAGCGACTTTTTTGGGGGAAATGCTGGAAGTTCTAGAATTCCCGACTGATGTCTATTATGACTGATATTTCTCTGAATTTCTCTGGTTATTGCGATTGGTAATCGTCAAAGCATCGGGGAACGCTAGGTGACCTTTGGTCCTGTTCTGTTGACTCGATATTCGAGTGGCTCCTGTGTAAACCACAAGTAGAACCCGCGGCATACCAGTCTACTTCGAATGTTGCTCCCGTGAAACGGACCACAAGTAGGACCGGCCGATAAGGAATCAGCCGAACCACCATCTGTACTTAAGGAGAACCAGCCCAGGACTTCAAGTACCCCACATCAACTCCAGCCTTATCACTGCAATCACCTGGTCAACCCGAGCAGTCCCTTGCAGAATTCATTTATATTTAGTCAGAACCTTTATACGTTCCTTTGACTACGACTCCGGGACCTACCGTTATGCCCGCGAGTTCAAGTTCGACGAAGTGGCCGCATAACACTCTACGGGCGAACACCTTTCATGTGTCAAAGATATATTATTCCTAACTTTATTTCGAATACACTGCATGGTCGAATGTCATTCAATAAGGCAAAAATTAGGTACTTTGATGGACATTGGTTCTAAGATCTTCACTTATCTCCGGCAGATGTCTATCACAATTGGAATGATCTGTGCCTATCTATGCGCGTATTGCAGCGACTAACATATAATATTTAGGCGTTTGCTTGCGTTAGCCTGGGGCGAATAGATAGCTGTACAAATATGCATGGCTCCGAACCGGAGCCAAAAACTACGTTTTGAATTCCACGCAAAAGGCTGTAACTTGGCCGCACATCGACCCACGCGGCCTCTCGAATCTGTCTGTTCCCTAAGCCACTTCAAAGATGCTTGATCAGTGACTACTGTAGACTCTAGACCTTCAATATACGCTCTAAATTTCTTCACACCTTTGATGTATTTGCGTTGCACTTTTGTCAGTTTCTCGGATATATAGGCAATCGGCATTTCGTCGCCGCTAGCGTTGGCTTGTGCCGGGAGTATGCAGTAACGCTGCTGATGTTAACTTTCCTTTCAAGTCAGCGAATGCTTTATCTGCCTCTTGGTTAATTGTTTATTTTTCCGTAGCAGCTAAGTTAACGGAAAGCTAAAAGTTGCATAATTTTCAACGTCTGTATCATTCTGTTATACCTAAAAACCGTCGCAACGGAAGTGGGAACGGGGATGTTTGTCGATGTCTGTTTTAAGCTGACCATATCCAAAGATGAATCCCTAATATTTTACTTCGCGCATGCAAAAGTTAGACTTAGCGACGTTTATTGTCAAATTGGCTTTTCTTTGAGGGGTATAAAAGGCATGACTTTATGTTAATATAAGGGCCTGTTTGGAACTGTGAACGCGGTGTAGTGCCGAGAGTTTTTTTTAAGCGGGTCTGCCAAAAAGCGTGTTTCATGTCTAAGCCGGTTATGCAACGTGCTGGTGGTTAACGGCTTGGAGTTGCGTCAATATGTGGTAGGGGATAGGTGTTCTTTATAATTACCTTATTATCTACTTTGGAATCGAGGCAAACACGAATCTATTCTGCATGTATTAAAATGACACTGTTACTTCTCCACGGACATTTCGATTCATCTATGATACTTAATTCCAACATTCTATCTACTTCGTCAAACATCAATTTCTCAACCGCGGGTGATATTGGCCAATGCCTCTGCTTTACTGGCATTACTTCGCCTACATCGATGACGAAGTACGGCCCAAGCCTTCCCTATCGAATGATGGAAATTTTGCGATGACCTTATCGAGGTTGCTATGTTGATCAGGTGACAAAAGGTGCATTTTCGGACTATCCTTTTGTTCATCTTTATCGGTATTTATCTCTGAAACCTTAGGACTAATTTGGTGGTTGATTAAGTTGAAGCATTTCCAGAAATCAATTCCTAAATAATCTTTGGGATAACATAGAATTCCCCAACGGGACATTTATTATTATTGACCGTTCGAATATTTCCCGAACATTTTTTAAGTTGGTGATTGCTCATAATTTTGGTGGCTGCTTTTCCGTCTAAGCAACTTACTGATGCAGCAACTTACTAAGCAACTTACCAAAAGCAGAATCAGCATATCAGCGGGAAGAATGACGGACTGACCGATGCAAGTAAAAACCAGCCAGCTAAGCCGAAATGCGCAAGCAGTACATGAACAAACAATCTGAGTCAGCAGACTCAGAAGTGGGTGACCCTGGCATTAACATTAGTTTTAGCACGTCCATAACATTGACCTTTTAATTTAGCATCTTATATAAGAGTTGTTCTTCTGAAATAAAGACAGTTCCGAAATCAGAGTCAATCGTCTCGTTACTCAGTGTCTGAACCATGGCACTTAAAATCAACCTACTTTGAGTGATCCTGTGTAAAACGGTTCACAAGTAGAATCCGCGGCATACCAGACTTCTTCGAGTGTTGCTCCCGTGAAACGGACCGCCAGTAGACCCCGCGTTACCTTACTACTCCAAGTGTTGCTCCCGTGAAACGGACCACGAGGAAACCCCGCGGCATACCAGTCTAGCTCGAGTGTTGCTCCCGTAAAACGGACCACCAGCAGGCCCCGCGCTATCTAACCTACTTCGAGTGTTGCTCCCGTGAAACGGACCGCCAGTAGGACCGGCCGATAAGGAATCAGCCGAACCACCATACCACCGGTACTTGAGGAAAACCACCCCAGGACTTCAAGCACATCAACTCCAGCCTGATCACCGCAAGCGTCTGGCCAACCCGAGTAGTCCCTTGCAGAATCCAGGTAAATTTAGTCAAGACTATTCTTTGACTACGACTCCGGGACCTACCGTTACTCCCGTGAGTTCAAGTTTATAACGAGCATAACGCTCTACGGACGAACAAGTTTAAAGAAAGCTATTGACTCTAAGTGAAAGTAAAATTTTATAAAAAATGTATTTATTTGCTAGGAAATAATAAAAACCAACATATCTTAACTCGAATCTAGCTTTAATCCTTTAAAATGTATCAAATACACCGGTGTACTTATTATTTTGACCAGACCAAAATCGCCCACCCAGCAGAAAATTATGCTTAGTATTGAATACACGGGGTTCCCATATTTCATTCTTGTTTTAGAAATTGTGTAACATTGTAACTTATCAATATAAAAAAAAATGGCGGGTGTGCATTGCATAAAAATCGAGTTATATCGAAACAAATAAACACTATATCTGTGTACTTATTATTTTGGCCAGCTGTGTATATCCCTTACTTTATGATCATATAGTATTTTATTTCTATTCTTATTTGCTTCTAACATAACTCTAGCTCTTTTATAGGCTACTTCTAATCTATACTTGCTCTCCTTAGCATAGTCATCAATATTATATAGTGCTTCTACACTATCTATGCTATTAAAATGTTTAGGTAAATGACTTGTTTTACCGAATACTAGCTCATATGGACAATAAGTATGTGCCATAGAGGGGGTCGTGTTGAAACAAAAGTCAAAATATTGAAGCAATACGTCCCAATCAGTTTTATCAACCGATATGTAAGATCGTATGTACTCATTAAAAGTTTTATGACTTCTTTCTATTGTTCCAACTGTCTGGTGGTGGTGTGCTGTGGATGTAATATTTTCAATTTTTAAATATTTGCACAAATAGTTTATAATTGAATTCTTATATTCTGTTCCCATATCCGTAATGAACGTCTTCATTGGACCGTACTGCAGGATAAAAGATTCAAATATTGCTTTAGCGACAGTATTAGCATTTTTATTCGGAACAGGTATGGCAACTAAATACTTAGTTAAATCACATATTAAAGTGACTGCATACTCATTGCCATTTTCTGATTTTGGCAATGGACCAATGGTGTCCACTATCACTCTGTCGAAAGCATTTATTGGTGTGTCTGTAATTGTTAAAGGAGTCTTTATTTGTTTAGTTATTTTGGCTTTCTGGCATTTTTGACATTTTCTTACGTACTCAGTTATATCTTTAGACATGCCTTTTCAGTAATAGTGTCTTTTTACTTTGGCCAAAGTTTTTGATATGCCAGTATGACCTCCTTGAATTGGATCATCATGAAATGTAGACAAAATTGCTTCTTTTTCTTTTACATTTGTTTTTTGGGTCACCGGGTTGATTAGCGCTACTCTTAATGTTTTCAAGATTTTATTGCCCATTAATTTAAAATTATCTATTGAAGTATGTTCAAAGACATTTTCCCACGGTGCCACTTTGAGTTGGCTGATTTTATGTATACCGGCTTGCATTTCAAGCCTTTGGAAAAATTGATCTAAGTCAATAACTCCATTAGTATATAAATCGCTAACATCATATCTTGCAGTAATTTTTCTGCCTTGTTTAAATAAACATAACGAATTTTTTATCTGCAAGGTCACTACTTTACGTACTTCATCATTGTTTATGACGTCGAATACGTTGGGCTTAGAAGCTTTATTTAAAGATTGCATAGGCAATTCTTGTTTTTGATTTTCCGCGCGGAATTTTTGTCTACTTTGATATCTGGTGACTTTCAATATATTTCTACTTATTCTTTGTAGATCTTTGATGGTTATCCTTGATAAAGCATCAGCTACATGATTATCTTTTCCCTTTAAATATTCGACTGTAAAATCGTATTCTTCTAGTTCGAGCCTCATACGTGTCAGTTTAGAACTGGGATTGATCATTGAGAAGAGGTATATTAAAGGTCTGTGGTCTGTTTTTATTAAGAAATGTTTTCCATATATATATGGTCTGAAATGTAATATCGCCCAATGAATTGCAGCTAATTCCTGCTCAGTAGTACATTTGTTACTTTCACCTTTTGTAAATACTTTTGATGCGTATGCAATGGGAAGTTGGAGACCATTATGGTTTTGAGTTAAAACCGCTCCACATGCTTGCTTACTTGCATCTGTTATTATACAAAATTCTTTAGTGAAATCTGGATATTGTAGCAAGGTAGGTTCCATAAGTTTTGTTTTTAAGTATTGAAATGCATTTTCACACTCATCCGTCCATTTAAAAGGAACATTCTTTTTACATAATCTTGTTATGTGCCGTGAATAGTCGGCGAACATTTTTATTAAACGTCTATAATAGTTACAAAATGCTACGAAACGTCTAGCACTGTCCGCGTCGTGCGGAACTGGGTAGTTCATCTGGAAGTATTCCTTTATCTGTGCATTTATGACCAAGAAAAGTCACTTCATGCATAAAAAATGAACATTTTTCTGGATGTAACTTTAGGTTGTATTTTCTACATTTCTCGAAAACATCTGTTAAGTTCTTAAGCATATGTTTTTCGGAACAGCCAATTACTATTAAGTCATCCATATAAAGGAATGCTTGAGAAGGTTCTAGACCAGAGAACGCAATAGTCATCATTCTCTGAAACGAATTAGGGGCTATTTTTAATCCAAAGGGTAATCGCGTGGAACGATACGAGCCGTTGCTCGTTGAAAAAGACGTTATATCTCTTGAACCTTTTTCGAGTTCAATTTGATGGAATCCTGACATTAAGTCAAGACATGAAAAGTATTTTGCTCGACCTAGTTGATCTAAAATGTCATCAATTCTGGGTAATGGGAATTTATCAGATAGTAATTTTTTATTTATCTGGCGGTAGTCAATTACTAATCGCCATTTCTTTACATTTGACCCGATGATTTCTTAGGAACAAGTAACAATGGGCTATTGTATTCAGATACTGACGGTTCGACAATCCCGTCAGAGATTAATTTACCTATTTTCTTTTGTATTTCGTTCACCTGACTATGTGGGCTTCGATAGTTCTTTATATATATGGGTTCATCATCTTTTAATCTCAGTTTCTGTTTATAAAAATTATTTGTGGTTATTGATTCGGTTTCCAATCCGAATATATCGCTATACTGGGTGCATAAGCTAGAAAGCTGTGACTTGAACTGTGGAGGGAAGTTTTTTGAAAGTTGTGTCTGAATTTGTGTTGACTACATCGTAGTTCGAAAGTGATTCATATGTTAGGTTATCAGTACTGACTACTTGGTCGGTATTTGTTGTGTTTAGTAGTCTTATGAAGGCATTATTAGATGTTGCTATGGCATTTGCAATATAAATGCCATGCTGAATTTCCTGATTTGGAATAAATACACTGTCTTCTTTTGAGTTAAGCTCAATTTTCCGAATAACTTAGGATCTTCTTTTTTTTTTTTTTTGCGCGCGGTTCCCACTGCATACGTACAGCCCACCTCCCGTCCAACCGACCGAGGGACGCTGCCGCGTAACGTACGGCTCGAATCGCGGGAATAGATCCGAGATAGATAAGCGAGGATTAGGAGAAAGATATTACGATGAAGAGTGTTGCATAGATAAGGCGGTTAATATAAGCGATGTAAGATTGTTAGTAGAGCAAATTGATAAGATGTGGTAGAGACCATTGTAGTCCGAACATAATACCCTGAACGGATCGTGTTGGGCATATGTCGAACTACAATGGCTGAGGAGTAGAGGACGAAAGTTTCTGGTCCTTCTACTAGGAATGTTAAAGTTTAAACGTGTTAGTAAATGCTGGCTGTCTATATTTCCATAAATAAGATTATATAGAAACATGACACCCAGCATCGTTCTACGATTCGTTAATGTTGGTAAGTTGATTAGTAAAAGTCTACTATGATAAGAGGGGAGGTAAAGATTTGCATCCCAATTAAGGCCCCTAAGAGCAAAGGTAAGGAAGTTTTTTTGTACAGATTCAATGTGATCTTGGTGTACTCCATATTAGGACTCCAGACACACGATTCATACTCAAGAATCGGACGGACCAGTGATGTATATAACGTTTTAGTTATGTACGGGTCATTAAATTCTTTTGACCATCTTTTAATAAAACCAAGCACACCCATAGCTTTATTAACCATGGTAGATACATGGTCGGTAAATTTAAGTTTCAAATCTAATAGGACACCTAGATCGTTAACCTGAGTTAATCGTTCAAAGGCGTTCCCATAGAGAAAGTACATAGCCTGGTGAGGACTAGATCGGTAAAAAGACATGAGTTTACATTTCAATCCATTAAGCTTTAGATTATTTGCTAAACACAGATTTTGAAGATTATCCAGATCGTACAAGTCGTACATAAGTACAAGTGAATTAGTTAAGGCAAGGGGCAAGTCGTTAATAAACAGTGTAAAAAGTAGGGGTCCAAGATGGCTTCCTTGGGGCACCCCCGATGTGGCGCGGACTAAACGCGAGGTAACATCTTTAAAGAAAACACGTTGGGTTCTCCCTGTTAAGTAGCTCGAAATCCACATAAGAAGATCAGTTGGGAAACCCAAAAGACTGAGTTTACTTATAAGAAGCGAATGGTTAACAGAGCCAAATGCTTTACTGAAGTCAGTGTATATGACGTCTGTTTGTAAGCCATTCCGGAAACCATCCGTGATAAAAGATGTTAGCTCCAATAAGTTAGTAGTGGTGGAGCGGCGCTTCATGAAGCCGTGCTGGCACGGAGTTATTATTGAACTACATAGGTGTTGCAAATGTGGAGTGATAAGTTTTTCAAAAAGCTTTGGAATTGCTGACAATTTAGAGATGCCTCTATAATTAGCAGCGTCGGATTTTTCCCTTTTTTATGCAGCGGAATAATGAAGGATTCCATCCACATAAGGAGAAAGATCGAAGTTTCCAGCGATAGATTAAAGAGTTTAACAAGCGGTTTGCACAGTGCCTCGGAGCAGTAAATCAGAACACAGCCTGGTACTCCATCAGGGCCTGGCGAATACACGGGCTTAACCTTAAGAAGATCCGATAACACACCTCTTTGATCGAAAGATGGGCAAAATATAAGGTTGGCTGATTGGATATTATAAGTGTAAGGCTGAGCTAAACTGCTGCTAGGAGAATAGGTAGTTTGAAAAAACTGTGCAAAGAGATCGGCCATTGCCTGATCAGTGTTCGCATAAGAGTTCTCAAACGTAAGCAGTGGGGGAAAAGATACATGTTTACGCTTAGTGTTTACAAAGCTATAAAACTGCTTCGGATCCTGAGTAAACTGAATCCTGCAGCGGCGAATATAACTCCTATAACATTCTGCTTTATGCACGGTGAAATTGGACCGAGCTTAGCCAGCTAATCTATGTTTGTTTAAAAGTCTACTCATACTATTCTTTAAATTTATAAGGTGCCTTGTATACCAAGGCAGATTCGTTGAAGCGGACGGATATTTTCACGGCACGCAAGCGGCGAAAAATATGTTCAAAGTGTAATAAAATTTTTGTAATGCGATGTTTATATCCTCGCATGCCAGTAAATAAGACCAATCAAATTCCAAAATTAACTTATTTAATTTCATAAAGTCAGCCTTACGAAAGAAACGAACTTTCTGAGATTTAACTGTAGACTTAAGGTCAAAAAAATAATTATTTTCGATTGAAACCTCAAGAGTGGGATGATATGGATCCTCAGGGTTAGAAAGGGGCAAAGTTCTGGAAAGAGTAATTCCATCAGGATCAGAAACGAAACATAAGTCCAACAGCCGACCTAAAGAATTTCTAACGTGGTTAATTTGCCCGAGTGACATGTCGAACATGCCCGCAGGGAAGTCATGGTGGGAGTTAAGCTGTAAAGACGGTGAATTATCAACATTTGACCACATAAGTTCTGGGATATTAAAGTCACCCAGAGCTATCAGCTGGTCACCATCAGACAGACGATCGAAAACCAAACGAATAGCGGACAAATGTTGCCAGTATGTTGGCGGTTCGGACGAAGGTGGTATGTACGAACAGGTAACATATAAAGATTGATCGGATGTGTTTAGTTATTTTGGCTTTCTGGCATTTTTGACATTTTCTTACGTACTCAGTTATATCTTTAGGCATGCCTTTCCAGTAATAGTGTCTTTTTACTTTGGCCAAAGTTTTTGATATGCCGAACGATAATAATTTAGGAAGGACATCGACCTAATAATAGGATGCGATGCCAACGCTCATCACAATCAGTGGGGAAGCACTGACACAAACGAGAGGGGTGAGTCAATCTTCGATTTTATCCTCAGCTCTAAGCTTCTAGTGGGTAACAGAGGTTCAGAACCCACCTTCGTAGTCAACAACAGAAGGGAGGTTCTTGATGTCACATTATTCTCGCACTCCCTGGCTGATGCAATCACCAGCTGGAGAGTCCTTGACAAACACTCATTTTCAGACCATCGCTATATTGAGATAGTAGTAAATTTTGAAAACTTTACCAAGCAAGCAGTACGAAATCCTAGAAAGGCAAACTAGGAGCTCTATAAAAATATACTAAATAGATCCTTAGGCGAACCGTCTTCGGAGACCATAGAGACCTATGAGGGGCTCAACGCCATGGTAGACAAGCTTATTGCGACTAGTGCAAAAGCTTACCACAAGGTCTGCCCCAAAAAAAGAATAGCTAGCAACAGATCGAAGAAGCCTCCGTGGTGGACCTCGTCTTTAGCCCCGTACGGCCTTCAACCACGCGCACCGTACCAACACAGACGAGGCGTGGGAAACCTATAAAGCTGAACTTAGGCAATATAACAAAGAATTGCGCAAGGCAAAGAGGGTTGCCTGGGCCAATTTCTGCACCAACATTCAGGAGACATCAGAGGCCGCCCGCCTAAGAAAGATTCTCTCTACTACAGCCCCCATCGCAGGTTACATTAAGAACACGGAGGGGTGCTGGACAACCTCAAGCCTGGAAACCCTGGAGACCCTTATCAACGCACACTTCCCGGGTTGCTCATCGGAAGGAACAACCCAGGTGATGCGTAGCCAGGGTCACCAAGGCTCGCTCAACTACCTACTTAGTGACAGAAACCTGAAATGGGCAATAGACAGTTTTAAACCCTTCAAATCTCCGGGTCCGGACGGTATTCTACCAGCTCAGTTATCCAGAGCCGGTATTAACCTAAGGAAATGCATTAAGAAAATCTTCAGCACAGTCTTCACTACTGGTATGATACCAAAGGCATGGCTGTGCACGAAGGTTGTATTCATACCCAAGGCGGGGAAACCATCCCACTGCACCCCCAAGGACTTCAGACCTATAAGTCTGTCTTCCTTTCTCCTTAAGACTATGGAAAGACTCTTAAGTCTCCATCTACAACTTAACATTAACCCAAACGACATCTCATGCTCTCAGCATGCTTACAAAAGGGGCCGATCAACAGAAACAGCCCTGCACGATATCACTATGATCGCCGAACGAGCGATTAATTTCAAGGAATACGCACTTGTGGCTTTTCTAGACATAGAAGGGGCCTTCAACAACATCTTACCGTGCTCAATAATCGACGCACTGACGGGACTTGGAATAGACAATCGATCAACTCACCTAATACGGCAGATCCTGGTTAACAGCAGTGTCGAGGCTACACTTGGAGGTTCGACTATTCGAAGATACGTCAAGAGGGGCACCCCACAAGGAGGTGTACTCTCACCACTACTCTGGAACGTGGCGGTTAACAGCCTACTACGATCCTTAGAGAGCTTGAGATCCTTACAGAGCTTGTGCTGTTCACCAGGAAGTACAAAATACCTAACCTAAGACTTCCGAAGCTCCTAGGAGAAACACTAGTTCTTAGTGATAGTGCGAAGTACCTAGGTATCACACTAGATAGGAAACTGGACTGGAAGCTGAACACCGCTGATAGGACTAAGAAAGCGGCAATAGCACTCTATACCTGCCGCAAGGCGGTGGGCCTGAAATGGGGAATGTCCCCGAAGATGGTCAGATGGTTATACACAGCGATCATCAGACAAATTCTATTCTATGGTGTTGTTGTCTGGTGGCCCGCCCTAGACAACTCCACATGCAGGGAAAAGTTCAGGAAGATGCAGCGCATGGCGGAAGTCTGTATAACAGGCAGTCTACGCACTACGCCTAGTGATGCCCTAGACACTATACTTGACCTACTACCAGTTGAACTGATGGGGGTAAAGACAGCCACTCTGGCAGCAATAAGACTGCGGGAGGCAAACCTATGGAGCAAAAATAGTTTCGGTCATACCAGACTGGACCTACAACATTTCATGCCTGAGGGGGGTACGGATTACTGTGTGCCCGTCGACCAACCCACCACTAACTACAAAGTCTTAATCCCCTCGAGAGAGGAATGGGATGCCCGGATACCGGGACCGGAGGGCTCCATTCATATCTATACAGATGGATCAAAACTTAACGGCCAGGTGAGAGGCGGTTACTTTTGCGAGCATCTGAGCCTAAAGGAGTCCTTCAGACTCCCTGACCACTGCAGTGTGTTCCAGGCTGAAGTAGTAGCCATTAAGGAAGCACTTGAATCCCCAGCTCTAAGGGGCAATCGGGGTACAATATGTATCTTCTCAGATAGTCAAGCAGCGCTCAAGGCACTTGACGGATTCTCATCCAACTCCAGGACAGTCAATGACTCTCGCAGATCTCTCAACGAGATGGCTGAACAGCTTGACATCTACCTCATCTGGGTCCCCGGTCACAGGGACCACGAGGGAAACTGTGCTGCAGATGAACTAGCTAGGGCAGGGACTACCAACCCTCTCCTACCGGAGAAAGAACTTGTAGGCATACCCTTGGCTACTTGCAGGCTAAAGTGCAGGGAGTTTTTCGACCTGGCAGCCAAAATGCAATGGAGTAATCTCCAGACCTGTAGAACATCACGTTTGATCTGGCCGACACGCTCTCAGAAAAGATTGGCGAGACTTATTGCTCTGACTAGACCGGAATGCAGCCTAGCGATTGGGGCAATCACTGGGCACTGGCTGATAGGCGAACACGCGGCCAGGCTTGGAGTCCCCCACAATGATTTCTGCAGGAGCTGCAGGGATGAAGAGGAGGTAGAATCGGTATCGCACCTCTTATGCCACTGCCCGGCACTCGGACGCAGCAGACCCAAGTAGACAGGAAGGGGGGGGGGGGGGGGGGGGGGGGGGGGTAGCATCTCGGTGAAACCCTTGCTCCAGCGGCAGCACAAGGAGCCCAAGCGGCTCAAGTGGAAGCGAGGGGGTATTCTATGACCCCCTTGCATCACCGCCCTAACCTAACCTAACCTATGACCTCCTTGAATTGGATCATCATGAAATGTAGACAAAATTGCTTCTTTTTCTATTAAATTTGTTATTTGGGTCACCGGGTTGAGTAGTGCTACTCTTAATGTTTTCAAGATTTTATTGCCCATTAATTTAAAATTATCTTTTGAAGTATGTTCAAAGATATTTTCCCACGGTGCCACTTTGAGTTGGCTGATTTTATGTATACCGGCTTGCATTTCAAGCCTTTGGAAAAATTGATCTAAGTCAATAACTCCATTAGTATATAAATCGCTAACATCATATCTTGCAGTAATTTTTCTGCCTTGTTTAAATAAACATAACGAATTTTTTATCTGCAAGGTCACTACTTTACGTACTTCATCATTGTTTATGACGTCGTATACGTTGGGCTTAGAGGCTTTATTTAAAGATTGCATAGGCAATTCTTGTTTTTGATTTTCCGCGCGGAATTTTTGTCTACTTTGATATCTGGTAGTGACTTTCAATATATTTCTAGTTATACTTTGTAGATCTTTGATGGTTATCCTTGATAAAGCATCAGCTACATGATTATCTCTTCCCTTTAAATATTCGACTGTAAAATCGTATTCTTCTAGTTCGAGCCTCATACGTGTCAGTTTAGAACTGGGATTGATCATTGAGAAGAGGTATATTAAAGGTCTGTGGTCTGTTTTTATTAAGAAATGTTTTCCATATATATATGGTCTGAAATGTAATATCGCCCAATGAATTGCAGCTAATTCCTGCTCAGTAGTACATTTGTTACTTTCACCTTTTGTAAATGCTCTTGATGAGTATGCCATGGGAAGTTGGAGACCATTATGGTTTTGAACTAAAACCGCTCCACATGCTTGATTACTTGCATCTGTTATTATACAGAATTCTTTAGGCTCCCCTGAACCAAAGTCCAGAATAAACATAGGTTCTGTCACCCACAGGTTAAGCGGTAATAATAGTAATAGCAGCAATGGTGCCGCTCCAACGATCGAAATGTCTCTGATTTTTACAATATTCTTTAAGTCTTATTAAGGCTAAGTCTCATAGATGCGCTGCTTGCAGGCAACGGCAGAGAGACGGCTACGTATCTATATACTTATGTATATTGCTATGCGCTCTCAAGTGTAGGTGCGAGGGGTATGCAATTATGCCGACGCTAGCATTTCCCGTGTGTGGGCTAAGCCATAACGATCGGATCATATTTCGGCCACTTAGGAGTTATGACCGGGACTTTGCAACAAAGTGTTACAGTGCGTACCCTTTAAGTATTGTCGGTACAGTGTGTATTCAATATATGTGCATACTACAGTTCCTCTTCAAAAACAAGCGAAACTCCAGTAGTAATTGTTCATTCCGGTTTTATTTTTATATTTCTACTTGAATTGAGTTTTTTTTGTTTTCGCAAGCTGGAAGCGGTTTACTTTCAAGAAAGAACTTAATTTAAATTTTATTAGAATCTTTTGGTCATTTTTGGATTGAGATGGTACAAGCTTCGGGCGAACGGAGCTTTTCCCTCTCCAAATAAGACATTTGAAATTAAGTAAATAATTTTAGTTCCTTGGCTAGGAAAAATTAAATATAATAAATAGGCTTTTAACTAATGGCGAGAGTTCTGAAGGATAAGTCCCAATTCAAATTTATAAATAATAATTATAATTTGATACCGAAAATTGAATAATCATTCAATACCAGGGCGGTTAGACGATGACTTAAAAATATCCATGCATCGCGACAGCCCAAGGAATCTCATACTTGCATCATTTGCAATGAAGCTAATGAGGAAGCAGAATGGACTATTACCACATGTAGGCATCGATTCCATTTGAGGTGTCTCACAACTTGGCTTAAAACTTGGCTTGCCACTTGTCCACTCTGCAGAAGAGCATGTAGTAGAAGCGAATTAGGGAATCCTGAAGCAGGTGAGGCCCCACAGTTGATCGAGGTAGTGCCATCGTCTGGCAATAGTCCGCGTACAGGCACCGTTCCGCGTACACGTCCTCAGACCAGGCAGGGCTCTCGTAATAATCGAGTTCCCACCACCATTCCCAGGGTAACTCGAAATACCATGCAGAATCACGAAACAGCGAACCATACGCGAAGTTCTTCGGCTGGCAACGGCGTCTCAGAAGAGCGGGTACACCAAATAATAGAAGGGGCCTTAGAAAATCAGATGTAGAGCTTGGTGGCGTCAATCTCTAATCAAATTAGTGCCACAATGGCAAATTTAAATTTGGGTCCAAGTCACGCGTTTGCGTGAGAAGTTCGCCGCGCTTCAAGAAAAGTTGGAGGAGCTCAACTTCAGCGAGATCGGGACTGAGCTTTATTGGAGATTCTCTCAGCTGGCGATTGATGTGCAGGTGGACATTCAGGTGGAGGTTGCCAAGCACTCCATGAGAATTGCTGCCCATGCCATACAAGCCGGCCCCATCCTTACCACCGTTGCCGATGCCAACATTTAGCGGCGGCTATGTTGACTGGACGGTTTTTTTCACCCTTTTTAAGACCACGATTGACAGCCATCCTCACCTAACAAAAATGGAAAAGCTCCGGTGGCTCATTTCATGCCTGCGCGAGTCAGCCTTGGAGACGGTGAGAGCACTGGAAATTACTGACGCGAACTACGATGTGGCTCTTGACCTTTTGCGCAATCGGTTTAGTAATCGTCGATTAATTTTCCAGTCTCACATTAACGAGATCCTGCAGCTTCGTGTGGTCGAGCCAGGTTCTGTTGCTACGTTGCGGGAGCTGTCGGATCGGTTCAATGGGCATATGCGGGCTCTCATGAGTTCCGGATCAGCTGCCGAGATCCAAGGATGCTTGCTCATCCAGATTGTCCGTCCGTCCAGCTCTATGCGCTCTGTGTGGTGTTTTGGCGCACGCGCTTTCTACATATCCAAGCTTCATTGCCTTGCCACTTAGTCAACGGTACGACGAAGTGCGACGGCTGACCCGCTGTTGTTGGAGGATGGTCATTTTCAGCGCGGATGTTGCAAAGTGCAATCGCCGACATCATGCCTTGTTGCACCATTGCGGGCAGCTGCCCAGCTCTAACAATTCCCCACCACTACGAGGCTTGGTTTCCGCCGTTGTCGTTGCTACCCCACCTTCCCAGTCAATCAACACCTTCTTGACGCAGGATCGCCCTACTGAAGTGCTTCTGCCAACCGCCAATATTCTCATCCGTCCTTCCTTGCAGAGTCTTATTGGACTCTGGTTCAGAAGTTCACCTTATCTCATCGCGGCTGGCAAGTCAACTTCAGCTTCGTCGCACCAAAAGCTGTGTAGTGGTCTCGGCGGCACTGAGTCTGCTATGGATGGATCCTCCGTTAATGTGTGTGTGAAGTCTCGACTAACCACATATTGTGCGAACCTAGAGGCGGTCATAGTGTCTCATATTGCGGACTGTCAGCCCAGCCTTAAAATTGATATTTCGAAATGGAAGATTCCTCACGGCATAGCGCTGGCTGATCCCAACTTCTACAGACCGCAGGGTCCACACCTGCTAATTGGAGCCAGCCTGTTCTTCAACCTATTGTCATTTGGCCAAATCCAATTAGGTCACTGCCTCCCAGTATCCCAAAATACACTATTTGGATGGGTGGTTTCTGGACATATTGGACTATCGCAGGAAAACAGCTTGGCAGTTTCGGTCAGCAGACTGTGCACCTCAACTGATGCCAATGAATCATTCGTATGTAAGCGGGGAGGCTGGATTGCCCTATGCAGAAGGAGAAGAGGAGAAGAATCAACGTTCCGGACCCCCTGCACTCGTTAGGAGAACTCGATTCCCGCATTGGTCTATTGGGGGGAGCAATGCATGGTCAAGGGTTTGGAAGAAGTTGGTGTGCCTTTTTTTGCCCTGAGAGTTCTTAATCTCCTTAATGAAACTACGAAACCCGTGGAATATCCCTTAAAAGATGTGTCTGCTGCCCTTCCAAAATTGTTATTGAAGGCCCACCCTTCAATAGGGGGGAGAATGTTGGGCTAAGCGGCCACCAGATAGGCTAATTAGAATATTGGTAATTTGTTTATCTGCAGCGGCATTTAACCTTCTCTTTTGTCTCCCAGATTCGCATGCACTTTGTTGTCATTTTGTAGCGCATGCGCTTTTGGGAGCTTAGGAAGAGCTTCTGCGCCAAAGCGGTTCTTCTTCTCGTAGTATTTTGGGAGTTGTTATTGACGGGCCGCTATTTGTTTTACTGTGCGGAATTAGTTCAATAAATTGAATATAAACAATTGAATCTTTAATTCGGTCGCTATCAATAAGATTACCATATTTTTTACTCTAATATACAAAGGTTAATTGTTTAAAAAATAAAACAATTGAAATGTATGAAATAAAAATTAATAAGAACTTCAAATTAGAGTTGAAATAAAATAAAAATCAGGCCACATATAAATTGTTCGGAGAAACAACATACAAATAATCAAAAACGATGAGATCATCATATTTTTTACTCTAATATATGTACCAAGGGTTAATTGGTTAATAAATAAGAACTTCATATTTGAAAAAATGTAATGCTCTATTAGGGTATTAGGGCCGCAATGCTTCAAGGAGTCAACAACATACAGTTAATCAAAAACAATTAGTTACCAATTTTTTAATGATTAATCGGTTGAAGGAAAAAAATTAAATTAAAATAAAAAATTTCATATTTTAGATGAAATAAAATAAAAATCAGGGCCCGAATAAATTTAGAGACGACGACTACTGGAGGTTAAATCAATAATAAAAAAAAACGATGAAACGATGAGATTAACATATGTTTTACTCTAATATACCAAGAGTTAATTGGTTTAAGAATAAATATAATAAATAAAAATTAATAAGAACTTCATATTTTATTTTAAATTAGAGAAACGCAGACCACAAGGTGTTGCTACACTATACCAACTGAAGAAATCAAATCTCATTCAACAAAGTATTCACTCAGTATAAGGGCCGCAGTGCTTTAGGGGATAAAAAACGTACAATAAATAAAAACAATGAGATTACCATATTTTTTACTCTAATATACCAAGGGTTAATTGTTTAAAAAATAAAACAATTGAAATGTATGTTGAGATATCAGCGTTTTAATAGCGACCGAATTAATAAGACGAGGTTCAATTTACAATTCAATTTAACAAAACAAATGCAGCGGCCGATCCAAACAACGCCAAATATACAAATGACTAAAACCTAAGAGCTTGCGCAGAAGCTGCACCAAAGCTTATGTGGATTTTGAGCTTTTCTTTAAAGATGTTACCTCGCGTTTAGTCCGCGCTACATCGGGGGTGCCCCAAGGAAGCCATCTTGGACCCCTACTTTTTACTCTGTTTATTAACGACTTGCCCCTTGCCTTAACTAATTCACTTGTACTTATGTACGCTGATGACATTAAGCTATGCCTTCAGTATAAATTCACTAGCGCCCAGTCTAGACTTCAATCCGATTTGGATAAACTTCAAAATTGGTGTTTAGCAAATAACCTAAAGCTTAATGGATCGAAATGTAAACTTATGTCTTTTTACCGATCTAGTCCTCACCAGGCTATGTACTTTCTCTATGGGATCGCCTTAGAACGATTAACTCAGGTTAACGATCTAGGTGTCCTATTAGATTTGAAACTTTAATTTACCCACCATGTATTGTGAGGAGATTAGATCTCCCACACACCAAGACAGGTGGCAAGAGGGGCAACAGCGGGGGGGGGGGGGGGAACATGCAAGTCAGCACTGCTGGATGGGCCAGCGCTGCTGTGTTTAGAAATACGGAAGAAGAGAAAGGTATCAAGGGAGAAATGCGTCGAGCACAGACGGCATGCGGGGGCAGCAGCGGGGGCAAGAGGAACCAGCACGGCGTCGCGCACGGAAGAGGGCGAAAGAGGAGTCACCGTGGAACGTAACGGTCCCGGCCGGGCCTCCGCGGCCGCGCTCGAAGGTCATAGGAAACAGCGGGGACGGCGGGGAACGAAGCGGCCGGCGACCGCGCAGCTGTGTTTACAAAATGCACAAAAACACAGAAATGCATTTGAATGTCCAGGGGGGGATCGCGGGGTATCGGGACGAAGTCCGATGACCGGCACAAAAATAATGCGGATCGGAGGCCCAAACGTGGCAATCGGGGGGGAACAATAAAGAAAGCCCGCCGATAGAAAGACGGATTCGCAAGGATTAACGGGCGCCTCTGGAGCGAATCGAGGCCGAGTCTTCTAGGGAAGCTGGGAGAGTGAGTGAAAGACCCCCCGTGGGTAAGTCTGCCATTCAAGTTGGAAAGCTTCCTTGAAGAGTTAGGAGTACAGGCTGAAGGACCCCCCGTGGGTAAGTCCGACAGTCTTCAGTGCGGGCTATTAAAGCGAGTGAGCAAGGATATACGAAAATAGCTTAAGGACTCCCTGTGGGTAAGTCCGGCGGCGGTACGCGCATCGAATCGAGCAAGGAGTGAGGGGAAAAGGATCAAGGATCCGCGGCAAAGCTGAGGCCCAAGGGTAAAAGAGTCGGGTGGAGTTATTCCCGGACACGACAGGTATCCTGGTGTAGTGGCGGCAACGACGGATCAGCCTGGCGTACGCCTTGTCTGCTCCTGACCGTTCGATCCAGGTGTGATCCTGTAACGCGAGGGATAGCCAACCCGGGAACTCAAGCCCAATAGTGAAACCAGGCAGGGACACCCCGGGAAGTCAAGAGAATCCTGATCCAGGCGCTGGAGCGTATGCACAGCGGTCCACCTGGAGTCAAAGGAGACGCGACGCCCAAACCTCTGGCCTACCATAGATCCTGCGGTGCGTAGGCACGCAGGTGTTTGGAGGCGAGTGGCGAACGCGACCGGGGGCGTGTCCTGTAGGGTAGGAAGGCCCTTCGTGCCCTGATCCGGCCGATAAGCAGCGAGGAGCATATCCTGCCCGGCGTATGCCTGGGAGGTGAGCCACTCGGTCTGTTAACACGGATTAGGTGCCGGCCACGGCGAAAGGGCAAATCCAGGCAGGCCAAAGGTTCCGAGTCCACGGCACCCCAAGCGGAGATACAGCAACGGCAGAGGCGACGACGAGGGAGCAGCGGCAACAGGAGAGCAGCGACGACGAGGGAGCAGCGGCAGCAGCATAGCAACGACGACGAGGGTGCAGCGGCAACCGTAGAGCAGCGACGACGAGGGAGCAGCAGCGACGGACAGGCAGCGGCAGCGGAAGACGACAAGCAGCAACACAGGCCCCGCAACCAGAGTCCGTGAGTCCAAACGAAGGGAACCGAGAGCCGTTTCGGCGCCAGGCACCAAGACCGCACGACCTGCCGGGCGCAAGCTTTGGGAGGGCGTGCGTATTGGCACCAACCAGGAGTGGGGATCGGGGATCGACGGGACGACGAGCGGTCGGTCGGCTGAGCCAGACAGCCGGTGAGATTCTCTTTATTGCTTTGTAAATTAATTACAATAATTATCGTGTTAAATACCGTGTTATTTCTGGGCTCGGGCAATCACGTCGAATCAATAAATTCGGTGGAACGTACCCTCAACCTCTGTGAGCTAGCCGCGGCGTTTGTTGCGAGCAAAACATAGCAAAACAGTTCGTTACACCTGGCGCCCAATCTACGTGATTGCTTTAGAGTCTAGGAGTAACACTGCTTCAAGATGGGGAGGAAAAACTGGATCTACGCGCTTCGCAAAGAAGAGTTGTGTGAAGTGTGCAGAGAGCTCGGTCTCGCAGCGGATGGAACCGTTGAGAGCATGAGGGCACTGGTGGCAAGGTGGGCCGACGAAAGAAAGGAGGATGAAGTGATGGTGGTCGCGCGGGGATTCGAGGAGAAGTTCGCGCAGAGGACGACGCCGAGGCAGAGAGCGGTGAGCGAATCGGAAAAGCTCATCCAAAGTCTGGCAGTGCCAGAAATGAAGAGCATGAGGAGCATGGAGCCACAAGCGCGGAAGCCAGTCCCGGTACAGGTGGACTATGCGAAGGTGGCGAGACAAGTCCGAGAGTGGTCGTTCCGATTCGACGGAACAGGGGATCCTCTCGAGTTCGTGGACCGAGTAGCATGGTCTGCCAAAACATACGGGATGGATATAAACACAATCCCGCGAGCGATGCCCGAACTACTCCAGGGCAGAGCGCAAAAATGGTTCCTAATGAACGACGAGGAGTGGCTCACATGGAAGGAGTTCAGAAGGAGCTTCGAGGCCTTTTTCCTGCCAAAAGGATACTTCGAGAAATTGGCAGACCAGGTAAAGCAGAGGAAGCAACAGCGAGGAGAGCCTTTCAAAGAGTACATGGTGGACCTTCAGGCGCTAATGAAGCCGTTAGGAAAGTCCACAAAGGAGGTCATCGATAGGCTCGTGGAGAACTGCATGCCACGCATGAAGATGTTCATGAGACCCTACGCATGTGCATCACTCGAGGAGATCATGGGTCTAGCCGAAGAATTCGAAGAACTGGCTTTGGAAGAGGAGGTCTTCAATAGACAGTCCCCAGCGGTAGACAGAAGATGGCCAAAGGAGGAGTTGCACCATAAACCACCGGAGCAACAGAGCCACCCAGGACAGGGATGGGGGCAGAGATGGCAGCCGGAGGAGCATCGCCAAATGCCACAGCAACAGCAGCCGAGCCAGCAATGGGCAGGCCCAAGGCAACAAGGCAACAACAGCCGAACCAACAATGGGCTGCAAACCAAATCCAAAGGCAGCCGAATATGCAGCGGGCAGCGACGCCTGGACAGGGACAGGTAGAAAACCCAGCACAGGCTTGCAACTGATGCGGAGGCATGGGCCATTGGGCCAGCGGGTGCAGGAACCCCAGAATTTTGTTCTGCAGGATGTGCGGCGCAGTGGGGGTGAGAAGCACGGAATGCTGCCAGAGAGCGGGAAACGTGCAGCGATCCCAGCCATAGAGAGGAAGCCGGAGATCGCGAGGTGCTGCCTCTCAGAGATAGTTGGAGGATTAACCGGAGACGATCAGCAATTGGCGGCGGTCATCAAGGTCGGAGGAGCAGAAGTGAGGGCCATGGTGGACATCGGGGCAACGGCTAGCTTCATCTCAGAAAAGCTAGCAGAGGACCCGGGAATCGCCGGAGAACGGACAGCGACTAGGAGACAAGTAAAGTTGGCCAACGGGAGCCACATAGAAACTCAAAGGGTACCCCTAACAACTGTAAGCTTTGGCAACAAGAAAAAGGATTTGAATATGATAGTGTTGCCAGGCATGGGAGACAGCGCGGTGCTTGGATGGGATTTCCTCGCAGAATTCGGAACAACAATCAACTGCGCAGGCCACCAAGTCACGATTCCGAGAAGAGAAAGATGGAGCGGATGCCTGGAGGATAGGCTGTCCATAGCCATAGCGGGACCCTCGGAGGAATGGGAGCGCGAGCGGGACAGAAAGTTCACCGAAGAAGGGCTGGCGGCGTTCACAAATCAGAAGGGTTGTTCAAACATAACCCAGCATAAAATCACAATGAAGGACGACATCCCAATTAAACAAAGATATTACCCAAAGAACCCCAAAATACAGGGGGAAATCAATGGAAAGGTGGAAGAACTGCTGGCGAAGGGATGCATCAAACCTTCAAACAGCGCCTACAGCTCACCCATTGTCATGGTGACGAAAAAGACGGGTCAGTGGAGGATGTGCGTCGACTTTCGGCAGATAAACGCAAAGTCAGTGAAAGATGCGTACCCGATGCCAAGAATAAATTTCATTTTGGAGCAATTGAGGGAGGCAATAATCTGGGCAATTCGGCAATGAGGAAATACCTGGAGGGATACCAGTTCGACGTGATAACGGATCACATGGCGCTGAAGTAGTTAAACAACATAGAGAGCCCACTTGGAAGGATCGCGAGATGGGTCTTCGAGCTGCAGCAATATGATTACGTAATCAGCTACAGAAAAGGCAAGCTGAACGTAGTCGCGGATGCACTTTCCCGCCAGCCGATTGTGGAGAAGCTGAGGAGTGCCACAGCAACCGAAGACGCGGAATGCGTTTGGATAGGCTCGCTGAAGAAGAAACTAAAGGAAAACCCACAGAAGTATCCGGAATATGTCGAGGAGGCAGGTTTGATCTACCGACACGTTCCACACAGAGCCGGGAGCGAAGAAGTGGCATCATGGAAATTATGTGTGCCGATGAACATGAGGCAACAGGTGCTGAAGGAGAACCACGACGCACCAACAGCGGGTCATTTAGGCGGAAGGAAGACGATTGCGAAGGTAGCAGCAAGGTACTTCTGGCCAGGGATGCAGAGGGACGTGAGGAAATATGTCAGGAAATGCAAGACATGCTTGCGCTATAAACCGAGCCAGATGCAGGCCGCGGGGAAAATGTTAACACAGGTCCCAGAGGAGCCGTGGGCGACGGTATGTGCAGACTTCGTGGGACCGTTGCCGAGGTCCAAGCATGGGACAACCATGCTACTAGTGATGATAGATCGGTTCTCAAAATGGACGGAAATGGTCCCAATGCGAAAAGCCACAACAGAGACGGTGCAGAAGGCAATTCGTGAAAGGATCGTCGCTAGGTACGGGGTGCCAAAGGTAATGGTGACGGACAATGGTGTTCAATTCACCAGCCGGAGCTTCAAGAAATTCCTCGAGGAGCTCGGAGTTCGTCACCAGTTCACCGCACCATACACGCCTCAGGAAAACCCGACGGAAAGGGCAAACCGGACGGTGAAGACGATGATCGCCCAGTTTGCAGGAAAAGACCAAAGGACGTGGGACGAACACTGGCCAGAATTGATGCTGGCGGTGAACTCGAGCGTGTCGGACTCCACGGGATACTCTCCGTGCTTCATCACCCAAGGCAGAGAGCCAAGAATGCCGAAAGCAATTTTCGACCAGGGGGCATTGGGGACAGGAGAAGCCCCAGCCACTCCCTCAGAGAATGCGGAAAAATTAAAAGAAGTGTTCGAGCTGGTGCGGAGAAACATGGAGCGCGCGGCGCAGGAGCAAGCTCGGCACTACAATCTGAGGAGGCGAGAGTGGAGCCCGAAGATCGGCGACATAGTGTGGACGAAAGAACACCATCTATCTAAAGCGGCCGAAGGTTTTGCGGCGAAGCTAGCGCCGAGATACGACGGGCCATATGCAGTAACAAATTTCATTTCGGCGGTGATCGCCGTGCTACGTCACGGGATCACAAAGAAAGAGAGGAGAGCCCACATAAGCGAGCTAAAAGCCCAGGCGGAGGAATCGGCACCGAAGGCGTAGGATAGAAGTTAAAAGAGAGGGTACGATCACCAATAAGAAAAAAAGCAATGGAAACAAGGAAAAAACCCGCAGGACACATATACAACCACGGATCGTTGGCGGTCCATAAAGGCACCTGTAACTCAGAGTCGATAAGTGTCACCGACCTAGTTAACTACGGGATTATTGATAACGGTCAGACGAATGCAGTCCATAAATGATGCACCAAAAGAACAAAATAAAGACCAACAAAAAAATCCCCGTCAAGCTCCAAAACGGAGAACACTCACACAATCACGGATTTACACGAACAACCGGAAAAAGGAGGAGACCCACAACGGGAGCATGGACATAGACGAAAGAACCGCAAGAACGGGTCTGTGCCAGGCGGCGGGCCTATAAAAGGCAGCAGTGGACACCGGCCGGCCTTTTTCTACAAGACTACCATGGAAGCTACACAGACGCCGTCATCACAAGCCTCACCTTTGGTCTCCTCGGATGAGAGCGACCTGGAGATCCTGGATTTGCCAGGATGGGACGTCCGACGGCTCCAATCGACGAGGAGGGTCCTCCGGGTGATGGCCCGGGGGGCCAATGGAGTTACGCCGATCCCGGTGGGCAAAGCAAGGACGGAGGAGGAGGACCACCGGCCGAGCCAGGAACTTCAAGCGCTGAGGAGGAGGAGGAGGAGGAGCCAGGACCGGAGGAAGGCGGACGCTACCCTGGCGCTGGCAAGGGCCAGGAGTAGGTTGGCCGAAGAGATGGTCGGTGGAAGGCAGAGGCAGCGGCAGGGCGTGCCGCGATGGTACAGAGAGCGGCGCGCCGGAGGTGCCAGCAGAGCAGGGCCACCCGGCGGGGCCGTTGGGCCAGGAAGGAGGCGCAGGAAAAAGAAAATAAGAAAAAATATATAAAAAAAAGGGGGGGGAAAATATATAAGAGTACATATATATACCTATATATATACAAAAAAAAGCGGTACTCACAACAAAATAGGGAAATGGGAAGGGGAACGACCCTAGAGTCACCCGAAGAAGGGGGGAAGTGGATAAGGGTATCCACACACAAAAATCCATACGCAGAAGAAAAAAATCGAAAACAAACATTTTTGCAAAACAACCACAAACATGAAGCTGGAACCACAAAGCTTCTGTCGTTCCCGAAGAAGGGGGGAAGTGTGAGGAGATTAGATCTCCCACACACCAAGACAGGTGACAAGAGGGGCAATCGCGGGGGGGGGGGGGGAACATGCAAGTCAGCACTGCAGCGTCGGATGGGCCAGCGCTGCTGTGTTTAGAAATACGGAAGAAGAGAAAGGTATCAAGGGAGAAATGCGTCGAGCACAGACGGCATGCGGGGGGCTGCAGCAGCGGGGGCAAGAGGAACCAGCACGGCGTCGCGCACGGAAGAGGGCGAAAGAGGAGTCACCGTGGAACGTAACGGTCCCGGCCGGGCCTCCGCGGCCGCGCTCGAAGGTCATAGGAAACAGCGGGGACGGCGGGGAACGAAGCGGCCGGCGACCGCGCAGCTGTGTTTACAAAATGCACAAAAACACAGAAATGCATTTGAATGTCCAGGGGGGGATCGCGGGGTATCGGGACGAAGTCCGATGACCGGCACAAAAATAATGCGGATCGGAGGCCCAAACGTGGCAATCGGGGGGGAACAATAAAGAAAGCCCGCCGATAGAAAGACGGATTCGCAAGGATTAACGGGCGCCTCTGGAGCGAATCGAGGCCGAGTCTTCTAGGGAAGCTGGGAGAGTGAGTGAAAGACCCCCCGTGGGTAAGTCTGCCATTCAAGTTGGAAAGCTTCCTTGAAGAGTTAGGAGTACAGGCTGAAGGACCCCCCGTGGGTAAGTCCGACAGTCTTCAGTGCGGGCTATTAAAGCGAGTGAGCAAGGATATACGAAAATAGCTTAAGGACTCCCTGTGGGTAAGTCCGGCGGCGGTACGCGCATCGAATCGAGCAAGGAGTGAGGGGAAAAGGATCAAGGATCCGTGGCAAAGCTGAGGCCCAAGGGTAAAAGAGTCGGGTGGAGTTATTCCCGGACACGACAGGTATCCTGGTGTAGTGGCGGCAACGACGGATCAGCCTGGCGTACGCCTTGTCTGCTCCTGACCGTTCGATCCAGGTGTGATCCTGTAACGCGAGGGATAGCCAACCCGGGAACTCAAGCCCAATAGTGAAACCAGGCAGGGACACCCCGGGAAGTCAAGAGAATCCTGATCCAGGCGCTGGAGCGTATGCACAGCGGTCCACCTGGAGTCAAAGGAGACGCGACGCCCAAACCACTGGCCTACCATAGATCCTGCGAGGCGAGTGGCGAACGCGACCGGGGGCGTGTCCTGAAGGGTGGGAAGGCCCTTCGTGCCCTGATCCGGCCGCTAGACAGCGAGGAGCATATCCTGCCCGGCGTATGCCTGGGAGGTGAGCCACTCGGTCTGTTAACACGGATTAGGTGCCGGCCACGGCGAAAGGGCAAATCCATGCAAGCCAAAGGTTCCGAGTCCACGGCACCCCAAGCGGAGATACAGCAACGGCAGAGGCGACGACGAGGGAGCAGCGGCAACAGGAGAGCAGCGACGACGAGGGAGCAGCGGCAGCAGCATAGCAGCGACGACGAGGGAGCAGCGGCAACCGTAGAGCAGTGACGACGAGGGAGCAGCAGCGACGGACAGGCAGCGGCAGCGGAAGACGACACGCAGCAACACAGGCCCCGCAACCAGAGTCCGTGAGTCCAAACGAAGGGAACCGAGAGCCGTTTCGGCGCCAGGCACCAAGACCGCACGACCTGCCGGGCGCAAGCTTTGGGAGGGCGTGCGTATTGGCACCAACCCGGAGCGGGGATCGGGGATCGACGGGAGGACGAGCGGTCGGTCGGCTGAGCCAGACAGCCGGTGAGATTCTCTTTATTGCTTTCTAAATTAATTACAATAAAGGGGATTTATTTGAAAAGAAGCAATACCGTGTTATTTCTGGGCTCGGGCAATCACGTCGAATCAATAAATTCGGTGGAACGTACCCTCAACCTCTGTGAGCTAGCCGCGGCGTTTGTTGCGAGCAAAACATAGCAAAACAGTTCGTTACAGTATCTACCATGGTTAATAAAGCTATGGGTGTGCTTGGTTTTATTAAAAGATGGTCAAAAGAATTTAATGACCCGTACATAACTAAAACGTTATATACATCACTGGTCCGTCAGATTCTTGAGTATGGATCGTGTGTCTGGAGTCCTCAATATGGAGTACACCAAGATCACATTGAATCTGTACAAAAAAACTTCCTTTCTTTTGCTCTTAGGGGACTTACTTGGGATGCAAATCTTTACCTCCCCTCTTATCATAGTAGACTTTTACTAATCAACTTACCATTATTAACAAATCGTAGAACGATGCCCACTTCACACTTCTCATTTCATGCCTGCGCGAGTCAGCCTTGGAGACGGTGAGAGCACTGGAAATTACTGACGCGAACTACGATGTGGCTCTTGACCTTTTGCGCAATCGGTTTAGTAATCGTCGATTAATTTTCCAGTCTCACATTAACGAGATCCCGCAGCTTCGTGTGGTCGAGCCAGGTTCTGTTGCTACGTTGCGGGAGCTGTCGGATCGGTTCAATGGGCATATGCGGGCTCTCATGAGTTCCGGATCAGCTGCCGAGATCCAAGGATGCTTGCTCATCCAGATTGTCCTTCAGAAGTTGGATCCTGCCACAAAAGCCAAGTGGGAAGACACTCTCGCCGGAAACAACGACAGCCTTCCATGGAAGTCCATGGCACGATTCTTGGAGCAAAGGTGCCGGACTCTTGAATCCGTCGACTTTTCTTTGGCTGCGTATTTACCAGCTAACAAAGTGGGCCGAGGGAGATCTTCAAATAACCGATCGTCGTGCATGGTTATCAACGCCCGTCCAGCTCTATGCGCCCTGTGTGGTGTTTTGACGCACGCGCTTTCTACATGTCCAAGCTTCATTGCCTTTCCACTTAGTCAACGTTACGACGAAGTGCGACGGCTGACCCGCTGCTTTGTATGTTTGGAGGATGGTCATTTTGCACGCGGATGTTCAGCTGCCCGTTGCCCAAAGTGCAATCGCCGACATCATGCTCGAGCTCGGCTCGAACCCAGAACATTTTACACATCAGCCGAAAACTCTACCTTTCGGCCTATCCCTGACAAGGTTTCGCGCGGAAAAGTTTCTAGGCTTCAGTTATTTCTCAGTGATGCTTTAAAATTCAATTTTTAGCTGAGTCATATTTTCCCTTCCGCTCGTTTGTCAAAAAAATGTTATCGATAACCCATTCGTTCGAAGTACAAGCACGAAGATCACTTGAGTCTTGTTTTAAGAATTTTGTTGAGCTATTAATAGTTTTTAATAGCAGCCGAATAACTATACGCGTTTCAAATTATAGTTTCAATATATTTATTTTGGGCTCAATTTAACCCTAATATATGCGGCTCCAATCAACTCCAAATCACAACAAACGCCAAAACAAAAGCTTGCGCAGAAGCTCAACTAAAGCTCCCCAAAGCGCATACGCTACAAATGCCAATAAAGCGCATGCGAAACTGGGGACAAAACAGAGACGAAACATGCTGATAACAACAGCTGCAGCTTAGCATATTATAATTATTTTAGATGAATTCTTTGGTGGCTGCTTGGCCCAACATCCTCCCCCCATTGAAGGGTGGGCCTTCAATAACAATGTCGGAAGGGGCAGCAGTCACATTATTGCAGAGGTTGTTCCATGGGTTGTCCTCCCTACCACAGAGCGCCGACACATCCCGTGATAGTCCACCGTGGCCAGAAAACACCCAGCCAAATCGAGTGTTCTGAGCAATTGGGAGCCCGTGACCTAACTGGAGTTGGCCAGCCGACAACAGGTCAAAGAATAAGCCGGCTCCAATCAGCAGGTCCACTCGCTGCGTTTTGTGGAAGTTGGGGTCAGCTAGGTCCATATTACCAGGAATCTTCCAGCCCGAAGCATCTATGTCCTGGCTGGGCTGATAGTCCGTTATATGTGAAGCTACAACAGCCTCAATTTCCACTGAATATGTGCTAAGGCGGGACTTCAAGCACACATTAACCGATGCTCCATCTGTTTCAAATCCAGCGCCGCCGAAACCGGCCACCGTTGTGGAGCATTTGGAGCGGCCAAGCTGAAGTTCATTCGCCAGCCGCGACGAGATGAGATGTACTTGTGAACCGGAATCCAGTAACACTCGGCAAGGCAGGAAGTCTCCAGATCGACCACGAACGAGTACATTTGCTGTTGGCAGGAGCACTAGCTCAGCATTGCGATCCTGGTTCATAACAGGGTTGATTGAGCGGGATGGGTTCGCACCAGCAACTGCACCGATGGGACGTGAGACTCGTGCGGGTGAAACCTGCCCGCGAGGGTGCAACAGAATATGATGACGGTGATTGCACGTCGAGCAGCGGGAAGCTGAGCATCCGCGAGCGAGATGGCCATTCTCCAGACAAACAAAACAGCGAGTCAGACGCCGCACTTCGTCGTACCGTTCCTCAATTGGCAAAGCACTGAACTTTGGACAAGCTGGAAGCTCGTGCGCCGAAACACCACACAGGGCGCATAGAACAGGACTGGCGTTAATAACCATGCACGAGGATCGGTTATTGGACGATCTACCTCGGCCTACTTGGTTAACTGGTGAATACGCCAAAGAAAAGTCAACGCTTTCGAGAGTCCGGCACCTTTGCTCTAAGAATCGTGCCATAGACTCCCAAGATGGAAGGCTGTCATCAGTGCTTCCTGCCAGAGAGTCTTCCCATTTGGCCTTTGTAGCGGGGTCCAGCTTTTGGAAGAGGATCTGGATGAGGAGGCACCCTTGAATTTCGGCCGACGTCCCGGAACTCATGAGGGCCCGCATATGTCCATTGAATCGGTCGGATAACTCCCGAAGAGTAGCAACGGATCCCGGCTCAACCACCCTTAGCTGCAGGATCTCGTTGATGTGAGCCTGGAAGATTAACCGACGGTTGCTGAAACGGTTGCGCAAAAGGTCAAGAGAACAAGAGCGGGTAGTTCGAACCCCAGCCGTGAACTCGTTCAGGATAGGATCTCTAGGGAACAAAACTTAATGCAAGAGGAACGTATTCAGAGAATTATTTCCAGTTCATTGGAGAATTATAGAGCAAGTATGACAACCTCAATTAATGACCAAATAACTACAGCTATTAGGAATTTAAACATATTTTCTCGAGACCAAAAAGAGGAAGCCCAACTTGAATGGGATAACGATATAGCACCTTCGTTACCACGAGTCAGCAATGCCAGAAATGCACGCAACAACAGTCAGAGATATAGATCACCAAATGCTAGATCAAATGATATGCAACTAAAGCAACCAGATAGGATTTCTAATGTCATTTCCAATTGGCGCATCAAGTTCAGTGGTACGACCAATGACCTTCCTGTCGAAGATTTCATTTACAGAGTCAATTGTCTTACTTCCCAGTGCCTTGGCGTATCCATAGAACGTCCGAACACATGAATTGGTACGAGCTGTGCAGTCACTTGCAGAAAAGGTACCAGGACCACAGATCAGATCGTGATATTAAAAACGCTATTAGACGCAGGAAGCAAGGAACAAATGAGAGTTTTGATGAATTTCTTGACTCAATCTTGTCTATATCCGATTCATTGCGCGAACCAATGTCAGATGGCGACATAGCTATTGAGGTTAGAAACAACATAAGACCAGACCTTAAACTAGAACTACTACATGTAGATAGCGTCGGTAATCTCTAGCGCCCTCACAGTCTCCAGGGCTGAGTCCCGCAGGCAGGAAATGAGACACCTGAGCTTCTCCATCTTGGTCAAGTGCGGGTGACTGTCGATGGTTGTCCTAAATAGGGCGCAGAAATCCGGCCACTCGGCATAGCCGCCGCTGAATGTTGGCATCGGCAACGGTGGCAAGGAGGGGGCTGGTTTGTATGGCATTGGCGATACACTGGCACCGTCGAGAAGTGTGGAGTGGGCAGCGATTCTCATGGAGCGCTTGGCAACCTCCACCTGAATTTCCACTTCCACATCAGTCGCCAGCTGCGAGAATCTCCAATACAGATCACTCCCGATCTCGCTAAAATTAAGCTCCTCCAATTCTTCTTGAAGCGCGGTGAACCGCTCACGCAAACGCTTCTCCACTGACTCAAGCGCCATAATAGTACAATCCTCAGTCCGCGCCGCAGCCTTCACTTTATGATGCAGCGCCTCCATCTCCTGGCAGGTGACCTCTGCTCTTCTCCGCAGCATCCTTTCCCGGTTTGCGGCAGCAGCTCCAATAATCTCAGCTCCAGACTCCATTATTCGATTAAAATGCAACTTGTAACAACAACAAGGGCGTTTTCTTGGCACTTTTAATGTTGATCACAATAATCAACCGGGATGAAATCACGTCGGGGTCACCAAATGTTGAGCTATTAATAGTTTTTAATAGCAGCCGAATAACTATACGCGTTTCAAATTATAGTTTCAATATATTTATTTTGGGCTCAATTTAACCCTAATATATGCGGCTCCAATCAACTCCAAATCACAACAAACGCCAAAACAAGAGCTTGCGCAGAAGCTCAACTAAAGCTCCCCAAAGCGCATACGCTACAAATGCCAATAAAGCGCATGCGAAACTGGGGACAAAACAGAGACGAAACATGCTGATAACAACAGCTGCAGCTTAGCATATTATAATTATTTTAGATGAATTCTTTGGTGGCTGCTTGGCCCAACAAATTTTGTGTTGTCAAATTTAGAACCCATTTTTTATCAGTGTGTAGCTAAACTCACAACAACACAAAATATAATAACAAAAACTGGCACTCTTATACATTGCTGGCTGCTCGCTTAAGGCAAAACCTACTGCTCCTACTGCTTTAAGATTGTCGATCCAATACAAGGCCAAATTCCACATCAGGCTTAAACACTGCAAGTCGCACCTTATGAATTTTTACCCCCAACACGATCAAAATAACCATCGATTTAGAAATTTTAATTTAAGGCTAACTTGGCTTTACTGCACAAGTTCCGTATGTTTCGTAGCTACGTTTGTTTCGTTCACAGGCTTACAAAACATACTTGGTTGGAGCTAGCCTGATCTTCAACCTATTGTCAGTTGCCCAAATCCGAGGATTAGAGAAGAATCAACGTTCCGGACCCCCTGCACTCGTTAGGAGAACTCGATTCCCGCATTGGTCTATTGGGGGGAGCAATGCATGGTCAAGGGTTTGGAAGAAGTTGGTGTGCCTTTTTCGCCCTGTGAGTTCTTAATTTTCTTAATAAAACTACGCAAAGATGTGTCTGCTGCCCTTCCAAAATTGTTATTGAAGGCCCACCCTTCAATAGGGGAAGGATGTTGGGCTAAGCAGTCATAGGCTAATTAGAATATTAATAATTTGTTTATCTGCAGCGGCATTTATTCTTCTCTTTTGTCTCCCAGATTCGCATGCACTTTGTTGTCATTTTGTAGCGCATGCGCTTTTGGGAGCTTAGGAAGAGCTTCTGCGCCAAAGCGGTTCTTCTTCTCGTAGTATTTTGGGAGTTGTTATTGACGGGCCGCTATTTGTTTTACTGTGCGGAATTAGTTCAATAAATTGAATATAAACAATTGAATCTTTAATTCGGTCGCTATCAATAAGATTACCATATTTTTTACTCTAATATACAAAGGTATATTAGATTATTATATTAGATTGTCATTTTGTAACGCATGCGTTTTTGGGAGCTTTGGAAGAGCTTCTGCGCCAAAGCGGTTCTTCTTCTTGTTGTATTTTGGGAGTTGTTATTGACGGGCCGCTTTTTGTTTTATTGTGCGGAATTAGGTCAATAAATTGAATATAAACAATTAAATCTCGTCTTTAATTTGGTCGCTATCAAAACGCTGATCGCTCAACAGTCGGTCTTAGTCGGTGAGAGCTTATGTACTTTTTGTACCTAAGCCAATTTGTCCATTTTGATGTGAGATAAATTTGATTATTTTGTAATTCGGCATGTTGAAATAGGTGAAGAAGGACAACTGAATGGTCAGACGATAGGTTATCCAAAGGTTCGGCTCGAAAGATGCTTCGTGGAATTTTTCTACTGAACGCAAAGTCAATTAGGTCTGGCTTCTTCCGTGGGTCCGCTGGCCAGTATGTAGGCCTTCCCGGTGATAGAAAGTTTAGTTTATTTCCTGTCACCTTTGTAAAGTTTTTACTCCAAATCAAGCAGCCTCTTTTTCCATTCTTCCAGATCTACCAATTCCAGATCCAATTCCAGCTATAGAATTTCAAACAACCGAAATCACTAAGATCATCAAAAAACACCTCAAACCAAATAAGTCTCCAGGGTATGACCTCATTGCGCCGAAAATGATTATGGAGCTCCCTGCATGCGCCATCAATTATATAAAAATTCTATTTAACTCTATTACAAATCTTGGCCACTTCCCCCAACAATGGAAAAAATCCATTATAATAATTATACCGAAAATAGGGAAAGACCAATAAGTCTACTTTCATGCTTATCAAAGCTTTTTGAGAAACTTCTACTGCTCCGTATCACGCCTCATATGACTTCTAATAATATAATCCCTGAATATCAATTTGGCTTCCGAGAAAAGCATGGCACCATAGAGCAGGTGAACCGTATCACATCTGAAATTCGAACCGCCTATGAGCAGCGAGAATACTGTTCTGCTATATTTCTGGACATATCCCAGGCATTTGACCGAATCTAGCTTCAAGGACTTATGTATAAAATATAACTATTACTCCCACAAAACTTTCATGAGCTGCTCAAAACATACATGCTTAATCGAGTGTTCACTGTAAAACAAAAAAACTTTACATTAGAAGAGTTCGAAATCAAGGCGGGCGTACCCAAAGGAAGCGTCCTCGGACTCACCCTATATCTTCTATATACAGCAGATATCCCAACAGACCAGCGTCTAACTATGTCAACATTTGCCGATGATACAGCCATACCCAAAAGATCTAAATGCCCGCTGGAGGCAACCAGAAGCCTCTCCTCTCACCTTGCACTAATAGAAAAGTGGATGGCGAACTGGCGTATAAAGATAAACTATGAAAAATCTGAACACATTACCTTTACTGCCCCGCTCCAACTCTAAATAATACCATAGTCCCCTCTGTGAATGAGGTCACATATCTCGGCGTCATAAAAAAAAACAAAACATTTTGAAGCGAAACGGGACCAACTAAGACATAAATCCAGAGGACTTCACTGGCTTATCAATCCTCGTTCCCCACTTCGACTGGAATATAAAGTACTACTCTACAATTCAGTCATAAAGCCTATCTGGAAGTATGGCTCCGAACATTGGGGCAATGCAAGCAGTAGCAATATAGACGTTATCCAAAGGGCACAGTCTAAAGTGCTCAGAACCATCAAATGAGCTCCATGGTATATTCGCAATGAAGATATCCATAGAGACCTAGGTATACCTCTCGTCAAAGTCGAAATTTCTCTACTCCAAAAAAAATACTAAAGGTAACTCTCCACGCACCAAAATCCTTTAGCCAGATCGCTAAACCAAGTTAGTCAACAATCCCGATTAAGAAGAAATGACCTTCCAGCCCGTTGTCATCTAATTATGCTAATCATCTAATTAAGCTAATTATGTATTAGATTAATATTTTTAAAATTGTTAAGCTCGTGTATTCGCCAGGCCCTGATGGAGTACCAGGCTGTGTTCTGAAGTACTGCGCCGAGGCACTGTGCAAACCGCTCGTTAAACTCTTTAATCTATCGCTGAAAACTTCGATCTTTCCCCTTATGTGGAAGGAATCCTTCGTTATTCCGCTGCATAAAAAAAGGAAAAAATCCGACGCTGCTAATTATAGAGGCATCTCTAAATTGTCAGCAATTCCAAAGCTTTTTGAAAAACTTATCACTCCACATTTGCAACACCTATGTAGTTCAATAATAACTCCGTGCCAGCAAGGCTTCATGAAGCGCCGTTCCATCACTACTAACTTATTGGAGCTAACATCTTTTATCACGGATGGCTTCCGGAATGGCTTACAAACAGACGTCATATACACTGACTTCAGTAAAGCATTTAACTCTGTTAACCATTTGCTTCTTATAAGTAAACTCAGTCTTTTGGGATTCGCAACTGATCTTCTTATGTTGATTTCGAGCTACTTATCAGGGAGAACCCAACGTGTTTTCTTTAAAGATGTTACCTCACGTTTAGTCCGCGCCACATCGGGGGTGCCCCAAGGAAGCCATCTTGGACCCCTACTTTTACACTGTTTATTAACGACTTTCCCCTTGCCTTAACTAATTCACTTGTACGCTGATGACCATAAGCTATGCCTTCAGTATAAATTCACTAGCGCCCAGTCTAGACTTCAATCCGATCTGGATAATCTTCAAAATTGGTGTTTAGCAAATAATCTAAAGCTTAATGGATCGAAATTTAAACTCATGTCTTTTTACCGATCTAGTCCTCACCAGGCTATGTACTTTCTCTATGGGAACGCCTTAGAACGATTAGCTCAGGTTAATGATCTAGGTGTCCTATTAGATATGAGACTTAAATTTACCGACCATATATCTACCATGGTTAATAAAGCTATGATTGTGCTGGTTTTATTTAAAGATGATCAAAAGAATTTAATGACCCGTACATAACTAAAACGTTATATACATCATTGGTACGTCCAATTCTTGAGTGTGGGTCTGGAGTCCTCAATAAGGAGTACACCAAGATCACATAGAATCTGTATAAAAAACTTCCTGACTTTCGCTCTTAGAGGACTTAATTGGGATGCAAATCTTTACCTGCAAAAAATTACATAAGGACATAACTCTTGCATTGGTTGTTATTGTTAATTCTTCCAACTCGGCTCCAAATTCATCCATTTCGCCTAATTGCTCGATCTGGTCTTGGTACTCATTTGCCTTAGAAGTTGCCTCATCTAAAACCTGAAGCCTGCATTCAAGCTCGGTCTATTCTAGAGAAAGTGATTCAGCTTCCAAAGATTCCTCTACCCGGCGAATGCTTTTTACTTTAACATTTAATTTTCTTTTTAAATCATGATGGGTCTTAGGATTAAGTTAGGGTTTATTTCTCTCCATTCTATAAAAATTATTTCTTTTCCAAAAAGAAGTAAAATCGATGGAAAATTTAAAAAATTTCAACATTTTTTAATTAAATATTTTTTAATTAATATAATTAAATAAATAATTTTTAAAATTTGCATCGATTTTGCTTTGCGGCGTACTCAAAGTGTTTAACAGAATCTGCAATACACTACAGATCACTGTATCCTTTGATTCAGGGTGAATCGGCAAACTAAAATAGATTCTACTATACATCTTACAAAAACAAAAAAACGACAAAAAAATTAATTAAAAAACACACTCGAACAAATTATTAATGTTAGAATTAATAATACATGCTTATATAGATATAACAATTTAAATTACGAATAATTTGAAACTTCTTAAGTACTCAAAGAATTACTTTACACGCCTCACATACACTACACTTCCCTTCCTACACATATAAAAACAAACACACATTGATCCCACAATCGCAACTTCGAAAACGCAACGAGCATGATTTCCTCGACTTTTACGTCCCCTACCAACGCGATGGCAAACCCGTCCGACATTTTCGGATCACTACGGATCCCCTACGGTTCCTCCCAGAATTCAATTGAGACTCCACGAATTCATTTCCAGCGTAGAAGAGGTTCTAATGTTGATTCGGGGAACGGATTAGACACCGGCCCTAATTTTGCTACGATCGGTCAGAAACAAGATTATCGGCAAGGCCGAACAAACAAAGTAGAGAACAAACAAACACATCTTAGTAGAAAACTGCCTGAAATCGTTTTTGAAGTCTATGTAAGGCCAACTAGCCTACAAGAAGCCACAAGCGGGCTTTACAGGAAAGAAATATGTTCCTACAGTCCAATACCAACGGTCCAATACAGTTCAACGAACGAATCGATAAGTGCCAACCTCGAGACAAGCAGACCAGACAGGAAAATCGACTTGCTTACAACTTAAACTAGACCAAGAAACCAAGAAACCAATACCAGAAGTTCGGAGAAAATCGTTCCCCCGTCACTACAACTGGCCCATCCAAAGCTATGTTCCGGCTATACTACCCAATCACGATTCCGACAGAATAAAGGGAGAGTTTTTTTTTCATAACATTAAAGCGAAAGAGCTTGTAACGGTTTGGCATATGTCCTGAAAGTACTTCGATCTACTAACAGGCTCCAGCCGTGCTCAGGGAAAGTGGGAGTGGTTTTTGTATCTTCAGTAGGGACATGGTCGTCACGCGAATCGTCGTAGATCGAATAAAAAAGGGCCTGGGAGAAGGATTCCTAAATAGCATTGTCTTGGGGGAGAAAAAAAGCAAATTCCTTGGCTAAGATGTTTGAGGTGGCTAACTGTTGTCAAACTGCATAGGTGGCGAGATTCCTTCCGGTGCCCAAACAAAAGGTCTAGTACAAATTAATTTTTGAAAATTTGATCGATTTCTTCTCTTAGGTGTACCGAGGAAACCGAATAGAACATAGGTTCTATCACCCATTCCATTACCTCCATTTTTAGGGTTTTTTTTTCTTCTTTTTCATTTGGTAAACCATACGTATTTGGAATTTGAAGTTTTGAATTTGAAGCTATACGTTTGAAGGGTATTTGAAATTGCTGGATTTTTGTCCTCTCTTGGGGAGATATTTAATAATGTATTTACGTGTTATTTGTAATTTTTTTTTTTTATATAAAAAAAATACATAAAAAAAATCCAAGACTCCACAGGCAGAGGGGTTGATGTTACCGGCGGAATTTCAGCGACGGGTCGTAAAAATAATCCCTGAAGCTTGGTGGTGGTGCTGGTGCTTACGTTGGATGGATGCCGGGGTTGGTCCAGGTGGTGCCTCCAAATCCACTGGCATCGGGGGTCATCCAGCAAGAAAAATCCGCTGAACGGGAAAAAAAACACTAAGCCAATGCAGGGAATGGCATGGAGCTTAATATTTTCTCACCTCTATTCTTATAAAAAAAAGGTTTCCACGAGGTTGGGTCACTGGTCTAATGATTTTTATGCACAAATTACATGATCTGCCCGCAGTGAGATTCAGAATAAAAGTGAAATCAGGTGGAAGACAGGAAATGCCCCTTTTGGTTGTCACTTTTTGACAGGTGCCTACGTGGGTGGGTGAATTCCCAAAAGGGGAGCAGCTGTGGTGGGGGGTGAATGTCAGTTGGGGTCAGCTGAGCCTATCGATATTTTTTAATTAGCTGCATTAGCGTATTGTGTTAAATAATTAAAAAGTAATTTGTAACCAGAAGTAACCAGAAAAGTAAACTTGGAGAAGTGGAAAAGGCCCTATAAAATCAATATACAATCTTTGAAAAGGTAGTTCACTGATGATCTGGTTTCCCATGGGTGGTCTTTGGTTATGATTTGGTTACTTTGCGGTAACAATTCACATTTTGCAATATATTGCCGAACGTTCCAAACATTTGGCTACGCCCCCATGTGCCGAAGAAGGCTGATCATGACTAGAGCGGATCCTCTCGCAGGGCGGTTGGAACGTACAATTTCCAAACCTCATCTCTATTTCCAGTTGTAAAAAAGCAATTTCGATGGTAAAGGAAATTGTCGATAACCTGGAAATCGGGTAATCCGGCTTCGATAAACTTGTCTTTTTGTTTTTTTTTTTTTAATTAAACTTTGCTTTTATTTATTGGATCTTCTCTTAATTTTGAGACTAACAATAAGTTTTCAAATCTTAACATTAACATTTAACTAACAGTAGACTAAGACTGCATTCTGGTTGCGCGTTCCTCAAGACGGTCGCTGGGTGGGTAGTCGTGATTGCGACGAAGTCGTGATTGGTTGCTCAACCTTGTTAGACCTCTCGCCAGGTGGTTAGGGTGCGACAATAGCTTGCTAAAGTACTTTTCCTTCTGTTCTGCGATCACATCTTTGACTGGAAGAATGTTTAAGTCGCGATGTATGTTTTCGTTGCGAACGTACCACGGTGCCCCGGTGATTGTTCTCAAGATCTTCGACTGAGCTCGCTGGACTATGTCAATATTGCTATTGCTGGCATTCCCCCATAACTGGGAGCCGTACATCCATATAGGTTTAAGTACCGAGTTATACAGCAGGACTTTATATTCAAGGCAAAGGGGAGACCGAGCGTTGATAATCCAATGAAGGCTGCTGGCTTTTAGCTTTAGGTGGGTTCTTTTAGCTTCTATGTGCCGACGCCATGTGAGTCTTCTATCGAGGTTTACTCCTAGATATGGTACCTCGTTTGCTTGCGGGAGTAGGGTGTTGTTTAGCGTAAGGGGCGGGCAGTTTTGCCTATTCAAGGTGAACGTAACGTGCTTGCATTTTTGTTCGTTTACTTTAATTCGCCAGTCTGATAGCCATTTTTCAACATCCACCCGATGAAGAGCTAGCTGCGCAGTTGCTTGCATCGGGCATTTTGAGCGGCTAAGAATAGCTGTATCATCAGCTATCAGATGTTGTTAGTCGTGTGCTTGTCGGGATGTCTGCTGTGTAGAGAACATATAATGTTGGTCCGAGTACACTTCCTTGAGGAACTCCGGCTCCAACAGTGAATTCGTCAGATATATCTGTGTTGCACCTCACAGCAAATTTTCTGTCGTAAAGGTAAGACTCTAAAAGCTTGTGGGTATTACAAGGGAGCATTGTCTTGATCTTGTACATTAGACCTTCTAGCCAGACTCTATCAAATGCTTGAGAGACATCTAGAAATATTGCGGTATAGTACTCGCGTTTTTCGAATGCATTCCGAATTTCTGCTGCTATCCGGTTGACCTGCTCAATTGTTTCGTGCTTTTCTCGAAACCCAAACTGATGTGACGGGATTCCTTCCTTGATCCTTAGGTATGTGTTTATTCGAGTCAGAATGCATTTCTCAAAGAGTTTGGATAAGCATGAAAGTAGGCTTATAGGTCTATACGACGTGGGAATTGTGTGGTCTTTTCCCGGCTTTGCTATCATTATTATAATTGACTTTTTCCATCTCGCTGGAAAGTGGCCAAGTTTTGCGATGGCATTGAAGAGCTGGGTGATAGTGCAGACGGCGCAATATGGAAGCTCAATGATCATTTTGGGAGTTATGAGGTCGCAGACTGGTGATTTTTTCGGATTTAGTTGGTTTTTGATGATATTAGCGATTTCGTTTGGGCGAAACTCGATTGGTTCATGTTGAAGCTGAGGCTCATATGGTAAAGTCGGCAGAGTAAAGGCACTAGTGGCCGGATTTGGTTGGAAGATATTTTTAAGGTGATTGGCAAACGTGCTGGCTCTGTCTGCATCGCTGCGCGCCCAGCCGCCTGTGGGATTTCTAATAGGCATCACTGTTTCTTTCGGTGAGCTTAGAGTTGGGTGAGCTCTCCATAGTGAGTGTTTTGGACTAGAAGTTGACAATTGCTCTATATAGCGGCGGTGGACATAAGCTTCTTCTTGCTGTAGGGCTTTAGTAAGTTGACGTGAGGCATGTCTAAAGCTTTGCTTAGTAGATGGCGATCTGTGGAATTGCCACTCGCGACGTGAACGCCGCTTTTCTAGGACGAGCTGTTCGATTTGTAGATTTGTCTTTTTATTGCTTTGTGTATTTATAGTTTGCGATGTTGAAGCTCGAGCTGCAGAGACGAGTACAGACTCAAGTGAATTAACAAAGCTGTCTACGTTGGCTTCATCGTGGAGATGAGGACTTAGCTCAATGTGTGAGCTGATATATTTTCTGTACTTAACCCAATTGGTTTTCTGTGAGGTCAATTTTAATGGTTGTTCCAATGTTCCTGGATGTCGCAGTAGAATAAACAGGACAGGCGAGTGATCAGATGAAAGATCCGATAGGCAATTGGCGCTTATCAGATTTTTAGGGATGTTTTTGGTAATCGCAAAGTCTATTAAATCTGGTAGTTTCCTTGGGTCTGCCGGCCAGTATGTTGGTGTGCCAGAAGAAACATAGTCGAGCTTGTTCTTGGCTTTGATAATTGCATTATAGAGCTGCTTCCCTTTTGGAGTCACGAGACGGGATCCCCAGTGTGTGTGCTTGGCATTGTAGTCTCCTGCTGCTATGAAGTGGTCTCCAAGTGTGTTGAAAAACTGCATAAACTCATCTTCAGCTATATTGAAGCGAGGGGGGCAGTATACGGCGGCTAGTGTAAGTTGGTTGCCAGTATTTAGTTGTATATTTATAGATGTGGCCTGTGGGTAGTTTTTAGCAAATTTGTTTTGATAATGGTGCTTTATGCGGCTTCTGATTAGAATTCCAGTCCCACCATGTGCTTTACCATCTGGATGATTTGTTCCGTAGAATGGATATCCTCGTAGTTGAAAATTGTATTTGTTTGTGAGGTGTGTTTCCGAAAGCAGCATTACATCGATGTGATTGTCGAGTAGGAATTGAGCTAACTCAAGTTTATGTTGCGAAACGCCGTTAGCGTTCCACGTAGATATCCGTAGGAAAGCCATTATTTGGATTGTTGTGAAACCAGCATTTGAATCAATAGATTTTGGTTTCGCATTAAATCTTGCATAGTTGTGCGCATAAACGACATAAAATCCGTCAGGCTTTGTTGTAGGCTGCATATCATAGCTTCAAAGTTGCTTTTTGGCTGCTCTGTTGGTTGATGTTGCTGATCCGTGTTCGGTTCTTGATATGCTGATTGCAGAAATGAGCTTCTTGAGGCAGGTGTCGCCGGTCCTGATTTTAAGGCGCTTGCGTATGTCACATTTTTGTCAACGTTAATGGGTCCTAGTGAGGATCTGGCTGCAGTCGAGAAGAAGACTTCAGGGTTTGATCTGGACGCCGTGAACTGTCCATTTTGGGTGCGGGCAGCTATTCCTTTCTGGTGGATGCGACTTTTCAGCTCCTTATAGACTGGGCATCCTCTATAATTAGCAGTGTGATTGCCACCGCAGTTGCCGCACTTTTTCGAGTTGCTGTCATCTTTGCTCGCTGGGCAGTGTGCGGAGTCATGAAGCTCTCCGCAAACTACACACACCGGGCGCAGTTTACAGTATGACCTTGTGTGGCCATTGTCTTTTAGTGCCGTGTATTCTTCGGATTGAATGGCACTTGACGTTAAATCAATTGTTGGTGAATGCTCTAACTCAATAGCATTTACCACATCCGCTTCTTCGAAAGAACGAGAAAGCGCATCGGGAACTATATTCTGCGATCTCTTTCGATATTCAATTTGAAAGGTGTATCGTTGTAATTTGAGTGCCCATCGGGCCAATCTACCAAACCGTAAACTGGCATGAACAGTAATAATTTTTTAAGGATGCCCTTCGAAACTTCAAAACTGCCAAAACAACAGCCAAACACTCTATTTCGGTTACGGTATAATTACGCTGAGCCTTGTTTAATTTCTTTGACATGTAGGCAATTGGTCTTTCTATGTTGTTGTCATCTGACTGAGCGAGTACCGCTCCCACTCCATGATAAGATGCGTCACATTGGACATGTAAAGGCTTTTCCATTTGAAAGCCTTCCTTCCTAAGAGCTCCGTTAGTGGAAATATTACGGTGGAGTATTGGGATAAGAACCGCTGGTACCAACCAGTCATTCCCAAAAACCGCCTTAGCTGTTTCTAAGTACTGGGAGCGGGAAATTCGGCTACTGCTCTAACCTTCTCAGAGTTGGTTTGCAACGTTCCTTCTCCTACTATAAAACCCAAGTACTGTACTTGTTTCAAGCCAAATTGACTTTTCGCGACATTTATAGTCAACCCCGCCTTTCGAAGTTTCGAAGTGTTTCAGATGATCCTAAAATGTTGCAGATAGAACTAATAAGTCATCAAGGTAAACCAAAACATGAGATTTCATACTATATGGAATCATCATATCCATTAGTCGACAAAGAGTCTGCGGCGCATTGGACAATCCAAATGGCATACGTTTGAATTGATATAACGGTCGATTGAGGACTGTGAACGCTGTTTTCGCCCTTGATTTAGAATCTAACTCGATTTGCCAAAAGACATCTTTGAGATTAATTTTCGAAATACAGTGCACGGGTGGCAATCGACTCAACAACCCTTCTAATATAGGCATCGGATATGCATCTTTTATGGTGACTGAATTTAGTTTCCTTGCGTCTACACAGAATCGAACCTTGTTTGGTTTTACTAACAGCGTTACTGGTCAATTACATCTCGTGCGATCATTCTATCAATTTCTTCACATAAAAGTTTTTTCCTGGCAGGGGATAACGGATAAAATATCTGTTTGATAGGTTTGGCCTCCCCTGTGTCGATAGAATGTTCTACCAGAAAAGTTTTCCCTAACCCGTCTACCTCAAAGGACGGAAAAGAATTTATTACCGATTTTAAACGACGTTTCTCCGAAGGGGAAAGGTGAATTTTATCTTTTTCCGTTTCCACTTCCGTTTGGTTTATCTCACTTATACTGCCCACTAAAGATAATGAAATTTCCAATTTCTTCCAGAAATCCATGCCGCAAATGACATCCTGATTTATTGACTGTACTATTAGAAACTCTATGTTGTCATGCTTGGTGTTAAACGTCAATGATACGGTTATCACTCCAGCGATATTCTGCATTTGCCCATCGGCGGTTTTTACCATCCCCTTTCGGGACTTAAAATTATTTTTCTCCGCCAGTATGCGTTTTGCTAAAGCACCACCTATTACACTTTTGTTGGCTCCGCTATCCAGCAGAGCTAAGGGACGAATGTCGTTATGCTTGTGTAAGAGTGATGAAATTACGACTTTCTTTAGCTCCCGAACGTTTCTAAAATAATTTTGAATGCGCTCAGCGCTACGACTTTTAACACTTGAGGCTGTTAAACGGTCCTTACTTTCGCCGTTAGATAGTAGTTTGTCTAAACGTATATGATAGGGAGTAAATTTGATAGGGTTTATCGAGTTCTGATTTGATTGGTTCCGAGATTTGAAAAGGATATTCGCTTAATGGTTTTGGCGAATATCCGGCGATCGGTTTTCCGACCCGGGATGACATTTCGAACTATTGGGCTTATAAGTGTTAATCGACTCACACCCATGTTTTTAAACAATCTTGATAACGATGTCCTATTTCGTCACAGTTCCAACATTTGATTTTGTCCGTCAAACGAATGGCACAAACTTCATTTGATTCCTGGTCGCCATCAAAATCCTCCTCCGTCTGGTTAATGAATTGAATTTCGTTAAGCGAAGGTCGAGTATTTCTTCTACGGCTCTATTACGGAATCCTTTGAAAAATTCTTCATGCCTGTGCCATTCAGTGCGCAACGCAGCCAAGGTTGGTGTTGTAACATGCAACAACTCGTATTCCAATTCCGCCCTAAGATTATGTCGGACCTCTTCCGTTATTTCGGAGTCAGACAACGGATCCCTTAACGCGTCCGCAATCCCTAACATCGAATCTAGGACGTCATCAAAGGTTTCTGTATTTTCCAGCTTCAGACGTCGTAGAGATTTTTTGATTGCGCGATCTGATCATTGATCTTGATATCTTTCCTTTAGTCGGTCACACAAACAAAACCAATTTGTAAGATCGAGAGACCGATGTACTCGCCAATAAAACTTCAATGCCGTACCCGTAAATAATAAGTGGTGGGTTGCCCCTAGACACAAAACTGGGTATCTCATTATCCCATTTGTTGAGCGATCAGCGTTTTGATAGTGACCGAATTAAAGACGAGATTCCATTGTTTATATTAAATTTATTGAGCTAATTCCGCACAATAAAACAAATAGCGGCCCGTCAATAACAACTCCCAAAATACAACAAAAAGAAGCGCTTTGGCGCAGAAGCTCTTCCAAAGCTCCCAAAAGCGCATGCGCTACAAAATGACAACAAAGTGCATGCGAATCTGGGAGACAAAACACTTATAAGCCCAATTGTTCGAAATGTCATCCCGGGTCGGAAAACCCAGCGCCGGATATTCGCCAAAACCATTAAGCAAATATCCTTTTCAGATCTCGGAACCAATCAAATCAGAACTCGATGAAGACGAACTTAACGTAAACCCTATCAAATTTACTCCCTATCATATACGTTTAGACAAACTACTATCTGACGGCGAAAGTAAGGACCGTTTAACAGCCTCAAGTGTTAAAAGTCGTAGCGCTGAGCGCATTCAAAATTATTTTAGAAACGTTCGGGAGCTAAAGAAAGTCGTAATTTCATCACTCTTACACAAGCATAACGACATTCGTCCCTTAGCTCTGCTGGATAGCGGAGCCAACAAAAGTGTAATAGGTGGTGCTTTAGCAAAACGCATTCTGGCGGAGAAAAATAATTTTAAGTCCCGAAAGGGGATGGTAAAAACCGCCGATGGGCAAATGCAGAATATCGCTGGAGTGATAACCGTATCATTGACGTTTAACACCAAGCATGACAACATAGAGTTTCTAATAGTACAGTCAATAAATCAGGATGTCATTTGCGGCATGGATTTCTGGAAGAAATTGGAAATTTCATTATCTTTAGTGGGCAGTATAAGTGAGATAAACCAAACGGAAGTGGAAACGGAAAAAGATAAAATTCACCTTTCCCCTTCGGAGAAACGTCGTTTAAAATCGGTAATAAATTCTTTTCCGTCCTTTGAGGTAGACGGGTTAGGGAAAACTTTTCTGGTAGAACATTCTATCGACACAGGGGAGGCCAAACCTATCAAACAGATATTTTATCCATTATCCCCTGCCAGGAAAAAACTTTTATGTGAAGAAATTGATAGAATGATCGCACGAGATGTAATTGACCAGTAACGCTGTTAGTAAAACCAAACAAGGTTCGATTCTGTGTAGACGCAAGGAAACTAAATTCAGTCACCATAAAAGATGCATATCCGATGCCTATATTAGAAGGGTTGTTGAGTCGATTGCCACCCGTGCACTGTATTTCGAAAATTAATCTCAAAGATGTCTTTTGGCAAATCGAGTTAGATTCTAAATCAAGGGCGAAAACAGCGTTCACAGTCCTCAATCGACCGTTATATCAATTCAAACGTATGCCATTTGGATTGTCCAATGCGCCGCAGACTCTTTGTCGACTAATGGATATGATGATTCCATATAGTATGAAATCTCATGTTTTGGTTTACCTTGATGACTTATTAGTTCTATCTGCAACATTTTAGGATCATCTGAAACACTTCGAAACTTCGAAAGGCGGGGTTGACTATAAATGTCGCGAAAAGTCAATTTGGCTTGAAACAAGTACAGTACTTGGGTTTTATAGTAGGAGAAGGAACGTTGCAAACCAACTCTGAGAAGGTTAGAGCAGTAGCCGAATTTCCCGCTCCCAGTACTTAGAAACAGCTAAGGCGGTTTTTGGGAATGACTGGTTGGTACCAGCGGTTCTTATCCCAATACTCCACCGTAATATTTCCACTAACGGAGCTCTTAGGAAGGAAGGCTTTCAAATGGAAAAGCCTTTAAATGTCCAATGTGACGCATCTTATCATGGAGTGGGAGCGGTACTCGCTCAGTCAGATGACAACAACATAGAAAGACCAATTGCCTACATGTCAAAGAAATTAAACAAGGCTCAGCGTAATTATACCGTAACCGAAATAGAGTGTTTGGCTGTTGCTTTGGCAGTTTTGAAGTTTCGAATGTACATCGAAGGGCATCCTTTCAAAATTATTAATGTTCATGCCAGTTTACGGTTTGGTAGATTGGCCCGATGGGCACTCAAATTACAACGATACACCTTTCAAATTGAATATCGAAAGAGATCGCAGAATATAGTTCCCGATGCGCTTTCTCGTTCTTTCGAAGAAGCGGATGTGGTAAATGCTATTGAGTTAGAGCATTCACCAACAATTGATTTAACGTCAAGTGCCATTCAATCCGAAGAATACACGGCCCTAATAGACAATGGCCACACAAGGTCATACTGTAAACTGCGCCCGGTGTGTGTAGTTTGCGGAGAGCTTCATGACTCCGCACACTGCCCAGCGAACAAAGATGACAGCAACTCGAAAAAGTGCGGCAACTGCGGTGGCAACCACACTGCTAATTATAGAGGATGCCCAGTCTATAAGGAGCTGAAAAGTCGCATCCACCAGAAAGGAATAGCTGCCCGCACCCAAAATGGACAGTTCACGGCGTCCAGATCAAACCCTGAAGTCTTCTTCTCGACTGCAGCCAGATCCTCACTAGGACCCATTAACTCTGACAAAAATGTGACATATGCAGGTGCCTTAAAATCAGGACCGGCGACACCTGCCTCAAGAAGCTCATTTCTGCAATCAGCATATCAAGAACCGAACACGGATCAGCAACATCAACCAACAGAGCAGCCAAAAAGCAACTTTGAAGCTATGATATGCAGCCTACAACAAAGCCTGACGGAATTTATGTCGTTTATGCGCACAACTATGCAAGATTTAATGCGAAACCAAAATCTATTGATTCAAATGCTGGTTTCACAACAATCCAAATAATGGCTTTCCTACGGATATCTACGTGGAACGCTAACGGCGTTTCGCAACATAAACTTGAGTTAGCTCAATTCCTACTCGACAATCACATCGATGTAATGCTGCTTTCGGAAACACACCTCACAAACAAATACAATTTTCAACTACGAGGATATCCATTCTACGGAACAAATCATCCAGATGGTAAAGCACATGGTGGGACTGGAATTCTAATCAGAAGCCGCATAAAGCACCATTATCAAAACAAATTTGCTAAAAACTACCCACAGGCCACATCTATAAATATACAACTAAATACTGGCAACCAACTTACACTAGCCGCCGTATACTGCCCCCCTCGCTTCAATATAGCTGAAGATGAGTTTATGCAGTTTTTCAACACACTTGGAGACCACTTCATAGCAGCAGGAGACTACAATGCCAAGCACACACACTGGGGATCCCGTCTCGTGACTCCAAAAGGGAAGCAGCTCTATAATGCAATTATCAAAGCCAATAACAAGCTCGACTATGTTTCATCTGGCACACCAACATACTGGCCGGCAGACCCAAGGAAACTACCAGATTTAATAGACTTTGCGATTACCAAAAACATCCCTAAAAATCTGATAAGTGTCAATTGCCTATCGGATCTCTCATCTGATCACTCGCCTGTCCTGTTTATTCTACTGCGACATCCAGGAACATTGGAACAACCATTAAAATTGACCTCACAGAAAACCAATTGGGTTAAGTACAGAAAATATATCAGCTCACACATTGAGCTAAGTCCTCATCTCCACGATGAAGCCAACGAAGACAGCTTTGTTAATTCACTTGAGTCTGTACTCGTCTCTGCAGCTCGAGCCTCAACATCGCAAACTATAAATACACAAAGCAATAAAAAGACAAATCTACAAATCGAACAGCTCGTCTTCGAAAAGCGGCGTTTACGTCGCGAGTGGCAATTCCACAAATCGCCATCTGCTAAGAAAAGCTTTAGACATGCCTCACGTCAACTTACTACTACCCTACAGCAAGAAGAAGATTATGTCCACCGCCGCTATATAGAGAAATTGTCAACTTCTAGTACAAAACACTCACTATGGAGAGCTCACCCAACTCTAAGCTCACCGAAAGAAACCGTGATGCCTATTAGAAATCCCACAGGCGGCTGGGCGCGCAGCGATGCAGACAGAGCCAGCACGTTTGCCAATCACCTTAAATATATCTTCCAACCAAATCCGGCCACTAGTGCCTTTACTTTGCCGACTTTGCCATATGAGCCTCAGCTTCAACATGAACCAATCGAGTTTCGCCCAAACGAAATCGCTAAAATCATCAAAAACCAACTAAATCCGAAAAAATCACCAGGCTGCGACCTCATAACTCCCAAAATGATCATTGAGCTTCCATATTGCGCCGTCTGCACTATCACCCAGCTCTTCAATGCCATCGCAAAACTTGGCCACTTTCCAGCGAGATGGAAAAAGTCAATTATAATAATGATAGCAAAGCCGGGAAAAGACCACACAATTCCCACGTCGTATAGACCTATAAGCCTACTTTCATGCTTATCCAAACTCTTTGAGAAATGCATTCTGACTCGAATAAACACATACCTAAGGATCAAGGAAGGAATCCCGTCACATCAGTTTGGGTTTCGTGAAAAGCACGGTACAATTGAGCAGGTCAACCGGATAACAGCAGAAATTCGGAATGCATTCGAAAAACGCGAGTACTGTACCGCAATATTTCTAGATGTCTCTCAAGCATTTGATAGAGTCTGTCTAGAAGGTCTAATGTACAAGATCAAGACAACGCTCCCTTGTAATACACACAAGCTTTTAGAGTCTTACCTTTACGACAGAAAATTTGCTGTGAGGTGCAACACAGATATATCTGACGAATTCACTGTTGGAGCCGGAGTTCCTCAAGGAAGTGTACTCGGACCAACATTATATGTTCTCTACACAGCAGACATCCCGACAAGCACACGACTAACAACATCTACGTTTGCTGATGATACAGCTATTCTTAGCCGCTCAAAATGCCCGATGCAAGCAACTGCGCAGCTAGCTCTTCATCTGGTGGATGTTGAAAAATGGCTATCAGACTGGTGAATTAAAGTAAACGAACAAAAATGCAAGCACGTTACGTTCACCTTGAATAGGCAAAACTGCCCGCCCCTTACGCTAAACAACACCCTACTCCCGCAAGCAAACGAGGTACCATATCTAGGAGTACACCTCGATAGAAGACTCACATGGCGTCGCCACATAGAAGCTAAAAGAACCCACCTAAAGCTAAAAGCCAGCAGCCTTCATTGGCTTATCAACGCTCGGTCTCCCCTTTGCCTTGAATATAAAGTCCTGCTGTATAACTCGGTACTTAAACCTATATGGATGTACGGCTCCCAGTTATGGGGGAATGCCAGCAATAGCAATATTGACATAGTCCAGCGAGCTCAGTCGAAGATCTTGAGAACAATCACCGGGGCACCGTGGTACGTTCGCAACGAAAACATACATCGCGACTTAAACATTCTTCCAGTCAAAGATGTGATCGCAGAACAGAAGGAAAAGTACTTTAGCAAGCTATTGTCGCACCCTAACCACCTGGCGAGAGGTCTAACAAGGTTGAGCAACCAATCACGACTTCGTCGCAATGACCTACCCACCCAGCGACCGTCTTGAGGAACGCGCAACCAGAATGCAGTCTTAGTCATTTAACTGTTAGTTAAATGTTAATGTTAAGATTTGAAAACTTATTGTTAGTCTCAAAATTAAGAGAAGATCCAATAAATAAAAGCAAAGTTTAATTAAAAAAAAAAAAAACTAAAAGACAAGTTTATCGAAGCCGGATTACCCGATTTCCAGGTTATCGACAATTTCCTTTACCATCGAAATTGCTTTTTTACAACTGGAAATAGAGATGAGGTTTGGAAATTGTACGTTCCAACCGCCCTGCGAGAGGATCCGCTCTAGTCATGATCAGCCTTCTTCGGCACATGGGGGCGTAGCCAAATGTTTGGAACGTTCGGCAATATATTGCAAAATGTGAATTGTGTTGGACCGCAAAGTAACCAAATCATAACCAAAGACCACCTATGGGAAACCAGATCATCAGTGAACTACCTTTTCAAAGATTGTATATTGATTTTATAGGGCCTTTTCCACTCCTCCAGTATAGCTTCAAATTCAAAACTTCAAATTTCAAATACGTATGGTTTACCAAATGAAAAAGAAGAAAAAAAAACCCTAAAAATGGAGGTAATGGAATGGGTGATAGAACCTATGTTCTATTCGGTTTCCTCGGTACACCTAAGAGAAGAAATCGATCAAATTTTCAAAAATTAATTTGTACTAGACCTTTTGTTTGGGCACCGGAAGGAATCTCGCCACCTATGCAGTTTGACAACAGTTAGCCACCTCAAACATCTTAACCAAGGAATTTGCTTTTTTTCTCCCCCAACACAATGCTATTTAGGAATCCTTCTCCCAGGCCCTTTTTTATTCGATCTACGACGATTCGCGTGACGACCATGTCCCTACTGAAGATACAAGAACCACTCCCACTTTCCCTGAGCACGGCTGGAGCCTGTTAGTAGATCGAAGTACTTTCAGGACATGTGCCAAACCGTTACAAGCTCTTTCGCTTTAATGTTATGAAAAAAAAACTCTCCCTTTATTCTGTCGGAATCGTGATTGGGTAGTATAGCCGGAACAGAGCTTTGGATGGGCCAGTTGTAGTGACGGGGGAACGATTGTCTCCGAACTTCTGGTATTGGTTTCTTGGTTTCTTGGTCTAGTTTGAGTTGTAAGCAAGTCGATTTCCCTGTCTGGTCTGCTTGTCTCGAGGTTGGCACTTATCGATTCGTTCGTTGAACTGTATTGGACCGTTGGAATTGGACTGTAGGAATATATTTCTTTCCTGTAAAGCCCGCTTGTGGCTTCTTGTAGGCTAGTTGGCCTTATATAGACGTCAAAAACGATTTCAGGCAGTTTTCTACTAAGATGTGTTTGTTTGTTCTTTACTTTGTTTGTTCGGCCTTGCCGATAATCTTGTTTCTGACCGATCGTAGCAAAATTAGGGCCGGAGTGTGATCCGTTCCCCAAATCAACATTAGAGTCTCTTTTACGTTGGTGATGAATTCGTGGAGTGTCTTCGAGTCTACATTGAATTCTTGGAGGAACCTAATTCTGAGAGGAACCTAATTCTGGGAGGAACCGTAGGGAATGCGTAGTGATGCGAAAAATTTCGGAAGGGTTTACAATCTCGTTGGTAGGGGACGTAGAAGTCGAGGAATTCATGCTAGTTACGTTTTCGTGTTATGCTAACAGTAAAAGTCCGTGTTCCTGAGATTTTTCCCTATCGACTGGTAGACTAGAACTACTCCTAGTCTTTGGCCTATGTCCTGAAAGGCTTTTATTCACCTGGTTATTCTTCGACATCTACTTAATGCTATTAAAATATCTTGGCATAAGTTGCGTTTGTGGGATCAATGTGTGTTTGATTTATATGTGTAGGTAGACGACCAAAAAGGGAATTATATGTGTGGCGTGTAATGTATTTCTTTGAGTACTTAAGTAGTTTTAAATTATTCGTAATATTAATTGTTATGTCTATATAAGCATCTTTTATTCAAAATTTTGTATAGCTGAAGTGCTGAGTTCCCTCGGCGGACACTGTGGTGGAGTGTAAAAGTGAGCCTGTAGGTAAAATTAATAACCCAGGCCAACAGCAAAAAATTTCCGCATAACATCACCTGCTCCATAACCTTTAAGCTCCAATGAACCAAAGTCCAGAACAAACATAGGTTGTCACCCACAGGTTCCGCGGTACACCTAAGAGAAGAAATTGATCAAATTTTACCATATATTGAATTATGTAGGCCGTGTAATGGCGATGACCATCATTGTTTCCAGTACATATCATTTTTGAAATGTATGTGTATCAACTAAAATTAAAAAATGGTATCTAGCAGTTACCATGTCTTTGGAATACTCATCCAAAGTTGAAATCTCAGATTTTCGACATAAATTTTTGGTCTATTATGTTTTTTCCCCAAACATTTTCCTATGGAAGAATTTTCTTATTGAAATCAGTAGATCATACCATGCTTTAATTTTGGATTTAAGGAAAAACTCGAAATAATTTTATTGAATTTATTATAGGTGGTTAAACAATATTTTTGTCAATTAAATTGGAGTTTTTAATCTCAAATTTTCAAAAAAGTTATGTCAAAATTTGATTAGAATAGTTAAATCGTCGGTCTGCGTCGCAGCCTTGACCTTCCGATGAAGTACCTCCATTTCCCGGCATGTTACCGTCTGCGCAGCATCCTATCACGGGTTGACGCAGCTTTGTGCCAACAAAAAACAACAACGGTGTTTTAGTGGCACTTTTAATGCTAATCACGATAATTAAACTGGATGCGATCACGTCGGGGTCACCAAATGTTGAGCTATTAATAGTTTTTAATAGCAGCCGAAAAATTACACTCGTTTCAAATTATATTTTCAATATATTTATTTGGGTTCAATCCTAATATATGCGGCTCCGATCAACTCCAAATCACAACAAACGCAAAACCAAGAGCTTGCGCAGAAGCTTAACCAAAGCTCAACCAAAGCGCATACACTACAAATAACAATAAAGCGCATGCGAAACTGGGAGACACAACAGAGACGAATACCTACTGATAACAACAGCTGCAGCTTAGCATATTATAATTATTTTACATGCATTTTTTGGTGGCTGCTTGGCCCAACATCCTCCCCCCCTTGAAGGGTGGGCCTTCAGTAACAATGTTGGAAGGGGCATCAGTCACATTATTGCAGAGGTTACTCCGTGGGTTGTCCTCCCTAGCACAGAGCGAAGACACATTCCGTGATAGTCCACCGCGGCCAGAAAACACCCAGCCAAATCGAGTGTTTTGAGCAATGGGAAACCCGTGACCTAACAGGATTTGGCCAGCCGACAACAGGTCAAAGAATAAGCCGGCTCCAATCAGCAGGTCCGCTCGCTGCGATTTGTGGAAGTTGGGGTCAGCTAGATCCATATTGCCAGGAATCTTCCAGCCCGAAGCATCTATGTCCTGGCTAGGTTGATAGTCCGTTATATGTGAAGCTACAACAGCCTCAATTTTCACTGAATACGTGCTAAGGCGGGACTTCAAGCAGAATTAACGGATGCTCCATCTCTTTCAAATCCAGCGCCGCCGAAACTGGCCACCGTTATGGAGCATTTGGAACGGCCAAGCTGAAGTTCATTCGCGAGCCGCGAAGAGATGAGATGCACTTGTGAACCGGAATCCAATAAAACTCGGCAAGGCAGAAAGTCTCCAGATCGACCACGAACGAGTACATTGGCGGTTGGCAGGAGCACTAGCTCAGCATTGCGATCCTGGGTCACATCAGTGTTAATTGAGCGGGATGGGTTCGCACCAGCAACTGCACCGATGGGACGTGAGACTCGTGCGGGTGAAACCTGCCCGCGAGGGTGCAACAGAATATGATGACGGTGATTGCACGTCGAGCAGCGGGAAGCTGATCATCCGCGAGCGAGATGGCCACCCTCCAGACAAACAAAACAGCGAGCTAGACGCCGCACTTCGTCGTACCGTTCCTCAATTGGCAAAGCACTGAACTTTGGACAAGCAGGAAGCTCGTGCGCCGAAACACCACACAGAGCGCATAGAGCAGGACTGGCGTTAATAACCATGCACGAGGATCGGTTATTGGGCGATCTACCTCGGCCTACTTGGTTAACTGGTGAATACGCCAAAGAAAAGTCAACGCTTTCGAGAGTCCGGCACCTTTGCTCTAAGAATCGTGCGATAGACTCCCAAGATGGAAGGCTGTCATCAGTGCTTCCTGCCAGAGAGTCTTCCCATTTGGCCTTTGTAGCAGGGTCCAGCTTTTGGAAGATGATCTGGATGAGGAGGCACCCTTGAATTTCTGCCGACGTCCCGGAACCCATGAGGGCCCGCATATGTCCATTGAATCGGTCGGATAACTCCCGAAGAGTAGCAACGGATCCCGGCTCAACCACCCTTAGCTGCAGGATCTCGTTGATGTGAGCCTGGAAGATTAACCGACGGTTGCTGAAACGGTTGCGCAAAAGGTCAAGGGTAACATCATAGTTAGCGTCGGTAATCTCTAGCGCCCTCACAGTCTCCAGGGCTGAGTCCCGCAGGCAGGAAATGAGCCACCTGAGCTTCACCATCTTGGTCAAGTGCGGGTGACTGTCGATGGTTGTCCTAAATAGGGCGCAGAAATCCGGCCACACGGCATAGCCGCCGCTGAATGTTGTCATCGGCAACGGTGGCAAGGAGGGCTGGCTTGTATAGCATTGGCGATACACTGGCACCGTCGAGAAGTTTGGAGTGGGCAGAGACTCTCATGGAGCGCTTGGCAACCTCCACCTGAATTTCCAATTGCACATCAGTCGCCAGCTGCGAGAATTTCCAATACAGATCACTCCCGATCTCGCTAAAATTAAGCTCCTCCAATTCTTCTTGAAGCGCGGTGAACCGCTGACGCAAACGCTTCTCCACTGACTCCAGCCCATAATGGTACAATCCTCAGTCCGCGCCGCAGCCTTCACTTTATGATGCAGCGCCTCCATCTCCTGGCAGGTCACCTCTGCTCTTCTCCGCAGCATCCTTTCCCGGTTTGCGGCAGAAGCTCCAATAGTCTCAGCTCCAGACTCCATTATTTGATTGAAATGCATCTTGTAACAACAACAAGGGCGTTTTCTTGGCACTTTTAATGTTCATCACAATAATCAACCGGGATGAAATCACGTCGGGGTCACCAAATGTTGAGCTATTAATAGTTTTTAATAGCAGCCGAATAACTATACGCGTTTCAAATTATAGTTTCAATATATTTATTTTGGGCTCAATTTAACCCTAATATATGCGGCTCCAATCAACTCCAAATCACAAAAAACGCAAACACAGCGCACTCTGTGCGCTCGGTATACAGTTTAGTAGTCTTCAACTACTAAATGAATCTCCAAAGTGTAAGAAATCCTTTTTTAGTGATGTTCTTGTGGCGAATAATCTTCAGCCTGCTCAGCCGACAACTATGCAGCCGCTTATATCTCTGGCCACCCCAAGCCCAAAAATTCGGCTACCGAATATCGCAGAAATAATGAGCAATTGTCCGATATGTTCTCTGTGGCATCGCTTCAAGTGATCCCAGACCCAATAATAACTTATTGGAGCTAACATCTTTTATCACGAATGGTTTCCGGAATGGCTTACAAACAGACGTCATATACACTGACTTCAGTAAAGCATTTGACTCTGTTAACCATTCGCTTCTTATAAGTAAACTCAGTCTTTTGGGATTCCCAACTGATCTTCTTATGTGGATTTCGAGCTACTTATCAGGTAGAACCCAACGTGTTTTCTTTAAAGATGTTACCTCGCGTTTAGTCCGCGCCACAACGGGGGTGCCCCAAGGAAGCCATCTTGGACCCCTACTTTTTACACTGTTTATTAACTACTTGCCCCTTGCCTTAACTAATTCACTTGTACTTATGTACGCTGATGATGTTAAGCTATGCCTTCAATATAAATTCACTAGCGCCCAGTCTAGACTTCAATCCGATCTGGATAATCTTCAAAATTGGTGTTTAGCAAATAATCTAAAGCTTAATGGATCGAAATGTAAACTCATGTCTTTTTACCGATCTAGTCCTCACCAGGCTATATACTTTCTCTATGGGAACGCCTTAGATAATCTTATTCATGGAAATGTAGACAGCCAGCATTTACTAACACGCGTAAATTTTAAAGTTCCTAGTAGAAGGACTAGAAATTTTCGTCCTCTACTCCTCAGTACTTGACGCGCAGCGTCCTTCGGTCTGTTGGACGGGAGGTGGGCTCTACATATGCAGTGGGAACCGCGCAAAAAACACAAAACAAAAAAAAAAAAAGTGCTCTAAGAATCGTGCCATAGACTCACAAGATGGAAGGCTATCATCAGTGCTTCCTGCCAGAGAGTCTTCCCATTTGGCCTTTGTAGCAGGTCCAGCTGTTGGAACATGATCTGGATGAGGAAGCACCCTTGAATTTCGGCCGACGTCCCGGAACTCATGAGGGCCCACATATGTCCATTGCATCGGTCGGATAACTCCTGAAGAGTAGCAACGGATCCCGGCTCAACCACCCTTAGCTGCAGGATCTCGTTGATGTGAGCCTGGAAGATTAATCGACAGTTGCTGAAACGGTAGTTAGCGTCGGTAATCTCAAGCGCCCTCACAGTCAGGGCCGTTGAGAGGGGGGGTCAGCCGGGTAATTTTCCCGGGGCCCGCAATGGACAGGGGCCCGGCAGCGGGGTCTAATGACCGGGGGGCAGCGGGACGAAAACGAAAAAGGGCCCGTGAGGAATCCATGCCCCGGGGCCCGACATGTCTTCTCGACGGCCCTGCTCACAGTCTCCAGGGCCGAGTCCCCCAGGCAGGAAATGAGCCACCTCATGAATGAAGGGCAACATCATAGTTAGCGTCGGTAATCTTAAGCGCCCTCACAGTCTTCAGAGCTGAGTCCCGCAGGCAGGAAATGAGCCACCTGAGCTTCTCCAACTTGGTCAAGTGCTGGGGACTGTCAATGGTTGTCCTAAAAAGGGCGCAGAAATGTTGGAGATGGCAACGGGGGCAATGAGGGAGCAGGCCTGTATGTTGCGGTTGAAATCCGCGTAGAGAGAGCAGCAACTCTCAAAAAACTCACTTCCTCTCTTTATCTTAAAGCGGACGGACGTGTTTTTTTTGTGCGCACTACTTTTTTGTAAAATTTATAATAAGCTTTCTATAAACAATCGGTGTTTATTTCTTTACATATATAAAAACAAATTGCAATTTCTTAGATCCGTATCGCTTCGCGTGTGCAGTGATATATTTGGAGGTAACATAATAATTTGTTTAATTTTCCTTCCAAACATAGCCCTGCTCTGCTTCTTCATCTCCTACGGTGTTGTTGCTATTCTTTTGCTTCCACTCTCGCTCATTAGAGATTCTTATCTCTATTTCTTTGAATCTTACTTGCACTAACTGCTCTCTTTAATCCCCCCCTTTCGTTTCCTTGGTACAGTGGTTCAAGGTTCCTCATTTATAAAATCAAATAATATTATTAATTTAATTATTAATTTTTATTTATAATTTTTAATAAATTGATTATTTAATTATTAATAATTTTTAATAAATTAATTATTTAATTTTAAATAACTTTTAATAAATTAATTATTTAAATTTTTAATAATGGATTTTATGGATTTTAAATTGGTCTGTGCGTTGAAGTCTTGCAATAAGACAATCTCGTCTTTCCAGCCTACCATCCATTGCTGGCTCTGTGAAAACGTTTTACACGCTAAGTGTGCCGGGTTCACAGCCTCAGTTTCGGGTGAGATTGCATCCGTTCGTAGGTCTGGTCTCCACTTTTGCTGTGACGGTTGTCGTGCTGTTCAGGACGAAATGAAGTCGTTCATGAGGCAGACTAAAAGCGGTTTCAAGGAGTTGATTAGTGGTTTTCGAAAAATCAATGACCAACTCTGTGCGCTCGATACACAGTTTAGTAGTCTTCAACTACTAAATGAGTCTCCAAAGCGTAAGAAATCCGCTTTAAGTGATGTGCTTGGGTCGAATAACCTTCAGCCTGCTCAGCTGACAACTATGCAGCCGCTTCGTTATATCTCTGGCCACCCCAAGGGCCGGACCTGAGAAAAATTCGGCTTCCGAATGTCTCGGAATCAATGAGCAATTGTCCGATATGTGGCATCGCTTCAAGTGATCCCAGACCCAATTATTCAAACTCCTGTAACAGGCACCAAACAGGGTAATAAACCGTCCGGACCCCCGGTACGCACTGATGCCGCAGTATTAGTTACGGCGGCACCAAAACCCTTGCAGGTGATCCCACCATCGAAACACATTTTTGTTTCCCGGCTTGCCCCTGATACTTCGGAGATTGATATCTCGGCTTACATCAAAGCCAAAGCAAAAGCCGACACAAAGGTGGTGGATATTACAAAATTCAAATATTTTTACACCAGGCACACGTCATCTTTCAAAATACGAGTGCCCTTGCAGATGTTCAAGACGATCTGTTCCGCCAGCTTTTGGCCAGAGAACATTTTCGTCCAAGAACATCAGCCAAGTACGGTGAAAAAAAACATAACCAAACCTGTGGGTGTAAAACTCCCACATGTTAAGGCCACTGATCAACCTTCCACCTCATCTTCCTCAATCTCAAAAAACTAATGTCTTCATTAACACTTACCTATCAGAATACAAGAGGGTTACGTAGTAAACTTCCCAAACTGTATTCTGATAGTTCTTTTTTTGCATCCCACATTATAGTATTTACAGAAACTTGGTTAAAGCCGGAGATCTTAAGCTCCGAAGTTTTTCCTAGTAGGTACACCACTTTTAGATGTGATAGAACTTTGCGAAGGGGAGGAGGAGTGCTAATTTATGTAGACTCCAAATTCGCTTCTGAAGAGGTAAAATCACAAGAGTTTGGTGACATTGAATTTCTTTGCATCAAAATCACTTTGTCCGATCAATCTTTATATGTTACCTGTTCGTACATACCACCTTCGTCCGAACCGCCAACATACTAGCAACATTTGTCCGCTATTCGTTTGGTTTTCGATCGTATGTCTGATGGTGACCAGCTGATAGCTCTGGGTGACTTTAACATCCCAGAACTTATGTGGTCAAATGTTGATAATTCCCCGTCTTTACAGCTTAACTCCCACTATGACTTCCCTGAGGGCATGTTCGACATGTCACTCGGGCAAATTAACCACGTTAGAAATTCTTAAGGTCGGCTGTTGAACTAATGTTTCGTTTCTGATCCTGATGGAATTACTCTTTCCAGAACTTTGCCCCTTTCTAACCCTGAGGATCCATATCATCCAACTCTTGAGGTTTTAATCGAAAATAATTACTTTATTGACCTTAAGTCTACAGTTAAATCTCAGAAAGTTCGTTTCTTTCGTAAGGCTGACTTTATCAAATTGAATAAGTTAATTTTGGAATTTGATTGGTCTGATTAACTGGCATGGGAGGATTTAAACATCGCATTACAAAAATTTTATTACACTTTAAACATATTTTTCGACGCTTGCGTGCCGTGGAAATATCCGTCCGCTTCAACGAATCCGCCTTGGTATACAAGGCACCTTATAAATTTAAAGAATAATATGAGTAGACTTTTAAACAAACATAGATTATCTGTCTGTACAGTTAGTTATTCAAGATACTTAGTAGCGCGGTCGAATTTCACCGTGCATAAAGCAGAATGTTATAGGAGTTATATTCGCCGCTGCAGGATTCAGTTTACTCAGGATCCGAAGCAGTTTTAAAGCTTTGTAAACACTAAGCGTAAACATGTATCTTTTCCCCCACTGCTTACGTTTGAGAACTCTTATGCGAACACTGATCAGGCAATGGCCGATCTCTTTGTACAGTTTTTTCAAACTACCTATTCTCCTAGCAGCAGTTTAGCTCAGCCTTACACTTATAATATCCAATCAGCCAACCTTATATTTTGCCCATCTTTCGATCAAGGAGGTGTGTTATCGGATCTTCTTAAGGTTAAGCCCGTGTATTCGCCAGGCCCTGATGGAGTACCAGGCTGTGTTCTGAAGTACTGCGCCGAGGCACTGTGCAAACCGCTTGTTAAACTCTTTAATCTATCGCTGGAAACTTCGATCTTTCCCCTTATGTGGATGGAATCCTTCATTATTCCGCTGCATAAAAAAAGGAAAAAATCCGACGCTGCTAATTATATTAATCGGCATCTCTAAATTGTCAGCAATTCCAAAGCTTTTTGAAAAACTTATCACTTCACATTTGCAACACCTATGTAGTTCAATAATAACTCCGTGCCAGCATGGCTTCATGAAGCGCCGCTCCACCACTACTAACTTATTGGAGCTAACATCTTTTAACACGGATGGTTTCCGGAATGGCTTACAAACAGACGTCATATACACTGACTTCAGTAAAGCATTTGACTCTGTTAACCATTCGCTTCTTATAAGTATACTCAGTCTTTTGGGATTCCAAACTGATCTTCTTATGTGGATTTCGAGCTACTTATCAGGTAGAACCCAACGTGTTTTCTTTAAAGATGTTACCTCGCGTTTAGTCCGCGCCACATCGGGGGTGCCCCAAGGAAGCCATCTTGGACCCCTACTTTTTACACTGTTTATTAACTACTTGCCCCTTGCCTTAACTAATTCACTTGTACTTATGTACGCTGATGATGTTAAGCTATGCCTTCAATATAAATTCACTAGCGCCCGCGCTCGATACACAGTTTAGTAGTCTTCAACTACTAAATGAGTCTCCAAAGCGTAAGAAATCCGCTTTAAGTGATGTGCTTGGGTCGAATAACCTTCAGCCTGCTCATCTGACAACTATGCAGCCGCTTCGTTATATCTCTGGCCACCCCAAGGGCCGATTCAAACTCCTGTAACAGGCACCAAACAGGGTAATAAACCGTCCGGACCCCCGGTACGCACTGATGCCGCAGTATTAGTTACGGCGGCACCAAAACCCTTGCAGGTGATCCCACCATCGAAACACATTTTTGTTTCCCGGCTTGCCCCTGATACTTCGGAGATTGATATCTCGGCTTACATCAAAGCCAAAGCAAAAGCCGACATAAAGGTGGTGGATATTACAAAATTCAAATATTTTTACACCAGGCACACGTCATCTTTCAAAATACGAGTGCCCTTGCAGATGTTCAAGACGATCTGTTCCGCCAGCTTTTGGCCAGAGAACATTTTCGTCCAAGAACATCAGCCAAGTACGGTGAAAAAAAAGATAACCAAACCTGTGGGTGTAAAACTCCCACATGTTAAGGCCACTGATCAACCTTCCACCTCATCTTCCTCAATCTCAAAAAACTAATGTCTTCATTAACACTTACCTATCAGAATACAAGAGGGTTACGTAGTAAACTTCCCAAACTGTATTATGATAGTTCTTTTTTTGCATCCCACATTATAGTATTTACAGAAAGTTTTTCCTAGTAGGTACACCACTTTTAGATGTGATAGAACTTTGCGAAGGGGAGGAGGAGTGCTAATTTCTGTAGACTCCAAATTCGCTTCTGAAGAGGTAAAATCACAAGAGTTTGGTGACATTGAATTTCTTTGCATCAAAATCACTTTGTCCGATCAATCTTTGTTACCTGTTCGTACATACCACCTTTGTCCGAACCGCCAACATACTGGCAACATTTGTCCGCTATTCGTTTGGTTTTCGATCGTATGTCTGATGGTGACCAGCTGATAGCTCTGGGTGACTTTAACATCCCAGAACTTATATGGTCAAATGTTGATAATTCACCATCTTTACAGCTTAACTCCCACCATGACTTCCCTGAGGGCATGTTCGACATGTCACTCGGGCAAATTAACCACGTTAGAAATTCTTTAGGTCGGCTGTTGAACTAATGTTTCGTTTCTGATCCTGATGGAATTACTCTTTTCAGAACTTTGCCTCTTTCTAACCCTGAGGATCCATATCATCCCACTCTTGAGGTTTTAATCGAAAATAATTACTTGATTGACCTTAAGTCTACAGTTAAATCTCAGAAAGTTCGTTTCTTTCGTAAGGCTGACTTTATCAAATTGAATAAGTTAATTTTGGAATTTGATTGGTCTGATTAACTGGCATGGGAGGATTTAAACATCGCATTACAAAAATTTTATTACACTTTAAACATATTTTTCGACGCTTGCGTGCCGTGGAAATATCCGTCCGCTTCAACGAATCCGCCTTGGTATACAAGGCACCTTATAAATTTAAAGAATAATATGAGTAGACTTTTAAACAAACATAGATTATCTGTCTGTACAGTTAGTTATTCAAGATACTTAGTAGCGCGGTCGAATTTCACCGTGCATAAAGCAGAATGTTATAGGAGCTATATTCGCCGCTGCAGGATTCAGTTTACTTAGGATCCGAAGCAGTTTTATAACTTTGTAAACACTAAGCGTAAACATGTATCTTTTCCCCCACTGCTTACGTTTGAGAACTCTTATGCGAACACTGATCAGGCAATGGCCGATCTCTTTGCACAGTTTTTTCAAACTACCTACTCACCTAGCAGCAGTTTAGCTCAGCCTTACACTTATAATATCCAATCAGCCAACCTTATATTTTTCCCAGCTTTCGATCAAAGTGGTGTGTTATCGGATCTTCTTAAGGTTAAGCCCGTGCATTCGCCAGGCCCTGATGGAGTACCAGGCTGTGTTCTGAAGTACTGCGCCGAGGCACTGTGCAAACCGCTTGTTAAACTCTTTAATCTATCGCTGGAAACTTCGATCTTTCCCCTTATGTGGATGGAATCCACGGAATCCAAGATCACATTGAATCTTCCTTACTTTTGCTCTTAGGGGGCTTAATTGGGATGCAAATCTTTACCTATCATAGTAGACTTTTACTAATCAACTTACCATCTTTAACAAACCGTAGAACGATGCTGGGTGTCATGTTTCTATATAATCTTATTTATGGAAATATAGACAGCCAATATTTACTAACACGCTTAAATTTTAACATTCCTAGTAGAAGGACCAGAAACTTTCGTCCTCTACTCCTCAGCCATTGTAGTTCGACATATGCCCAACCGTTCAGGTTATTATGATTGGACTACAATGGTCTCTACCACATCTTGTCACTTTGCTCTACTACTTAAATCGCTTATATTAACCGCCTTATCTGTGCAACACTCTTCCTCGTAATATCTTTCTCCTAATCCTCGCTTATCTATCTCGGATCTATTCCCGCGATTCGAGCCATACGTTACGCGGCACCGTCCCTCGGTCGGTTGGACGGGAGGTGGGCTGTACGTATGCAGTGGGAACCGCGCAAAAAAAAAAAAACGCTAGGCCACCTCCACCTGGATGTCAACGTGCACGTCCGTAGCCAACTGAGAGAAACGCCAATATATATCGCTCCCGATCTCGCTGTAGTTTAGCTCCTCCAGTTCCTGCATCGTGGTGAAGCGATCGCGCAGACGCTTCTCCATAGACTCGAGGGTCAGAATAGTTGAATCGTCGGTCTGCATCGCAGCCTTGACCTTCCGATGCAGTACCTCCATTTCCTGGCATGTTACCTCTGCGCGGCTCCGCAGCATCCTTTCACGGGTTGACGCAGCAGATGCAGTAGCTTCAGCTCGGAATTCCATTGTGCAATTAAATTTATATGCAGCTTCGTGACAACAAAAAACAACAACGGTGTTTTAGTGGCACTTTTAATGCTAATCACGATGCGATCACGTCGGGGTCACCAAATGTTGAGCTATTAATAGTTTTTAATAGCAGCCGAATAACTACACGCGTTTCAAATTATATTTTCAATTTATTAATTTGGGTTCAATTTAACCCTAATATTTGCGGCTCCAATCAACTCCAAATCACAACAAACGCCAAACCAAGAGCTTGCGCAGATGCTCAACTAAAGCTCCCCAAAGCGCATACGCTACAAATAACAATAAAGCGCATGCGAAACTGGGAGACACAACAGAGACGAATACCTACTGATAACAACAGCTGCAGCTTAGCATATTATAATTATTTTACATGCATTTTTTGGTGGCTGCTTGGCCCAACATCCTCCCCCCCTTGAAGGGTGGGCCTTCAGTAACAATGTTGGAAGGGGCATCAGTCACATTATTGCAGAGGTTACTCCGTGGGTTGTCCTCCCTAGCACAGAGCGAAGACACATTCCGTGATAGTCCACCGCGGCCAGAAAACACCCAGCCAAATCGAGTGTTTTGAGCAATGGGGAACCCGTGACCTAACAGGATTTGGCCAGCCGACAACAGGTCAAAGAATAAGCCGGCTCCAATCAGCAGGTCCGCTCGCTGCGATTTGTGGAAGTTGGGGTCAGCTAGATCCATATTGCCAGGAATCACAACAAACGCAAAACCAAAAGATTGCGCAGAAGCTCAACCAAAGCTCCCCAAAGCGCATACGCTACAAATAACTATAAAGCGCATGCGAAACTGGGAGACAAAACAGAGATAAATATATGCTGATAACAACAGCTGCAGCTAAGCATATTATAACTATTTTATATGACTTCTTTGGCGGCTGCTTGGCCCAACATCCTGCCCCCCTTGAAGGGTGGGAGTTTAATAACAATGTTGGAAGGGGTATCAGTCACATTATTGCAGAGGTTACTCCGTGGGTTGTCCTCCCTAGCAAAGAGCGCCGACACATCCCGTGATAGTCCACCGCGGCCAGAAAACACCCAGCCAAATCGAGTGTTCTGAGCAATGGGGAGCCCGTGACCTAACTGGATTTGGCCAGCCGACAACAGTTCAAAGAATAAGCCGGCTCCAATCAGCAGGTCCACTCGCTGCGTTTTTTGGAAGTTGGGGTCAGCTAGATCTTTCAGCCCGAAGCATCTATGTTGGCTAGGCTTATAGTAAGTTATATGTGAAGCTACAACAGCCTCAATTTCCACTGAATATGTGCTAAGGCGGGACTTCAAGCACACATTAACGGATGCTCCATCTGTTTCAAATCCAGCGCCGCCGAAACCGGCCACCGTTGGAGCGGCCAAGCTGATTCGCGAAAATCATTCGCGAGCTGCGAAGAGATGAGATGCACTTGTGAACCGGAATCCAATAACACTCGGCAAGGCAGGAAGTCTCCAGATCGACCACGAACGAGTACATTGGCGGTTGGCAGGAGCACTAGCTCGATACTGGGTCACATCAGTGTTAATTGAGCGGGAAGGGTTCGCACCAGCAACTGCACCGATGGGACGTGAGACTCGTGCGGGTGAAACCTGCGTGCGAGGGTGCAACAGAATATGATGACGGTGATTGCACGTCGAGCAGCGTGAAGCTGTGCATCCACGAGCGAGATGGCCATCCGCTATACAATCAAAACAGCGAGTCAGACGCAGCGAGAAGAAGGAAGCTCGTGCGCCGAAACACTACACAGGGCGCATTGAGCAGGACTAGCGTTAATAACCATGCACGGGGATCGGTTATTGGACGATCTACCTCGACCTACTTGGTTAGCTGGTGAATACGCCGCGAAAGAAAAGACAACGCTGTAGCGGAGCGTAGAACTGCAGGATCAAAGGGTACTATCGCCACCTATCGGGCGGTAGCCGGTGCGAGTGGCAACATAATACTCTAGTAGTTTATCGGCAATCTGCAAGACTGCATTTGCTTGAAAGGTAGCTGTTCAAGGCTGTTCAAGAAGAAAGAGAGAAGTTGGATCCAGTTAAGTCGCGATCCGATCTTGTCCCGATCCGAGTCGAGATTTGCTAGCTACACGGATTTAAAGTGTAAAACAGTGGATAGTAGAAGCGTTCTAGCCAGATTGTGGTCATATTAAATATTGCTTTCCCAGGCCCCTAAGGGTAAGTTCGATAAGCTGCAGAGCAAAGCAAATGAATATGCTCTCACACAAAAATTTTTTTTTATCTCAGGGTAGGGAACGGTGGATTTAGATAATCACCGTTTACCTCTGTCACGGAGACAGAAGCAGCGAACAGGGCAAACATCATACATGCATTACGCGTAAAAATATAATATAAAGAAAAAACCCCGTTATAGTTAATACTAAATAATAATGTAGGTTACAATTTCTAAAGTTTAAAAGTATCAGTTAAAGTCAATTATAATGAATAACAAGATTGGTCTGAATTTGTAAAATTTACATATGTAGAAGTTGAAAAAAAAAATGTGAATATGAAATGAATTGTGAGGCTACAGAAAGAAGAAAAAAATATGCAAAAGAAGTTATTTGCATATTCCAAATTCCAAATCACTTATCATTAGGAAGATCTTAGGAAAAATATGTGAAAGAGGAATTCAAAAAAAAGTTAAAGTTTTCGTGCATGCAAATTTCGGTCGCTTAAAGTCATGCGCTAAATACTGTGCATTTACCGAATTTTTTTTTTTGTTGTTAGTTTTTTATTGTATTTGCCTGCCTGACTTTCACAGCACCACCACCAACAAATGAAAGCGCTTTCGCCATTGGAGAAAACAATAACGAAGTTACTTTTTAAATATTTATAACACATTTTTTTGCATACTTTAACCCACCGATTTTTAGAAAGATTTAAAATTATTTTCTGTTTTAGAATATTGATGATTAACTTTATTTATTGAAATGAAAGAGCTGGCTCAATCGCTTGATTTCGCTATCTGTCCAACAAAACAAAGCAAAAAACTCACGCGCCCAACTTGCAACCGACGCTACCGAGAATGGCTAGTTCTTCTGCTCTACATAAACTTTTTTGTGTGCCCAGTTTCCAAACCGAATTGTTAATTACACAGGCCGACAATTTCCAACTTTTTTTTTCCTCCACGCATAATTTTATCTGCTCCATAACCTTTAGGCTCCCCTGAACCAAAGTCCAGAACAAACATAGGTTCTATCACCCACCGTTTCCGCGGTACACCTAAGAGAAGAAATTGATCAAATTTTACCATATATTGAATTATGTTGGCCGTGTAATGGCGATGACCATCATTGTATCCAGTACATATCATTTTTGAAATGTATGTGTACCAACTAAAATTAAAAAATGTTATCTAGCAGTTACCATATCTTTGGAATACTCATCCAAAGTTGAAATCTCAGATTTTCTACGTTAATTTTTGGTCTTCTATGATTTTTCCCCAAACATTTTTCTATGGAAGATTTTTATTTTCTTATTGAAATCAGTATATCATACCATGTTTTAATTTTGGATTTAAGGAAAAACTCGAAATAATTTTATTGAATTTAATATAGGTGGTTCAACAATATTTTCTTCAATTAAATTGGAGTTTTTAATCTCATATTTTCAAAAAGTCATGGCTATCTAAAACTGTTTCTATATTCAAACCGTATCTATTGCAGGTTCAGCTTGTTTAGTAAAGCTTTACAGAAGATATAGCCGGATTTCAACGCGTGCGGGATTAACCGGTTGCAAGACCACCAGCTCAGACGTTGTTCGTTACAACGCTTTCGAGAGTCCGGCCTTTGCTCTAAGAATCGTGCCATAGACTCCCAAGATGGAGGGCTGTCATCAGTGCTTCCTGCCAGAGAGTCTTCCCATTTGGCCTTTGTAGCAGGGTCCAGCTTTTGGAAGATGATTTGGATGAGGAGGCACCCTTGAATTTCGGACGACGTCCCGGAACTTATGAGGGCCCGCATATGTCCATTGAATCGGTCGGATAGCTCCCGAAGAGTAGCAACGGATCCCGGCTCAACCACCCTTAGCTGCAGGATCTCGTTGATGTGAGCCTGAAAGATTAACCGACGGTTGCTGAAACGGATGCGCAAAAGGTCAAGGGCAACATCATAGTTGGCGTCGGTAATCTCAAGCGCCCTCACAGTCTCCAGGGCCGAGTCCCGCAGGCAGGAAATGAGCCACCTGAGCTTCTCCATCTTGGTCAAGTGCGGGTGACTGTCAATGGTTGTCCCAAATAGGGCGCAGAACAGCTGCAGCTTAGCATATAATAATTATTTTACATGTATTTTATGGTGGGTGCTTGGCCCAACATCTTTCAATTGTCCGAAGTAGTTGATTTCAGTTACCGCTGGTTCGTGTTCAACTACTACATTTTGAGTTCCACGCCTATGCTCAATCTTCATGTACTTGGCAAAAGGCTGTAACTTGACAGCGTCCCACTTGGCCTCGTCCCACGCGACCTGTCAAATCGTTCTGCTCCATAAGCCACTTCAAAGGTGCTTGATCAGTGACTACTGTATACTCTGAACTTCAATATACGCTCTAAATTTCTTTACACCTTTGACTACTGCCAAGCACTCTTCTAATTCGGTCACTGTGTTATTGCGTTACGCTTTTGTCAGTACCTCGGACATATAGGCGTCTCTGCTAGCGTTGGCTTGTGCCAAGACACATCCCACTCCATATTAACTTGCATCGCACAGTAATATGAAGGGTCTAGAAGAATCGGGAGTGTGCAGTATCGGTGCTGATGTTAAGTTTCCTTTCAAGTCAGCAAATGCTTTATCTGCCTCTTGGTTAATTATTTATTTTTCCGTAGCAGCTAAGTTAACGGAAAGCTACCTGTTGCATAATTGTCAACGTCTGCACCATCCTTTTAAACCTAAAAATCGTCGCAGTTGCTTGACGGAAGTGGGAACGGGAATATTTGTCGATGACTGTTTTAAGCAGACCATATCCAATGATGAATCCTAAATATTATACTTAGCTACGTTTATTGTCAAATTGGCTTTCCTCAGATATACAGCTTCTTGAAGAAACTGCATTTGCGACTAAAAGTCTTCCAATAGGATAAGGAATCGTCTAAGTAAACGAAAACTCTTCTACGGGATCACAACGGGAGCCGGGATAACAACGTCCATTAATCTACAAAGTGTCTGGGCTACATTGCACAGACCAAAAGGCATATCTTTATATTGGTATAAGGGCCTGTTTGGAACTGTGAACGCGGTGTACTGCGGAGAGTTTTTTTCCAGGGGGATCTGCCAAAAAGCGTGTTTCATGTCTAAGCATGAGAGACGGCTCTCAGTACAAAGAAACAACGCGTACTTCTCTTTTAAAGCATCCGAAAACCATGCAAGCTCCGATCAAGCTCGGTCAATTACCCCCAACTTGACCGAATTCCTAAACGTAGAGAGCGAGAGAGCGCGTTCCTGCTCCCCCTCGATACCATCGATGTCTCTGCAGCCAAAGAGTGCAGTAACTAGCACCTCAATTTCTTTGACAACGTCAACAGTAACAACAACAACAACCGCAACTGTATCGACAGCGCGTTTAACGACGTCATCAGCTAGCAGCGCAAATAGTAATACGTCCGCACTGCCCGAAAACCAAAACAAAAACAAAAACAATGACTATATTAAGCCGGCTGTGCAGACTGGCATGGATCGCTACATCCAAATCAAAAGGAAGCTGAGCCCCCTGAATTCCAAACGCAAAATAACCCGTGGCAATGCTAGCCTAGTAGCAAAAGAAACGCCCATTAACTCAAACCGATTTAAAATCTTGGCAGACGCCGATGAGGTTGAGGCGGTCGAATCCACTGAAGTTGGGAAAAGGAAGCCAAAACCTCCGCCTATCTATATACGCGAAAAAAGTTCCAATGTTCTTGTCAACAAAATTATTGAGCTTATTGGTAAGGATAACTTCCACATAATACCCCTTGTAAAGGGCAACATTCAAGAAACAAAAGTTCAAATGAAGCCTGAAGATAACTATAGAGTATTATCAAAATATCTTACCGAGAATAAAAAGAACTTTTACACGTACCAGCTAAAAAGCAGCAAGGGCCTGCAAGTCGAACTTAAGGGCATAGAGCCCGAAGTAACGCCTGCAGAGATAAAAAAGGCGCTACGGGAGAAGGGTTTTAGCGCCAAGACAGTCTTTAATATCCTTAACAGGGATAGAAAGCCGCAGCCACTCTTTAAGGTTGAGCTTGAACCAGAAACCAAGCTCCTGAAGAAATACGAAGTGCACCCAATATACAATCTTCAGTACCTGCTGCACCGCAGAATTACAGTTGAGGAACCGCACAAACGCAATGGCCCGGTACAATGTGCGAACTGCCAGGAATATGGCCATACAAGGTCATACTGTAAACTGCGCCCGGTGTGTGTAGTTTGCGGAGAGCTTCATGACTCCGCACACTGCCCAGCGAGCAAAGATGACAGCAACTCGAAAAAGTGCGGCAACTGCGGTGGCAATCACACTGCTAATTATAGAGGATGCCCAGTCTATAAGGAGCTGAAAAGTCGCATCCACCAGAAAGGAATAGCTGCCCGCACCCAAAATGGACAGTTCACGGCGTCCAGATCAAACCCTGAAGTCTTCTTCTCGACTGCAGCCAGATCCTCACTAGGACCCATTAACGTTGACAAAAATGTGACATACGCAAGCGCCTTAAAATCAGGACCGGCGACACCTGCCTCAAGAAGCTCATTTCTGCAATCAGCATATCAAGAACCGAACACGGCTCAGCAACATCAACCAACAGAGCAGCCAAAAAGCAACTTTGAAGCTATGATATGCAGCCTACAAGAAAGCCTGACGGAATTTATGTCGTTTATGCGCACAACTATGCAAGATTTAATGCGAAACCAAAATCTATTGATTCAAATGCTGGTTTCACAACAATCCAAATAATGGCTTTCTTACGGATATCTACGTGGAACGCTAACGGCGTTTCGCAACATAAACTTGAGTTAGCTCAATTCCTACTCGACAATCACATCGATGTAATGCTGCTTTCGGAAACACACCTCACAAACAAATACAATTTTCAACTACGAGGATATTCATTCTACGGAACAAATCATCCAGATGGTAAAGCACATGGTGGGACTGGAATTCTAATCAGAAGCCGCATAAAGCACCATTATCAAAACAAATTTGCTAAAAACTACCTACAGGCCACATCTATAAATATACAACTAAATACTGGCAACCAACTTACACTAGCCGCCGTATACTGCCCCCCTCGCTTCAATATAGCTGAAGATGAGTTTATGCAGTTTTTCAACACACTTGGAGACCACTTCATAGCAGCAGGAGACTACAATGCCAAGCACACACACTGGGGATCCCGTCTCGTGACTCCAAAAGGGAAGCAGCTCTATAATGCAATTATCAAAACCAAGAACAAGCTCGACTATGTTTCTTCTGGCACACCAACATACTGGCCGGCAGACCCAAGGAAACTACCAGATTTAATAGACTTTGCGATTACCAAAAACATCCCTAAAAATCTGATAAGCGCCAATTGCCTATCGGATCTTTCATCTGATCACTCGCCTGTCCTGTTTATTCTACTGCGACATCCAGGAACATTGGAACAACCATTAAAATTGACCTCACAGAAAACCAATTGGGTTAAGTACAGAAAATATATCAGCTCACACATTGAGCTAAGTCCTCATCTCCACGATGAGCCAACGTAGACAGCTTTGTTAATTCCCTTGAGTCTGTACTCGTCTCTGCAGCTCGAGCCTCAACATCGCAAACTATAAATACACAAAGCAATAAAAAGACAAATCTACAAATCGAACAGCTCGTCCTCGAAAAGCGGCGTTCACGTCGCGAGTGGCAATTCCACAGATCGCCATCTACTAAGCAAAGCTTTAGACATGCCTCACGTCAACTTACTAAAGCCCTACAGCAAGAAGAAGCTTATGTCCACCGCCGCTATATAGAGCAATTGTCAACTTCTAGTACAAAACACTCACTATGGAGAGCTCACCCAACTCTAAGCTCACCGAAAGAAACAGTGATGCCTATTAGAAATCCCACAGGCGGCTGGGCGCGCAGCGATGCAGACAGAGCCAGCACGTTTGCCAATCACCTCAAAAATATCTTCCAACCAAATCTGGCCACTAGTGCCTTTACTCTGCCGACTTTACCATATGAGCCTCAGCTTCAACATGAACCAATCGAGTTTCGCCCAAACGAAATCGCTAATATCATCAAAAACCAACTAAATCCGAAAAAATCACCAGGCTGCGACCTCATAACTCCCAAAATGATCATTGAGCTTCCATATTGCGCCGTCTGCACTATCACCCAGCTCTTCAATGCCATCGCAAAACTTGGCCACTTTCCAGCGAGATGGAAAAAGTCAATTATAATAATGATAGCAAAGCCGGGAAAAGACCACACAATTCCCACGTCGTATAGACCTATAAGCCTACTTTCATGCTTATCTAAACTCTTTGAGAAATGCATTCTGACTCGAATAAACACATACCTAAGGATCCAGGAAGGAATCCCGTCACATCAGTTTGGGTTTCGTGAAAAGCACGGTACAATTGAGCAGGTCAACCGGATAACAGCAGAAATTCGGAATGCATTCGAAAAACGCGAGTACTGTACCGCAATATTTCTAGATGTCTCTCAAGCATTTGATAGAGTCTGGCTAGAAGGTCTAATGTACAAAATCAAGACAATGCTCCCTTGTAATACCCACAAGCTTTTAGAGTCTTACCTCTACGACAGAAAATTTGCTGTGAGGTGCAACACTGATATATCTGACGAATTCACTGTTGGAGCTGGAGTTCCTCAAGGAAGCGTACTCGGACCAACATTATATGTTCTCTAAACAGCAGACATCCCGACAAGCACACGATTAACAACATCTACGTTTGCTGATGATACAGCTATTCTTAGCCGCTCAAAATGCCCGATGCAAGCAACTGCGCAGCTAGCTCTTCATCTGGTGGATGTTGAAAAATGGCTATCAGACTGGCGAATTAAAGTAAACAAACAAAAATGCAAGCACGTTACGTTCACCTTGAATAGGCAAAACTGCCCGCCCCTTACGCTAAACAACACCCTACTCCCGCAAGCAAACGAGGTAACATATCTAGGAGTACACCTCGATAGAAGACTCACATGGCGTCGGCACATAGAAGCTAAAAGAACCCACCTAAAGCTAAAAGCCAGCAGCCTTCATTGGCTTATCAACGCTCGGTCTCCCCTTTTCCTTGAATATAAAGTCCTGCTGTATAACTCGGTACTTAAACCTATATGGATGTACGGCTCCCAGTTATGGGGGAATGCCAGCAATAGCAATATTGGCATAGTCCAGCGAGCTCAGTCGAAGATCTTGAGAACAATCACCGGGGCACCTTGGTACGTTCGCAACGAAAACATACATCGCGACTTAAACATTCTTCCAGTCAAAGATGTGATCGCAGAACAGAAGGAAAAGTACTTTAGCAAGCTATTGTCGCACCCTAACCACCTGGCGAGAGGTCTAACAAGGTTGAGTAACCAATCACGACTTCGTCGGAATGACCTACCCACCCAGCGACCGTCTTGAGGAACGTGCAACCAGAATGCAGTCTTAGTTTACTGTTAGTTAAATGTTAATGTTAAGATTTGAAAACTTATTGTTAGTCTCAAAATTAAGAGAAGATCCAATAAATAAAAGCAAAGTTTAATAAAAAAAAAAAAAAAAAAAGGAACCGCACAAACGCAATGGCCCGGTACAATGTGCGAACTGCCAGGAATATGGCCATACAAGGTCATACTGTAAACTGCGCCCGGTGTGTGTAGTTTGCGGAGAGCTTCATGACTCCGCACACTGCCCAGCGAGCAAAGATGACAGCAACTCGAAAAAGTGCGGCAACTGCGGTGGCAATCACACTGCTAATTATAGAGGATGCCCAGTCTATAAGGAGCTGAAAAGTCGCATCCACCAGAAAGGAATAGCTGCCCGCACCCAAAATGGACAGTTCACGGCGTCCAGATCAAACCCTGAAGTCTTCTTCTCGACTGCAGCCAGATCCTCACTAGGACCCATTAACGTTGACAAAAATGTGACATACGCAAGCGCCTTAAAATCAGGACCGGCGACACCTGCCTCAAGAAGCTCATTTCTGCAATCAGCATATCAAGAACCGAACACGGCTCAGCAACATCAACCAACAGAGCAGCCAAAAAGCAACTTTGAAGCTATGATATGCAGCCTACAACAAAGCCTGACGAAATTTATGTCGTTTATGCGCACAACTATGCAAGATTTAATGCGAAATCAAAATCTATTGATTCAAATGCTGGTTTCACAACAATCCAAATAATGGCTTTCCTACGGATATCTACGTGGAACGCTAACGGCGTTTCGCAACATAAACTTGAGTTAGCTCAATTCCTACTCGACAATCACATCGATGTAATGCTGCTTTCGGAAACACACCTCACAAACAAATACAATTTTCAACTACGAGGATATTCATTCTACGGAACAAATCATCCAGATGGTAAAGCACATGGTGGGACTGGAATTCTAATCAGAAGCCGCATAAAGCACCATTATCAAAACAAATTTGCTAAAAACTACCTACAGGCCACATCTATAAATATACAACTAAATACTGGCAACCAACTTACACTAGCCGCCGTATACTGCCCCCCTCGCTTCAATATAGCTGATGATGAGTTTATGCAGTTTTTCAACACACTTGGAGACCACTTCATAGCAGCAGGAGACTACAATGCCAAGCACACACACTGGGGATCCCGTCTCGTGACTCCAAAAGGGAAGCAGCTCTATAATGCAATTATCAAAGCCAAGAACAAGCTCGACTATGTTTCTTCTGGCACACCAACATACTGGCCGGCAGACCCAAGGAAACTACCAGATTTAATAGACTTTGCGATTACCAAAAACATCCCTAAAAATCTGATAAGCGCCAATTGCCTATCGGATCTTTCATCTGATCACTCGCCTGTCCTGTTTATTCTACTGCGACATCCAGGAACATTGGAACAACCATTAAAATTGACCTCACAGAAAACCAATTGGGTTAAGTACAGAAAATATATCAGCTCACACATTGAGCTAAGTCCTCATCTCCACGATGAAGCCAACGTAGACAGCTTTGTTAATTCACTTGAGTCTGTACTCGTCTCTGCAGCTCGAGCCTCAACATCGCAAACTATAAATACACAAAGCAATAAAAAGACAAATCTACAAATCGAACAGCTCGTCCTAGAAAAGCGGCGTTCACGTCGCGAGTGGCGATTCCACAGATCGCCATCTACTAAGCAAAGCTTTAGACATGCCTCACGTCAACTTACTAAAGCCCTACAGCAAGAAGAAGCTTATGTCCACCGCCGCTATATAGAGCAATTGTCAACTTCTAGTACAAAACACTCACTATGGAGAGCTCACCCAACTCTAAGCTCACCGAAAGAAACAGTGATGCCTATTAGAAATCCCACAGGCGGCTGGGCGCGCAGCGATGCAGACAGAGCCAGCACGTTTGCCAATCACCTCAAAAATATCTTCCAACCAAATCCGGCCACTAGTGCCTTTACTCTGCCGACTTTACCATATGAGCCTCAGCTTCAACATGAACCAATCGAGTTTCGCCCAAACGAAATCGCTAATATCATCAAAAACCAACTAAATCCGAAAAAATCACCAGGCTGCGACCTCATAACTCCCAAAATGATCATTGAGCTTCCATATTGCGCCGTCTGCACTATCACCCAGCTCTTCAATGCCATCGCAAAACTTGGCCACTTTCCAGCGAGATGGAAAAAGTCAATTATAATAATGATAGCAAAGCCGGGAAAAGACCACACAATTCCCACGTCGTATAGACCTATAAGCCTACTTTCATGCTTATCTAAACTCTTTGAGAAATGCATTCTGACTCGAATAAACACATACCTAAGGATCCAGGAAGGAATCCCGTCACATCAGTTTGGGTTTCGTGAAAAGCACGGTACAATTGAGCAGGTCAACCGGATAACAGCAGAAATTCGGAATGCATTCGAAAAACGCGAGTACTGTACCGCAATATTTCTAGATGTCTCTCAAGCATTTGATAGAGTCTGGCTAGAAGGTCTAATGTACAAAATCAAGACAATGCTCCCTTGTAATACCCACAAGCTTTTAGAGTCTTACCTCTACGACAGAAAATTTGCTGTGAGGTGCAACACTGATATATCTGACGAATTCACTGTTGGAGCTGGAGTTCCTCAAGGAAGCGTACTCGGACCAACATTATATGTTCTCTACACAGCAGACATCCCGACAAGCACACGATTAACAACATCTACGTTTGCTGATGATACAGCTATTCTTAGCCGCTCAAAATGCCCGATGCAAGCAACTGCGCAGCTAGCTCTTCATCTGGTGGATGTTGAAAAATGGCTATCAGACTGGCGAATTAAAGTAAACGAACAAAAATGCAAGCACGTTACGTTCACCTTGAATAGGCAAAACTGCCCGCCCCTTACGCTAAACAACACCCTACTCCCGCAAGCAAACGAGGTAACATATCTAGGAGTACACCTCGATAGAAGACTCACATGGCGTCGGCACATAGAAGCTAAAAGAACCCACCTAAAGCTAAAAGCCAGCAGCCTTCATTGGCTTATCAACGCTCGGTCTCCCCTTTGCCTTGAATATAAAGTCCTGCTGTATAACTCGGTACTTAAACCTATATGGATGTACGGCTCCCAGTTATGGGGGAATGCCAGCAATAGCAATATTGACATAGTCCAGCGAGCTCAGTCGAAGATCTTGAGAACAATCACCGGGGCACCTTGGTACGTTCGCAACGAAAACATACATCGCGACTTAAACATTCTTCCAGTCAAAGATGTGATCGCAGAACAGAAGGAAAAGTACTTTAGCAAGCTATTGTCGCACCCTAACCACCTGGCGAGAGGTCTAACAAGGTTGAGTAACCAATCACGACTTCGTCGGAATGACCTACCCACCCAGCGACCGTCTTGAGGAACGTGCAACCAGAATGCAGTCTTAGTCTACTGTTAGTTAAATGTTAATGTTAAGATTTGAAAACTTATTGTTAGTCTCAAAATTAAGAGAAGATCCAATAAATAAAAGCAAAGTTTAATAAAAAAAAAAAAAATGTCTAAGCCAGTTATGCAACATGCTGGTGGTGCACGGCTTAGAGTTGCGTCAACATGTGGTAGGGGATAGGTGTCCTTTCTGGTTACCTTATTAACCATTATGAAATCGAGGCAAAGACGAATCTTTTCTCCATGTTTTACAATGACCCTGTTACTACTCCACGTGCTTTTCGATTCCTCTATGGTATCTAATTCCAACCTTCTATCTACTTCGTCAAACATCAATTTCTCAACCGCGGGTGATATTGGCCAATGCCTCTGCTTTACTGGCATTGCTTCGCCTACATCGATGACGAAGTACGGCCCAAGCCTTCCCTATCAAATGATGGAAATTTTGGATGACCTTTTCGAGGTTGCTATGTTGATCATGTGACAAAAGGTGCATTTTCGGACTTTCCTTTTGTTCATTTCTATCAGTATTTATCTCTGAAACCTTAGGACTAATTAGGTGGTTGATTAAGTTGAAGCATTTCCAGAAATCAATTCCTTAATAATCTTATTATTGGGATAACATAGAAGTCAATACGCCTTTTTTGACCACGGTAAGAAATGTTAGTCACATATTTCCCTACCACGGGAAATTTATTATTGTTGGCCGTTTGAATATTTCCGGAACATTTTTTAAGTTGGTGATTGCTCATAATTTTGGTAGCTGCTTTTCCGCCTAAGCAACTTACTGATGATCCCGAATCTAGCAATGCAACATACATAGTTATATTCTTCTATAATAATATCGGTGTACAGAGGAAACTTTTTCCTGGTATTGGTAACATTCTTCCAACCGAGCTGTTGAGCGACTTGATTGCTGTTTGGCCGTCGACTTCCGATATTCGAATATGCGACACTTTGCTTTATTGTACTTTTTCCATCGAAGATGTAGAGGTTCGGTGACTGCGTGAAGTGCCTCTTGCCGAACTTTTTCATTCTCTGGATTGGTTTGGATTTTAAGGATGCGTCAGATTGGTGGTATTCTGTGCATCCCGCTGACGGTTTTGCGTCGGGTTACACCAGGAGAATTTTTGGCTTATAAACGAATCTTCGAATTGCATGCCATTACGCGAGCCGTCAAATTTAATGCGCCAGCAACTTATTTGTGGAAAATACTGGAAGTTCTAGAATTTCCGACCGATGTCTTACTATTATGACTGATATTTTTCTGAATAAGTGATAATTGCGAATGGTAATCTTTAAAGCATCGGGGAATGGGTGACCTTAAGTCCTGTTCTGTTGACTATACATTTAGTCACTTTGGCTGTTAGAGCTTGTTCTATCGATGAGTTAATACTTTGGGATATATTCTGTAACATGCTGTTTTGTTGAGCTTGTATACATGATTGTACTAAATCTGTTATTTTCAGTATTTGGTTCAGTGGTTAGTATTTATGGTCAGTATTTTGGATCTACCTAACCCTTCTCGATGGTTATCCCTCACAAGGGTCACTTGGCTGTCCTTTACGTTGCATCTTGCCCCCTTTTCTTGGTATAGCACCTTTCCCTCTGTTATATGGATTAGCTCTAATTGGTTCAGGGCTGGGATCTAACCTAAGGTGGGATCTCCTAGGGTCTCTGCCTCGTTTATTTCAATCGTCTATTTATTGTCAGTAAGGGATAGTCGGTTAACTGAGCAACTACTACTGCAAACGGGACAAATTGATTTCACTTGTAAAATTGGCATTAAACAGCTGTAATGAAATTTATGATTACAAGGAGTCGTTGCGAACATATCGTTTGAAATCGTAGGTTCGCGACAAGTGCAACACATAGTTTCCTGCTCTTTTACGCATTCGGGTCAAGCAGCCGCCAGAAAGAAGTTTGGCCGGCCATAATTTATTGAATTCGTGACGTCACTTTCTTTTATATTTATGTTCGCGTCGCCCGCTGAATTCTCGTCGCCCGCTCTCGTGTATTCGATCGGCCACCTGCATCTGCCGTCATGCGCTAGCCTTTTTCTCGCCCTCTCGCGGGATCTCTCGTTCTCCCGCGTCATTATTCTAATTCGGTCGTCAACCCTACTCAGTCACATAGGTAACTATATCAGGTAACTATAGGTAACTATATATTGTATCTATATCTATAAATCGAACTGTGCTTGTTTTATTAAAGGCAATAGTTAGCTCCCAAAAACGCTTAGTAACTAAACAGGAAAATATTTTGTTAAATTATTTTCCGTTGAAAATTGGAGCTGCGCGGCTTAAAATATATAAACATAAAAAAATAAACAAATGAAAAAACAATATTACCCCGTTATATATCGGCAGAACTTTCCAGGCTTTGCCGCCACTGCCACTTCCCACTTTGAATTTCGGTCACTATTCTCGACCATGGTGGACACAAACCCATTTATAAGTCGGGTCGAAAAGCTTCAACGGTTACGGTCCTGCCTTCGTGAATCTGCCTTGGAGACTGTTTGATCGTTGGAACTCACGGACAAAAATTATGACGTCGTATTGGAGCTGCTAAACAAAAGGTTTTGTAATTGCAGGCTTATTTTTCAAGCTCATGTTAAGGAGATAAAGCACCTGAGGGCTGTAGAATCCGCATCGGCGACGAGGCTTCGCGAGCTTTCGGATAAATTTAATTCGCATATGCGAGCCCTGTCAAGCATAGGCACAACGAAGCAGATTGCTAGCTGCACCATAATCCAAGTGCTGTTGCAAAATGATGCCACGCTGTCTAAGTGGAAGGAAATGCAAGTTGACTCGGATTCCTTGGATTCCATTCCAACGTGGGAGTCCATCGCCAGTTTTCTTAAACAAAGATGCCGGACTTTGGAAAGCATGGATTTGCCGACGACATCTCATGCACCAAACTTTGCGGTAGGGCGACGTAGACCCTTTCATCCAGGTAACTCCGCATTTGTAATGGCCATTCTCACGTGGTAAACTCCTGTCCAAGGTTTTTAAGCTTGTCGCCTGAGGATCGCTTAGGCGAAGTTAGACGATTAGATTTATGCCGTAAGTGGATCTAGGCACATGGACGCAGGCATCATAGTCTGCTGCATTTTGGTAGCAATTCGCCAGCTCCAGGGCAACACCCCTCTCCAAAGGTTTCCACATCTAGTGACGCTGTTTCTGGTTCAGCGTCCGCCGCCGTCAATTCTCTCGACGCTTAGGATCGTTTTGGTGATGTGGTGTTGCTAGCCACTGCCAATATTCTGGTTAGGAACCGCTCCGGAGATCTACTGCCCTGCCGAGCGCTGCTCGATTCTGGCTCGCAGGTGCATCTTGTCACTTCAAGGCAGCAGCAGCTGCGGAAGATAAGGACTCCGGTGACTGTATCCGGTATAGGAGGGGTTCTCTACAGATGGGTTTTCTGTGCAAGTCAGCTTGCAATCCCATTGCTCTGACTACTCTGCGCAATAACCACGATAGTAGCCTCCAACAACACTGACCATCAGCCCAATTTTGCACACTTGTCAGATCATTTATAACGTATGTGGAGTTTTGGAGTTGGAGGTATTTTCTAAAATTTGAGATATTAAAAAATAACGTACTTGTTAAACTGTTCGTGTTATATTAATTCGAAAAAATATATGATTTTTATTTATATTTGGAACGTCTTTTTTATTTTTAGCTAAAGTTTTAGTAGGGACCCCACAAAAATCCACAATTAAGTTATTTATCAATGTGTTCGCCAGGCTCTAAAGGTAATAAATGTTTTTTTTTGCAGAAATTTGCAAATGCGCTTAAAATTGAACCATGAAAGGCGAACAAAATTTATTGAAGATATAGAAGCGAATATTATTAAAAACGGCTATATTGTTGAGTTCACTTTTCACAAGAGTGAAGTGTCAAAGCGAATTTAATACGCTTGTAAAAGGATTGTAACGTTTTGGGTAAATTAAAAACGCATGAAATCGTCAACTTTCCAATATGAATCAATATCGATTGGTTGACTTAAACTTAATCAATTACGAAATGCTGCGCCAGATCATCATCCGAAAATCATGACTTCTGAGCGGTCAAAACGAAGCAAAATTGTTGAGCTGTCAAAATCACACGAGTGTTAGCGAATTGTAGTAACTTGATGCCAGTATTGTTTGTGACTTCGTATGTACCACTGCAAATAATTACTCAAAATTATGATCCCAAGAAACACAAAGTAATTTGGAAAAATCCTTGACCGTCATCAACACGTTACTGCAGACCAATAAGGTACCAATTCCAAAAAGAAACAACCCAATTAACTTTAGATGAAGCTAAATACTTTAAGGACAAAATTTCTGCGCTTGAGCTACATATACATATGTAAAGTATTTACCAAATCTATAACAATTTCACATCGTTTGCAATTAACAATGGTTGACGGAAAAGTCTGTAGTGCTTTAAGTAAAACATCTACTTGTAAATGCTACATATGTGACGCAAAGCAAAGCAAATGAATCAATTTAAAAAAATGCTAAAAAAAATTGCACTCGTATATTCGGTTTTTTGAATAATTCTTGCATTTGGCATAAAGATTGTATTCAAAAACTTGGCGATATGTTCCCCGAAAGATAAAAAACTTATTTATGGATAGGAAAACTCGAATTCAAGCAGACTTCCGCGCCAAAATGGAAGTACACGGAATTACCTTCCACCATCTGTTCACAAAGTTTTAGTCCGCAGTTCTGAAATTATAAGCTATGACCTAGTTTCGATAGGAGAGTTATCGGAAGAAGCTGCCGAATCTAGAAAGAACGATATGAAAAAAATTCGAGAGTTCCACACCAGAAAAATGTCTGGAGTATTCAGAAATAGGTATTTATTAAATAGATTGATGTTAACCTCATACCCATTTATGAGTGGGCAAAGAAATTTATAATGCACAAAAAAAACAAAATTATTAAGATAATGTGCATTTGTTGCTCGATGAATAAAATAAGTATAATATGTGAATTTTAGTGATATCACCACTAGAAATATTTTTGGCCGCGGCTCCATACAAGCAGTGGTGCTGGGATTTTACCTACTCCTTCTGGTTGATGAGCCTCAGGTTGGTGGTAATTTGGTAAAGGTTTCTCCGGCGACAGCTTGGCTGAACTTTAACCTAAGCATAGAAAAAGGTCAAAAAACCTTTTCACCTGCACAAAAGCAAGATTACTCAAGTGGGGCATGTCCATTATAGCCAGCCCTCAAAGGGAAGAAGCCGTCATTAAGAAGCTAAAAAAAATCGAAAATATTTTTCAAATTAGTTTTTTTATTGGATTAATATTATATAACCCACAGGCAGCCGAAATTAAAATATTTTAAATATTTTTTTTATTTTATTAATTGTTCTAAAATATGATCGTATGGGACCAAAAAAGTATTATTAAATTTTAGAAAAAAACAAAGAAATTAAGAGATCTGCATAAAGGAATCCGCTTCAGGTATCTGAAATAAATAAGGTTTAAGATTATATTATGCTTATTATATTTGATTAACAGATCTAAATTTATAAAGAGAGAAATACTGCTGAGAAAAAGATTTTTCTTTTTCTTATTGGAATCAGTAGATCATTCCATGTTTTAATTTTGAATTTAAGGGAACACCGGAAATAATTTTATTAAATTTATTATAGTTAGTTAAACAATATTTTCTTAATTGAAATGGGAGTTTTAAATGGGATTTTGGATTTTAACTTTGGATGAGTATTCCAAAGATATGGCAACTGCTAGATTTTTTTTTCTTTTTATGTTGGTGGTCAATGGAACTACATGCCCTACATAATTGAATGTATGGTAAAATTTTTTGTAAGCCCTGATTGCCATACCTAGCCTGCAAGACTAAATGGAATAGAATAAGCCAAGTTAGCGGCAATCAGGCTGAGAAAATCACACAAATGGAGTCCCATCAACAAGGGAGACTCCACCATTTTACCAAATGACCCATTAATCCCCAATATTGCAGACTACTGTACTCCCAGGGAAAATTGACAAAAGCCTTTCCGAAAACTTATTCTCCGAGGGGAACACACCCCAGAAACTAGGAATAAGAACCTTTTTTTAAACAACCCAATCGCAGCAGAGCTTTCCTGTATTCCCGTCGTGAGATAGACAAGGCAATGTTTAAGAGTACACACATATTTTAGAAAGTGCATTTCTATATGTACGAAATTAATCAGTTTAATTGTTTGTGTCTATGGAAATATGTAAATATTTATGTAGATTTATGTATATATGTATGTAAATTTTTATATTTGGATTCTGGTATAATAATGAAATGGAAATGTATATTTAATTTCTTGTTTATTTGCGGAAATATTCTTTTTATTATTCATACAATATGTCACTGTGGACTGCCTTATTTTTATAGGTCTGAATGAAAGTAGCTTGAATCTCTTCTCGCTTGAATCCAGTTTTACCATATATATACTTATACTTACCATATAATATACTATATAATACTATATTTTGTATATACTATATACTATATAAGATGTCTTTTTTAACGGCCTTGATCAATTAAAAATATTTGTGGCAACCCTAAGCGCTTACCATAGCACAATCGAACTCGATATCTCACGAGAGTATCGATATCGCTGGAGGCCATCTCTAGAAACACAACATTTTCTGCGCCTCGCGGCATCGACAGCCTCATCCGCAGCTAGCTACGCTTTTGTTATTTTTCATTAGTTCTAAGCAAATATATAGTGAAGAAATGAACATTAAAATGGTGACCCCGACGTAATCACTATATAGACGCGAACACCTGTGCTTACAATGGCAAACAACGACACCACACAAGACGACGCCGACGTCTTTCACGATACCGTTACTCGCGGTTCCGACGCAGGTATTAACTGCGTAGCCGTTAAAATTCCGCCTTTTTGGACCGAGCACCCAGAATTATGGCTGTCGCAAATCGAAGCCCAATTCGTTCTGGCAGGAATAACTGCAAACGACACGAAATTCAACACGATCCTGGCGTCAATCGAAGCACCGGTACTGGCCCGAATTGCCGACGCCATCGTCAACCAACCATGCACAGGCAAGTACGAAAACTTAAAGTCGTGCATTTTGGACCGCTTCTGCGAAAGCGAGCAGAAGAAAATCCAGAAGTTGATTTCAGAGACTGACCTTGGTGACAAGCGCCCCACACAACTGCTCAACGAGTTAAACGCACTCGCCGCAAACAAAGTTGACGAAACTTTCTTAAAAGCACTGTGGCTGCAGCGCCTACCAACACAAGTGCAAGCGATTTTGCAAGCATCGGACGCCTGCCTAGCAGATTTAGCTAAGTTGGCAGACAAAGTCATGGAAGTCGGCGATTTTCATCATATACGCACCGTTGACGCCAAATCGGCGCCACCCAGCAGCACCGTTTTTGACAAACGTCTCTCTTTTCGGCGGACAAATTCGAAGAAGACCAAAACACAATTGCCCGCCTCGCCACTTACTCAATTACTCCAAAACTCAGTTTAAAATCGACACCGGCGCCGACATTTCAGTGATGCCACCCTGCAGAATCGCAAAAACTATGCTCACTCCATAGCTTCTTTTCGCCGCCAATGGTACGAAGATACAAACCCATGGAGAAAAACGCATAACATTGTCGCTGGGATTAGGACGAAACTTCGTTTTGGGCCTTCGTATTAGCTGACGTCAACTGCGCTATAATTGGAGCCGATTTCCTTCAACATTTCGACATTCTCGTCGATATGAAACGACGCAAACTCATCGATCGAGCTACGCTGCACGAATCAACATGTCACGCACCTCAACGTAAAATCAACGCGATTTTATCCTACGACACGAGCAACCAATACGCTAGGTGTCTTCACGAATACCGCGATCTCGCAACGATCAACTCGAAGCGGCTGCCAGCAGAGTCCGAAGTAACGCCCGACGACTAGCGCCCGACAAACTCAAAGCCGCGCAAACTGAATTCTCCTACCTCATCGAAAAAGGAATATGTCGCCCCTCAAAAAGCACTGGTCCAGTCCATTGCACCTGGTAAAGAAAGCAAACGGAGAGTGGCGACCATGCGGCGACTACCACTAAACGTAACAGTGCCGGATCGATACCCTTTTCCGTACATACTGGATGTAACAAGCATCCTACACGGTAAAAAGATATTTTCAAAAATCGACCTGTAAAAAGCGTATCACCAGATCCCTGTCGAACCGCAAGATATTCCCAAAACAGCAATTATCACGCCTTTTGGGCTATTCGAATTCTTGTTCATGACATTCGGCTTACGCAACGCAGCGCAAACTTTTCAGCGTCACATAAACAACGTAATGCAGGATCTCGACTTTGTTTTCGCATACATCGACGACATTCTGATCGCTTCAGAATCCGAGGAGCAGCAGGAGACGCACCTCCGTACGACCCTTGACCTCCTTCGAAAGGCACATCTCACCGTGAACTTCGAGAAGTGCCAATTCGGTAAATCACAACTCACGTTCCTGGGACATGACATCAGACAGCACGGTTTGAAACCATCCGAAGCCAAAGTGGAAGCCATCCGCCACTTTAAAAAACCGCTTATAGCTAAAGATTTCAAAAAGTTTCTGGGTATAATCAACTTCTATCGGCCGTTTATCCCACTTGCTGCTGATAACCAACACATACTCCAGAATAAAAAGAACGACAAAACCCCGATACTCTGGTCTACAGAAGCCGACCACGCATTCGACGCCTGCAAGAACGAGCTTGCAAACGCTACGTTGCTGAACTACATGGCACCTAAATCCCAATTAACACTAATCACCGATGCCTCCGATGACGCCATAGGTGCCGTGTTACATCAGATTGTCAACGAGCAGACGCAATTCACATCGACGCAAAAGAAGTACAGCACCTACGATAGAGAACTGACTGCCATCTATCAGGCCATTTTGCACTTCAAGTTCGCATTGGAGGGCAGAAACTTTATAATTTTCACCGACCATAAGCCGCTGATGTACGCTTTCAATCAAAACAGCGAGAAAGCATCACCGCGACGCGCGCGCCAACTGGATTTCATCAGCCAATTCAGTACCGATATCCGGCACATCACAGGAGAGGAAAACAACGTGGCTGATCTCTCACGCATCGAAGCCATCAAACACATAGACTTCGACGAGATGGCACTGGAACAGGAAAATGACGACGAACTACAATCGCTACTCAATTCTGATCCAGAAAATACCATCTCACTAACCAAATTATCCCTTTCAGGCTCAAACAAGCAATTGTACTGCCACGTCGCCAATAACCAGATACGCCCGTTCGTGCCCAGATGTCTACGCCAAACCGTGGTTCAAGCCCTGCATTCGCTGAGCCTTTCAGGAGTTAAGGCGACGAATAAATTGGTTGTCAAGGCGAAGGATGTGGCCAAAATCGTACGCTCTTGCATCCAGTGTCAAAAAGCTAAAATCCAACGACACACAAAATCGCCACTGGGAGAGTATGCCGCCAGCGGCGCCCGTTTCGAGCACATCAATATCGACATCGTTGGCCCACTGCCATCATCGAACGGATATCGATACTGCCTCACCCGCAGCAATCCCCTTAGTCGACATCACAGCACAATCTGTGGCCAACGCACTGATTTCGGGCTGGTTCGCTCTGTACGGAATCCCTCTCCACATCACAACGGATTTAGGCCGACAATTTGAGTCCACACTATTCCAAGAGCCCGCCAAAATTTGCGGTTTTAAGCACCTGCGCACGACGGCGTACCACCCACAAGCCAACGGGATGATCGAACGCTGGCACAGAACATTAAAAGCTGCCTTAAAATGCGCCGATCCTATTAACTGGAGCAGTTCCCTGCACTTAATCCTAGGCCTACGTACAACAGTTAAAAGCGACATCGGGCCGCTCTACGTGTCCCTGGCGGATTTTTTACACCAAACACACAAAATCTTACCGAGTCTGAGTTCGCCGAGGCTCTTCAAAAAACCATATCTCAGCTACCAACCACTAAGCCAGTGCACCATCATACACCGCAGGAATTGTGCACCTGGATTTAAACCATTTTACCCACGTCTTCGTAAGAGTGGATCGTGTCTAAACCCCTCTGGAAGCAAACTACAAGGGTCCGTTTGAAGTGCTAGCAAAGCACGACAAGTACTTTACGCTCAAAGGACATACAAAAGACAATAAGGCTTAAACCGGCATACATCTTCCAAAACGAATCTCCTCCAACCGAGCAGCTATCAAGATCAGGACGACGAGTCAGATTCCCAGCAAAGTATCTTTCCTAACTGGAACTCTAGGAGGGTGGTACCTTGGCTTACCATAGCACAATCGAACTCGATATCTTACGAGAGTATCTCTAGAAACACAACATTTTCTGCGCCTCGCGACATCGACAGCCTCATCCGCAGCTAGCTACGCTTTTGTTATTTTTCATTAGTTCTAAGCAAATATATAGTGAATAAATGAACATTAAATATTCTTATTTGTAAGTAGTAAAACTCCGATTCCTCCGACTCTGTTAGGTATTGAAGCTTGACTACAACAGCATGGGAATGGCTGTACCGATTCACGCTCATAGCATTAATTCCATTCTGATATTTTATCGAGCAAAGAAGTAGCCATCAAAATTTTTAAAAGTGAAGGAAAATTCCTCTAAGACACGTGTAGTGTCAAAAAGAAGAAATAAAGAAATAAAAATAAAACAATGTAGATAAAACAATGTGTAGAAAAATTTGAATGATCAGAAGCAGTAAGAACTAACTGGTGAAGCCCCAGACTAGATGTTTTTTTTGGATTAAGCAATCAGCCAGTACCGAATTTTCGTGAAAATTTTTGTGAGCCAGATTAGGACCAATATAGCCAAGTCAGTGCTAATAGTTTATACTCCCACTTATCCCGTTTGAAAAACCATAACCTTGCCTGCGAGCATACGTATGTGCATCTCGATAGCTTCACATCAATAGTAAATTACTTTCGGAATTTCTTAATATCGCATAAATGCAAACACAGCGAGTATGAATTAAAAAGCGTCATTAGAGTAAATTCCCGGAATTTCTTCGCCCGGTTCCCACTGCATACGTGCAGCCAACCTCCCGTCCAACCGACCGAGGGACGCCGCCGCGTAACGTACGCGGGAATAGATCCGATATGGATTAAGCGAAGAGTAGGAGAAAGATATCTAGAGGAAGAGTGTTGCACAGACAAGGCGGTTAATATAAGCGATTAAAGATTGTTAGTAGAGCAAAGTGACAAGATGTGGTAGAGACCATTGTAGTCCAAACATAATACCCTGAACGGATCGTGTTGGGCATATGTCGAACTACAATGGCTGAGGAGTAGAGGACGAAAGTTTTTAGTCCTTCCACTAGGAACGTTAAAATTTTCGCGTGTTTACACCAACGTTTTAGTTATGTACGGGTCATTAAATTTTTTTTGACCATCTTTTTTTAAAACCAAGCACACCCATAGCTTTATTGACCTTGGTAGATATATGGTCGGTAAATTTTAGTCGGAGTTAATCCTTCTAAGGCGTTCCCATAGAGAAAGTACATAGCCTGGTGAGGACTAGATCGGTAAAAAGACATGAGTTTACATTTCGATCCATTAAGCTTTAGATTTTTTGCTAAACACCAATTTTGAAGATTATCCAGATCGGATAGAAGTCTAGACCGGGATTTTGAATTATATTGAAGGCATAGCTTAACATCATCAGCGTACATAAGTACAAGTGAATTAGTTAAGGCAAGGGGCACAAGTCGTTAATAAACAGTATAAAAATTAGGGGTCCAAGATGGCTTCCTTGGGGCACCCCAGATGTGGCGCGGACTAAACGCGAGGTAAAATCTTTAAAGAAAACACGTTGGGTTCTCCCTGATAAGTAACTCGAAATTCAGATAAGAAGATCAGTTGGCAATCCTAAAAGACTAAGTTTACTTATAAGAAGCGAATGGTTAACAGAGTCTAATGCTGTACTGAAGTCAGTGTATATGACGTCTGTTTGTAAGCCATTCCGGAAGCCATCCGTGATAAAAGATGTTAGCTCCAATAAGTTGGTAGTGGTGGAGCGGCGCTTCATGAAGCTGAGCTAAACTGCTGCTAGGTGAATAGGTAGTTTGAAAAAACTCTGCAAAGAGATCTGCCATTGCCTGATCAGTGTTCGCATAAGAATTCTCAAACGTAAGCAGTGGAGGAAAATATACAAGTTTACGCTTAGTGCTTACAAAGTTATAAAACTGCTTCGGATCCTGAGTAAACTAAATCCTACATCGGCAAATATAACTCCTATAACATTCTGCGTTATGCACGGTGAAATTGGACCGAGCTACTAAGTATCTTGAATAACTAACTGTACAGCCAGATAATCTTTGTTTATTTAAAAGTCTACTCATACTATTCCTTAAATTTATAAGGTGCCTTGTATACCAAGGCGGATTCGTTGAAGCGGACGGATATTTCCACGGCACGCAAACGTCGAAAAATATGTGCCTGGTGTATGAATATTTAGATTTTGTAATATCCACCACCTTTATGTCGACTTTTGTTTTGGCTTTAGTGAAGCCGAGATATCAATCTCAGAAGTATCAGGGGCAAGCCGGGAAACAGAAATGTGTTTCGATGGTGGGATAACCAAGGTTTTCGGTTCCGCCGTAACTAATACTGCGGCATCAGTACGTACCGGGGGTTCGGACGGTTGATTACCCTGTTTGGTGACTGTTACAGGGGTTTGAATTATTGGGTCTGGAATCACTTAAAGCGATGCCACAGAGGACATATCGGACAATTGCTCATTAATTCTGAGATATTCGGAAGCCGAATTTTTCTCAGGTCCGGCCCCTGGGGAGGCCAGAGATATAAGCGGCTGAATCACTAAAACAGGATTTCTTACGCTTTGGGTACTCATTTAGTAGTATAAGACTACTAAACTGCATATCGAGCGCACAGAGTTAGTCATTGATTTTACGAAAACGACTAATCAACTCCCTGAATCCGCTTTTAATCTGCCTCATGAACGACCCCATTTCGTCCTGAACAGCACGACAACCGTTAAAGCAAAAAGATTGCATCCGAAACGAAGGCCGTGAACCCGACACACTTAGCGTGTAAGACGTTTTCACAAAGCCTGCAGTGGATGGTAGGCTGGGAAGAGGAGATTGTCTTATTATAAGACTTCAGCGCATAGATCCGTTTAAATTCCATAATTATTACAAATTAAATAATTAATTTATTAATTATTAAGGGTGGAAAGGGGGAGATTAAAGAGAGTAAAATGCAAATAATAGAAATAAGAAGCTCTATTGAGCGAGAGTAGAAGCAATAGGATAGAAGCAACACAGCACACTTCTCTATCTTGGAGAAATTGCGCGTTGTGAGCGCATTTGTTTACGTTATTGTAGTTTGGCATTGTTGGGACTTTTGCCAGCATCAGTCAGTATTTCTTGCCGCAGCGGTCCACTAATTGCCCGTTATGAGCAGTTCCATATACTTTGATTCTGTCAGATTCGCATGCGTTTTGTTGTTATTTGTGATTGCACTTTAGGAGCTTTGGTAGAGCTTCTGCGCAAGGTCTTAGTTTAGGCACCCTTCCAATGGAGGGTGGTCGTCCGCATCGCTGCTGCCGCCGTCTGGAGCTGCTAAGGTGGCTACTGCTCCAACCGTAAAGGCTCCCGATCCTGAAATCAATAGGTGCGCGTACGCGCAACATCGGAAGTTTCCCTCCACTATCGCAACTATATTGGGGTCTGGCTCGAGCGCTTTTTGGGTCTGGATGGACACAAGCGTAATTATTACTGATTAATTCTCAGTATAGCTAGCCGCAGCGGTCCACTAATTGCCCGTTATCATCAGTTCCATATTCTTTGATTCTCTCAGATTCGTATGCACTTTGTTGTTCTTTTGTAGCACATGCACTTTGGGAGCAGTCTTGCCAATTTCGCTTTTTTCCCGTCAAATCTGACTTTTTATAAAGGCAAGTTGCTAGAAAAATATAAAAAGCTAGAAAATCGGACTCTGGTTACTTTAAATAGATCTTGCGAGCAACGCGTCAGCTTAACAGAAACGTTAAAAAAAAATTTTAAGAATGCCAAAAGACTATACAGAAAGTTCGGGATGCGGGGCTTAAAAGCGAAGAGTTCAAGGCTTGGGCTCGTAGAGACAACACTGACGAAACAGCAAATATAGACGAATTTATTGATATTTTAATATAAGACAAACAAATTTAAATTTACTATTAACTAAACCCGAAAAATATATGTTTTGAAAAAACTGATTGAACATGACTGAAAAACTGAAACGGCATTGTTTGGATCGGCCGCTGCATTGTTTTGTGGTTAAATTGACCCATAATAAATATTGGAATATAAATTGAACCTCGTCATATTAATTCGGCCGATATTGATTTTGGGGTTAAAATGGACCACAAAAATATTGCAAATTTAGAATCGAAATTGTTTATTTCGGACGGTATCAAAATGCTGATAATCTTGTTTAATAGTTGATTTAATAAATGAACTAATGTGAATTAAATTTTCAAAAATATAAACATATCTAAAATAAAAAAAATGTTATCATATACATGATTTGTTTTTATTTATAAGGAAGGAAAACACCAAAATGAACCGATTAAAATAAAGTGGCGCTCAGTTAAAAATATTGCGGGAAAAAACACACCACAAAGTTGTTAAAAGAATTTATGTGGAATAACGTGAAAAGCCATAACAAACAAATTTTTTTTTTTTAATTAATTTAATACTAAACAATTGGCGGCATGTACCAACTAAGAAGAACCCGCAGATATCGTGTCAAGAGGTGAAGACGTAAAGGAGACGGTGGAATCGATCTGGTTTACAGGTCCATCCTTTTTAACGGAGCCGAAAGATAAGTGGCCAACGTCGTTATTAAAAATTATAGTAAACAGCCACTTTTCGTTTTTTTTTATTAAGTGTGAGATAAACTAATCTCAGTAAACATTTTGGCGCCCCGGGTGGACTTGGTTTACTATAATTTATAAATAAAGCAACAAGTGACAGTGACACAAAAAATACATTGAAAACAAAAATAAAAAGTAGCTCGCGACGGTTGGGTTGTGAAAATTTAAATACAATAAACAAAAAAACAATTTAAAAAACGGACAAATATTAAAATAGTCAGTGCCTCGACTACATTTTATTCGACTATCAATTAATTAATTATTGTTTTCGTTGGTTGAAAATTAATCATTTATTTTTTATTATAAAAAATAAAAAATTACAATCCACAGAATTACTTAAAAATAAACATTTTAAATAAAAGTAATTTCGTCAATTAATTAAATATTGTTTTCGTTGTTTGTACCGATAATAAAATATATTTAATTTAATTTTTTAATTTTTCGTATATACATATTAAAATTTTATTTATTTATTAAATTTTAAATAATTTTTAAAAATTTAAATTGCATCGAATTCGCTTCGTTTTAGAAAATAAATAATTGTAGAATGGAGAGTAATAAACCCAAAATAAATTCCACAACCCTTCATGATTTAAAAAGAAAATTAAATGTTAAAGTAACAGGCATTTGCCGGTTAGATGAACGTTTGGAAGCTGGATCAGTTCCTCTCGAATAGACCGAGCTAGAATGTAGGCTTCATGTTTTAGATGAGACAATTTCCAAAGAAAATGAGTTGCAAGACCAGATCGAGTAAAAAAATTGTATAAGTATTTTCGAAACCTTGGTACACAAAAATGTAAACATTCCTATTATTGCGAAATTTAATAATTTAATTTCTTGCCTCTCTCTATCAAAGAATTCGGAGTCACCGAGAGTAATTACAACAAAGCTATCGCTAGTCTAAAAAGAGTCTACGATAACGAATGTCTCTTCTTTGCGAACCAAATAAGTCAATTGTTCAGCCTTCCGAAAATTTCACAGACGTCTGCGTCGTTGTTGAGGGGTCTCATCGACACTGTGTCATCGATTTATGGATCATTATTATACATAGGAGATGACACTAAAATTGCAAACTCTATGATTATATATTTAGTTTTGAGTAGAGTAGATCCAGTAACCGGGCGAAAATGGGGAAAGTCATTGGATTATGAGGAATTGCCGCTGTGTCCGATTTCGAGAAGGTATTAAATCGTAGGTACCAGCAGCTATCCGCTTAAGAGACTGGAAAAACAAAACAGGAGGAAACTGGGTTTAGCAAGCAACTTAATAGAAGTTCGTTGGCTTGCTCCTCTGCTAACACCAAACCAGCTTGCAGTTATTGCAACGCTCAGGTCCATTTTGTGGCCCAGTCCGTTCGCTCGCCTTGCTGTAATGCAAAGGTTTGAGTTTGTCAAGTCAGTATCTCTCTGTCTAAATTTTCTGCGAAAAGGTCACACCGTTGCGAAGTGCAAATCAACTCGATGTCAAATCTGTGCAAGATCGCAACATAAACTTCTGCACCGATTTACAGTGACTGAAAATAACAGCGTTACCACCACCAACAGAAAATCTTCCTTCAGCGTTAACGAATGATGGCCCTTCTTCTTCATGCGTCGGCTCAAGAAAGGGTATTGTTAGCGACGTCGATCGTTAGCGTTCGAACAAAAAGTGGCGAGCACATATTGGCCCGAGCATTACTTGACTCAGGGTAACAAATGAACTTCATTACTGAAGATCTTGCTCAACGCTTACAGATCCGTAGGGAGGAATCGTGCATCAACTTGCATGGAATTGGTCAATCTAATTCACAAGTAAAGAAAAAGATCCACACCGTGGTGAAGTCGAGAATCAATGGTAGCGAGTTTCCGTTCGACTTTTGGATTTTAAAAACCATTTCAGGCTATCACCCTGACCAGTCAGTGAACGTGAAAGATTGGACTTTACCAAAGAACTTGCCCTTAGCAGACCCATATTTTTATAAACCTCAGCAGATAGATATATTATTTGGAGCTTAGTCATTTTTCGAACTTTTGTCCGTTGGCCCAATAAAGCAAGGTCCGAACCATCTTATACTGCAAAAAACGCTTCTTGGATGGCTAGTATCGGGAAAATAAATTGGCAAATTCGTCAACTCCTCAATAACCGGCCGCTAGCCTGAATTACGGCCTCAAAGTACAACGACCAAACGCCGAGTCGTTTTTGATGCGTCCTGCAAGACATCCACACAGAAGTGTTTAAATTAGTCGTTGATGGTGGGCCCAATAATTTAGGAAGAGCTTTACTCAACTCTTCTTAGATTTCGGCTAAACAAATTCGCTCTGGTAGCCGACATAAAAAAGATGTATCGTCAAGTGATGGTAAATGAGAAAAGCTCAACACCGTTACTTATCGCACTGCACCAGCCCCATTCCTAGCCATAAGGTAAGGAGAGCACGGTTAAGCCAATAACACTTTCGGACTCAGAGCTGACAAAATCATTAGGAATCGTTTGACGTGTTTAAATTCGAAATTAATATGTCAGTCTTGGGTCAAAGGGCGACTAAGCGGAATATTCTTTCGGTGACATCATTGCTTTTCGACCCTCTTGGCTTATTAAGCCCAATCCTTATTAAAGGAGATCCTGTTAAAGATCCGGTTGCAGGAGCTTTGGCTTAATAAGCTAGATTGGGATGAGTCGATTCCACTGCACTTGGAAACCGCGTGGAACAAAATTCAGCTTGCCTTGCCAATACCAAGATTTGTGATGAGTGAGCCAATGTCACCAATTGAAATTCATGCCTTCTCTGACGCATCGATGAGAGATTTTGGAGCCTGCGTCTATATCCGTTGCAAATCTGCAGAAGGTAGTAAAGTCTCATTGTTGACTGCAAAGTCGAAAGTAGCGCCGCCCAAGACAAAGAAGCTCCCCCGTCTTGAGTTATGTGCCGCTCACCTTCTCGCGGACCTCTGTCGCATAATAAAACCTCTTATCAAAGCACCGATCGATCGAAGTGTATATTGGTCAGATTCGGAAGTGTGTCTCCATTGGATTCGTTCCCATCCATCATCAAATAGAGTTGCTGAGATTCAAGAGTGGTCAGAGGATAGCACGTGGCGGCATGTACCAACTAAACAGAACCTGGCAGATATTGTGTCAAGAGGTGGAGACGTCAAGGAAACGATAGAATCAATTTGGTTCACAGGTCCATCGTTTTTAACGGAGCCGGAAGATAAGTGGCCAACGAGCACCCGGTTCGATCCGTCACCAGATATTTTGCAGATGGAAGCAAAGAAGAGTGCGGTCGGACTGACTGTAAAGGTCTCTACCTCATATTTGTTGGAAGTGTTAGAAGGATTTTCTTTTCACTTAAAACTGCTTTATAAAGAAGTGCAAAAAAATTAGTAGTTACTTCTGATAATGTACCTTCACCTGTCGAGTATCAAGACGCTTTTAATAAAATTGTCCAGATAGTCCAAGAGCACGAATATCAAGAGGAAATTAAAAATGTTAGAAAAAATCTTGTTGTTAGCCCAAGCCTACAGAAGCTACGTCCGTTTGTACATGAAACCTCTCAGGCTGGGCTTACCTTTTCGTTGTTGCGGGACGGGGGGCGACTAGCTAATGCCTTGATATCGACGCTGAATGCCTTAATATTGAATCGACGCTGAAAATTCGTGGTAAACCAGCCTATAAGTCTTACATTGCTCTTATAGGGTGGAAATCGAACATGGTCCAACTCCGCACGCGGACTTCGTAGTGGAGAACTTTTAGCAATAAAAATCCTATACAATGAAATTGAGCGCGCGTCCACAAATCCTATCGAATTGAATATACATTAAGTTCGTAAATCTTTAGCAATCAGATATTATTAAGCGTAGTAAGAAGGAATATATATTGAAGTATTAGGATATTCAGGAAGCTAGAATAAGGACGTTATTTAGAGATTTAAGGTATTTCTTTAAGGAATAAATATGAAGTTTATAATGGAGTGAGACAAAACATATTTCGCCTCGTTTGATTTGCCACCGCCCTGCCGCCAGCCTATGCCATGTACCTTCTTAGGGATCCCCGAAGGATTCTAATATACACCGTTCTAAGGAGCCCGAGTTTGAACTATGCGGTTCGTGAGGTCGCGCACGTATCTTTATCGAAATAATTTATGATTCCCGAGGCAGCATCAAGGGGAGAGGAGGGGGATGTTTCAGAACCCGCCCATTAGCCGTCGAGATCTGGCCGGACACCGCGTGCAACCCTTTCTCTCATCCGATACCTCCAGCGATGCCACCTCACTGTTCGTTACAGTTATACTTATCTTAATCATATATTTATCTGGCGCCCAACTAAGTGGCCATATTTTTAGCATGGTTAGACGCAGCCATGTTTTGTGGACAAATCTTTTCGGCCTGTTACAGTAACATGGCAGTAACCAGACCAAAACCCTCAGCAGTGGCGCTGGTACCGCTTGGAATTCTACACTCAAAAGAGAGGGTAGACCACAGTGCCACGGCAGCCATATCGGTAGTTTCGAGTAGAGTCTAGCAGGACGGTTTCTCGCATAGGACTTCAGGAGGGGACAGGACCCAAATGACCACGAGTACCGGATAGAAGGCCGCTACAAGAACGAAGGGACGGGAAAGTCAGTGACACAGTTGCTTGGAAATGCAGTATTAGTCAGCGGACTGATATCTGACCATGGCTGTAGATTGGCAGCGATATCCCGTCATCCCATAGGAGAGCAGAAGGACGCTTGGAGTTCAGTCGTTGCAGTTACGATATGACCACGTCCAAAGGGTTTCAGCTATTAGATCGCAGGCCCTGTTTTATGAGGCGGTAGAACAGTTGATGGATGGTCTGAGTATTCCATTAAGCGATGCCACGCTAGTGGAGATGGTAAGGTGGAATCTCAGGTCCGAGGCCCGCCACGAGCTGCTGAATGTGTCGATACGTTCGATAAGCCACTTACGGGAGATTTTTCGGCGCCGTGAACGATTCTTAGAGGAGGTGCGATGAGACTGCGGCACTTCCAAGCCAGGATGGGGGAAGATGCCGTATCAGCCGTAGGGAAACTCAGAGACGGGAAGACAGAAGCTCACACAGAAGTTACAACAAATCAGTAGCGGAAGTAGGAAGCGACTTGGAATGGGAAGAGGCCCAAGAGTTTTCGGGTGATGAAGCGGGTGAAGTGGAGGCAGTGGCTCTTATCTGCTGGAATTGCAGGAAAGAGGGTCACAGGTACCACGACTGCGCGGGCAAGCGGAAAGTTTTCTGTTTTGGGTGCGGAGCACCAAATGTCTACAAGCCGTCGTGTCCGAAATGTCTAAGAATTCCGTTTCTTGCGCCGGGTCGTCCATTGCATCACGTTCCGTCAGGTGTGAACAAGGACAAGTAGGACATGAGTTCAGAGAAGAGTGTAGTAAAGCTAAGGTAGAGAGTAAGAATAGGTCAAGGAACACTAATAGGTTAAGGCAGTATTGGTAGTCAATGAACACGGTAGAAACGATAAGCTATAAGACCTAAGGCAAACGTCATTTTGCCGAGGTCAGATTGTTAGGAGAGGAAGTTCTAGGACTATTGGATACTGGTGCAGCAGTTAGCTGTATCGGAGGGAGTTTTGCGAGGAAAATCATAATAAGCGGGGTTGACTTCAAGTTCCGTTAGTCAGGAGTTGTCGGAATCCCAGCAAGTCAGTTTGAAGGCGGTAGTAGGACTATTTCCATTATTCGCCAAGTTAGGATTGGGCAAATCGTACTGGCAAATACCGTTGGATCCGGCTTCACGTGACAAGACCGAGTTTACGATTCCGGGGAAGCCAGTTTCAGTTTAAAGTTATGCCTTTCGGGTAATGAATGCATCGCAGACCATGACTCGACTCATGGACAAAGTGATTCCAGCCTCGTTGCGTAATGAGGTATTCGTGTACTTGGATGATCTGCTGGTCGTCTCCGATACCTTTTTGTCGCATCTGGCGGTTTTGACGACGGTAGCAGGGCCCATTCAGAAAGCAGGGCTAACCCGGAACATTGCGAAGAGTAAATTTTGCATGCGTTCTATTAAGTATTTGGGCCATGTGATCGGAGATGGCTTAATAAGGACAGACCCCGAGAAGATAGAAGCGATGGTAAATTACCCGGTTCCGCGGACGTTAAAGGCATGACTAGATGGTATAGCAAATTCATTAGCAATTATGCAGACGAGCAGTGGCGGGATTGGTGGCGTCCTGGTTCAGAAGACGGAAGGAGACAAGGGTGACGAGTATCCAATCGCTTTCGTCTCAAAAAAGTTGAGCAAGGCCCAAAGGACTTACTCCGTGACTGAGCAGGAATGCCTGGCCGCGATTATTTGTATCAAGGGATTCAGACCTTACGTAGAGGGGCATAAGTTCACGGTCATTACAGATCACGCGTCGCTAGGATGGCTCACGCTAGTAGATTGGGGCCTACAAGTTCCATATTGAGCATCGAAAGGGAAAACTTCACGTGGTTCCAGATGCGTTGTCTAGGGCTTAAGAAGGAGAATTAGATGAGGCAGTAGTTGCTGAGGTAGGAATGGATTATGAATCCCAACTCTTCGAGGCGGAGGAGTACAAGACCCTTCGGGATGCGGTCGAAGCCAACGGTGAGACGGTACCAGACTTGAAGGTGAATGGCAAGCAAGGTTGAGCAAGTCCGGGGTTTAGAGCTAGCGGAGAATTTCACATGGAAGTTATGGGTGCCAAAGGGAATGGTTCCCGAGATATTAAGAGAGGCCCATGACAGTCCCACAGCAGCGCACGGAGGGGTCCGGAAGACGCTCGAAAGAATTCGTCAAATGTACTACTGGCCAGGATTAGTTAATTAAGTAAAAGAGTATGTAGGCAAGTGCGAGGTCTGTAAGATGAACAAGGTACCTAATCAAGTAATGAGGCCATCGATGGGAAGGCTAGCAGAAAAACAGAGATTCTTTCAGCGAATTTATGTGGATTTCATGGGGCCGTATCCGAGATCCAAATGTTCCGCAACGCATCGAATAAGCTCTCGGCGAATGTAGTGGCAAAGTACATGAAGCAGGAGTTGTTCCACACATATGGAGTTCCGGAGACTGTGTTCTTAAATAATGGAACGCATATGGAATAATGGAAAATAATGGAATAATGGAACGGGTGCGGTGAGTTAGCCTACGTGGCAGCTCTATCGCTTAGTAGGACCCTATTCAGCTTTGGAGAGCTTTGACGATCTGGTAACAAGGGTAAAGCGTAGGTTGGAAAAGAGAAAGAAAGTTTGGCCGAGCAAGAAAAAGCATCGAGAAATTCAAGAAGGGCTGCACCGAAGTTTTACCCGCTGAGGGATCATCGCGCTGGAGGAGCTGGTGCAGGACCGGCAGTTATAGAAAAAGAAGGCCACAAGCGGCCATTTGCCGGTGTACGTGGAGCTGAGTTAAGGCAGGACGCGGGTCGCTGAAGCGAGGTGAGTCTGAGGTTAGGTCATGGTCGTGCGAGCTTGACGTAGATGTTGTCGTTTCATTAGGTCAAGGGTACAAGCGTACAAGCTAGATCCCTATTGGCAGCAAGGCGTGGTGCGAGCAACGCGCGCAGAGAGCTGCACCGTCGGCCAGAAGAAGCAAAGGGAGTGACAGTTGCGGCGTAAATCTCGCAATCCGAGAAGGGACCTCGAAACCAAGTTTAGAGCCAGGAATACAGTGAGCTCGACCGGAGCTGAAGCAGCAGGTGCGTTCGCGGCGCCTTAAGGGGCGCTCCGAACTTGTAGGCTCGGATAGGGTTCGGTCCTAACCTCTCAGGAGTCGCCGTGAAGTAGGCGCCATCCTGTAGGAGCAGAAGCGGGAGCGGAGCGCTTGCGGCGCTTTCAAGGAGCGCTCCATTGTTCGGAGGAGTAGCCGTGGATTAGTCGTCGGCCATAGGACAGGAAGCAGGGACAGGGCGCTTGCGGTGCTTTTAAGAAGCGCTCTGTTGATCAAGGGAGCGGGTAGACTCGTCCGATTGATGGCCTAACGGTGCCGAAAGCGTATATACTACGCTTTCGAAAGCGTACTATAGCGTATAAACTGCATATCGAGCGCACAGAGTTAGTCATTGATTTTACGAAAACGACTAATCAACTCCCTGAATCCGCTTTTAATCTGCCTCATGAACGACCCCATTTCGTCCTGAACAGCACGACAACCGTTAAAGCAAAAAGATTGCATCCGAAACGAAGGCCGTGAACCCGACACACTTAGCGTGTAAGACGTTTTCACAAAGCCTGCAGTGGATGGTAGGCTGGGAAGAGGAGATTGTCTTATTATAAGACTTCAGCGCATAGATCCGTTTAAATTCCATAATTATTACAAATTAAATAATTAATTTATTAATTATTAAGGGTGGAAAGGGGGAGATTAAAGAGAGTAAAATGCAAATAATAGAAATAAGAAGCTCTATTGAGCGAGAGTAGAAGCAATAGGATAGAAGCAACACAGCACACTTCTCTATCTTGGAGAAATTGCGCGTTGTGAGCGCATTTGTTTACGTTATTGTAGTTTGGCATTGTTGGGACTTTTGCCAGCATCAGTCAGTATTTCTTGCCGCAGCGGTCCACTAATTGCCCGTTATGAGCAGTTCCATATACTTTGATTCTGTCAGATTCGCATGCGTTTTGTTGTTATTTGTGATTGCACTTTAGGAGCTTTGGTAGAGCTTCTGCGCAAGGTCTTAGTTTAGGCACCCTTCCAATGGAGGGTGGTCGTCCGCATCGCTGCTGCCGCCGTCTGGAGCTGCTAAGGTGGCTACTGCTCCAACCGTAAAGGCTCCCGATCCTGAAATCAATAGGTGCGCGTACGCGCAACATCGGAAGTTTCCCTCCACTATCGCAACTATATTGGGGTCTGGCTCGAGCGCTTTTTGGGTCTGGATGGACACAAGCGTAATTATTACTGATTAATTCTCAGTATAGCTAGCCGCAGCGGTCCACTAATTGCCCGTTATCATCAGTTCCATATTCTTTGATTCTCTCAGATTCGTATGCACTTTGTTGTTCTTTTGTAGCACATGCACTTTGGGAGCAGTCTTGCCAATTTCGCTTTTTTCCCGTCAAATCTGACTTTTTATAAAGGCAAGTTGCTAGAAAAATATAAAAAGCTAGAAAATCGGACTCTGGTTACTTTAAATAGATCTTGCGAGCAACGCGTCAGCTTAACAGAAACGTTAAAAAAAAATTTTAAGAATGCCAAAAGACTATACAGAAAGTTCGGGATGCGGGGCTTAAAAGCGAAGAGTTCAAGGCTTGGGCTCGTAGAGACAACACTGACGAAACAGCAAATATAGACGAATTTATTGATATTTTAATATAAGACAAACAAATTTAAATTTACTATTAACTAAACCCGAAAAATATATGTTTTGAAAAAACTGATTGAACATGACTGAAAAACTGAAACGGCATTGTTTGGATCGGCCGCTGCATTGTTTTGTGGTTAAATTGACCCATAATAAATATTGGAATATAAATTGAACCTCGTCATATTAATTCGGCCGATATTGATTTTGGGGTTAAAATGGACCACAAAAATATTGCAAATTTAGAATCGAAATTGTTTATTTCGGACGGTATCAAAATGCTGATAATCTTGTTTAATAGTTGATTTAATAAATGAACTAATGTGAATTAAATTTTCAAAAATATAAACATATCTAAAATAAAAAAAATGTTATCATATACATGATTTGTTTTTATTTATAAGGAAGGAAAACACCAAAATGAACCGATTAAAATAAAGTGGCGCTCAGTTAAAAATATTGCGGGAAAAAACACACCACAAAGTTGTTAAAAGAATTTATGTGGAATAACGTGAAAAGCCATAACAAACAAATTTTTTTTTTTTAATTAATTTAATACTAAACAATTGGCGGCATGTACCAACTAAGAAGAACCCGCAGATATCGTGTCAAGAGGTGAAGACGTAAAGGAGACGGTGGAATCGATCTGGTTTACAGGTCCATCCTTTTTAACGGAGCCGAAAGATAAGTGGCCAACGTCGTTATTAAAAATTATAGTAAACAGCCACTTTTCGTTTTTTTTTATTAAGTGTGAGATAAACTAATCTCAGTAAACATTTTGGCGCCCCGGGTGGACTTGGTTTACTATAATTTATAAATAAAGCAACAAGTGACAGTGACACAAAAAATACATTGAAAACAAAAATAAAAAGTAGCTCGCGACGGTTGGGTTGTGAAAATTTAAATACAATAAACAAAAAAACAATTTAAAAAACGGACAAATATTAAAATAGTCAGTGCCTCGACTACATTTTATTCGACTATCAATTAATTAATTATTGTTTTCGTTGGTTGAAAATTAATCATTTATTTTTTATTATAAAAAATAAAAAATTACAATCCACAGAATTACTTAAAAATAAACATTTTAAATAAAAGTAATTTCGTCAATTAATTAAATATTGTTTTCGTTGTTTGTACCGATAATAAAATATATTTAATTTAATTTTTTAATTTTTCGTATATACATATTAAAATTTTATTTATTTATTAAATTTTAAATAATTTTTAAAAATTTAAATTGCATCGAATTCGCTTCGTTTTAGAAAATAAATAATTGTAGAATGGAGAGTAATAAACCCAAAATAAATTCCACAACCCTTCATGATTTAAAAAGAAAATTAAATGTTAAAGTAACAGGCATTTGCCGGTTAGATGAACGTTTGGAAGCTGGATCAGTTCCTCTCGAATAGACCGAGCTAGAATGTAGGCTTCATGTTTTAGATGAGACAATTTCCAAAGAAAATGAGTTGCAAGACCAGATCGAGTAAAAAAATTGTATAAGTATTTTCGAAACCTTGGTACACAAAAATGTAAACATTCCTATTATTGCGAAATTTAATAATTTAATTTCTTGCCTCTCTCTATCAAAGAATTCGGAGTCACCGAGAGTAATTACAACAAAGCTATCGCTAGTCTAAAAAGAGTCTACGATAACGAATGTCTCTTCTTTGCGAACCAAATAAGTCAATTGTTCAGCCTTCCGAAAATTTCACAGACGTCTGCGTCGTTGTTGAGGGGTCTCATCGACACTGTGTCATCGATTTATGGATCATTATTATACATAGGAGATGACACTAAAATTGCAAACTCTATGATTATATATTTAGTTTTGAGTAGAGTAGATCCAGTAACCGGGCGAAAATGGGGAAAGTCATTGGATTATGAGGAATTGCCGCTGTGTCCGATTTCGAGAAGGTATTAAATCGTAGGTACCAGCAGCTATCCGCTTAAGAGACTGGAAAAACAAAACAGGAGGAAACTGGGTTTAGCAAGCAACTTAATAGAAGTTCGTTGGCTTGCTCCTCTGCTAACACCAAACCAGCTTGCAGTTATTGCAACGCTCAGGTCCATTTTGTGGCCCAGTCCGTTCGCTCGCCTTGCTGTAATGCAAAGGTTTGAGTTTGTCAAGTCAGTATCTCTCTGTCTAAATTTTCTGCGAAAAGGTCACACCGTTGCGAAGTGCAAATCAACTCGATGTCAAATCTGTGCAAGATCGCAACATAAACTTCTGCACCGATTTACAGTGACTGAAAATAACAGCGTTACCACCACCAACAGAAAATCTTCCTTCAGCGTTAACGAATGATGGCCCTTCTTCTTCATGCGTCGGCTCAAGAAAGGGTATTGTTAGCGACGTCGATCGTTAGCGTTCGAACAAAAAGTGGCGAGCACATATTGGCCCGAGCATTACTTGACTCAGGGTAACAAATGAACTTCATTACTGAAGATCTTGCTCAACGCTTACAGATCCGTAGGGAGGAATCGTGCATCAACTTGCATGGAATTGGTCAATCTAATTCACAAGTAAAGAAAAAGATCCACACCGTGGTGAAGTCGAGAATCAATGGTAGCGAGTTTCCGTTCGACTTTTGGATTTTAAAAACCATTTCAGGCTATCACCCTGACCAGTCAGTGAACGTGAAAGATTGGACTTTACCAAAGAACTTGCCCTTAGCAGACCCATATTTTTATAAACCTCAGCAGATAGATATATTATTTGGAGCTTAGTCATTTTTCGAACTTTTGTCCGTTGGCCCAATAAAGCAAGGTCCGAACCATCTTATACTGCAAAAAACGCTTCTTGGATGGCTAGTATCGGGAAAATAAATTGGCAAATTCGTCAACTCCTCAATAACCGGCCGCTAGCCTGAATTACGGCCTCAAAGTACAACGACCAAACGCCGAGTCGTTTTTGATGCGTCCTGCAAGACATCCACACAGAAGTGTTTAAATTAGTCGTTGATGGTGGGCCCAATAATTTAGGAAGAGCTTTACTCAACTCTTCTTAGATTTCGGCTAAACAAATTCGCTCTGGTAGCCGACATAAAAAAGATGTATCGTCAAGTGATGGTAAATGAGAAAAGCTCAACACCGTTACTTATCGCACTGCACCAGCCCCATTCCTAGCCATAAGGTAAGGAGAGCACGGTTAAGCCAATAACACTTTCGGACTCAGAGCTGACAAAATCATTAGGAATCGTTTGACGTGTTTAAATTCGAAATTAATATGTCAGTCTTGGGTCAAAGGGCGACTAAGCGGAATATTCTTTCGGTGACATCATTGCTTTTCGACCCTCTTGGCTTATTAAGCCCAATCCTTATTAAAGGAGATCCTGTTAAAGATCCGGTTGCAGGAGCTTTGGCTTAATAAGCTAGATTGGGATGAGTCGATTCCACTGCACTTGGAAACCGCGTGGAACAAAATTCAGCTTGCCTTGCCAATACCAAGATTTGTGATGAGTGAGCCAATGTCACCAATTGAAATTCATGCCTTCTCTGACGCATCGATGAGAGATTTTGGAGCCTGCGTCTATATCCGTTGCAAATCTGCAGAAGGTAGTAAAGTCTCATTGTTGACTGCAAAGTCGAAAGTAGCGCCGCCCAAGACAAAGAAGCTCCCCCGTCTTGAGTTATGTGCCGCTCACCTTCTCGCGGACCTCTGTCGCATAATAAAACCTCTTATCAAAGCACCGATCGATCGAAGTGTATATTGGTCAGATTCGGAAGTGTGTCTCCATTGGATTCGTTCCCATCCATCATCAAATAGAGTTGCTGAGATTCAAGAGTGGTCAGAGGATAGCACGTGGCGGCATGTACCAACTAAACAGAACCTGGCAGATATTGTGTCAAGAGGTGGAGACGTCAAGGAAACGATAGAATCAATTTGGTTCACAGGTCCATCGTTTTTAACGGAGCCGGAAGATAAGTGGCCAACGAGCACCCGGTTCGATCCGTCACCAGATATTTTGCAGATGGAAGCAAAGAAGAGTGCGGTCGGACTGACTGTAAAGGTCTCTACCTCATATTTGTTGGAAGTGTTAGAAGGATTTTCTTTTCACTTAAAACTGCTTTATAAAGAAGTGCAAAAAAATTAGTAGTTACTTCTGATAATGTACCTTCACCTGTCGAGTATCAAGACGCTTTTAATAAAATTGTCCAGATAGTCCAAGAGCACGAATATCAAGAGGAAATTAAAAATGTTAGAAAAAATCTTGTTGTTAGCCCAAGCCTACAGAAGCTACGTCCGTTTGTACATGAAACCTCTCAGGCTGGGCTTACCTTTTCGTTGTTGCGGGACGGGGGGCGACTAGCTAATGCCTTGATATCGACGCTGAATGCCTTAATATTGAATCGACGCTGAAAATTCGTGGTAAACCAGCCTATAAGTCTTACATTGCTCTTATAGGGTGGAAATCGAACATGGTCCAACTCCGCACGCGGACTTCGTAGTGGAGAACTTTTAGCAATAAAAATCCTATACAATGAAATTGAGCGCGCGTCCACAAATCCTATCGAATTGAATATACATTAAGTTCGTAAATCTTTAGCAATCAGATATTATTAAGCGTAGTAAGAAGGAATATATATTGAAGTATTAGGATATTCAGGAAGCTAGAATAAGGACGTTATTTAGAGATTTAAGGTATTTCTTTAAGGAATAAATATGAAGTTTATAATGGAGTGAGACAAAACATATTTCGCCTCGTTTGATTTGCCACCGCCCTGCCGCCAGCCTATGCCATGTACCTTCTTAGGGATCCCCGAAGGATTCTAATATACACCGTTCTAAGGAGCCCGAGTTTGAACTATGCGGTTCGTGAGGTCGCGCACGTATCTTTATCGAAATAATTTATGATTCCCGAGGCAGCATCAAGGGGAGAGGAGGGGGATGTTTCAGAACCCGCCCATTAGCCGTCGAGATCTGGCCGGACACCGCGTGCAACCCTTTCTCTCATCCGATACCTCCAGCGATGCCACCTCACTGTTCGTTACAGTTATACTTATCTTAATCATATATTTATCTGGCGCCCAACTAAGTGGCCATATTTTTAGCATGGTTAGACGCAGCCATGTTTTGTGGACAAATCTTTTCGGCCTGTTACAGTAACATGGCAGTAACCAGACCAAAACCCTCAGCAGTGGCGCTGGTACCGCTTGGAATTCTACACTCAAAAGAGAGGGTAGACCACAGTGCCACGGCAGCCATATCGGTAGTTTCGAGTAGAGTCTAGCAGGACGGTTTCTCGCATAGGACTTCAGGAGGGGACAGGACCCAAATGACCACGAGTACCGGATAGAAGGCCGCTACAAGAACGAAGGGACGGGAAAGTCAGTGACACAGTTGCTTGGAAATGCAGTATTAGTCAGCGGACTGATATCTGACCATGGCTGTAGATTGGCAGCGATATCCCGTCATCCCATAGGAGAGCAGAAGGACGCTTGGAGTTCAGTCGTTGCAGTTACGATATGACCACGTCCAAAGGGTTTCAGCTATTAGATCGCAGGCCCTGTTTTATGAGGCGGTAGAACAGTTGATGGATGGTCTGAGTATTCCATTAAGCGATGCCACGCTAGTGGAGATGGTAAGGTGGAATCTCAGGTCCGAGGCCCGCCACGAGCTGCTGAATGTGTCGATACGTTCGATAAGCCACTTACGGGAGATTTTTCGGCGCCGTGAACGATTCTTAGAGGAGGTGCGATGAGACTGCGGCACTTCCAAGCCAGGATGGGGGAAGATGCCGTATCAGCCGTAGGGAAACTCAGAGACGGGAAGACAGAAGCTCACACAGAAGTTACAACAAATCAGTAGCGGAAGTAGGAAGCGACTTGGAATGGGAAGAGGCCCAAGAGTTTTCGGGTGATGAAGCGGGTGAAGTGGAGGCAGTGGCTCTTATCTGCTGGAATTGCAGGAAAGAGGGTCACAGGTACCACGACTGCGCGGGCAAGCGGAAAGTTTTCTGTTTTGGGTGCGGAGCACCAAATGTCTACAAGCCGTCGTGTCCGAAATGTCTAAGAATTCCGTTTCTTGCGCCGGGTCGTCCATTGCATCACGTTCCGTCAGGTGTGAACAAGGACAAGTAGGACATGAGTTCAGAGAAGAGTGTAGTAAAGCTAAGGTAGAGAGTAAGAATAGGTCAAGGAACACTAATAGGTTAAGGCAGTATTGGTAGTCAATGAACACGGTAGAAACGATAAGCTATAAGACCTAAGGCAAACGTCATTTTGCCGAGGTCAGATTGTTAGGAGAGGAAGTTCTAGGACTATTGGATACTGGTGCAGCAGTTAGCTGTATCGGAGGGAGTTTTGCGAGGAAAATCATAATAAGCGGGGTTGACTTCAAGTTCCGTTAGTCAGGAGTTGTCGGAATCCCAGCAAGTCAGTTTGAAGGCGGTAGTAGGACTATTTCCATTATTCGCCAAGTTAGGATTGGGCAAATCGTACTGGCAAATACCGTTGGATCCGGCTTCACGTGACAAGACCGAGTTTACGATTCCGGGGAAGCCAGTTTCAGTTTAAAGTTATGCCTTTCGGGTAATGAATGCATCGCAGACCATGACTCGACTCATGGACAAAGTGATTCCAGCCTCGTTGCGTAATGAGGTATTCGTGTACTTGGATGATCTGCTGGTCGTCTCCGATACCTTTTTGTCGCATCTGGCGGTTTTGACGACGGTAGCAGGGCCCATTCAGAAAGCAGGGCTAACCCGGAACATTGCGAAGAGTAAATTTTGCATGCGTTCTATTAAGTATTTGGGCCATGTGATCGGAGATGGCTTAATAAGGACAGACCCCGAGAAGATAGAAGCGATGGTAAATTACCCGGTTCCGCGGACGTTAAAGGCATGACTAGATGGTATAGCAAATTCATTAGCAATTATGCAGACGAGCAGTGGCGGGATTGGTGGCGTCCTGGTTCAGAAGACGGAAGGAGACAAGGGTGACGAGTATCCAATCGCTTTCGTCTCAAAAAAGTTGAGCAAGGCCCAAAGGACTTACTCCGTGACTGAGCAGGAATGCCTGGCCGCGATTATTTGTATCAAGGGATTCAGACCTTACGTAGAGGGGCATAAGTTCACGGTCATTACAGATCACGCGTCGCTAGGATGGCTCACGCTAGTAGATTGGGGCCTACAAGTTCCATATTGAGCATCGAAAGGGAAAACTTCACGTGGTTCCAGATGCGTTGTCTAGGGCTTAAGAAGGAGAATTAGATGAGGCAGTAGTTGCTGAGGTAGGAATGGATTATGAATCCCAACTCTTCGAGGCGGAGGAGTACAAGACCCTTCGGGATGCGGTCGAAGCCAACGGTGAGACGGTACCAGACTTGAAGGTGAATGGCAAGCAAGGTTGAGCAAGTCCGGGGTTTAGAGCTAGCGGAGAATTTCACATGGAAGTTATGGGTGCCAAAGGGAATGGTTCCCGAGATATTAAGAGAGGGCCATGACAGTCCCACAGCAGCGCACGGAGGGGTCCGGAAGACGCTCGAAAGAATTCGTCAAATGTACTACTGGCCAGGATTAGTTAATTAAGTAAAAGAGTATGTAGGCAAGTGCGAGGTCTGTAAGATGAACAAGGTACCTAATCAAGTAATGAGGCCATCGATGGGAAGGCTAGCAGAAAAACAGAGATTCTTTCAGCGAATTTATGTGGATTTCATGGGGCCGTATCCGAGATCCAAATGTTCCGCAACGCATCGAATAAGCTCTCGGCGAATGTAGTGGCAAAGTACATGAAGCAGGAGTTGTTCCACACATATGGAGTTCCGGAGACTGTGTTCTTAAATAATGGAACGCATATGGAATAATGGAAAATAATGGAATAATGGAACGGGTGCGGTGAGTTAGCCTACGTGGCAGCTCTATCGCTTAGTAGGACCCTATTCAGCTTTGGAGAGCTTTGACGATCTGGTAACAAGGGTAAAGCGTAGGTTGGAAAAGAGAAAGAAAGTTTGGCCGAGCAAGAAAAAGCATCGAGAAATTCAAGAAGGGCTGCACCGAAGTTTTACCCGCTGAGGGATCATCGCGCTGGAGGAGCTGGTGCAGGACCGGCAGTTATAGAAAAAGAAGGCCACAAGCGGCCATTTGCCGGTGTACGTGGAGCTGAGTTAAGGCAGGACGCGGGTCGCTGAAGCGAGGTGAGTCTGAGGTTAGGTCATGGTCGTGCGAGCTTGACGTAGATGTTGTCGTTTCATTAGGTCAAGGGTACAAGCGTACAAGCTAGATCCCTATTGGCAGCAAGGCGTGGTGCGAGCAACGCGCGCAGAGAGCTGCACCGTCGGCCAGAAGAAGCAAAGGGAGTGACAGTTGCGGCGTAAATCTCGCAATCCGAGAAGGGACCTCGAAACCAAGTTTAGAGCCAGGAATACAGTGAGCTCGACCGGAGCTGAAGCAGCAGGTGCGTTCGCGGCGCCTTAAGGGGCGCTCCGAACTTGTAGGCTCGGATAGGGTTCGGTCCTAACCTCTCAGGAGTCGCCGTGAAGTAGGCGCCATCCTGTAGGAGCAGAAGCGGGAGCGGAGCGCTTGCGGCGCTTTCAAGGAGCGCTCCATTGTTCGGAGGAGTAGCCGTGGATTAGTCGTCGGCCATAGGACAGGAAGCAGGGACAGGGCGCTTGCGGTGCTTTTAAGAAGCGCTCTGTTGATCAAGGGAGCGGGTAGACTCGTCCGATTGATGGCCTAACGGTGCCGAAAGCGGAGAAAAGGAAGTAGTGTCCGGAGATTTCAAGCTAGAGCGCTGCTGCTGGCTGAGTGTTTTGTGTTGGCATTGTTAACGGGATAGGCGAGAGTCCTCCCAATATGTATATTTTCTTTTCCAGCCTCGAGTAGTGGAAGCGCTTCAACGACTCGTCGCGGATATAAAAAGTGAGTAATCTTCAATCTATGCCAAGCCAGCTGAAGTGATGCGGAATTCTCCGATTAATATTTTTCCACGTCAACCACCTTGTTGCTTTGAAAAGAAATAATAAGAAAAAGGAAAATCGAACATGGTCCAACTCCGCACGCAGACTTCGTAGTGGAGCACTTTTAGCAATAAAAATCTTATACAATGAAATTGAGCGCGCTTCCACAAATCCTATCGAATTGTTCAAGCATTGAACACGATAAAAATTCCAAACATAGAATGTAGGAGATCGGACCCATGTGAATAAGTGATTAACAGCATGGTTTGAAAGACGATCTCCTGCCGTCTTACCAAATATTTATGTGGTGCACTTGAAGCACTTAAGAAAGGGTCACATACCATGTCAGCGTGCAGTCCGTTGATAAGTAGTTTTAAATAGATTTAAGATTTTCATGTATCTTTCTTGTAAGAGAAGTGTGTGAAATAGAAACAGTTTTAAAAAGGAACTCATTGGAGTATCACGAGTATTTACGGGGCTCCTCTTAACATTTGGTCCTTCGAGCCGGATCACTTGATAAGAGGAGCCCCTATACTAATAAGGTTTCATTTGAAAACTCATTGGAGTACACCTTTATATAAGGGGCTCCTCTTAACATTGGTCCTTCGAGGCACCCTGACGTTTTCCCCCGTGTGGTAAGAGACTCAGGTTTAAAAAACTGGCACCTAGAAGTGGCTGCAGAAAAATTAAAAATTCTCAGCTCAAGGTAGCTAAAAAATAAGGCTGCGATCTGAGTAAAAAAGAGCTCAGTTTAAAAATCGTAGTCCTCTGTTGTTTCCCCCCAAGAGGTAAGGAACACAGAAAATAAAACAATAAAAATGCCAATGAGCATTAAATAAGGCTTCGATCTGGCCCAAAAAGAGACCAGTTTAAAATCGTAGTCAGAAAAAAAAACTGTTGTTTCCCCCCAAGAGGTAAGGAACACAGAAAATTAAATTATAAAAGTGCCAATAGGCATAAAATAAGGCTGCGATCTGGGCAAAAAAGATCCCAGTTTAAAATCGTAGTCAGAAAAAAAAAACTTTCGTTTCCCCCCAAGAGGTAAGGAACACAGAAAATTAAATTATAAAAGTGCCAATAGGCATAAAATAAGGCTGCGATCTGGGCAAAGAAGATCCCAGTTTAAAATCGTAGTCGTGAAAAAAAAAACAAAACTGTCGTTTCCCCCAATAGGTAAGGAACACAGAAAGTAAAATTGTGTAAATGCCAATGAGCATAAAATAAGGGTGCGATCTGGGCAAAAAAGAGCCCAGTTTAAAATCGTTCCTTTCTATGGTATTTTTTCCGGGACAGCACCGGAATAAATAACATATGAAACTATAAAAAATAAAATTATAAAGGTGTTGGCGTATCCGAGGCCCTACATCGAAAAATTTAAAAAACATCAGCCAATGCAGCAGTGAGCACCCCAGCAAAAGCAACATCAGTCACAGCAGCAGCAGCACCCCAAGCAGAAGCAACATCCGAGCGACAGCAACATCAGGAGCAACAGCAGCCAAAGCAACAACGGAAACAAAAGCATCGGCAAGAGCAGCAAAACAACATCAGCAATTATAGTCATCGGCAAGTTTTGTTTTCTTTTTGGTTTTATAACTTCAATTTAATTTAAAAAAAAAAAAACTTTATTAAAAAAAAAAAAAAATAGCAAACAAAATAAGTAAAAATTACAGTCCACTAAAAAATCGAATAAATAAAAATTTTCAAGATGTCCACTAAAATCAAAAAATTAAAAAAATATATATAATATTACAGTCCACTAAGAAATCGAACAGAAATAATAATTAATTTAAAAATGTAAACACAAGTCAAGCACTTTTGTGGCCCCTTGCAGGATGTTCAAACATTAAGTTGAACATGGGAGCTAATAAAATAACTTAAACAATGTTAAAATATTTAAAAATATGTAATAGAATGATATAATTAACGACATATTGTCATCGAACAATTATAATAATAATAGTTTTCTAATATTGAAGAAAACAAATTTAAAAATTTCCAAAATTTCCAAAATGTACACCTTTTTTGTGGCCCTTTGCAGAATGTTCAAGCATTGAACACGATAAAAATTCCAAACATAGAATGTAGGAGATCGGACCCATGTGAATAAGTGATTAACAGCATGGTTTGAAAGACGATCTCCTGCAGTCTAACCAAATATTTATGTGGTGCACTTGAAGCACTTAAGAAAGGGTCACATACCATGTCAGCGTGCAGTCCGTTGATAAGTAGTTTTAAATAGATTTAAGATTTTCATGTATCTTTCTTGTAAGAGAAGTGTGTGAAATAAAAACAGTTTTAAAAAGGAACTCATTGGAGTATCACGAGTATTTACGGGGCTCCTCTTAACATTTGGTCCTTCGAGCCGGATCACTTGATAAGAGAGCCCCTATACTAATAAGGTTTCATTTGAAAACTCATTGGAGTACACCTTTACATAAGGGGCTCCTCTTAACACGAATTGAATATACATTAAGTTCGTAAATCTTTAGCAATCAGATATTGTTAAGCGTAGTAAGAAGGAATATATATTGAAGTATTCAGGAAGCTAGAATAAGGACGTTATTTAGAGATTTAAGGAATTTCTTTAAGGAATAAATATGAAGTTTATAATGGAGTGAGACAAAACATATTTCGCCTCGTTTGATTTGCCACCGCCCTGCCGCCAGCCTATGCCATGTACCTTCTTAGGGATCCCCGAAGGATTCTGATATACACCGTTCTAAGGAGCCCGAGTTTGACCTATTCGATTCGTGAGATCACGCACGCATCTTTATCGAAATAATTTATGATTCCCGAGGCAGCATCAAGGGGAGAGGAGGGGGATGTTTCAGAACCCGCCCATTAGCCGAAGAGATCTGGCCGGACACCGCATGCAACCCTTTCTCTCATACGATACCTCCAGCGATGCCACTTCACTGTTCGTTACAGGAGCTTAGGGCATCCACAAGTGCATTCCACCGGACCCTATTCTGCGCTGTTCTTTTTGCCAAGTCCCAGGCTTTGTTATTGTCAAAGAGTTCGCGTAATGTTGATCGGCGCCAGGTTAGCTTGGGGCGTCCCACTCTTCTGCTTCCTTGCGGGTTCCACTCTAAGGCCATCCTAGCTATGCTGTCTCGTTCTTTCGTTTCCAATTCGTGTCCAATTCGGAGGGTCATCGTCGGGTTTGGGGGGTGATTGTTTTCTGATTTTGTGTTTGTTTCTGTAATCGTTATTTTTCTTTCGATCCGGTGATTAGCCGAGTGCAACCTATCTCAGAAGTGGGGCTGCCACCTAACGACATCTGGGATTGCCGGTTTTTCGGGTTTCATGCACATAATTATAAATAGAAAAAATCCAACGAGAACTTTTACTATTTACATCATATGCGCGAGCGCCAAAAAACTTGAGAGCGGAGGCTATTGGAGCTGGTACAGCAAACCGGGAAAGGATGCTGCGGAGAAGTGCAGAGTTGACCTTCAGAGGTGGAAGCGATGCATCTTAAGGTGAAGGCTGCGGCGCGGAATATGGATTATGGCGCTCGAGTCAGTAGAGGAAAGTTAGCGTGAGCTTGGAGGAGCTTAATTTCAGCGAGACAAAAGACTTTTTGAATCTTCGATCGCGAGCAAACGGTCCGAGAATGAGCAGACCAAACGAAAACAGAAAAAAGTGTTCTTCGACTGAGCGCGAGCCAAGTTTGTATACGAGCAACTCAATCGGTTGCTCTCAAACTTTTTGCTTAAAGTCTCAGTGACGAACACTTATTTTGAGACCGCACGAATCAACAAGGATAAATTCAACAAGGATGACGAAAATAGAAAAGCTCCGGTGGCTTATTTCATGCCTGCGGGAGGCAGCCTTGGAGACGGTGAGAGCTCTGGAAAGTACTGGCGCGAACTACGATGTGGCCTGTGAGGAGATTAGATCTCCCACACGCCAAAGCAGGTAGCAAGAGGGGCAGCAGCAGGGGGGAATAAGCAAGTCAGCACTACAGCGTCGGTTGGGCCAGCGCTGCTGTGTTTAGAAAAACGAAAAGGGAGAAAGGCATCAAGGGCAGACGGCGTGCGGGGGCAGCAGCGGGGGCGGGGGAGCCGGCACGGCGGCGCGCACGGAAGAAGGCGAAAGAGGAATCACCGTGGAACGTAACGGTCCCGGCCGGGCCTCCGTGGCCGCGCTCGAAGGTCATAGGAAACAGCGGGGACGCCGGGGAGAAAAGCGGCCGGCGGCTGCGCAGCTGTGTTTAGAAAATGCACAAAACACAGAAATGCATTAAGAATGACCAGGGGGGGATCGCGGGGTATCTGGACGAAGTCCGATGACCGGCACAAAAACAATGCTGGTCGGAGCCCAAGCAGGGCAATCGGGGAAGGGACAATAAAGAAAGCCCGCCGATAGAAAGACGGCGGGATTGGAGAAAGCTAACGGAGAAAGCATAGCTTGCAAATAACTGTTAACCGATTCGAGCGGTCTCAAAATAAGTGTTTGTCACTGAGACTTTGAGCAAAAAGTCTGAGAGCAACCGATTGAGTTGCTCGTATACAAATTTTGCTCGCGCTCAGTCAAAGCACACTTTTTTCTGTTTTCGTTTGGTCTGCTCATTCTAGGACCGTTTGCTTGCGTTCGACGATTAAAAAAGTATTTTGTGCATGTATGTGTGTATGTGAAGTTTAGTGGGCTCAACTTGTCAATTTGCTTTGTAAATCTCTCGTGTAAGCAGTGATTCATCAAATTTATTGAAAATGGGACGAGAACTTAATAAAAAAAGCATCAATTTTTTATATTTAACAAAATGGACAACAAAGTTGTCCAAAGTTTAGTTGTTAAGCTTAACTCAAAATAAATGAATTTAAAAGGCAACTATTCGTTTTTTAACTAAAATAATCAATATATATGTTTGAAATTGGAAAATTCACGTTTAAAATTTTAATAAGTTTTTTCGTCAAATTTCATGTACCATGTGCCACTGTGCAGCAAAACGAAAACAAATTATTGAAAAGACTTTTTGCGCTGACTTTTTCAGTCAATCGGTCTTTTACTGAGTCTCTCTGTGCGAGTGTCACTCAAATCTCTCATTGAGCGATGTTCGGTAGATGAGAGATTCATTATTTGCTCATTGTAATTCGTTCAACAGAAAACCGAAGCAAAACAAATCAAAGCCTGCTGCTCAGAGAGGAACCGAAACGGCATGCTTTGTATCGGTTGCTCTCGTAAACAGAGCGTAAGCAAAAAAAGGTTAACAGTTATTTGCAAGCTATGGGAGAAAGTTAATGAGTGGAGGATTAACGGCAGAAGGTAGATTTGCAAGGATTAACGGGCGCCTCTGGCACTATATAAGGAGGGCCCATGGATCAAATCGGGACAGAGTCTTCTAGGGAAGCTGGAAGAGTTGAGTGAAAGACACCACGTGGGTCTGACATTCAAGTAGGAAAGTTTCCTTAGAGGAATTAGGAGCACAGGCTGAAGGACCCCCCGTGGGTAAGTCCGACAGTCTTAAGTGCGGGCTTTTAAGCGAGTGAGCAAGGGTCTTCGATTAATAGCTTAAGTCCGGCGGCGGTAAGCGAGTCGAGCAAGGAGCATGGTGAAAGGATCAAGGATCCGCGGCAAAGCTGAGGCCCAAGGGTAAACGAGTCGGGTGGAGTTATTCCCGGACACAACAGGTATCCTGGTGTAGTAGCAGCAACGACGGATCAGCCTGGCGTACGCCTTGCCTGCTCCTGACCGTTCGATCCAGGTGTGATCCTGTAACGCGAGGGATAGCCAGCTCGGGAACTCAAGCCCAACAGTAAAACCACGCAGGGACACCCCGGGAAAGTCAAGAGAATCCTGATCCAGGCGCTGGATCGTATTCACAGCGTATCACCTGGAGTCAAAGGAGACGCGACGCCCAAACCTCTGGCCTACCATACATCCTGCGGGGCGTAGCCTGCGGGGCGTAGTTTGGAGGCGAGTGGCGAACGCGACCGGGGGCGTGTCCTGTGCGGTAGGTAGGCTCTTCGTGCCCTGATCCGGCCGCTAAGCAGCGAGGAGCATATCCTGCCCGGCGTATGCCTGGGAGGTGAGCCACTCGGTCTGTTAACACGGATTAGGTGCCGGCCACGGCGAAAGGGCAATCCCAGCGAGCCAAAGATTCCGAGGGTCCACGGCACCCCTAAAGGAGGAGCAGCAACAGAAGAGGCGACGACTAGGGAGCAGCATCGTCAGAGGAGCAGCGACGAGGGAGCGATGGTGGCGGACGGGCAGCGGCAGCAGAAGATCAGCGCAGACAGACGGCAGCGAAAACAGGCCCCGCAACCAGAGTCCGTGAGTCCGAACGAAGGGAACCGTGAGCCGTTTCGGTGCCAGGAACCAAGACCACACGACCTGTCGGGCCCAAGCTTTGGGAGGGCGTGTGAATTGGCACCAACCCGGAGCGGCGATCGGGGATCGACGATAGGGCGAGCGGTCGGTCGGCTGAGCCGAACAGCCGGTAAGATTCTCTTATTTTGTAAAGTAAAGACAATAAAAGGGATTTGATTGAAACGAAGCATTCCGTGTTATTTCTGGGCTCGGGCAATCACGTCGAATCTATAAATTCGGTGGAACGTACCCTCAAAGCAAAAACAGTTCGTTACAAGGTGGCTCGTAAAAATGTATAAAAGAGATGCCAGTTAATAAAAAAGTTAACGTATGCACAGCGTATCACCTGGAGTCAAAGGAGACGCGACGCCCAAACCTCTGGCCTACCATAGATCCTGCGGGGCGTAGGCACGCAGGTGTTTGGAGGCGAGTGGGGAACGCGACCGGGGGCGAGTGCTGTGCGGTAGGTAGGCCCTTCGTGCTCTGGTCCGGCCGCTAAGCAGCGAGGAGCATATCCTGCCCGGCGTGGGAGGTGAGCCACTCGGCCTGTTAACACGAATTAGATGCCGGCCACGGCGAAAGGGCAAGTGCAGCGAGCCAAAGAGTCCGAAGGTCCACGGCACCCAAAAAGGAGAAGCGTCAACAGCAGAGGCGACGACGAGGGAGCGACGGCGACAACGAGGAAGCAGCAGCATCGACGAGGGAGCATCAGCGTCAGAGGAGCAGCGACGACGAGGGAGCGGCGGTGACGGACGAGCAGTGACAGCAGAAGACCAGCGCAGAAGACGGCAGCAACAACACAGGCCCCGCAACCGTGAGTCCGAACGAAGGGAACCGTGAGCCGTTTCGGTGCCAGGCACCAAGACCACACGGGCGGCCGGGCGCAAGCTTTGGGAGGGCGTGTGTATTGGCACCGGATCGGGGATCGACGGGAGGGCGAGCGGTCGGTCGGCTGAGCCAAACAGCCGGTGAGATTCTCTTATTCTTTGTAAAGTAAAGATAATAAAGGGGATTTGATTGAAACGAAGCATTCCGTGTTATTTCTGGGCTCGGGCAATAGAATCTATAGATTCGGTGGAACCTACCCTCAACCTCTGTGAGCTAGTCGCGGCATTTGTTGCGAACAAAGTATAGCAAAACAGTTCGTTACAGGCCCTTGACCTATCGCGCAATCGTTTTAGTAATCGGCGTTTAATATTTCAGTCTCACATTAATGAGATTCTGCAGCTTCGTGTGGTCGCGTCAGGGTCTGTTGCTACTTCAGAACTCTCATGAGTTCTGAATCATCTGCCGAGATCCATGGATGCTTGCTTATCCAGATTATCATCCAGATGTTGGATCCTGCTACAAAAGCCAAGGGGGAAGACTCTCGCCGGAAACAACGACAGCCTTCCATCTTGGGAGTCCATGGCACGATTCTTAGAGCAAAGGTGCCGGACTATCGAAAGCGTTGACTTTTCTTTGGCTGGTATTCACCAGCTAACCAAGTGGGCCATGGTAGATCGTCCAATAACCTATCTTGGAGAATGGTTATTAACGCTAGTCCTGCTCTATGCGCCCTTCTAGTCCAAAGTTTAGTGCTTTGCCAATTGACTTAATGTTTTGTTTGCCTAGAGGATGGCCATTTCGGTCGCGGATGCTCAGCTTCCCGCTGCTCTACGTGCAATCACCATTTGATGTTGCACCCTTGCGGGCAGGTTTCACCTTATTTTTTTTTATTTTTTGACCTGTTGTCGATTGGTCAAATCCCGTTAGGTTAAGGGCTTTGGACGCGGTGGACTATCGTTATCAGCAATTATTCTTGTCTTTTGGTCTCCCAGTTTCGCATGCGTTTTATTGTTATTGGGGAGCTTTGGTAGAGCTTCTGCGCAAGCTCTTATTTATGCGTTTGTTGTTGGAACGGCATTGATTGGAACGGCATATTTAATATTATGGTTCTATTAAACCCAAATAAAACATCGAAAATCTGATTTAAAACGAGTCTTTTTATTTGGATGCTGTTAAAAATTAGTAATAACATAACTGTTGAGCTATTAATAGTTTTTAATAGCAACCGAATAACTATACGCGTTTCAAATTATAGTTTCAATATATTTATTTTGGGCTCAATTTAACCCTAATACAAGCGGCTCCAATAAACTCCAAATCACAACAAACGCCAAAACAAGAGCTTGCGCAGAAGCTCAACTATAGCTCCCCAAAGCGCATACGCTACAAATGCCAATAAAGCGCATGCGAAACTGGGGACAAAACAGAGACGAAACATGCTGATAACAACAGCTGCAGCTTAGCATATTATAATTATTTTAGATGAATTCTTTGGTGGCTGCTTGGCCCAACATCCTCCCCCCATTGAAGGGTTAGCCTTCAATAACAATGTCGGAAGGGGCAGCAGTCACATTATTGCTGAGGTTGTTCCATGGGTTGTCCTCCCTACCACAGAGCGCCGACACATCCCGTGATAGTCCACCGTGGCCAGAAAACACCCAGCCAAATCGAGTGTTCTGAGCAATTGGGAGCCCGTGACCTAACTGGATTTGGCCAGCCGACAACAGGTCAAAGAATAAGCCGGCTCCAATCAGCAGGTCCACTCGCTGCGTTTTGTGGAAGTTGGGGTCAGCTAGGTCCATATTACCAGGAATCTTCCAGCCCGAAGCATCTATGTCCTGGCTGGGCTGATAGTCCGTTATATGTGAAGCCACAACAGCCTCAATTTCCACTGAATATGTGCTAAGGCGGGACTTCAAGCACACATTAACCGATGCTCCATCTGTTTCAAATCCAGCGCCGCCGAAACCGGCCACCGTTGTGGAGCATTTGGAGCGGCCAAGATGAAGTTCATTCGCCAGCCGCGACGAGATGAGATGTACTTGTGAACCGGAATCCAGTAACGCTCGGCAAGGCAGGAAGTCTCCAGATCGACCACGAACGAGTACATTTGCTGTTGGCAGGAGCACTAGCTCAGCATTGCGATCCTGGTTCATAACAGGGTTGATTGAGCGGGATGGGTTCGCACCAGCAACTGCACCGATGGGACGTGAGACTCGTGCGGGTGAAACCTGCCCGCGAGGGTGCAACAGAGTATGATGACGGTGATTGCACGTCGAGCAGCGGGAAGCTGAGCATCCCCGAGCGAGATGGCCATCCTCCAGACAAACAAAACAGCGAGCCAGACGCCGCACTTCGTCGTATCGTTCCTCAATTGGCAAAGCACTGAACTTTGGACAAGCTGAAAGCTCGTGCACCGAAACACCACACAGGGCGCATAGAACAGGACTGGCGTTAATAACCATGCACGAGGATCGGTTATTGGACGATCTACCTCGGCCTACTTGGTTAACTGGTGAATACGCCAAAGAAAAGTCAACGCTTTCGAGAGTCCGGCACCTTTGCTCTAAGAATCGTGCCATAGACTCCCAAGATGGAAGGCTGTCATCAGTGCTTCCTGCCAGAGAGTCTTCCCATTTGGCCTTTGTAGCGGGGTCCAGCTTTTGGAAGAGGATCTGGATGAGGAGGCACCCTTGAATTTCGGCCGACGTCCCGGAACTCATGAGGGCCCGCATATGTCCATTGAATCGGTCGGATAACTCCCGAAGAGTAGCAACGGATCCCGGCTCAACCACCCTTAGCTGCAGGATCTCGTTGATGTGAGCCTGGAAGATTAACCGACGGTTGCTGAAACGGTTGCGCAAAAGGTCAAGGGCAACATCATAGTTAGCGTCGGTAATCTCTAGCGCCCTCACAGTCTCCAGGGCTGAGTCCCGCAGGCAGGAAATGAGCCACCTGAGCTTCTCCATCTTGGTCAAGTGCGGGTGACTGTCGATGGTTGTCCTAAATAGGGCGCAGAAATCCGGCCACTCGGCATAGCCGCCGCTGAATGTTGGCATCGGCAACGGTGGCAAGGAGGGGGCTGGTTTGTATGGCATTGGCGATACACTGGCACCGTCGAGAAGTGTGGAGTGGGCAGCGATTCTCATGGAGCGCTTGGCAACCTCCACCTGAATTTCCACTTCCACATCAGTCGCCAGCTGCGAGAATCTCCAATACAAATCACTCCCGATCTCGCTAAAATTAAGCTCCTCCAATTCTTCTTGAAGCGCGGTGAACCGCTCACGCAAACGCTTCTCCACTGACTCCAGCGCCATAATAGTACAATCCTCAGTCCGCGCCGCAGCCTTCACTTTATGATGCAGCGCCTCCATCTCCTGGCAGGTGACCTCTGCTCTTCTCCGCAGCATCCTTTCCCGGTTCGCGGCAGCAGCTCCAATAGTCTCAGCTCCAGACTCCATTATTTGATTAAAATGCAACTTGTAACAACAACAAGGGCGTTTTCTTGGCACTTTTAATGTTGATCACAATAATCAACCGGGATGAGATCACGTCGGGGTCACCAAATGTTGAGCTATTAATAGTTTTTAATAGCAACCGAATAACTATACGCGTTTCAAATTATAGTTTCAATATATTTATTTTGGGCTCAATTTAACCCTAATACAAGCGGCTCCAATAAACTCCAAATCACAACAAACGCCAAAACAAGAGCTTGCGCAGAAGCTCAACTATAGCTCCCCAAAGCGCATACGCTACAAATGCCAATAAAGCGCATGCGAAACTGGGGACAAAACAGAGACGAAACATGCTGATAACAACAGCTGCAGCTTAGCATATTATAATTATTTTAGATGAATTCTTTGGTGGCTGCTTGGCCCAACAATAACAAAGACTTTCAGAATAATGCGCTCCCTGGTACTAGAATTTTATAAGTGCGAAAATGAGTGTTGTGCTATTAATAGTTTTAATAGCTGCCGAATAAATAGACGCGTTTTAAATCAGATTTTCAATACTTTTATTTGGTTTTAATTTAACCCTAATCTATGCTGCTTCAATCAATTCCAAATTACAACAAACGAAACCCAAGAGCTTGCGCAGAAGCTCTACCAAAGCTTTCCAAAGCACATACGCTACAAATAAGAATAAAGCGCATGCGAAACTGGAAGACAAAACAGAGAGAATACTTGCTGATAACAACAACTGCAGCTAAGCATTTCATGATTATTTTAAATGCATTTTTTTGGTGGCTGCTTGGCTAAACATCCTCCCCCCATAGAAGGGTGGGCCTTCAATAACACTGTGGGAAGGGGCAGCAGTCACATCATTGCAGTGGTTATTCCGTGGGTTGTCTTCCCTAGCATAGAGCGCCGACACATCCCACGATAGTTCACCTCGTCCAGAAAACACCCAACCAAATCGAGTATACTGAGCAATGGGGAGCCCGTGACCTAACTGGATTTGGCCAGCCAACAATAGGTCAAAGAATAAGCTGGCTCCAATCAGCAGGTCCACTCGCGTTTTGTGGAAGTTGGGGTCAGCTAGGTCCCTATTGTCAGGAATCTTCCAGCCCGAAGCATCTATGTCCTGGCAAGGCTGATAGTCCGTATTATGTAAAGCTAAAACAGCCTCAATTTCCACTAAATACGTGCATTTAGAGCGGCCAAGCAGTTGGCAGGAACACTAGCTCAGCATTAAGATCTGGTTCCTTACAAGGTTGATTGAGCGGGATGGGTTCGCAACAGAAACTTCACCGATGGAACCTGCCCGCGAGGCTGCAACAAAATATGATGACGGTGATTGCACGTTGGGCAGCGGGAAGCTCAGCATCCGTGAGCGAGATGGCCATCCTCTAGACAAACAAAGCAGCGAGCCAGATGCCGCACTTCGTCGTACCGTTCCTCAAAAGAGCAGGAAGGGCGTTAATAACCATGCACGAAGATCGGTTATTCGAAGATCTACCTCGGCCCACTTGGTTAGCTGGTGGATACGCCGCCAAAAAAAAGTCGACGCATTTAAGAGCTCCGAAAATCGTGAGCTCCGAAACCTTAGACTCCCAAGACGGAAGGCTGTCATTGTTTCCGGCGAGACTGTCTTCCCACTTGAATTTTGTGGCAGGATCCAACTTCTGCAGGATAATCTAGATAAGCAAGCATTCAAATTCATGGAAATGGAATAACACACTGGAATGGAATATTACACACTAATACAAAATCTACTATGTATTAAAAAAAATATAAATTGTTTGTTATTTTGATTTGATGATGATTTGTTATATTTATTGTATATTATATTATATTATATTATATTTATGTATATTACATTTATATTTATTTATTATGTTTATGTATATTACATTTATATTTATTTATTATATTTGATTTATTATATTTATTTATTTATTATATTTTATTTTTCTGATATTAGATTGAAATGTTCAATTAATAATCTTTATTTACAATCACTGAAATAATTCACCTTGGTAATTTTCGATACGTTCATGCAATGTTTCCATTTCTTGGGCCATTTCATCTCTTTCCTTTTCGGCTTTTGATTTCAGAATATAAGCTTCATCTAATTTAACATTTAATTTATTCATATCCAAGTTTAAGGAACTAATCATATTTGCTTTCAACATCATATCATGTTTTAAATCCGCCATCGAATTGTTCAACTTTATAATATCACTTCGTAAGCTATCTCTTTCACGTTGCAATGTCTCTTTGACGCGGCGAATGTCATCTGTTCGCCCGTTCGCATTTAAAACGTCCTTTTCAAGAGAATTAATATTGTTCCTTGAATAAAACAACAAAGAAAATATAAATCGTTAATTATTTATTTATAAGTAATTTTTTAATAACAGTTTTCAAAATTTCCAATTTTTTTCCCCCGCTACGCAAAATTTTATCTGCTCCATAACCTTTAGGGTCCACTGAACTAAAGTCCAAAACAAACATAGGTTCAATCACCCACAGTTTGAGTGGTATACCTAAGAGAATAAACTGATCAAATTTTACCATATATCCATATCAATTATGTAACCAATGTAATTCATTGACCATCATTGTTTTTAGTTTATATCATTTTTATAATTTATGTATACCATGTATATATTAATTATTTATATCAATTTAAAAATTTTTATCAAGAGGCTATTCCGGCCGCACGAAAGCCATTTTCCAATTTTCCATTTCCAAAGATATTTCTTTTTCTTATTGGAATCAGTATGTATCAGTATTAGTATGGTATGATCATACCATGTTTTAATTTTATATTTAAGGGAAAACTCGAAATAATTTTATTGAATTTATTATAGTTAGTTAAACAATATTTTCTTTATTTAAATAGGAGTTTTTAATCTTATAATATTTTCAAAAAGTCATGGCTTGGGGAAAAGTCATAGATGGATAAGTAAACTTTGGATGAGTATTCCAAAGATATGGTAACTGCAAGACGTTATTCTTTTTTTAATTGGCTTTCAAATGGCTTCGCAATCACTTAGCTTACATAATTCAATATATGGTGAAATTTGATCAGATGGAATTTATGTTTATTGTGTAGTTTAATTCAGGGGAGCCTATGAGTGGACATTTTTTTATGTCGGACTACATACATAAAAACACATATACATAAATACATATATAAAAATAAAAAAAAAATCAATAATTAGACCTCTTAGTTTCCTGTTAGATACAGTTAAGATAGATAATGTTAAGAAATATGAATCAACCAGATCATGCATAAGCACGAAACTGCGTCTGCGGCAGGTAGCTTTCACATTTTAGTAGGCACCGATATAAAAAATGACAATTACCAGAATCCGAGTTAAAATGACAAAACATTAATGAATGTTAACATTCACAAATGACACACTGGCATCCCAATAATCTTGCCAAGCCGATACAACACCCTCTATACACAGTCTTCAACACAATCAATGCATTTACTAAGCAGAATTCTCTGCATGTTCCTATGATAGAACTTATCTTAAAGATAAGTAGAACAAAATACGGCACAATGGCCAACCACACATCGACCGTTCGTTCTATGAAATCTATAGGATATAGTCGTCCGATCCTTATGAAATTTTGTAGAAAGTATATATTACCCAAATACAACATGTGTTGAAAGTTCCAACCCCTTAATTTATAAAACATCAAATTTATGGCAATCCTTATCTATTAGTTATATGGCAGCTATTAGATAAAGTCGACCGTTCCCAGACGTTCCGACTTAAATACTGCCTGTTCGTCCGTAGAGCGTTATGTGGCCACTACGTCAAACTTGAACTCGTGGGAATAACGGTAGGTCCCGGAGTCGTAGTCAAGGAATGTATGAATCTGACTAATTTACCTGGAGTCCCTTACCAAGGGACTGATTGGGTTTGGATGTGGGTAATTGAAGTCCTGGGCTGGTTTTCCTTAAGTACAGATGGTATGATGGTGCGGCTGATTCCTTATCGGCCGGTCCTACTTGTGGTCCGTTTCATGGGAGCAACACTTGAAATAGGTTTGGTAACGCGGGGTCTACTTGTGGTCCGTTTCACGGGAGCAACACTCGAAGTAGACTGGTATGCCGCAGGTTCTCCTTGTGGTCCGTTTCACGGGAGCAACACTCGAAGTAGGTTGGGTAACGCGGGGTCTACATGTGGTCCGTTTCACGGGAGCAACACTCGAAGTAGACTGTTATGCCGCGGGTTTTACTTGTGGTCGGTTTACACAGGACTCGAAGTAGGTTGGGTAACGCGGGGTCTACCTGTGGTCCGTTTCACGGGAGCAACACTCAAAGTAAACTGGTATGCCGCGAGTTCTACTTGTGGTCCGTTTACACAGGAGCCACTCGAAGTAGGTTCGATCATGAAGGTTCTACTGGTGGTCCGTTTACACTGGAGCCACGCGAAGTAGACAGCTTTCAGAGATTCCTATTTGTGAACCGTTTTACACAGGATCACTCGAAGTAGGTTGATTTTAAGTGCCGCAGTTCAGATACTGAGTAACGAGACGATTCACTCTGATTTCGCAACTATCTTTATTTCGCGCGGTTCCCACTGCATACGTACAGCCCACCTCCCGCCCAACCGACCGAGGGGCGCCTGCCGCATAACGTACGGCTCGAATCGCGGGAATAAATTGGAGTTAGTAAATATAAGTTTAAATAGAAGGATTCTAAAGAAAATGAGGAAGAATTAGTGTGCTCTTGAAGGTAATTTAAAATGGAGGTTTTCATATTTGACAGGGATGAAAGAGAAATAATATGATACAGACCATTATAGTTCGAACATAAAGGAGGGTAAGTTTATTAGTAGGAGTCTACTATTAAACGAAGGTAGGTGAAGATTTGCATCCCAGTTAAGTCCTCTGAGAGCAAATAATAATAAGTTCTTTTGTACGGATTCTATGCGGTCTTGATGAACACCGTATTGGGGACACCAGACACATGAACCGTACTCCAGTATCGGACGGACCAATATAAATAAGCTTTTAGTAATATAAGAGTCGTTAAATTCTTTAGCCCATCTTTTAATAAAACCGACAACACCTTTAGCCTTATTAACCTTTGAAGAAATATTGTCGGAAAATTTAAGTTTTATGTTTTTAAGTTTAAGTTTTCTAAAAGGACACCAAGCTCATTAACCTGAGTTTCTAAGGCAATCCCAGAGATATAGTACGAAGCCTGGTGAGGACTAGTACGATAAAAAGACATAAGTTTGCATTTTGATCCATTGAGTATTAAGTCATTAGCCAAAAACCATTTTTGAAAGTTATCAAGATCGGACTGGAGTCTGTTTTGGCCAGCGGGAACTTATATTGCAGACAAAGCTTAACATCGTCTGCGTATATTAGTACCAGCGCGTTCGTTAAGGATGGGGGCAAGCAATTTATAAAAAGAGTGAATAGTAATGGGCCAAGATGGCTTCCTTGAGGGACTCCAGATGTGGCACGGACTAAGCGTGAGTATTGATTTCTCTGCGTTCTTCCATTTAAATAGCTGGAGATCCACGTAATGAGGGGTTAAGAATCCCAAAAGATTTAGTTTACTCAACAAGAGTGAGTGATTAACTGAATCAAATGCTTTACTAAAGTCTGTGTAACTAACATCAGTTTGAAGTCCCTTTTGAAAGCCATCTAAAACAAAGGATGTCAACTCCAATAAATTAGTGGAGGTTGAGCGACGCTTAATGAAACCATGCTGACATTTAGAAATTATTAAAGAGCATAGGTGTTGCAAATGAGGAGTTATTAATTTTTCGAATAACTTTGGAATCGCCGACAATTTTGAGATGACTCTTTTTTTTTGCTTTTTTTGAGCATAGGAATTATGAAAGATTCCTTCCATTTAAAGGGGAAAATCGAAGATTCCAAAGATAAGTTAAAAAGTTTTTGAAGAGGTTTGCACAGAGCCCTAGCACGGTATTTTAGCACACAGCCTGGTACTCCGTCGGGGCATGGCGAATAAACTGGTTTTACCTTTTGAAGATCCAATAATAAATTGTTTTCAGAAAGAAATGGAACAAATATACGATTAGTTGGTTGAATGTTGTAAGCGTATGGCTGATCTGAAGTTTTAGGAGGTGAATACGTTGTTTGGAAAAATTTTGCGAATAAATCAGCAATGGCCTGATCTGAAGTCGCTGATAAATTTTTATACTTAAGTAGGAATGGAAAAGATAAGTATCTTGAGAAATCTATGCTGCTACAGGTTCTTTTATATTTATTTAAAAGCCTGTCTTTATCCGTTTTTATCTTATTAGATACGGGGGAAGGCTTGTGATTGACACCAGAATTGGTTTCAATTGAAACTTCAAGCGTAGGGTGGTATGGATCTTCAGAGGTTGAGAGGGGCAAAGCTCTGGAAAGTGTGGAACCATCTGGATGATGGTACAAACAAAACATAAGTCAAGAAGACGACCTAACGAATTTCTGACATGGTTGGTATGGCCTAGGGACAAGTCAAAGATGCCCGCCGTGAAATCATGATGGGTGGAAAGTGATAAGAAATTAACATTTTCAGTTATTGACCAATTGAGTTCTGGTAAATTAAAGTCGCCAAGAACTACCAGAAGGTCAATATCTGACATAAGATTGGTCAATATCTATCAGAAGGTCAATATCTGACAACAGACTGTAAAGCCGACAAGTGATGCCATTATGTAGGCGGCTCGGAAGATGGTAGAATGTAAGAACATGTAATAAACAACGATTGAGCAGACAATATGACTTTAACGCAAATGAATTCGAAATCACCAAACTCTGGTAACTTTACCTCTTCAGAAACGAAATTAGAGTCAATAGAAATTAAGACTCCTCCTCCTCTTTGCAGAGGTCGGTCACGTCTAAAAGTGGTGTACCTACTTGGAAAAACTTCGGAGCAAAATATCTCCGGCTTTAACCAGGTTTCAGTAAAGACTATAAAATGGGACGCAATTGGGTTTGGATGTGGGTAATTGAAGTCCTGGGCTGGTTTTCCTTAAGTACAGATGGTATGTGGTGCGGCTGATTCCTTATCGGCCGGTCCTACTTGTGGTCCGTTTCATGGGAGCAACACTTGAAATAGGTTTGGTAACGCGGGGTCTACTTGTGGTCCGTTTCACGGGAGCAACACTCGAAGTAGACTGGTATGCCGCAGGTTCTCCTTGTGGTCCGTTTCACGGGAGCAACACTCGAAGTAGGTTGGGTAACGCGGGGTCTACATGTGGTCCGTTTCACGGGAGCAACACTCGAAGTAGACTGTTATGCCGCGGGTTTTACTTGTGGTCGGTTTACACAGGACTCGAAGTAGGTTGGGTAACGCGGGGTCTACCTGTGGTCCGTTTCACGGGAGCAACACTCAAAGTAAACTGGTATGCCGCGAGTTCTACTTGTGGTCCGTTTACACAGGAGCCACTCGAAGTAGGTTCGATCATGAAGGTTCTACTGGTGGTCCGTTTACACTGGAGCCACGCGAAGTAGACAGCTTTCAGAGATTCCTATTTGTGAACCGTTTTACACAGGATCACTCGAAGTAGGTTGATTTTAAGTGCCGCAGTTCAGATACTGAGTAACGAGACGATTCACTCTGATTTCGCAACTATCTTTATTTCGCGCGGTTCCCACTGCATACGTACAGCCCACCTCCCGCCCAACCGACCGAGGGGCGCCTGCCGCATAACGTACGGCTCGAATCGCGGGAATAAATTGGAGTTAGTAAATATAAGTTTAAATAGAAGGATTCTAAAGAAAATGAGGAAGAATTAGTGTGCTCTTGAAGGTAATTTAAAATGGAGGTTTTCATATTTGACAGGGATGAAAGAGAAATAATATGATACAGACCATTATAGTTCGAACATAAAGGAGGGTAAGTTTATTAGTAGGAGTCTACTATTAAACGAAGGTAGGTGAAGATTTGCATCCCAGTTAAGTCCTCTGAGAGCAAATAATAATAAGTTCTTTTGTACGGATTCTATGCGGTCTTGATGAACACCGTATTGGGGACACCAGACACATGAACCGTACTCCAGTATCGGACGGACCAATATAAATAAGCTTTTAGTAATATAAGAGTCGTTAAATTCTTTAGCCCATCTTTTAATAAAACCGACAACACCTTTAGCCTTATTAACCTTTGAAGAAATATTGTCGGAAAATTTAAGTTTTATGTTTTTAAGTTTAAGTTTTCTAAAAGGACACCAAGCTCATTAACCTGAGTTTCTAAGGCAATCCCAGAGATATAGTACGAAGCCTGGTGAGGACTAGTACGATAAAAAGACATAAGTTTGCATTTTGATCCATTGAGTATTAAGTCATTAGCCAAAAACCATTTTTGAAAGTTATCAAGATCGGACTGGAGTCTGTTTTGGCCAGCGGGAACTTATATTGCAGACAAAGCTTAACATCGTCTGCGTATATTAGTACCAGCGCGTTCGTTAAGGATGGGGGCAAGCAATTTATAAAAAGAGTGAATAGTAATGGGCCAAGATGGCTTCCTTGAGGGACTCCAGATGTGGCACGGACTAAGCGTGAGTATTGATTTCTCTGCGTTCTTCCATTTAAATAGCTGGAGATCCACGTAATGAGGGGTTAAGAATCCCAAAAGATTTAGTTTACTCAACAAGAGTGAGTGATTAACTGAATCAAATGCTTTACTAAAGTCTGTGTAACTAACATCAGTTTGAAGTCCCTTTTGAAAGCCATCTAAAACAAAGGATGTCAACTCCAATAAATTAGTGGAGGTTGAGCGACGCTTAATGAAACCATGCTGACATTTAGAAATTATTAAAGAGCATAGGTGTTGCAAATGAGGAGTTATTAATTTTTCGAATAACTTTGGAATCGCCGACAATTTTGAGATGACTCTTTTTTTTTGCTTTTTTTGAGCATAGGAATTATGAAAGATTCCTTCCATTTAAAGGGGAAAATCGAAGATTCCAAAGATAAGTTAAAAAGTTTTTGAAGAGGTTTGCACAGAGCCCTAGCACGGTATTTTAGCACACAGCCTGGTACTCCGTCGGGGCATGGCGAATAAACTGGTTTTACCTTTTGAAGATCCAATAATAAATTGTTTTCAGAAAGAAATGGAACAAATATACGATTAGTTGGTTGAATGTTGTAAGCGTATGGCTGATCTGAAGTTTTAGGAGGTGAATACGTTGTTTGGAAAAATTTTGCGAATAAATCAGCAATGGCCTGATCTGAAGTCGCTGATAAATTTTTATACTTAAGTAGGAATGGAAAAGATAAGTATCTTGAGAAATCTATGCTGCTACAGGTTCTTTTATATTTATTTAAAAGCCTGTCTTTATCCGTTTTTATCTTATTAGATACGGGGGAAGGCTTGTGATTGACACCAGAATTGGTTTCAATTGAAACTTCAAGCGTAGGGTGGTATGGATCTTCAGAGGTTGAGAGGGGCAAAGCTCTGGAAAGTGTGGAACCATCTGGATGATGGTACAAACAAAACATAAGTCAAGAAGACGACCTAACGAATTTCTGACATGGTTGGTATGGCCTAGGGACAAGTCAAAGATGCCCGCCGTGAAATCATGATGGGTGGAAAGTGATAAGAAATTAACATTTTCAGTTATTGACCAATTGAGTTCTGGTAAATTAAAGTCGCCAAGAACTACCAGAAGGTCAATATCTGACATAAGATTGGTCAATATCTATCAGAAGGTCAATATCTGACAACAGACTGTAAAGCCGACAAGTGATGCCATTATGTAGGCGGCTCGGAAGATGGTAGAATGTAAGAACATGTAATAAACAACGATTGAGCAGACAATATGACTTTAACGCAAATGAATTCGAAATCACCAAACTCTGGTAACTTTACCTCTTCAGAAACGAAATTAGAGTCAATAGAAATTAAGACTCCTCCTCCTCTTTGCAGAGGTCGGTCACGTCTAAAAGTGGTGTACCTACTTGGAAAAACTTCGGAGCAAAATATCTCCGGCTTTAACCAGGTTTCAGTAAAGACTATAAAATGGGACGCAAAGATGTTAGTTTTTTGAAGAGTCGGATTGGACAGATGTTGGGAGCTTGACTCCAACAGGCTTCGAATTATTTCTCTTCACCTTACTCGGCTGATGTTCTTGTACAAATATGTCCTCTGGCCAGAAGCCAGGCGAACATAGCGTCACAAACATCGGCACTGGCACACATATCATGACATGCGTCTCGAGTAAGAGTATTTAAATTTCCTAATGTCTTCCACTCCAATAACGGCCTTGGTTTTGGCTTTGATATAAGCCGAGATATCAATCTCCGGGGTATCGGGGGCTAGCCGTGTGACAAATATTTGTCTAACAGGTGGTATTACCTGTAATGGTTTTGGTGCCACGGTCGGTAATACCACGGCGGGTTACCATTTCTAGTGGAAGCTATGGGGGTTAATTCTTGGGTATTCCTGGGAATCACTTGGAGTGATGCCATGCCTTTGCCTTGGAGGGCAAAGCAGACAAGTTATGCTCTGCTACGGTAAATTCGGTGCTGACTTTTCATTTACCGTCCCTGCTCTTGGAGGGAGCTAGGGAAATGAGCGGCTGCATTATTGCGGGAGGATCCAGCTGTCCCGCGATCTCTGGAGCTGCAACTTCCCTTGTAGCAGATTTTTTTTGCTTAGGAGATTCATTCAACAGCTGAAGGCTATTGAATTGAACATCCAGCGCACTGAGTTGATCGTTGATTTTGTGGTCCGTTTCATGGGACTACTTGTGGTCCGTTTCATGGGAGCAACACTTGAAATAGGTTTGGTAACGCGGGGTCTACTTGTGGTCCGTTTCACGGGAGCAACACTCGAAGTAGACTGGTATGCCGCAGGTTCTCCTTGTGGTCCGTTTCACGGGAGCAACACTCGAAGTAGGTTGGGTAACGCGGGGTCTACATGTGGTCCGTTTCACGGGAGCAACACTCGAAGTAGACTGTTATGCCGCGGGTTTTACTTGTGGTCGGTTTACACAGGACTCGAAGTAGGTTGGGTAACGCGGGGTCTACCTGTGGTCCGTTTCACGGGAGCAACACTCAAAGTAAACTGGTATGCCGCGAGTTCTACTTGTGGTCCGTTTACACAGGAGCCACTCGAAGTAGGTTCGATCATGAAGGTTCTACTGGTGGTCCGTTTACACTGGAGCCACGCGAAGTAGACAGCTTTCAGAGATTCCTATTTGTGAACCGTTTTACACAGGATCACTCGAAGTAGGTTGATTTTAAGTGCCGCAGTTCAGATACTGAGTAACGAGACGATTCACTCTGATTTCGCAACTATCTTTATTTCGCGCGGTTCCCACTGCATACGTACAGCCCACCTCCCGCCCAACCGACCGAGGGGCGCCTGCCGCATAACGTACGGCTCGAATCGCGGGAATAAATTGGAGTTAGTAAATATAAGTTTAAATAGAAGGATTCTAAAGAAAATGAGGAAGAATTAGTGTGCTCTTGAAGGTAATTTAAAATGGAGGTTTTCATATTTGACAGGGATGAAAGAGAAATAATATGATACAGACCATTATAGTTCGAACATAAAGGAGGGTAAGTTTATTAGTAGGAGTCTACTATTAAACGAAGGTAGGTGAAGATTTGCATCCCAGTTAAGTCCTCTGAGAGCAAATAATAATAAGTTCTTTTGTACGGATTCTATGCGGTCTTGATGAACACCGTATTGGGGACACCAGACACATGAACCGTACTCCAGTATCGGACGGACCAATATAAATAAGCTTTTAGTAATATAAGAGTCGTTAAATTCTTTAGCCCATCTTTTAATAAAACCGACAACACCTTTAGCCTTATTAACCTTTGAAGAAATATTGTCGGAAAATTTAAGTTTTATGTTTTTAAGTTTAAGTTTTCTAAAAGGACACCAAGCTCATTAACCTGAGTTTCTAAGGCAATCCCAGAGATATAGTACGAAGCCTGGTGAGGACTAGTACGATAAAAAGACATAAGTTTGCATTTTGATCCATTGAGTATTAAGTCATTAGCCAAAAACCATTTTTGAAAGTTATCAAGATCGGACTGGAGTCTGTTTTGGCCAGCGGGAACTTATATTGCAGACAAAGCTTAACATCGTCTGCGTATATTAGTACCAGCGCGTTCGTTAAGGATGGGGGCAAGCAATTTATAAAAAGAGTGAATAGTAATGGGCCAAGATGGCTTCCTTGAGGGACTCCAGATGTGGCACGGACTAAGCGTGAGTATTGATTTCTCTGCGTTCTTCCATTGTGTTCTTCCATTCTTCCATTCTTCCTTGTAGCAGATTTTTTTTGCTTAGGAGATTCATTCAACAGCTGAAGGCTATTGAATTGAACATCCAGCGCACTGAGTTGATCGTTGATTTTTCGGAAACCAACGATCAAATCTTTAAACCCACTCTTGGTCTGTCGCATGAATGATCTTATTTCATCTTGGACAGCCCGGCACCCACTGCAGCAATAATAGAGGCCAACACGGCGGGATATGGCATCCGAGACAGATGCAGTAAGGCCAGCACATTTGGCATGTGAGACACTTTCGCACAGCCAACAATAGATGCTGGCCTGGGACGAAGATATAAGCTTATTGCACGATTTTAATGAGCAGACAACATTGTATTCCATTTTAAAATATTAAAAATTAGCAAAAATTAATTTATAATTTTTTAAATTTTGTATTATTTTTTTATTTTAAATAAATTAGACTTCAACTAGAGGTGGAGAACTATCGATGGCGCTATCGACACTATCGATGGTTGTCCGCTATCGATCCGCAATCGATAGTGTCAGACACGTTCGATAGTGACCCAACCATTAGCATTGAAAAATTTGGTGTAAAATTGACGGCAATTAAAATGGAACTATTAAATATGGATCGCTTTTTAAAAAAAGGTGTGCTTAATGTATTCTACATAAGTATTTTGATGGCGAATTTAAGGTATACGTCGGAGGTCCGCAAAGCCTATTGCGCCAAGTCCATAAAAGCAAGACTGCGATTGCACCAGCACAGACTCTGAAAAGGATTTTGTTCCCAATAAGCAGGGTAACTCAAAAAGGAGTAAGATTTCACATGTTTGGAAATATTTCAAAAATTCCGACGACCAAAAACTTGCCAAATGCCTTGACAAAAAATATGTTAATGCCGGACGATAGTATCGGTGACTATCGATGGCACTATCGACACTATCGAGGGTTTAAGAAAAACAATCGCCGGCTATCGATGGCGCCGACTATCGATAGTTCTCCACCTCTAACTTCAACCACTGTACCAACTAAGGTTAATAAAAGGTAGGTAGAGGAGGGAGTTAGTAAAGAGAGAGCTACGGGAGAGCGCAAGTGTAAAGAAATGCGCGCAAAAAGATAAGAGCAGAATTACCTGCAACAATTCAAAAGGCAGAGAATGAAAAAGAAGCAGAGCTATATTTGGATTGCGACATTTTTATTTTATTAAATGCTCACCCAAATATGGCACTGCACAAGCGCGTAGCGATACGGGTATGACTTTAATATTAAGTCACAATATTAGTATTAAAAACCAAAGGTTTAAATTAAGGTTTCAAACCCATGTTTGACAAGAATAGAATTTATCGCAAGCGCAAAAAATAATCACGACCGTTCGCTATGAAGTGAAGGAAGAGAGTGAGTAGAGTTTTTCAGAAGAACAATTCTTATATATGATGCTAAATTATACATAATTAAATCTAAGGAAGGTCAATTTTATGTATATTGCAACATGCTGATGCATATTGATTGGATCAAATTACTAATCGTCTAAGTGCCTATGTCGGGTCAAGCAGCCTCCAGAAAGTTTAGCCGGCAATAATTTATTGAATTTGTTTATCTTTTCTTTATATTTGTCTGTATTTGCGTCGCCCGCTCTCATGCATTCGATCGGCCACCTGCATCTGACGTCATGCGCTTTCGTTGTCTCGCTCTCTCGTGGTATTTCTCGCTCCCGCGTCTTTTATTCCTAATTCGGTCAACCCTACATTCATATGTCATATGTTCTATATATAAACCAAATCATTAAAATAAATTGTAATCATAAATAGAAATCGAAAAGTCCTTGTTTTTTATTTTAGCTTAGATTTGGAAAATTAAAAAAATCTCCCGAAAACGCTCGGTATCTGAACATTGGTGAACTCACGTGATTGTGCTTGGGAAAATAATTTGCTAAATTTTGTCCCATTGAAAATTTGAGTTGCACGGTTTAAAATATATAAACATAAACAAATTGAATTATTAAAAAGCAATATTCGGGTTGTGATTTTTGCGCGCAATATTAACATCTGTTGACATACATACATACGCTGTTTGCAGAGCGCTACAATCACTCATACATATATTACGCCGTTGTATAAAAGTTGCACGGTGGGTCGTGAGCTAACAATAAATAAGCGAACTAAAATAAAATTTTTGACGGGCGAAATAAATCCGTTTTTCGATTGCGCCTCTTCTGGAAGGAAAGTATTCCTGAGCCAAAGTCAGTTGTCCTTTTCAAGGGCCGCCAAGGATTGCTTTAAAGAGGAAAGCAGTGGAGACATTTCCGGAGGCGATGATAAATGTGCGGCTTAGCGAATCGGAAGGCATCGTCGTGGATTTCAAGAGCACACACAAGGAGCGGTCCGATGTTGCAAAACTAAGGAGCGATCTACGCGTCAATTTCAACAATGCGGCGTGGGAGGAATGATTTATCCTGGACCAGGAGATTTTGCGGCGCTCCAGTTTGTTGCCGGCGTGTTCGACACTGATCAACCAATTTGGATGCGGCGTTCGGCCGAACTTTCCAGGCTTTTCCGCCATTGCCACTTCCCTCTTTTAGTGGAGGTTATGCGGAGTGGCTTGAATTCCGGTCACTGTTCTCGACCATTCATTAGTCGGGCCGAGAAGCTTCAGCGGTTGCGGACCTGTCTTCGTGAATCTGCCTTGGAGACTGTTCGATCGTTGGAGCTCACGGACAAAAACTTTGACGTCGCCTTGGATCTGCTAAACAAAAGGTTTAGTAATCGCAGGCTTATTTTTCAAGCTCATGTTAATGAGATAATAAAAGGGCCGTAGAATCCGCAGCGGCGACGAGGCTTCGCGAGCTTTCGGACAAGTTTAATTCGCATATGCGAGCCCTGGCAAGCATGGGCACAACATAGCCAATTGCTAGCTGCATCATAATCCAAGTGCTGTTGCAGAAAGTTGATGGTCCCACGCAGTCTAAGTGGAAGGAAATGCAAGCTGACTCGGATTCCTTGGATTCCAGTTCGCCAGTTTCCGCCACATCTGCTTCATTTTGGTGGCGATGCACTATCTTAAGGCCAACACCCTTCTCCCGAGGTTTCTACATCTAGCGACGCCGTTTCTTGTTCAGCGTCAATTCTCTCGTCGCTTAAGTTCGTTTTGGTGAAGTGGTGCTGCTAGCCACTGCCAATATTCTGGTTAGAAACCGCTCCGGAGTTCTACTGCCCTGCCGAGCTCTGCTCGATTCTGTCTCGCAGGTGCATCCAGTCACTTCAAAGCTGGCGGACCAGCTATAACTGCGGAAGATAAGGACTCCGGGGACTGTATCTGGTGTAGGAGGAGCAGTTTTTCCAATTTTTCATTGGACGTCAGCTCTTGGAAAATTCCCGCCGATGCGGATCCTCATTTTTACCAGTCTCAGCCAGTTGATTTGCTATTTGGAGCTGGATTATTTTACGAGTGGCTTTATGTGGGGAAAATTCATATGTCTCCTGGTTTGCCCTCCATCCCAAAAACTCGGCTCGGTTGGATTGTTTGTTCAGGCGGAGGTCCAGACAATGGTAAAGTCCTCGTGGCAGCTGAGCAGTAAGAGTTGCTTGCCCAGCCTCAGTCGGAGCCGGTGATAGTGGAGTCTCATCGCAGTTGTGTTTCCAAGACAAAGAAGAAGCGCTTAGCAAGAAGGAGAAGTATTACAGACACCGTCGTTACGTCGAACAGCGCACGGAGAAGCGTATGGCCGGGATCTGCACAGTGGCGGCATCAGGAGCTACAAGGCGGGCATTATGTTGAAAGCTCATCTTCCAACAGGGGGAGGATGTCGGGTCAAGCAGCCGCCGGAAAGTTTGGCCGTCAATTTATTGAATTTGTTTATCTTTTCTTTATATTTGTCTCTATTTGTGCCGCCCGCTCTCGTGGGAACACGTTTTGGAACATTAAATAAAGCTCCCCAGTAACGCTCGGTTACTAAACAGCCTACAAAAAAAATAAGAATAAGTGCAAAGTTTCAATTCGATAGCTTTAAAACTTAGAGACTGGTTTGCGTAGAAACAGACAGACGGACTTGCTCATATCGACTCAGGAGGGGATCCTGATCAAAATTATATAATATGTACTTTATAGGGACGGAGATGTCTCATTCACTGTGTTCCTCACTTATGACCAAAATTATTATACCCCCTGAAAAAATATAAATAATGGTTTTGACCTCTTTGATACTGTTGGGTCTTTGGGGTGGGTTTAAGTTCTAAAAAGGGAAAAATACTGATATGTCAGCCTTTCAGTAGTTTTCATAATAGTGGCCAATATTTACTCGAGCATCGAACATGTGAGAGAATTGCCTAGATAAGTAATAAATAATATTTCTAAATTCTTTCAACGTCAGGCAAGACAAAATACGCCGCTCTAAAACTCCGTTCTATTCCAAGGTTAAAACATTCTTAGCTTGTCAATAGCTCTTAGACAATATAAACATTTTTTTGTACAAAGAATATCTCAGATATTAGAGACCTCAAACGAAAATGACTGACGTATGGTGCCGACATTACTAAATAGTAATGGCGACAAATACAATCGATGGTTTACGGTAAAAATCCTAAAATTATGCTTTACATGCCTGCTAAGAGGACATAAATGACATTAAAATTTGCAGTTATATAAAAAGTTATAGTTGTCATAAAGATTGTAAGTCGCATCGTCACACGGGTGCTTATATGTGAAGCACTGGCATTAGCTCTGTTGTATATACCGGGAAGCTTTGCTCAGTTTTCAACGTCCGAACGAGCAGAATAGATTTTAAATAAACATTTAGGTTGAAATTGATTAACTTTGGACCGGACAGCAAGAAGGCAGGGTTTGAAGGCATTCCCAAATTATTTAGTTTACTCCAAAGTTTTAAGCTTACTATTATTTAGTTTTCTTACCTGACCGCGTCTGTTTTTTGTTTGCAGTGCATAAGTCGAAACGGCCTGATTGATCGGATCTGCCATAACTGGCCAGAAGTCTTCTTAAACCTTATTTTGGATTCCAACTCTTTTGGTCACGTACTCTAGAAGAGGACAGCCTCTGTTTTATGTGCCACCAACTCTAGCCCCGAGTCCGACAGCCATGATGCACGTTATCGCATCGTTCAGCTTGGTCTCCACTTCCTTGGTTTCCTTGGCCACCTCTTCCACGGCGAGGTCGTCCGATGAGCTCGTGCGATTCGAGAACCGACTCTTCTCATATCTGTGTCGTTTCCGAGAGATAGTGGAAATTATCCGTTATAGGTTTGTTAATTTGCGTGTCTAATTTGCCGAGTTGAAGGCGTTGCGGGTTTTTAGTGTTACCATCGAGCAGTGCGTAGCTCTTAACTTCATCTTCCGAGACTGGCATGAAAGTTCCACGTCGCCAGCTATTAGTATTTCCCGCTTGAGCGGGGCCTAGGGTATTCCTGCCCTTTAATTTGCTTCCTGGCACACAGGCAGGAAGCCCTGAAACGTTGGATGTCCTGGTTCCACCAGTATCCAACTTTTTTTCTGCATGGTGTCCTCTGTCCGCAGGCAGCTGCTATTGCCCTCGATAGATCGTTTGGTGATCCCTCAGGGGATGATAATATGGAACAGTCGAGCGTCTGGAGAGCTGGAGAATAGGGAGGAATCAGGAGAGCTCCTGAATATGGGACACTTCCCACTTCCAGCCACGTGTCCGCCTTACTTTCTGTGTTACTGCATAACGCGCATTTGGGTTCCTCCAGTTTTTCTTCCTCCAGTTTCCTTTCTTAGGCAGGCAGCCTAATTATGGTTCTCTGCTTTCTCCCAAACGCCTTCTTTAAAAGGATGTCGGTAGCCGGCAATCCCGACGTTTTCACCAGCTTTCCAATTATATCTGCAACTTCTCTGCACACGATCCCTATATTGTGAGACAAAGAGCGCTCTTCCACCTGGTCCCCTATCGATTCAGAAAGCAGTTCTCTGAACCCAGCTGTGCCTTAGTTGGAGAAGAAGCTGTCCTTTCTTAGGTCTCCTAATCCTTGACACTGCCTCTCCCAGATCCTGCAGCTGGTTATCACGCTTCATCCGTCGCAGGATGTCGGCGTAGCTAGCCTCGATTTCACCGTAATAACCAATGCGTCCGGCTTCTGCTTGGGCGATGGGCTTTCGCTGATTCTTCTGCCCCTTTTTGGGAATTCTCTTACTTCTTTTGGTTGCAGAGGCCAATTCCATGGCTTGCCCTGGTTGCCTGGCTCTATTCCTCGCATGCGTTGCCGCATTGGTCCGGTTCTAACGAAGCAAGAATAAAAATGCAACAGTTATGGGAGCTAAAAATAGACTGAGACACTGCATTAGTCTCAGAGCTCACCCATCAATGGCATATGGATACATCAGAAGTAGCATCAGAAGCAGGGTCAATGGCGTATTTACTACCAAGTAACAATGCAGGCAGAATTTCCTCACGCTTATTATGTTCAAAAGCACGGGTCGCCCCAAAATTAAACAAACCTTACCACGCTTAGAAATCTGGGCGGCGGTATTAGCAGCTGATGTCCCTAAAAGAGTGAGAACCGGAACATGGTCTGATTCAGAGATACGAGGGTGGTCCGATAAGAACTTAGCCTTCAAAAGAAAAACCAAAATTTTGGAAAACTGGCGATTTATTTTCAAACATAATCTTCTGCTCCAACTTCTTTAACCCGTCTAAAAAAATTCGTTTTCTCGAGGTCTACAAAATAGACCTCTGTAGCAGCGACAACCTCCTCATTCGACGCAAGTTTCTGTAGTACGAGAGATTTTTTAAAGTTTGGAAACAATAAAAAGTCACACGGGGTCAAAACTGGTCGGAAGGGCGAAAGTATGAGCCGGTGCGTTGTCATGATAGCACTTTTTTGGGCGAATTGTCCCAATTAATAATTATTACCGTGACCGTTTTGCTCTTCTCCAGGTAGTCGATGTAGATTACACCTTGTGAATTCGAAGAAACCATGGTCACCCCCTTTCCGGCCGATGGTTAAGTCTTTGTGTTCTTCGGGGCAGGTTCGCTGGGAGAAGTCCACTGTTTCGACTGTTCCTTGATCTCTGGTGTGTACCAGTTGATCCATGTTTTGTTGACGGTCACGAAACCACGCAGATTGCGCTTAACCAGCGTCAATCACTGCTCTGAAGTGGTCTTACGGTTGCGTTTGTTGTCCGGAGCAAACGCGGCACCCATCGCGCCGACAGCTTTCTCATGCCCAAAAATTTCATGCAGGATATAACCTACGCGGTCTTTTGAGATGCCTACTGTCTCAGCTATCCCGCGCATCTTCAATCGGCGGTCTGCCAATATGGGATCGTGCATTTCCCCAGGACCACCTGGTCGTAGTAAATAAAAAACCGACGTATGACCACGTTGAACCAATTTTTGACGGTCGCCAGGAGAAGAGTCACCGTACACAGCATCCAAACGCTCTTTGATTTCGCAGCGCGATGTCCCTTACAAATAGAAGAATCGAATTACAGACCGACATTCCTCTTTCTTCATTTTTCTAAAATCCGCGGACACATCCGATTCCACACGCATAATTTCGACAGAAGCGAATTAATCACGAATTAATTATTAAAATGGATCAACGCCACTGCACCTTCTTGTACCAAAATGGTCCAGACAGATCCAGGATTGTGGAGACAAATGGCATCAACGGATAACCCTGCAGACATCCTTTCCTAAATGTGTACAGCAGCGCAATTAAGAGATTTAAAACTCTTGTACACATGACAACCGTTCTTGGCACAAATTCCAGAGTCCTGGACAAAATTCAATCAACAGGAACAACAGGAACGAAGATATTGAAAATAAGGAAGGAAACGGTCTGTTAAACCAAGCAGCCAAAGGCGAAACTATTTGAAAAAATTTATTAATTCTGAAACGTAGGAGCTGCTGAGGGTTTATCAGCAGTTTCTATTTTTGTTTGTTTCTCCCCCGTTCGCATGCGCTTTAGTGGTATTTGTAGCGCATGCGCTTTTCACACTAACTCATCTTGCATTTGTGTGCGATCATCCACTTCGCCTCTTGCCAACGAAATGATAAACAAATGCATTGTTCTGAGTCTCTTTTGCTAAACTTTTAATTACTTGTGGTTTTGAAATTGATTTAAGCGGCTGCGGTTTTAGGGATAGATTGAATTCAAAAATAAAATATTGGAAAGTTAACCGAGAACTCTGTCTATTTATTCGGCCGCTATTAAAAAATATTAAAAGCGCAACAATTTTGTGACCCCTACGTGATTTCATCCCGGTTGATTATTGTGATCAGCATTAAAAGTGACACTAAAACGCCTTTGTTTTTATTATCTCAAAGTTGAATTTCAACTAGATAATGGAGTCGGGAGCTGAAGCTACTGGATCTGCTGCGTCAACTAAGGAGAGGATGCTGCGAAGACGTGCAGAGGTGACTATAGACTATATAGGCTATATAGACTATAGCGATATCGGAAGCGATTTATATTGGCGGTTCTCTCAGCTGGATACGGACGTGCATGCGGGCTACGATATCCAGATGAAGATTTCCAAGCACTCCATGAGAGTTGCTGCGCACTCTACGCATTTGGAGCATAATACCAGTGGTGCGTATTATGCTCCAATACGGCAGCTTTTCGAGTGTCCGGATTTCTGCGCCCTATTTAGGACGACTATTGACAGTCAACCGCACTTGACCAAGATGGAGAAGCTTAGGTGGCTCATTTCATGCCTGTGGGACTCAACCCTGGAGACTGTGAGAAAGCTGGAGATTACTGAAGCTTACTATGATGTTGCCCTTGAACTTTTGCGCAACCGTTTCAGTTACCGACGATTTATCTTCCAGGTGGTTGAACCGGGATCCGTCGCAACTCTTCGATTTCCGATTCAATGGTCATATACGGGCCCTCATGATTTCGGAAGGGGCCATTGTATAACGCTACTTCCGTCCCCACTTCCGGTTTGGATCCGGCCAATGAATCTGTGGTTGCGACAATTCAGGTTCCTGCTGCTAATAAGCTTGTTACCCAAGATCGCTGCGCTGAAGTAATGTTCATGCCCACCGCCAAAATTATCGTCCGTGGCCGATCAGGAGCTTTGGTTCCGGCTCACAAGTTCATCTCATCAAATGACGGCTGGCCAGCCAACTTCAGCTTCATCGGACCAAATGCTTTGTAGCAGTGACTGGACTTGGGGAAGCTGAATTCACTATGGATGGAGCATCGGCTAATGGTTGCCTGAAGTAATGCCTATCCACGTATTCTGTGTGCATTGAGGCAGTTGTGGTTACTCACATCATAGAGCGTCAACCTGGCTTGAACATAGATGTCTCCAACGACAAAGTGGATCTTGCTGATCCAAACTTCACAGAGCTCAGCGTGTGGATTTGCTGATTGGAGCAAGCCTGTTTTTTGATCTGCTCTCAGTTGGGCAAATCCGGCTATGAGACGCCCTGCCTCTTATGCATAAGAAACCTTGTTTGGCCGCCTCATGTAAGATGATTCCTGCTGACTCCGCAAACTGTTTTGACGATCGCCTCGATTATCTTCTCCGCCAATTCTGGGAATTGGATACCTGCACTGCGCTTTTCGTTCAGGCTACTAAGGTGGAGCTCGATTGTGAAGCCCACTTCATCATGCACCACGTCCGTCTTGAGTCAGGTGCTTATTCAGTTCTTCAGGAGCATCGGCTAATGGTTGCCTGAAGTAATGCCTATCCACGTATTCTGTGTGCATTGAGGCAGTTGTGGTTTCTCATATCATAGAGCGTCAACCTGGCTTGAACATAGATGTCTCCAACGACAAAGTGGATCTTGCTGATCCAAACTTCACAGAGCTCAGCGTGTAGATTTGCTGATTGGAGCAAGCCTGTTTTTTGATCTGCTCTCAGTTGGGCAAATCCGGCTATGAGACGGCCTGCCTCTTATGCATAAGAAACCTTGTTTGGCCGCCTCATGTAAGATGATTCCTGCTGACGCCGCAAACTGTTTTGACGATCGCCTCGATTATCTTCTCCGCCAATTCTGGGAATTGGATACCTGCACTGCGCTTTTCGTTCAGGCTACTAAGGTGGAGCTCGATTGTGAAGCCCACTTCATCATGCACCACGTCCGTCTTGAGTCAGGTGCTTATTCAGTTCGCCTTTCAATCAAGCACCAGTCAATTGTGAGGTAAGTGCCAGTATATCCTTCCCCATCACAGCGTCCTGAAGGAAGACAGTTCCACTACTAAGCTGAGAGATGTATTTGATGGTTCGGCTGCTACATACAATGGTTGTTCCCTCAATGAAGTCCTGATGTCCGGCTCCGTAATTCAACCTAAGCTTTTTCATACCTTGCTTCGATTTCGGACTCACCTTGTGGGTTTGACTAAAGACATTTGCAAGATCTACCGCGGCGTAAGAGTCTTTCCAGATTATAGTTTGCTTCAGAGCATCCTCTGGAGAGATTCTGTCCATGATCCATCGATCCATCCATGAAGCTCGTTACCGTGACTTATGGCACAAAGCCAGCGTCATTTCTATCCGTTCACTCAATGCTAATCCGTTCACCAGCTGGTTAAGGATGAAGGTGCTTTTCCTGTTGGCTATCGTGGATTCTCCTACATGATTTTTATGTGGACAACCTCATATTTGGTGCCCCAACGAAGACCGAAGCGGCATCGACTCTGTTGAACAATGGGCATGAGATCCTACTGCTGCCCATCTGCTCTTTTCCTTTGAAGCCCTTCAGCGCGCCGCCAAACCAACCAGGAGATATATACTATATTCCGTCGCTCGGTTTTATGACCCAACCAGGGCAAAGAACTTATTGCAGAAGCTGGTTGCAATTCGGTTTTCATATTCTGCGACGGAAACTTAGATGCATATGGAGCTTGCTTATAGGTATTTTCGATCTAATTGTCTGCTGTTCAAAGACTCGAGTGGCACCCATAAAGACTCGAAAAATACCGAAGCTGCAACTATCTGGAACTAAGTTACTAGCAATACTGATGGCTGAAGTAGCTGATCTTGGAGCATCTAAAGGAGGATTATTATTGTTGATGTGACTCCTCGGTTGCCCTATCCTGGATTCAAGATTAACCTGCTCGATTTAACGTGTTTGTTTCTAATCGCGTCTCTTCCATACAGGAGCTTACCAAGGCAATAAAATGGCGTTATGTTCCTACTTCTTTTAACCCAGCCGATCTACTGTCAAGAGCTACTGAGCTATGAAACTCCCAGCTTTCTGCGCTGGATTTTGATGGACGTCATTCGATCATTCTTCCCAGTGTCCATCCCGTCACTTCGGCTATAGTGACTCACTTTCACGAGAAGAACCTGCATTCTGGCCCTCGGGCACTAATTGCGAAAATCCGTTCTCAACATTGGCCCATTGGGGGGAGGAAGACTGTTTCAAGGGTTTTGAACAAATGCAAACGCTGTTTTCGCGCAAAGCCTCGCCTATTGGAGCATGTCATGGCTGATCTTCCGACCAAGAGAGTTGAAGGATTCCAAAGTTTTGATGTCACAGGTGTGGATTTTTGCGGACCTTTGTTCTACGAGGCAGAGATTCGAAATAAGGGCCCTATCAAATGTTATGTGAGCGAAATCATCTGCTTCAATATGAAGGCAAACCATTTGGAGTTAGTCAAGGACCTTTTTTTAATGAGTGATATGTCCGCACCGGTATCAATTAAAAACGTTTATATTTTCCCTGAGATAACATGTTTGAAGGTTACAAATACATGTGACTGAGATTGATGCTGGAGACCTTATGGTTGTCTAGTTCTGAGTAAAGGTTCCTGTGAGTTTTTTGAATTACCTAGGGTCATTCTACCGTTGTTAATATTAAAGTTCCCTCCACAAGCGTTTCGTCTCCGGTAATTTGCACTATCGGCGGTGCCGCCATTGGCGCTTCAAGGAGCTTTCGCAAATTGCAACTTTCTGCGGTCTTACCTTTCTGGGATGTACTTGCCATTTTAACTTTTATTACATCGGATGTTTTACCGACAACGTTTCGTTGTATTTTCTGTATTATTCCATTTATTGTACCGTCACTCTGAACTTTCTAGAGTGTTGATCCAACTATTTTGGATTTTATTACCTCAACTGCAAAGTGTTCAGGAAATTTCTCTCAGGGCAGCTACCTCGTATGTCATTATGTTTTGTTTTGTATCTGTTATTCTGGTGGGTAATATAATCTAACTCTTCTTCTCAGAGTTCCGTTAATTTTATTTCCGCGGGAGTTGTCAGATCGTAAAGATCTTTTTCTTTAACATCCATTTCCTCGCTTGATTTGGATTCTTCGCCTTCCGTTGAATCTATTACGGGAAGAGGGCGAGGGAGAGGGCGACTCGAATAGGGTCCTAAATATCCTCACATGAGAGTAAATCCTACATGCCAGGAAATAAAAAAAGACAAATTCGTAGGATCGGTCAATATATCACTCCTTGATGTTCTAGGAGCTAACCATGGTAACCCTTCCTTGACCTGGATTTTTCTGAGTTAACTAAAATTTTCCCACGATCCGTTTGTTGGCAAGCGCTACTGAGGCGGGTTTAGGAAATTAGAAAATTTGAGTTTTAAGTGTTGTGCTATTAATAGTTTTTAATAGCAGCTTTTTAAATCAGTGTTTCAATATATTTATTTTGGGTTTAATTTAACCCTAATCTATGAGGCTCCAATCAACTCCAAATCACAACAATCGCAAAACCATGAGCTTGCGCAGAAGCTCAACCAAAGTTCCCCAAAGCGCATACGCTAAAAATAACAATAAAGCGCATGCGAAACTGGGAGACAAAACATAGACGAATGCATGCTGATAACAACAGCTGCAGCTTAGCATATTATAATTATTCTACATGGATTTTTTGGTGGCTGCTTGGCCCAACATCCTCCCCCCATTGAAGGAGGGCCTTCAATAACAATGTTGGAAGGGGCAGCAGTCACATTATTGCAGAGGTTATTCCGTGGGTTGTCCTCCCTAGCACAAAGCGCCGAAACATCCCGTGATAGTCCCCCGCGGCCAGAAAACACCCAGCCGGCTCCAATCAGCAGGTCCACTCGCTGCGTTTTGTGGAAGTTGGGGTCAGCTAGATCCACATTGCCCGGAATCTTCCAGCCCGAATCATGTATGTCCTAGCTAGGCTGATAGTCCGTTATATGTGAAGTTACAACAGCCTCAATTTCCACTGAATACGTGGCGGGACTTCAAGCACACATTAACGGATGCTCCATCCGTTTCAAACCCAGCGCCGCCGAAACCGGCCACCGTTGTGGAGCATTTGGAACGGCCAAGCTGAAGTTCATTCGGTAGCCGCGACGAGATGAGGTGCACTTGTGAACCGGAATCCAATAAAACTCGCTCCAGATCGACCACGAACGAGTACATTGGCTGTTGGCAGGAGCACTAGCTCAGCATTGCGATCCTGGTTCATAACAGGGTTGATTGAGCGTGATGGGTACGCAACAGTAACGGCACCGTTGGGACGGGAGACTCGTGCGGGTGAAATCTGGCCGCGAGGGTGCAACAAAATATGATGACGGTGAGCGAGATGGCCATCCTCCAGACAAACAAAACAGCGAGCCAGACGCCGCACTTCGTCGTACCATTCCTTAATTGTCAAAGCACTAAACTTTGAACAAGAAGGAAGCTCGTGCACCGAAATACCACACAGGGCGCATAGAGCAGGACGGGCGTTAATAACCATGCACGAAGGTCGGTTATTCGAAGATCTACCTCGGCCCACTTGGTTAGCTGGTGGATACGCCGCCAAAGAAAAATCGACGCATTCAAGAGTTATAATTATATTACATGCATTTTTTTGAGGCTGCTTGGCTCAACATAAATTAGTTTATTTATTCTTAAATGAACATGGTAAAAGTTTCTGTGTTTTTCTTGGTTTCTTTCCATCTATGATTTTGAGCAAAATTGAAAAAATCATACAAATATTTAAATTTGTGGTATAAGAATGGTTTAGATATATAAAAATTGGTTTTAAAAAAAAAACGAAATTCGTTAGAAATAGTATTTATCATCAAATAAAGGGTATAGATGGTGTTGAGCCAAGCAGCCAAAGGCGAAGCTATTTAAAATAATTCATATTCTAAATCTGAGGAGCAGCGGCGGGTTTATCAGCAGTTCTGTTTTTGTTTATTTCTCCCCCGTTCGCACGCGCTTTACTGGTATTTGCAGCGCATGCGCTTTTGGGAGCTTTTTTGTAGAGCTGCTGCACACTAGCACATCTTGCAAATGATAAAGAAATGCATTGTACGGAGTCTCTATTGATAATCTTTGACTTACTTTTATTTTTGGGACTGAATTGAGCTGCCACAAGTTTGGTTAGATTGAACCCTCGAATAAAAACATTGAAATTGGATTGTAATTGAATTGTGGCATCGTTTATTTATTTGTCCGCCATTAAAAAATATTCGAGCTACCTATCTGGGAGAACCAAACCTGTCTTCTTTAAAGATGTTACCTCGCGTTTAGTCTGCGCAACATATCTTTGGAATACTTATCCAAAGTTGAAATCTCCGATTTTCTACTTTAATTTTTGGTCTTCTATGATTTTTCCCCAAATATTTTTTTATAGAAGATTTGTATTTTCTTATTGAAATCAGTAGATCGTAACATGTTTTAATTTTTGATTTAGGGAAAAACTCGAAATAATTTTATTGAATTTATTGGTGGGTAACATGAATTTCGTCAATTCAATTGGAGTTCTTAATCTTATATTTTCAAAAAGTCATGGCTATCTAAAACTGGATCTTTGTTCAAAACGTATCTATTGCAGGTTCAGCTGTTTTGGTAAAGCTTCACAGAAATTGTAGATAGCCATGACTTTTTGAAAATATTAAATTAAAAACTCCACTTTAATACCTCTTTTAATATGCACCGCGACTTTTCTATAAGTTGCTCCTTTGCTATATGTTGCTCCTTTGCTTTAATGGATGCTAATAGCCTCACCAGGAACAATTGGGAATTGTTTTCTATCAACAGAAGCATGCTCTGATATTGTATAGGCTTTTACTATATGAGTCCATTCGGGATATGGACTGTTTTGAATTTTTGATCTGGCGATAGCACCAACCATGGGCTCGAAAAAATTAATCCAAAGTGGCGATATTAAATTTGAGTCATTAACTACGCAATGGTAAATTTTCTTTAGCTGACCAAGAAAATAAATGAATGGTATCATCTGGAATTTCGCTGGGTGAAATAACTCTTTGTTTTAGGAGGTCTATGCCTGCAATTGTCATACAAGTCTCAGATAAATTATTTATTGCTTTTGCAAATGCATGATCGCCTTTTTGGTGAGCTCAAGATACTTAAAGTTGCTCCATAGACTATTCCCTGCTAAAACGCTATAAGGTTTATTCGACCTCTCCGAAAATATCTAACTGTCTCCAACTGGGGAAAGCTGCTTTAGGTCTCCAAAAACTATAATTGATTTTCCTCCAAAACACAAGTCTGGGCATCGGAAAATTTTGCGAAGCCTTTGATTCAAAAATGAAAGCCTTTTTGAGCCAACCATGGAAATTTCATCGATTATAATTAATTGAAGATCTAACAATTTGCAATTAATTGAATTTAAACTATCATTGCTTAAAGGTCTTAAAGGACCTGAGGCCTGATTAATTGGAAGAGAAAACACTAAATGAAGAGTTAATCCTATAATTCCAAAAGCAGCTTTTTCAGTTGGAGCACAAATAACACCTTTGACGAATCCGTAGTACCACGAAGCTTATTGGCCCCGGGGTTTATAATCCAAGGCGTTGAAAATTATTGATTTTTTATTATTATTTATATTTATTTTTTATTTAGGTTAATAAATGGATCTATATTAACTTTATGAATATTTTTCGAATTAAAACAATTCTTTATAAATAATGCCAGTCTAAAAAAAAGATTATTCTCTCAGCGAAACGGAGTCCACAATATTCTTGGTTAGTCCGTCTTTGAGTCCGTTTGAATTCAATTGGCGCATCATCTGTTGGAATCATAGGGATTCGTGGCATCAACACATTTTCGCCTCGAAACTTCCCAGTCAAAATGCTGGCTCCAATGATATTTTTCATTAATTTCTAAATTACTAATCGGATACCATTACACAACCGTGGTGGATTCAAGTTACGAAGTAGAATGATCGGAGCTCCAACTTTCAATTGTAAATGGTGTGGCGGGGTGCCTGTTCCGCCCGGAGCCGTTACGTTTGACGCCATCTCCTCTTTCTCCTTCGTACGTGCGCGCAGACGTGCTGCCTTGCCTGCGCCCCGCTTCTGCCCCTATTGTCACCTGTCTTGGCGTGTAGGATATTTAATCTTCTCACACTTCCCCCCTTATTCGGGAAACGACAGAAGCGGCGAGGTACCAGCTTCTTAAATTTCCGCCCTTCTTTTTCTCTTCTTTGATTTTTTTTGTTTCTCCCTTTTCCTTTTTTTTTATGTGGATAAACATATCAACCTCCCCTCTTCGGGTGACATTAGGTTCGATCCCCTTTCTTTTTATTTTCCCTCCCTGGATGTTAAACTTTGATACGTTCTTTTTTTCTTTCCCTCAAAATTTGTCCATATATAATTTCCCTTCTTAGGAAATATTTTTTTAAATTGTTCGACCCCCTTTCTGTTTTCTTGTAATATTTTTTTTTGTGTAATTACACAGGCCGACAATTTCCAACTTTTTCTTTCCTCCACGCATAATTTTACCTGCTCCATAACCTTTGGGCTCCCCTGAAACAAAGTCCAGAACAAACACAGGTTCTATCACCCACAGTTTCCGCGGTACACCTAAGAGAAGAAATTGATCAAATTTTACCATATATTGAATTATGTAGGCCGTGTAATGGCGATGACCATCATTGTTTCTATGTACTAGTAAATTAAAACATGGTATGATCTACTGATTTCAATAAGAAAATAAAATTCTTCCATAGAAAAATGTTTGGGAAAAAATCATAGAAGACCAAAAATTAATGTCGAAAATCTGAGATTTCAACTTTGGATGAGTATTCCAAAGATATGGTAACTGCTAGATACCATTTTTTAATTTTAGTTGGTACACATTCATTTCAAAAACAAGAAAGGAAAGCTAACTTCGGGCGGAGCCGAAGTTGATATACCCTTGCAGTTGAGTCGCAGTCCGCTAGGTGGCGCCACGCATCTTATATTATTAGATATATAGCGGATCGTATATAGTCGGCCGATCCTTATGAAATTTGGCATATCGAATTATTTTGCCAAAAGAGGAATCCATTGAAACTCCCATGTTTCTAACTTGAAAAACAACGAAGTTATAGCATTTCCGATCAATCAGTTATATGACAGCTATAGGATATAGTTGGCCGATCCTTATGAAATTCGACAAATCAGATTGTTTTTCCCAAAATAGAATCTGTACCAAATCCCATCTGTTTATTGAGATTATTTTATCTAGCTTATCTAGTGCGGCGAAGCGGGGCGAATTCATGGGAGAGCGCAAGTGAGAGCTTCACTTGCGCTCCCGCTCCGCCCTAAACTAACTTATACTAGACTTCATACAATTCCACTTAATTATCTACATCTAATTATACACCGGCCCCTTTGAAGGCCTTCCTTAGGCTTCAACTATTGGCAACCTTGCCAGCTTGTGGACTGCTCTCCGAAATACTGCTCCTCTAATCGTCCTGACGTCGGCGACCCTGACCCTTCCGTCCGCGCCGGCGTGAGTCTCGACGACCCTGGCGGTGATCCACTGCTGGGGCGGCTGGTTGTCCTCGGTGACCAGAACCAGATCGCCCTTCCTGGCGTCCTCCTGCTCCCGCTGCCACTTCGACCGCGCCTGTAGGCCCAAGACGTATTCCCGGGACCAACGCTGCCAAAACATTTGCTTGATTGACGAGACAAGCCGCCATCGCCGCAAGCACGTTAGACCCTGCCTGTCCGGGGTCCGCGGTGCTGGTGGGGCGATGAGCGGCCCGCCTGTCAACAGGTGCCCGGGAGTCAACGCCTCGCCGTCGCTTGGGTCCTGACTGAGGGCGCCCAGGGGCCTCGAGTTCAGGACGGCCTCGTCTCCAACGAGGACGGTCTGCAGCTCCTCTGCGATCAACTTTGCGCTGCCCACCGCTCGTAGGAGTAGGTGCTTTGCAGACTTCACACCTGCCTCCCATAGTCCGCCCATGTGCGGAGCCCGCGGCGGTATGAACGCAAATACGCATCCTTTTTTTGATGCGTATTGCCGCAGCTCGTCCGCTTCGCCCTCGATCTGGTGCCGCAGTGCGACTCGCTCCGACGAAATTCGTCGCGTTGTCGCAGTGCACGGTCTGCGGACATCCTCGGCGCCCAACGAACTTTTGAAAAGCCAATAGAAAGGAATCAGTTGACAAATCGGAAACTACTTCTAAATGTACTGCTTTCTGAATAGGACCACAGAAATCCACGCCACATATGGAAAATGGGCGGAGAGCACGAACTCGATCTAAGATCTCCTATGATTTGAGTCATCAGATGAGGCTTGCATTTAAAACAGCGTATGCATGACCGCACTATCTGACTGCAGAGTTCCTGCGCGTTTACTATCCAAACGCGCTGTCGCAAGACACTCACTAGTGCTCGTGGACCCACATGAAAATTCGACTCGTGCAAGTATCGGTCGTAGCTCTGAACAAATTGAGAGCGCTTCGTCAACAATACTGGAAACTTGCCATCGTACGAAATAGGAGCATTAGCTAGTCGCCCGCCGACCCGCAACAACGAAAAGGTAAGCCCAGCCTGAGAGGTTTCATGGACAAACGGACTTAGCTTCTGTAGGCTTGAGCTAACAACAAGATTTTTTCTAACATTTTTATTTTCCTCTTGATACTCGTGCTCTTGGACTATCTGGACAATTTTATTAAAAGCGTCTTGATATTCGACAGGGGAAGGTACATTATCAGAAGGAATTACTAATTTTTTACACTTCTTTCCGACCGCACTCTTCTTTGCTTCCATCTGCAAAATCTCTGGTGACGGATCAAACCGAGGGCTCGTTGGCCACTTATCTTCCGGCTCCGTTAAAAACGATGGACCTGTGAACCAAATTGATTCTATCGTTTCCTTTACGTCTCCACCTCTTGGCACAATATCTGCCGGGTTCTGTTTAGTTGGTACATGCCGCCACGTGCTATCCTCTGACCACTCTTGAATCTCAGCAACTCTATTTGATACGAACGTTGACAACGACGATGGATGGGAACGAATCCAATGAAGACAAACTTCCGAATCTGACCAATATACACTTCGTTCGATCGGTGCTTTGATAAGAGGTTTTATTTTGCGACAGAGGTCCGCGAGAAGGTGAGCGGCACATAACTCAAGACGGGGGAGCATCTTTGTCTTGAGCGGCGCTACTTTCGACTTTGCTGTCAACAATGAGACTTTACTACCTTCTGCAGATTTGCAACGGATATAGACGCATGCTCCATAGGCTCTCATCGATGCGTCAGAAAAGGCATGAATTTCAATTGGTGACATTGGCTCACTCATCACAAATCTCGGTATTGAGATCTCTTCTAACTGTGACAAGGCAAGCTGAATCTTGTTCCATGCGGTTTCCGAGTGCAGTGGAATGGACTCATCCCAATCTAGCTTATTGAGCCAAAGTTCCTGTAACAAGATCTTTCCTTTACTAAGGATCGGGCTTAATAAGCCAAGAGGGTCGAAAAGCTTTGACGTCACCGAAAGAATATTCCGCTTAGTCGCCCTTTGACCCATGACTGACATATCAATTTCGAATTTAAATACATCATCTTTAGGAACCCAAACGACTCCTAATGTTTTTGTCAGCTCTGAGTCCGAAATTGTTATTGGCTTAACCGTGCTCTCGGATGCAGTAACTTCAGGCGAATTTGAAAACCACTTGCTCAATTCAAACCCACCCTTTTTAAGAACCTGAGTTACTTCAGACTTAATTGTCTTTAGCTCCTCCACGCAACCAGCACCCGTTAACATGTCGTCGAAGTCAGACCCAATAACTTTAGCAGCTCGAGGGACTGTATTTTTCGCGGATTCACTCAACCTCTTCAAACACCTTATGGCCAGGATTGGGGCTGGTGCAGTGCCAGAAGTAACGGTTGAGCTTGCACAATTTCAAGGACTCAGACGGGTCTTTTCTCCACACTATCAACTGGTATCGTCGATCTGCTTCATTTACCATCACTTGACGATACATCTTTTTTATGTCGGCTACCAGAGCGAATTTGTTTAGCCGAAATCTAAGAAGCGTTGACTAAAGCTCTTCCTGAATTGTTGGACCCACCATCAACAACTCATTTAAACACTTCTGTGTGGATGTCTTGCAGGACGCATCGAAAACGACTCGAAGTTTGGTCGTTGTACTTTGCGGCCGCAAGACACACTGGTGGGGTATGACGTAGTGTGGAGAAGCAAGAACGTCATTGCTTGCAGGGGACATATGGCCTAGGGATTCGTATTCTTCTATAAATTCCAAATACATTTTCTTTAAGTTCGGATCTCGAGATAATCTTCTCTCGAGCGACAGAAATCGGCGTTTGGCTATCTCGAATGAGTTGCCCAAAACGCTTGGATCCGACTTAAATGGAAGTTTCACTTCAAATCGACCTGAAGGCAGTATTCTTGCAGTCCTCCGATAATGTTCCTCACATAGCTCTTGTTCTGGCGACAACATCTTTTTAGAAGATGGAACTTCTTCTAACGACCAGCATTTTTTTAAGTTTTTGTCTATTGACTCTAATATTTCCTCTTGGCAATTCAGACTAGAGACCGGCTGTGGAGGAGTTGAGGAATTTGCCAGATATTTTCCAGATACTATCCACCCAAGGAGAGTTTTTTGAAGGATGGGATGGTTCGGACCTTGTTTTATTTGGCCAACGGTCAACAATTCGAAAAATGACTCAGCTCCAATTAGCATATCTATCCGCTGAGGTTTGTAACAATATGGGTCTGCTAACGGCAAGTTCTTTGGTAGGGTCCAATCTTTCACGTTCACTGACTGGTCAGGGTGATAGCCTGAAATGGTTTTCAAAACCCAAAAGTCGAACGGAAACTCGCTACCATTGACTCTCGACTTCACCACGGTGTGTATCTTTTTCTTAACTTGTGAATTAGTTTGACCAATTCCAAGCAAGTTGATGCACGATTCCTCCCTACGGATCTGTAAGCGTTGAGCAAGATCTTCTGTAATAAAATTCATTTGTGACCCTGAGTCAAGAAATGCTCGGGCCAAGATGTGCTCACCATTTTTTGTGCGAACGCTTACGATCGACGTTGCTAACAAAACCCTTTCTACAGACGACGCATGCAAAGCATGTGAAGTAGAAGGGCCATCATTCGTTAACTCTGGAGAAGGATTTTGTGTGGGTGGTGGTAATGCTAAGTTATTTTCGGTCACTGTAAATCGGTGCAGAAGTTTATGGTGCGATCTTGAACAGATTTGGCACCTGGTCGATTTACAATTCGCTACCTTGTGACCTTTTCGCAGACAATTCAAACATAGGGAGGCTGACTTAACAAACTCAAACCTTTGCATTACAGCAAGGCGAGCGAACGGACTGCACTGGGCCAAAAAATGGTTGTTCGCGTTACAATAACTGCCAGCTGGTTTGGCATTGGTAGAAGAACAAGCCAACGAAGTTCTATTCAGTTGCTTGCCGAACCCAGTTCTTTCTTGTTTTGGTTTGCCAGTCTCTTCAGCGGACAGATGCTGGTATCTACGATTTAGTATTTTTTTGAAATCGGACCACAGCGGCAATTCCTCATTCCCAGTGACTCTTCCCATTTTTGCTTGGTCACTGGATCCACTCTACTCAAAACTAAATGAATAATCATTGAGTTTGCAATTTTAGTATCATCTCCTATGGATAATAGTGATCCATAAATTGATGATACAGTGTCGATGAGACCCCTCAACGACGACGCAGACGGCTGGGAAATTTTCGGAAGGCTGAACAGTTGACGTATTTGGTTCGCAAAGATGAGACATTCGTTATCATAAACTCTTTTTAGACTAGCGATAGCTTTGTCGTAATTACTCTCGGTGACCTGGAATGCCTTGACAGTTCCTAAGGCTTCACCAGAGAGGCAAGAAATTAAATGATTAAATTTCTCGATAACTGGAATGTTCACATCTTTGTCAACTAATGTCTCGAAAAGACTTATGAAATCCGAATAATTTCCACTGAATTTTGGCAATGCCAAACTAGGAAGTCGAGCTCGAGTTGGGGCTGCAGAAATTGCAGTAGCTGAACGGGAGTCTTCAGCTGAATTAAAGGCATTACATAAGGACATGATCCTTGCCTTGGTAGTTATTCGTAATTCTTCCAACTCGGCTCCGAAATCATCCAATTCATCTATTTGCTCGATCTGGTCTTGCAACTCATTTGCTTTAGAAATTGCCTCATCTAAAACCTGAAGCCTGCACTCTAGCTCGGTTTTATTTAGAGGAAGTGATCCATCTTCCAAACGTTCCTCCAACCGGCGAATGCTTTTAACTTTGACATTTAATCTTCTTTTTAAGTCAATAAGAGTCGTGGAATTAAGTTTTTGTTTAGTACTTTCCATTTTAAAAAAACTTGTTTTTTCAATACAAAAACGAAAACAATGCAAATTTAAGATTTAATAATTTATTTAAAATTTTTTATTAATTTTAAAATATTAATATTAAAAATTTATTAAATTTTTATTTATTAAATTTTTCTAAAATTTATTTAAAAATTTATTGAATTTAATTCAACAACAAGAAAATGCGAAAACGAAAATAATTAATTAATCTTATTTAAATATAATAAATAATTTATTAAATTTAACCAAATCTAAATTGATTAATTAATTGATAACGAATTATTGATAGTCGAGGCACAGAGTATCCAAAAAAATAGTTGGTCGCCAATAACACCGAAAACAATATGCTCGACCAAATTGTAGGGCAGCGCGTCACTTGGCGGACCGGTAAACTATACGCGCCAAAAAGTGCATATACATACATACATACAGCAGCGGATAACGGTGGGAAACGAAAACGAGAATATTATCGCTGCATTTAGTTGTATGTATGTATACCAAATATATATGCACCTTTATTTATCTGTAATAAATAAATAATTTTTGGCTGCACTTTAGTATTTATTTGGAAGATTTGTAAATTCGAGAACGAGGGGTAGGGGGCGACAGTGATTGCAAATAATATAAATATTCTCTTTTTTATTTTATCCACAGGCAGTACATTTAGGTTAGCACATATATTTATAATTAAATTTTTAGAACTTTTATATATGTTGTTATTTATTTTTGCTCTACTATTTTTTCTACGTACGTATGCGCCAAGAATTGAAAGGAGGGTGCAATATTCCAGCACAAGACGGGTTTTAATTTGTCTTATCTCAACTTTCAATTTTTTGCACAAATACCTGGGGTTCTGCTTTCGGATCCTTTAATCCTGCGGCCACTTTCCATTCACAATTGATGCAGGTGCAGGGCAAGGGGACGACGAATCCTTCCAGTAGCAGCTATGTAGTTGATTGGAGAAGTTTCGCGACGGGGAGAATTCTTTAATTTGTATTTTGAATTCACTGGCACAACCGTCGCGAGCAACTCTTTTTTTTTTATGTTACATATATTGTTTATATATGTTATGTGTCACTATTTTTTGTTGCTTTTTGAAGTGAAACTTCTTTAGGCGCGTAATGGATTTTCGGGGACGGAGTAAAACCGAGTCAGGATCGACACGAAAATGCGAGTACCCCCACCACCGCTCACCGTTCACTGTCCCTCTCTCACCATATGCGCTTGTTGAGGTGGGGGAGCCGCTCACGAACGTTGTCTCTCTTCTCTTCTTTCCTCTCTCTCAGACACCAGCGAACTGCGCCACGCCTCAGAATGCTCTCTGGCTAATGGGAAAACAATTATTATGGTGTCGATTTATATCTCACCAGGTAAATCGATTACTGATATCAAAGATTTTATCCACCATGTGCTTCTGCCATTAACAGAGGGTGGTTCGAGGCTATTGAATAAGAATTATCACGAAATTCCTATGATCATTTCGGGAGATTTTAATGTTAATTTCGCGAGGGAAGAATCTGTAGAGTTATTGAACTTTTTCAAAAACACACTCAATTTGGATATTGTTAATGATAGGAACACTAGCACGACTAGACACGGGACAACAATCGATTCAGTTTTTGCACGATTCATTAAGGATTTAAGTGCTCACGTACATATCTCGCACTTTAGTTACCATAACCCAATTATCACGACATTAGGAAATGATATTCATGAAATTGACAATGAAAATGGCACATGATTGGTAAATTGTCATTGTAATTTCTTTGTAATTTTTAATTGTAATATTGTTATTTATGTAATATTGTATACTTGTGAATAAATTGAAAATTTTTGGAACTATACATTAATCGAACGTCATTCATCTATAAGAAAATATTAGAAAAAGCAAATTCATGCTTCGTCGTTGAATTATTTAACCTCTAATTTTCAAACTAACCTAAGAGAGAAAATAGAGATGATGAAATGAAAATAGAGAGAGAGGAATACTAGAAGTTTCACTTCTGTCTTGCGTAGGCTTGACACACCCTTTTTTTTTTATTTAATTATATTACACTACAGTCCACCCGGGGGCGCCAAAATGTTTATTGAGATTATTTTATCTCGTCGCGAAAACGAAAGGAGAAATAGGTGGCTGTAGAAATTAAATTAAATTGCGAAAAAAAACGAACGAAAACGAAAATGCGTGCACTCTTCGACGTTAGAAATTCGATTATATTCATATTAACAAAACCTTAAGCCTAGCTTATCTAGTGCGGCGAAGCGGGGCGAATTCATGGAAGAGCGCAAGTGAGAGCTTTACTTGCGCTCCCGCTCCGCCCTAAACTAACTTATACTAGACTTCATAAAATTTCACGTATTATCTACATCTAATTATACAACCACTATGAAATCGAGGCAAAGACGAATGTTTTCTCCACGTTTTACAATGACCCTGTTACTACTCCACGTGATTTTCGATTCCTCTATGATACCTAATTCTAACCTTCTATCTACTTAGCCAAACATCAATTTCTCAACCGCGGGTGATATTGGCTAATGCCTCTGATTTACTGGCATTGCTTCGCCTATATCGATGACGAAGTACGGCCCAAGCCTTCCCTATCAAATGATGGAAATTTTGCGATGACCTTATCGAGGTTGCTATGTTCATCAGGTGACAAAACGTGCATTTTCGGACTTTACTTTTGTTCATCCCTATCACTATCTATCTCTGAAACCTTAGGACTAATTAGGTGGTTGATTAAGTGGAAGCATTTCCAGAAATCAATTCCTAAATAATCTTAATTTTGGGCTAACATAGAAGTCAACAGGCCTTTTTTAACCACGGTAAGAAATGTTAGTCACATATTTCCCTAACACTGTAAATTTATTATTGTTGGCCGTTCGAATATTTCCCGAACATTTTTTTTATGTTGGTGATTGCTCTTAATTTTGGTAGCTGCTTTTCCGCCTAAGCAACTTACTGATGATCCCGAATCTAGCAATGCAACATAGTTCTATTCATCTATAATAATATCGGTATACAACCTATCATCGGAGTTAAAAAATATAGAGGAAACTATCCTTTTCCTGGTATTGGTAACATTCTTCCAAAATAACTTCAACCGAGTGGTTGAACGTCTTGGTTTCAGTTTGGCCGTCAACTTCGGGTATCCGAATATGCGACACTTTGCTTCATTGTACCTTTTCCATCGAAGGTGTAGGCTCTGCCTCTTCCTGAACTTTGTTATTCTCTGGATTAGGTGTTGTAAATTCCGTTTGAGAATAATTTTCTTTAACTATTGGTTTGGATTTTAAGGATGCGTCAGATAGGTGGTGTTCTGCGCATCCCGCTGACGGTTTTCCGTCGGGTTATTTCGGGAGAATTTTGGCTTATAAACGAGCGAGTGCAAATGCGAATCTTCGACTTACATGCCGTTTCGCGCGCCGTCGAATTTAATGCGCCAGCCTTGTATAATAATACTAGCGACTTTTTTGGGGGAAATGCTGGAAGTTCTAGAATTCCCGACTGATGTCTATTATGACTGATATTTCTCTGAATTTCTCTGGTTATTGCGATTGGTAATCGTCAAAGCATCGGGGAACGCTAGGTGACCTTTGGTCCTGTTCTGTTGACTCGATATTCGAGTGACTCCTGTGTAAACCACAAGTAGAACCCGCGGCATACCAGTCTACTTCGAATGTTGCTCCCGTGAAACGGACCACAAGTAGGACCGGCCGATAAGGAATCAGCCGAACCACCATCTGTACTTAAGGAGAACCAGCCCAGGAACCTGCGCATCCCGCTGACGGTTTTCCGTCGGGTTATTTCGGGAGAATTTTGGCTTATAAACGAGCGAGTGCAAATGCGAATCTTCGACTTACATGCCGTTTCGCGCGCCGTCGAATTTAATGCGCCAGCCTTGTATAATAATACTAGCGACTTTTTTGGGGGAAATGCTGGAAGTTCTAGAATTCCCGACTGATGTCTATTATGACTGATATTTCTCTGAATTTCTCTGGTTATTGCGATTGGTAATCGTCAAAGCATCGGGGAACGCTAGGTGACCTTTGGTCCTGTTCTGTTGACTCGATATTCGAGTGGCTCCTGTGTAAACCACAAGTAGAACCCGCGGCATACCAGTCTACTTAGAATGTTGCTCCCGTGAAACGGACCACAAGTAGGACCGGCCGATAAGGAATCAGCCGAACCACCATCTGTACTTAAGGAGAACCAGCCCAGGACTTCAAGTACCCCACATCAACTCCAGCCTTATCACTGCAATCACCTGGTCAACCCGAGCAGTCCCTTGCAGAATTCATTTATATTTAGTCAGAACCTTTATACGTTCCTTTGACTACGACTCCGGGACCTACCGTTATGCCCGCGAGTTCAAGTTCGACGAAGTGGCCGCATAACACTCTACGGGCGAACACCTTTCATGTGTCAAAGATATATTATTCCTAACTTTATTTCGAATACACTGCATGGTCGAATGTCATTCAATAAGGCAAAAATTAGGTACTTTGATGGACATTGGTTCTAAGATCTTCACTTATCTCCGGCAGATGTCTATCACAATTGGAATGATCTGTGCCTATCTATGCGCGTATTGCAGCGACTAACATATAATATTTAGGCGTTCGCTTGCGTTAGCCTGGGGCGAATAGATAGCTGTACAAATATGCATGGCTCCGAACCGGAGCCAAAAACTACGTTTTGAATTCCACGCAAAAGGCTGTAACTTGGCCGCACATCGACCCACGCGGCCTCTCGAATCTGTCTGTTCCCTAAGCCACTTCAAAGATGCTTGATCAGTGACTACTGTAGACTCTAGACCTTCAATATACGCTCTAAATTTCTTCACACCTTTGATGTATTTGCGTTGCACTTTTGTCAGTTTCTCGGATATATAGGCAATCGGCATTTCGTCGCCGCTAGCGTTGGCTTGTGCCGGGAGTATGCAGTAACGCTGCTGATGTTAACTTTCCTTTCAAGTCAGCGAATGCTTTATCTGCCTCTTGGTTAATTGTTTATTTTTCCGTAGCAGCTAAGTTAACGGAAAGCTAAAAGTTGCATAATTTTCAACGTCTGTATCATTCTGTTATACCTAAAAATCGTCGCAGCTGCTTAACGGAAGTGGGAACGGGGATGTTTGTCGATGTCTGTTTTAAGCTGACCATATCCAAAGATGAATCCCTAATATTTTACTTCGCGCATGCAAAAGTTAGACTTAGCGACGTTTATTGTCAAATTGGCTTTTCTTTGAGGGGTATAAAAGGCATGACTTTATGTTAATATAAGGGCCTGTTTGGAACTGTGAACGCGGTGTACTGCCGAGAGTTTTTTTTAAGCGGGTCTGCCAAAAAGCGTGTTTCATGTCTAAGCCGGTTATGCAACGTGCTGGTGGTTAACGGCTTGGAGTTGCGTCAATATGTGGTAGGGGATAGGTGTCCTTTATAATTACCTTATTATCTACTTTGGAATCGAGGCAAACACGAATCTATTCTGCATGTATTAAAATGACACTGTTACTTCTCCACGGACATTTCGATTCATCTATGATACTTAATTCTAACATTCTATCTACTTCGTCAAACATCAATTTCTCAACCGCGGGTGATATTGGCCAATGCCTCTGCTTTACTGGCATTACTTCGCCTACATCGATGACGAAGTACGGCCCAAGCCTTCCCTATCGAATGATGGAAATTTTGCGATGACCTTATCGAGGTTGCTATGTTGATCAGGTGGCAAAAGGTGCATTTTCGGACTATCCTTTTGTTCATCTTTATCGGTATTTATCTCTGAAACCTTAGGACTAATTTGGTGGTTGATTAAGTTGAAGCATTTCCAGAAATCAATTCCTAAATAATCTTTGGGATAACATAGAATTCCCCAACGGGACATTTATTATTATTGACCGTTCGAATATTTCCCGAATCTGTACTTATATTTTGGGTTTAATTTAACCCTAATCTATGAGGCTCCAATCAACTCCAAATCACAACAAACGCAAAACCATGAGCTTGCGCAGAAGCTCAACCAAAGTTCCCCAAAGCGCATACGCTAAAAATAACAATAAAGCGCATGCGAAACTGGGAGACAAAACATAGACGAATGCATGCTGATAACAACAGCTGCAGCTTAGCATATTATAATTATTCTACATGGATTTTTTGGTGGCTGCTTGGCCCAACATCCTCCCCCCATTGAAGGAGGGCCTTCAATAACAATGTTGGAAGGGGCAGCAGTCACATTATTGCAGAGGTTATTCCGTGGGTTGTCCTCCCTAGCACAAAGCGCCGAAACATCCCGTGATAGTCCCCCGCGGCCAGAAAACACCCAGCCGGCTCCAATCAGCAGGTCCACTCGCTGCGTTTTGTGGAAGTTGGGGTCAGCTAGATCCACATTGCCCGGAATCTTCCAGCCCGAATCATGAATGTCCTAGCTAGGCTGATAGTCCGTTATATGTGAAGTTACAACAGCCTCAATTTCCACTGAATACGTGGCGGGACTTCAAGCACACATTAACGGATGCTCCATCCGTTTCAAACCCAGCGCCGCCGAAACCGGCCACCGTTGTGGAGCATTTGGAACGGCCAAGCTGAAGTTCATTCGGTAGCCGCGACGAGATGAGGTGCACTTGTGAACCGGAATCCAATAAAACTCGCTCCAGATCGACCACGAACGAGTACATTGGCTGTTGGCAGGAGCACTAGCTCAGCATTGCGATCCTGGTTCATAACAGGGTTGATTGAGCGTGATGGGTACGCAACAGTAACGGCACCGTTGGGACGGGAGACTCGTGCGGGTGAAATCTGGCCGCGAGGGTGCAACAAAATATGATGACGGTGAGCGAGATGGCCATCCTCCAGACAAACAAAACAGCGAGAAAGACGCCGCACTTCGTCGTACCATTCCTTAATTGTCAAAGCACTAAACTTTGAACAAGAAGGAAGCTCGTGCACCGAAATACCACACAGGGCGCATAGAGCAGGACGGGCGTTAATAACCATGCGCGAAGGTCGGTTATTCGAAGATCTACCTCGGCCCACTTGGTTAGCTGGTGGATACGCCGCCAAAGAAAAATCGACGCATTCAAGAGTTATAATTATATTACATGCATTTTTTTGAGGCTGCTTGGCTCAACATAAATTAGTTTATTTATTCTAAAATGAACATGGTAAAAGTTTCTGTGTTTTTCTTGGTTTCTTTCCATCTATGATTTTGAGCAAAATTGAAAAAATCATACAAATATTTAAATTTGTGGTATAAGAATGGTTTAGATATATAAAAATTGGTTTTAAAAAAAAACGAAATTCGTTAGAAATAGTATTTATCATCAAATAAAGGGTATAGATGGTGTTGAGCCAAGCAGCCAAAGGCGAAGCTATTTAAAATAATTCATATTCTAAATCTGAGGAGCGGCGGCGGGTTTATCAGCAGTTCTGTTTTTGTTTATTTCCCCCCCGTTCGCACGCGCTTTACTGGTATTTGCAGCGCATGCGCTTTTGGGAGCTTTTTTGTAGAGCTGCTGCACACTAGCACATCTTGCAAATGATAAAGAAATGCATTGTACGGAGTCTCTATTGATAATCTTTGACTTACTTTTATTTTTGGGACTGAATTGAGCTGCCACAAGTTTGGTTAGATTGAACCCTCGAATAAAAACATTGAAATTGGATTGTAATTGAATTGTGGCATCGTTTATTTATTTGTCCGCCATTAAAAAATATTCGAGCTACCTATCTGGGAGAACCAAACCTGTCTTCTTTAAAGATGTTACCTCGCGTTTAGTCTGCGCAACATATCTTTGGAATACTTATCCAAAGTTGAAATCTCCGATTTTCTACTTTAATTTTTGGTCTTCTATGATTTTTCCCCAAATATTTTTTTATAGAAGATTTGTATTTTCTTATTGAAATCAGTAGATCGTAACATGTTTTCATTTTTGATTTAGGGAAAAACTCGAAATAATTTTATTGAATTTATTGGTGGGTAACATGAATTTCGTCAATTCAATTGGAGTTCTTAATCTTATATTTTCAAAAAGTCATGGCTATCTAAAACTGGATCTTTGTTCAAAACGTATCTATTGCAGGTTCAGCTGTTTTGGTAAAGCTTCACAGAAATTGTAGATAGCCATGACTTTTTGAAAATATTAAATTAAAAACTCCACTTTAATACCTCTTTTAATATGCACCGCGACTTTTCTATAAGTTGCTCCTTTGCTATATGTTGCTCCTTTGCTTTAATGGATGCTAATAGCCTCACCAGGAACAATTGGGAATTGTTTTCTATCAACAGAAGCATGCTCTGATATTCTATAGGCTTTTACTATATGAGTCCATTCGGGATATGGACTGTTTTGAATTTTTGATCTGGCGATAGCACCAACCATGGGCTCGAAAAAATTAATCCAAAGTGGCGATATTAAATTTGAGTCATTAACTACGCAATGGTAAATTTTCTTTAGCTGACCAAGAAAATAATGAATGGTATCATCTGGAATTTCGCTGGGTGAAATAACTCTTTGTTTTAGGAGGTCTATGCCTGCAATTGTCATACAAGTCTCAGATAAATTATTTATTGCTTTTGCAAATGCATGATCGCCTTTTTGGTGAGCTCAAGATACTTAAAGTTGCTCCATAGACTATTCCCTGCTAAAAAGCTATAAGGTTTATTCGACCTCTCCGAAAATATCTAACTGTCTCCAACTGGGGAAAGCTGCTTTAGGTCTCCAAAAACTATAATTGATTTTCCTCCAAAACACAAGTCTGGGCATCGGAAAATTTTGCGAAGCCTTTGATTCAAAAATGAAAGCCTTTTTGAGCCAACCATGGAAATTTCATCGATTATAATTAATTGAAGATCTAACAATTTGCAATTAATTGAATTTAAACTATCATTGCTTAAAGGTCTTAAAGGACCTGAGGCCTGATTAATTGGAAGAGAAAACACTAAATGAAGAGTTAATCCTATAATTCCAAAAGCAGCTTTTTCAGTTGGAGCACAAATAACACCTTTGACGAATCCGTAGTACCACGAAGCTTATTGGCCCCGGGGTTTATAATCCAAGGCGTTGAAAATTATTGATTTTTTATTATTATTTATATTTATTTTTTATTTAGGTTAATAAATGGATCTATATTAACTTTATGAATATTTTTCGAATTAAAACAATTCTTTATAAATAATGCCAGTCTAAAAAAAGATTATTCTCTCAGCGAAACGGAGTCCACAATATTCTTGGTTAGTCCGTCTTTGAGTCCGTTTGAATTCAATCCCAATTCAATCATCTGTTGGAATCATAGGGATTCGTGGCATCAACACATTTTCGCCTCGAAACTTCCCAGTCAAAATGCTGGCTCCAATGATATTTTTCATTAATTTCTAAATTACTAATCGGATACCATTACACAACCGTGGTGGATTCAAGTTACGAAGTAGAATGATCGGAGCTCCAACTTTCAATTGTAAATGGTGTGGCGGCGTGCCTGTTCCGCCCGGAGCCGTTACGTTTGACGCCATCTCCTCTTTCTCCTTCGTACGTGCGCGCAGACGTGCTGCCTTGCCTGCGCCCCGCTTCTGCCCCTATTGTCACCTGTCTTGGCGTGTAGGATATTTAATCTTCTCACACTTCCCCCCTTATTCGGGAAACGACAGAAGCGGCGAGGTACCAGCTTCTTAAATTTCCGCCCTTCTTTTTCTCTTCTTTGATTTTTTTTTGTTTCTCCCTTTTCCTTTTTTTTTATGTGGATAAACATATCAACCTCCCCTCTTCGGGTGACATTAGGTTCGATCCCCTTTCTTTTTATTTTCCCTCCCTGGATGTTAAACTTTGATACGTTCTTTTTTTCTTTCCCTCAAAATTTGTCCATATATAATTTCCCTTCTTAGGAAATATTTTTTTAAATTGTTCGACCCCCTTTCTGTTTTCTTGTAATATTTTTTTTTGTGTAATTACACAGGCCGACAATTTCCAACTTTTTCTTTCCTCCACGCATAATTTTACCTGCTCCATAACCTTTGGGCTCCCCTGAAACAAAGTCCAGAACAAACACAGGTTCTATCACCCACAGTTTCCGCGGTACACCTAAGAGAAGAAATTGATCAAATTTTACCATATATTGAATTATGTAGGCCGTGTAATGGCGATGACCATCATTGTTTCTATGTACTAGTAAATTAAAACATGGTATGATCTACTGATTTAAATAAGAAAATAAAATTCTTCCAAAGAAAAATGTTTGGGAAAAAATCATAGAAGACCAAAAATTAATGTAGAAAATCTGAGATTTCAACTTTGGATGAGTATTCCAAAGATATGGTAACTGCTAGATACCATTTTTTAATTTTAGTTGGTACACATTCATTTCAAAAACAAGAAAGGAAAGCTAACTTCGGGCGGAGCCGAAGTTGATATACCCTTGCAGTTGAGTCGCAGTCCGCTAGGTGGCGCCACGCATCTTATATTATTAGATATATAGCGGATCGTATATAGTCGGCCGATCCTTATGAAATTTGGCATATCGAATTATTTTGCCAAAAGAGGAATCCATTGAAACTCCCATGTTTCTAACTTGAAAAACAACGAAGTTATAGCATTTCCGATCAATCAGTTATATGACAGCTATAGGATATAGTTGGCCGATCCTTATGAAATTCGACAAATCAGATTGTTTTTCCCAAAATAGAATCTGTACCAAATCCCATCTGTTTATTGAGATTATTTTATCTAGCTTATCTAGTGCGGCGAAGCGGGGCGAATTCATGGGAGAGCGCAAGTGAGAGCTTCACTTGCGCTCCCGCTCCGCCCTAAACTAACTTATACTAGACTTCATACAATTCCACTTAATTATCTACATCTAATTATACACCGGCCCCTTTGAAGGCCTTCCTTAGGCTTCAACTATTGGCAACCTTGCCAGCTTGTGGACTGCTCTCCGAAATACTGCTCCTCTAATCGTCCTGACGTCGGCGACCCTGACCCTTCCGTCCGCGCCGGCGTGAGTCTCGACGACCCTGGCGGTGATCCACTGCTGGGGCGGCTGGTTGTCCTCGGTGACCAGAACCAGATCGCCCTTCCTGGCGTCCTCCTGCTCCCGCTGCCACTTCGACCGCGCCTGTAGGCCCAAGACGTATTCCCGGGACCAACGCTGCCAAAACATTTGCTTGATTGACGAGACAAGCCGCCATCACCGCAAGCACGTTAGACCCTGCCTGTCCGGGGTCCGCGGTGCTGGTGGGGCGATGAGCGGCCCGCCTGTCAACAGGTGCCCGGGAGTCAACGCCTCGCCGTCGCTTGGGTCCTGACTGAGGGCGCCCAGGGGCCTCGAGTTCAGGACGGCCTCGTCTCTAACGAGGACGGTCTGCAGCTCCTCTGCGATCAACTTTGCGCTGCCCACCGCTCGTAGGAGTAGGTGCTTTGCAGACTTCACACCTGCCTCCCATAGTCCGCCCATGTGCGGAGCCCTCGGCGGTATGAACGCAAATACGCATCCTTTTTTTGATGCGTATTGCCGCAGCTCGTCCGCTTCGCCCTCGATCTGGTGCCGCAGTGCGACTCGCTCCGACGAAATTCGTCGCGTTGTCGCAGTGCACGGTCTGCGGACATCCTCGGCGCCCAACGAACTTTTGAAAAGCCAATAGAAAGGAATCAGTTGACAAATCGGAAACTACTTCTAAATGTACTGCTTTAGACGAAAAATTAAAAAACAGGGCAATGTAGGACTTGTATCGTGGCCTACCACGAATTTTCAAGGTCGTCTGAATAGGACCACAGAAATCCACGCCACATATGGAAAATGGGCGGAGAGCACGAACTCGATCTAAGGGTAAATCTCCTATGATTTGAGTCATCAGATGAGGCTTGCATTTAAAACAGCGTATGCATGACCGCACTATCTGACTGCAGACTTCCTGCGCGTTTACTATCCAAACGCGCTGTCGCAAGAGACTCACTAGTGCTCGTGGACCCACATGAAAATTCGACTCGTGCAAGTATCGGTCGTAGCTCTGAACAAATTGAGAGCGCTTCGTCAACAATACTGGAAACTTGGCATCGTACGAAATAGGAGCATTAGCTAGTCGCCCGCCGACCCCCAACAACGACAAGTTAAGCCCAGCCTGAGAGGTTTCATGGACAAACGGACTTAGCTTCTGTAGGCTTGGGCTAACAACAAGATTTTTTCTAACATTTTTATTTTCCTCTTGATACTCGTGCTCTTGGACTATCTGGACAATTTTATTAAAAGCGTCTTGATATTCGACAGGGGAAGGTACATTATCAGAAGGAACTACTAATTTTTTACACTTCTTTCCGACCGCACTCTTCTTTGCTTCCATCTGCAAAATCTCTGGTGACGGATCAAACCGAGGGCTCGTTGGCCACTTATCTTCCGGCTCCGTTAAAAACGATGGACCTGTGAACCAAATTGATTCTATCGTTTCCTTTACGTCTCCACCTCTTGGCACAATATCTGCCGGGTTCTGTTTAGTTGGTACATGCCGCCACGTGCTATCCTCTGACCACTCTTGAATCTCAGCAACTCTATTTGATACGAACGTTGACAACGACGATGGATGGGAACGAATCCAATGAAGACAAACTTCCGAATCTGACCAATATACACTTCGTTCGATCGGTGCTTTGATAAGAGGTTTTATTTTGCGACAGAGGTCCGCGAGAAGGTGAGCGGCACATAACTCAAGACGGGGGAGCATCTTTGTCTTGAGCGGCGCCACTTTCGGCTTTGCTGTCAACAATGAGACTTTACTACCTTCTGCAGATTTGCAACGGATATAGACGCATGCTCCATAGGCTCTCATCGATGCGTCAGAAAAGGCATGAATTTCAATTGGTGACATTGGCTCACTCATCACAAATCTCGGTATTGAGATCTCTTCTAACTGTGACAAGGCAAGCTGAATCTTGTTCCATGCGGTTTCCAAGTGCAGTGGAATGGACTCATCCCAATCTAGCTTATTGAGCCAAAGTTCCTGTAACAAGATCTTTCCTTTACTAAGGATCGGGCTTAATAAGCCAAGAGGGTCGAAAAGCTTTGACGTCACCGAAAGAATATTCCGCTTAGTCGCCCTTTGACCCATGACTGACATATCAATTTCGAATTTAAATACATCAACTTTAGGAACCCAAACGACTCCTAATGTTTTTGTCAGCTCTGAGTCCGAAAGTGTTATTGGCTTAACCGTTCTCTCGGATGCAGTAACTTCAGGCGAATTTGAAAACCACTTGCTCAATTCAAACCCACCCTTTTTAAGAACCTGAGTTACTTCAGACTTAATTGTCTTTAGCTCCTCCACGCAACCAGCACCCGTTAACATGTCGTCGAAGTCAGACCCAATAACTTTAGCAGCTCGAGGGACTGTATTTTTCGCGGATTCACTCAACCTCTTCAAACACCTTATGGCCAGGAATGGGGCTGGTGCAGTGCCAGAAGTAACGGTTGAGCTTGCACAATTTCAAGGACTCAGACGGGTCTTTTCTCCACACTATCAACTGGTATCGTCGATCTGCTTCATTTACCATCACTTGACGATACATCTTTTTTATGTCGGCTACCAGAGCGAATTTGTTTAGCCGAAATCTAAGAAGCGTTGACTAAAGCTCTTCCTGAATTGTTGGACCCACCATCAACAACTCATTTAAACACTTCTGTGTGGATGTCTTGCAGGACGCATCGAAAACGACTCGAAGTTTGGTCGTTGTACTTTGCGGCCGCAAGACACACTGGTGGGGTATGACGTAGTGTGGAGAAGCAAGAACGTCATTGCTTGCAGGGGACATATGTTCCAAATACATTTTCTTTAAGTTCGGATCTCGAGATAATCTTCTCTCGAGCGACAGAAATCGGCGTTTGGCTATCTCGAATGAGTTGCCCAAAACGCTTGGATCCGACTTAAATGGAAGTTTCACTTCAAATCGACCTGAAGGCAGTATTCTTGCAGTCCTCCGATAATGTTCCTCACATAGCTCTTGTTCTGGCGACAACATCTTTTTAGAAGATGGAACTTCTTCTAACGACCAGCATTTTTTTAAGATTTTGTCTATTGACTCTAATATTTCCTCTTGGCAATTCAGACTAGAGACCGGCTGTGGAGGAGTTGAGGAATTTGCCAGATATTTTCCAGATATTATCCACCCAAGGAGAGTTTTTTGAAGGATGGGATGGTTCGGACCTTGTTTTATTTGGCCAACGGTCAACAATTCGAAAAATGACTCAGCTCCAATTAGCATATCTATCCGCTGAGGTTTGTAACAATATGGGTCTGCTAACGGCAAGTTCTTTGGTAGGGTCCAATCTTTCACGTTCACTGACTGGTCAGGGTGATAGCCTGAAATGGTTTTCAAAACCCAAAAGTCGAACGGAAACTCGCTACCATTGACTCTCGACTTCACCACGGTGTGTATCTTTTTCTTAACTTGTGAATTAGTTTGACCAATTCCAAGCAAGTTGATGCACGATTCCTCCCTACGGATCTGTAAGCGTTGAGCAAGATCTTCTGTAATAAAATTCATTTGTGACCCTGAGTCAAGAAATGCTCGGGCCAAGATGTGCTCACCATTTTTTGTGCGAACGCTTACGATCGACGTTGCTAACAAAACCCTTTCTACAGACGACGCATGCAAAGCATGTGAAGTAGAAGGGCCATCATTCGTTAACTCTGGAGAAGGATTTTGTGTGGGTGGTGGTAATGCTAAGTTATTTTCGATCACTGTAAATCGGTGCAGAAGTTTATGGTGCGATCTTGAACAGATTTGGCACCTGGTCGATTTACAATTCGCTACCGTGTGACCTTTTCGCAGACAATTCAAACATAGGGAGGCTGACTTAACAAACTCAAACCTTTGCATTACAGCAAGGCGAGCGAACGGACTGCACTGGGCCAAAAAATGGTTGTTCGCGTTACAATAACTGCCAGCTGGTTTGGCATTGGTAGAAGAACAAGCCAACGAAGTTCTATTCAGTTGCTTGCCGAACCCAGTTCTTTCTTGTTTTGGTTTGCCAGTCTCTTCAGCGGACAGATGCTGGTATCTACGATTTAGTATTTTTTTGAAATCGGACCACAGCGGCAATTCCTCATTCCCAGTGACTCTTCCCATTTTTGCTTGGTCACTGGATCCACTCTACTCAAAACTAAATGAATAATCATTGAGTTTGCAATTTTAGTATCATCTCCTATGGATAATAGTGATCCATAAATTGATGATACAGTGTCGATGAGACCCCTCAACGACGACGCAGACGGCTGGGAAATTTTCGGAAGGCTGAACAGTTGACGTATTTGGTTCGCAAAGATGAGACATTCGTTATCATAAACTCTTTTTAGACTAGCGATAGCTTTGTCGTAATTACTCTCGGTGACCTGGAATGCCTTGACAGTTCCTAAGGCTTCACCAGAGAGGCAAGAAATTAAATGATTAAATTTCTCGATAACTGGAATGTTCACATCTTTGTCAACTAATGTCTCGAAAAGACTTATGAAATTTTTGAAATCCGAATAATTTCCACTGAATTTTGGCAATGCCAAACTAGGAAGTCGAGCTCGAGTTGGGGCTGCAGAAATTGCAGTAGCTGAACGGGAGTCTTCAGCTGAATTAAAGGCATTACATAAGGACATGATCCTTGCCTTGGTAGTTATTCCTAATTCTTCCAACTCGGCTCCGAAATCATCCAATTCATCTATTTGCTCGATCTGGTCTTGCAACTCATTTGCTTTAGAAATTGCCTCATCTAAAACCTGAAGCCTGCACTCTAGCTCGGTTTTATTTAGAGGAAGTGATCCATCTTCCAAACGTTCCTCCAACCGGCGAATGCTGTTAACTTTGACATTTAATCTTCTTTTTAAGTCAATAAGAGTCGTGGAATTAAGTTTTTGTTTAGTACTTTCCATTTTAAAAAAACTTGTTTTTTCAATACAAAAACGAAAACAATGCAAATTTAAGATTTAATAATTTATTTAAAATTTTTTATTAATTTTAAAATATTAATATTAAAAATTTATTAAATTTTTATTTATTAAATTTTTTTAAAATTTATTTAAAAATTTATTGAATTTAATTCAACAACAAGAAAATGCGAAAACGAAAATAATTAATTAATCTTATTTAAATATAATAAATAATTTATTAAATTTAACCAAATCTAAATTGATTAATTAATTGATAACGAATTATTGATAGTCGAGGCACAGAGTATCCAAAAAAATAGTTGGTCGCCAATGACACCGAAAACAATATGCTCGACCAAATTGTAGGGCAGCGCGTCACTTGGCGGACCGGTAAACTATACGCGCCAAAAAGTGCATATACATACATACATACAGCAGCGGATAACGGTGGGAAACGAAAACGAGAATATTATCGCTGCATTTAGTTGTATGTATGTATACCAAATATATATGCACCTTTATTTATCTGTAATAAATAAATAATTTTTGGCTGCACTTTAGTATTTATTTGGAAGATTTGTAAATTCGAGAACGAGGGGTAGGGGGCGACAGTGATTGCAAATAATATAAATATTCTCTTTTTTATTTTATCCACAGGCAGTACATTTAGGTTAGCACATATATTTATAATTAAATTTTTAGAACTTTTATATATGTTGTTATTTATTTTTGCTCTACTATTTTTTCTACGTACGTATGCGCCAAGAATTTGAAAGGAGGGTGCAATATTCCAGCACAAGACGGGTTTTAATTTGTCTTATCTCAACTTTCAATTTTTTGCACAAATACCTGGGGTTCTGCTTTCGGATCCTTTAATCCTGCGGCCACTTTCCATTCACAATTGATGCAGGTGCAGGGCAAGGGGACGACGAATCCTTCCAGTAGCAGTTATGTAGTTGATTGGAGAAGTTTCGCGACGCGGAGAATTCTTTAATTTGTATTTTGAATTCACTGGCACAACCGTCGCGAGCAACTCTTTTTTTTTTTATGTTACATATATTGTTTATATATGTTATGTGTCACTATTTTTTGTTGCTTTTTTTTATTTAATTATATTACACTACAGTCCACCCGGGGGCGCCAAAATGTTTATTGAGATTATTTTATCTCGTCGCGAAAACGAAAGGAGAAATAGGTGGCTGTAGAAATTAAATTAAATTGCGAAAAAAACGAACGAAAACGAAAATGCGTGCACTCTTCGACGTTATAAATTCGATTATATTCATATTAACAAAACCTTAAGCCTAGCTTATCTAGTGCGGCGAAGCGGGGCGAATTCATGGAAGAGCGCAAGTGAGAGCTTTACTTGCGCTCCCGCTCCGCCCTAAACTAACTTATACTAGACTTCATAAAATTTCACGTATTATCTACATCTAATTATACAACCACTATGAAATCGAGGCAAAGACGAATGTTTTCTCCACGTTTTACAATGACCCTGTTACTACTCCACGTGATTTTCGATTCCTCTATGATACCTAATTCTAACCTTCTATCTACTTAGCCAAACATCAATTTCTCAACCGCGGGTGATATTGGCTAATGCCTCTGATTTACTGGCATTGCTTCGCCTATATCGATGACGAAGTACGGCCCAAGCCTTCCCTATCAAATGATGGAAATTTTGCGATGACCTTATCGAGGTTGCTATGTTCATCAGGTGACAAAACGTGCATTTTCGGACTTTACTTTTGTTCATCCCTATCACTATCTATCTCTGAAACCTTAGGACTAATTAGGTGGTTGATTAAGTGGAAGCATTTCCAGAAATCAATTCCTAAATAATCTTTGGGATAACATAGAATTCCCCAACGGGACATTTATTATTATTGACCGTTCGAATATTTCCCGAACATTTTTTAAGTTGGTGATTGCTCATAATTTTGGTGGCTGCTTTTCCGCCTAAGCAACTTACTGATGCTCCCGAATCTAGTAATGCAACATATTTCCTTTCTCCTATAATAATATCGGTATACAAACTATCATCGGAGTTAAAAACTATAGAGGAAACTTTTTCCTGGTATTGATTTGTTGATGGTGGGTCGGAAAATCTGTAATTAACTCTTCTTCGGTTTCTTCGCTCTGATTGCCGACCTCAAAAAGATGTATCGACAAGCAATGGTAAATAAGGCAGATGGGCAATACCTGTAGATATTGGATACCTATGTAAATACCTAGAGTGGAGAAATGACCCATCTGGCACTAGTAGACGGCGCCAAAAGCAGAATCAGCATATCAGCGGGAAGAATGACGGACTGACCTATGCAAGTAAAAACCAGCCAGCTAAGCCGAAATGCGCAAGCAGTACATGAACAAACAATCTGAGTCAGCAGACTCAGAAGTGGGTGACCCTGGCATTAACATTAGTTTTAGCACGTCCATAACATTGACCTTTTAATTTAGCATCTTATATAAGAGTTGTTCTTCTGAAATAAAGACAGTTCCGAAATCAGAGTCAATCGTCTCGTTACTCAGTGTCTGAACCATGGCACTTAAAATCAACCTACTTTGAGTGATCCTGTGTAAAACGGTTCACAAGTAGAATCCGCGGCATACCAGACTTCTTCGAGTGTTGCTCCCGTGAAACGGACCGCCAGTAGACCCCGCGTTACCTTACTACTCCAAGTGTTGCTCCCGTGAAACGGACCACGAGGAAACCCCGCGGCATACCAGTCTAGCTCGAGTGTTGCTCCCGTAAAACGGACCACCAGCAGGCCCCGCGCTATCTAACCTACTTCGAGTGTTGCTCCCGTGAAACGGACCGCCAGTAGGACCGGCCGATAAGGAATCAGCCGAACCACCATACCACCGGTACTTGAGGAAAACCACCCCAGGACTTCAAGCACATCAACTCATGCCTGATCACCGCAAGCGTCTGGCCAACCCGAGTAGTCCCTTGCAGAATCCAGGTAAATTTAGTCAAGACTATTCTTTGACTACGACTCCGGGACCTACCGTTACTCCCGTGAGTTCAAGTTTGACGTAGTTGCCGCATAACGCTCTACGGACGAACAAGTTTAAAGAAAGCTATTGACTCTAAGTGAAAGTAAAATTTTATAAAAAATGTATTTATTTGCTAGGAAATAATAAAAACCAACATATCTTAACTCGAATCTAGCTTTAATCCTTTAAAATGTATCAAATACACCGGTGTACTTATTATTTTGACCAGACCAAAATCGCCCACCCAGCAGAAAATTATGCTTAGTATTGAATACACGGGGTTCCCATATTTCATTCTTGTTTTAGAAATTGTGTAACATTGTAACTTATCAATATAAAAAAAAATGGCGGGTGTGCATTGCATAAAAATCGAGTTATATCGAAACAAATAAACACTATATCTGTGTACTTATTATTTTGGCCAGCTGTGTATATCCCTTACTTTATGATCATATAGTATTTTATTTCTATTCTTATTTGCTTCTAACATAACTCTAGCTCTTTTATAGGCTACTTCTAATCTATACTTGCTCTCCTTAGCATAGTCATCAATATTATATAGTGCTTCTACACTATCTATGCTATTAAAATGTTTAGGTAAATGACTTGTTTTACCGAATACTAGCTCATATGGACAATAAGTATGTGCCATAGAGGGGGTCGTGTTGAAACAAAAGTCAAAATATTGAAGCAATACGTCCCAATCAGTTTTATCAACCGATATGTAAGATCGTATGTACTCATTAAAAGTTTTATGACTTCTTTCTATTGTTCCAACTGTCTGGTGGTGGTGTGCTGTGGATGTAATATTTTCAATTTTTAAATATTTGCACAAATAGTTTATAATTGAATTCTTATATTCTGTTCCCATATCCGTAATGAACGTCTTCATTGGACCGTACTGCAGGATAAAAGATTCAAATATTGCTTTAGCGACAGTATTAGCATTTTTATTCGGAACAGGTATGGCAACTAAATACTTAGTTAAATCACATATTAAAGTGACTGCATACTCATTGCCATTTTCTGATTTTGGCAATGGACCAATGGTGTCCACTATCACTCTGTCGAAAGCATTTATTGGTGTGTCTGTAATTGTTAAAGGAGTCTTTATTTGTTTAGTTATTTTGGCTTTCTGGCATTTTTGACATTTTCTTACGTACTCAGTTATATCTTTAGACATGCCTTTTCAGTAATAGTGTCTTTTTACTTTGGCCAAAGTTTTTGATATGCCAGTATGACCTCCTTGAATTGGATCATCATGAAATGTAGACAAAATTGCTTCTTTTTCTTTTACATTTGTTTTTTGGGTCACCGGGTTGATTAGCGCTACTCTTAATGTTTTCAAGATTTTATTGCCCATTAATTTAAAATTATCTATTGAAGTATGTTCAAAGACATTTTCCCACGGTGCCACTTTGAGTTGGCTGATTTTATGTATACCGGCTTGCATTTCAAGCCTTTGGAAAAATTGATCTAAGTCAATAACTCCATTAGTATATAAATCGCTAACATCATATCTTGCAGTAATTTTTCTGCCTTGTTTAAATAAACATAACGAATTTTTTATCTGCAAGGTCACACCTTTACGTACTTCATCATTGTTTATGACGTCGAATACGTTGGGCTTAGAAGCTTTATTTAAAGATTGCATAGGCAATTCTTGTTTTTGATTTTCCGCGCGGAATTTTTGTCTACTTTGATATCTGGTGACTTTCAATATATTTCTACTTATTCTTTGTAGATCTTTGATGGTTATCCTTGATAAAGCATCAGCTACATGATTATCTTTCCCCTTTAAATATTCGACTGTAAAATCGTATTCTTCTAGTTCGAGCCTCATACGTGTCAGTTTAGAACTGGGATTGATCATTGAGAAGAGGTATATTAAAGGTCTGTGGTCTGTTTTTATTAAGAAATGTTTTCCATATATATATGGTCTGAAATGTAATATCGCCCAATGAATTGCAGCTAATTCCTGCTCAGTAGTACATTTGTTACTTTCACCTTTTGTAAATACTTTTGATGCGTATGCAATGGGAAGTTGGAGACCATTATGGTTTTGAGTTAAAACCGCTCCACATGCTTGCTTACTTGCATCTGTTATTATACAAAATTCTTTAGTGAAATCTGGATATTGTAGCAAGGTAGGTTCCATAAGTTTTGTTTTTAAGTATTGAAATGCATTTTCACACTCATCCGTCCATTTAAAAGGAACATTCTTTTTACATAATCTTGTTATGTGCCGTGAATAGTCGGCGAACATTTTTATTAAACGTCTATAATAGTTACAAAATGCTACGAAACGTCTAGCACTGTCCGCGTCGTGCGGAACTGGGTAGTTCATAATGACATCGTATTTCTTGTCATCTGGAAGTATTCCTTTATCTGTGCATTTATGACCAAGAAAAGTCACTTCATGCATAAAAAATGAACATTTTTCTGGATGTAACTTTAGGTTGTATTTTCTACATTTCTCGAAAACATCTGTTAAGTTCTTAAGCATATGTTTTTCGGAACAGCCAATTACTATTAAGTCATCCATATAAAGGAATGCTTGAGAAGGTTCTAGACCAGAGAACGCAATAGTCATCATTCTCTGAAACGAATTAGGGGCTATTTTTAATCCAAAGGGTAATCGCGTGGAACGATACGAGCCGTTGCTCGTTGAAAAAGACGTTATATCTCTTGAACCTTTTTCGAGTTCAATTTGATGGAATCCTGACATTAGGTCAAGACATGAAAAGTATTTTGCTCGACCTAGTTGATCTAAAATGTCATCAATTCTGGGTAATGGGAATTTATCAGATAGTAATTTTTTATTTATCTGGCGGTAGTCAATTACTAATCGCCATTTCTTTACATTTGACCCGGGGGATGATTTCTTAGGAACAAGTAACAATGGGCTATTGTATTCAGATACTGACGGTTCGACAATCCCGTCAGAGATTAATTTACCTATTTTCTTTTGTATTTCGTTCACCTGACTATGTGGGCTTCGATAGTTCTTTATATATATGGGTTCATCATCTTTTAATCTCAGTTTCTGTTTATAAAAATTATTTGTGGTTATTGATTCGGTTTCCAATCCGAATATATCGCTATACTGGGTGCATAAGCTAGAAAGCTGTGACTTGAACTGTGGAGGGAAGTTTTTTGAAAGTTGTGTCTGAATTTGTGTTGACTACATCGTAGTTCGAAAGTGATTCATATGTTAGGTTATCAGTACTGACTACTTGGTCGGTATTTGTTGTGTTTAGTAGTCTTATGAAGGCATTATTAGATGTTGCTATGGTATTTGCAATATAAATGCCATGCTGAATTTCCTGATTTGGAATAAATACACTGTCTTCTTTTGAGTTAAGCTCAATTTTCCGAATAACTTAGGATCTTCTTTTTTTTTTTTTTTGCGCGCGGTTCCCACTGCATACGTACAGCCCACCTCCCGTCCAACCGACCGAGGGACGCTGCCGCGTAACGTACGGCTCGAATCGCGGGAATAGATCCGAGATAGATAAGCGAGGATTAGGAGAAAGATATTACGATGAAGAGTGTTGCATAGATAAGGCGGTTAATATAAGCGATGTAAGATTGTTAGTAGAGCAAATTGATAAGATGTGGTAGAGACCATTGTAGTCCGAACATAATACCCTGAACGGATCGTGTTGGGCATATGTCGAACTACAATGGCTGAGGAGTAGAGGACGAAAGTTTCTGGTCCTTCTACTAGGAATGTTAAAGTTTAAACGTGTTAGTAAATGCTGGCTGTCTATATTTCCATAAATAAGATTATATAGAAACATGACACCCAGCATCGTTCTACGATTCGTTAATGTTGGTAAGTTGATTAGTAAAAGTCTACTATGATAAGAGGGGAGGTAAAGATTTGCATCCCAATTAAGGCCCCTAAGAGCAAAGGTAAGGAAGTTTTTTTGTACAGATTCAATGTGATCTTGGTGTACTCCATATTAGGACTCCAGACACACGATTCATACTCAAGAATCGGACGGACCAGTGATGTATATAACGTTTTAGTTATGTACGGGTCATTAAATTCTTTTGACCATCTTTTAATAAAACCAAGCACACCCATAGCTTTATTAACCATGGTAGATACATGGTCGGTAAATTAAAGTTTCAAATCTAATAGGACACCTAGATCGTTAACCTGAGTTAATCGTTCTAAGGCGTTCCCATAGAGAAAGTACATAGCCTGGTGAGGACTAGATCGGTAAAAAGACATGAGTTTACATTTCAATCCATTAAGCTTTAGATTATTTGCTAAACACCAATTTTGAAGATTATCCAGATCGTACAAGTCGTACATAAGTACAAGTGAATTAGTATTAGCTCAACAATAAATATATATAATATATTTTTTTGTGTATTTTTTCCCCTTTATTTTTTCTTGTCTTCAACCCTTTTTATACCCTTGCAGAGAGTATTATAATTTTGGTCCTGTAGCTACCATATAACTGATAGATCGGAAATGCCATAACTGGGTTGTTTTTCAAGTTAGAAGCATGGGAGCTTCAATGGATTCCTCTTTGGGCAATATAAATCAATATGCCAAATTTCATAAGGATCGGCCGACTATATACGATCTGAAGTAGTATAGATGCGTGGCGCCACCTAGCGAACTGCGACTCAACTGCAAGGGTATATAAACTTCGGCTCCGCCCGAAGTTAGCTTTCCTTTCTTGTTTTTTTAATTTAAGTGCATGAAAATACTGGCATTCCTTATCCAAAGTACCAATGACTTTGGAATAAGCAAAATATTCAACATCAAGTTCGTACTGGAATGCTAGTCGAAGAAATGCCCCTGATGTAAATGCACGATGAACTTGTTGGAGTTGTTGGTCAATTCTTCCAAGTCGATTAACTATGAATATACGTGCTTGTCTTCGTTGCAGTTGTCCTTCTTGATTACGCAACTGCGGTATGCTCACACGCGCATTTGCATTATCGCCTGATCTTCATGCTCTTCTATCTTGCGCGGCTGTGGATTTGTCCATTCGACGACTCAAATTGGCCCCTTTGCCTTTTCTTGGTATTGCAACAGTAATACGTATAACCGTAACGATTGTACACAATACAAAATGACTAAAAAATGTAAGGTGAGTAAGATAGCTGACCGGAGTGACAACTGTTGACACCTGGCGGGGATAACTGATCAATTAACCCTCGTAGTTGATGAATTATAGTCCGGCCAAGGCGGGAGATCAAATTTCAAATTGAAACAAATCATCCTTAAAGGAAATTGAAATGATTAGCTCTGAATAAGTATTTATGGCACTAAAAAATATTATATTCGATTGCCAGCTAGAAAAGCTATTGCGGATTTGTTGATAGAATAAAAACAAAAAATTTTGTCTAAAAAATAAAATAAAAAAATTTGGGGGTGTACCACCCTTAACATTTATGGGGATGAAAAATAGATGTTGTCCGATCCTCAGCCCTAACGTATATGCCCACAAAATTTTACGAAAATCGCTCGAGCCATTTCGGAGGAGTAGAACCACTAACACCGTGTTTTTAATATATTAGATATATTTTTGTTTTTAATTCACTCAAGTGTGCCCTGATTTCTTTCTTGGTGCCAACGTGACGTAGTGCAGCAAATACTGGCGATAATAACCACCGTGTACGTACCGCCTTACACTGGGACAGAATCCCAAAAATATGCCATAAAATCAATGCTCACGGCGCGCCGTACCGTTTTGCTAATTTCGCTGCGAAACCTTCGGCCGCTTTGGATAAGTGACAGCACTAGATCCTCTGCCAACCACTTTGTCACTTTTTGTAGGAGATCGTTTAATTGCTTGGCGACTTCGGCGAAGTCTGTGACGAACCGCCGATATCATAACGCCATCCCAACGAACTGACGTATCCTCGTCACGTTTGTCACGCAGCTCACAATCTTTCCGTGAACCATGCCAATTCCTTGACTCGTAATTCAGTGGAAAAGGTGCAGAAGCTCTTCCCTAAAGAAATGACACTTGTCCGTGTTTATCCTTAAATTTTAGTGCGGAGCCATATCCGGGCCTTTGACCTGGTCCAAAGACCTTTGGAACGTTGCCGGGGCTGAGTGCAAGCCGAACGGCATTCCCTTCCTCTGGTATAGACCTTTCCCTGGTACCGTAAATTCCATGTACTTCCTGCTCCAGTATGAAATTAATTCGTGGCATCGGGGCATCCTTTATTGATTTTGCGTTTATTTGCCGAAAGTCCACACATATTCTCCATTGACCCGCATTTTTCTTTACCACAACGATAGGTGAGCTATAAGCGCTATTCGAAGACTCGATGCATCCCATATCCAGCAGTTCTACCACATTTTCTTTGATCTCCCCTTGTATTTTTGCGGTTTTTCGGATAATACCTCTGTTTTATTGGGATGTCGTATGGAGTACCGTTCGAGTTTTCGTATAACCATTGGCCAACTTTCCCAATCTAATTTTTTATGCTTTTTCTGCGCCGATTTTCGGGGTCCCCGAAAATTTTTTTTCAGGGTTCTCTTAGTTCCCTTTGCCCTCTTTGGGTCTCCGATTTATATTGTTATTACGCAGGTCACCGGACTTCGGCCAGATACCCCCGGCTCGCCCTTTGGCCGTTTCAAACGCATTACTTCTTTTCTGCCTTTTCACAGCCGCCTTAGTGGGCCGCTAAGTTCCCCGCTGTCCCCGCTTCGCTTGAGAAATTCCTAAAGGCGCGACTGGTGAACTGGATCCCGTTTCACCTCTCGCGGAATCCCAGCTCTAGATGAGCACTGGTGGCCTTCTTTAGGGGGATGATCTCCACCCATTTCAGAAGACATCGAAGAACACAAGGAGCATGGTGTGGCCACGTTTGTTCCGTGGGAGAGGGCCGACAAAGTCCGCTCCAACTAGTGAAAATGGTTCCGTGGGTCGGCGGGTTAACTTTTCCCCCTATTCTGTTGCTGGTCCACCTTGTACCATTAGCAAGTCAAGCAGCTGGTGACGTACCTTACGACGTCTTAATGCATCCCGGGTTAAAAGAAGCACTGTGTGTTTTGTTGTAAGGTTGTTACAAACTGTTGTGCTTGTGCCCCGTTGCAACAAATGCCGCGGGTAGCTCACTGAGTTTGTGGGACGTTCCACCGAATTTATTTTCCACCGTTCAATAACAATACCTTTTAAAACAATACCAATAACAATAGAACAATATCCTTCTTTATTCTACTTTTTTTACAATGTACTGTAATGGTGAATCTCCTATGCTGCTCCTCTCCACTGTCGCTGCTCCCGTTGTTGTCGCTGCTCCTGTTCTTGGTGTCATGCTTAATCCGCACCCTTTGTTGTCGCCCCTCGTCGTCGCTGCTCCTATTGCTATAGGCGTCGTTGATCGTCGTTATCCTTGGCTTAATGGGTCTGCCCTTTCGCCGTGGCAGCCACCCATTCCGTGTTGGATTACCGATTGGCACACCTCCCAGGATAAGGTTCCTTGAAGCCTGGTAGTCGGATCTGGGCATGAAGGACCCATATCCCTGGGTTTATATGCGGGCTTGAGGGCTTTCGTTTCCTGGTAGGTCACCTCTGCTCTTCGCCGCAAAATCCTTTTCCTTCTTGTAGGAACCGTCTCCAGACTCCAGAAACAACAGAAACAAGTTTTCATTACAAGGTTTCCTTTAAGCACTTTAATGATCACAAATCAAACCGGGCGCGATCACGTCGGGGTCACCATTGTTACGCTATCACAGTTTTGATAGCGGCCGAATTATTAAGACGAGGTGTATCATAATTTATATTGAAATTTATTATGGGTCAATTTAACCCCAAAACAAATGCAGGGGCCGATCCGTCACCCTCGCCAGGGGCCACTTCTTTGGAGGCAAGTTTTTGTCCTTCACCAGCACGATATCATTTACTGCTATGCCTTGACCAGGGATGTTCCATCCATCTGGACCAGAAACACTGCTGAAGAAAGACGACGCGTTGCCAAGCATCTAGCTTGAGTTTTGTCAGATCTGCCTCTGAAACTAGAAGGAGTCAGAACATCCAGATCAGCGGGGTTAACAGAGAGAGGGACTAATGGCCTCGAATTAATCACTGCAGCAATATTGTATTCCAACGTCTGCAAATCGTTGGCCTTAAGTACTTCCACTCTTCAAGTACTTCCAGTAAACTTCCACTCAATGGTCTCTGGAAGTCAAAAATCCAAGGCAGCTCTGGTGCGCGTCGCTAAGAAATAGTCTCTTTAATTCGTTCAACAGATTTTTGGCTCCAACGAAATCGGTGGCGTAGACATAAACCTCCTCAGTGGATGCAGAAAGGCGGCGGTTGACAGATCCCTCCCCATCTCTAAATGAAAATGCTGATGTAACATTTTATAGGACCCTTGTTGCGAATTTATAGAAGAAAGGACCCCAAAAATCGATATATATATAATATCATATATATATCGACCACCCACTGTACCAAGAGTACTTAAAGGGTACACACTGTAACACTTTGTCGCAGTGTTTATGTTATCCAAGGTCTCGGTCATAAACCTAAGTGCACCGAAATATGAATCGCCCGCTGTGCCTTTGCTGCACGCCGAAAAGTGCATATGTCCGCATATACGTTACACGAGTGGACCTTATGTATGTCCACATACCTCCGCCTAAGCGAACATAACATAAACATATATTCATACATAAATATTTAAGAATACATAAACGTCTCTCCGCTGCCGCTTTGGGCAGCGCAGCTACGAGACTTAGACTTCCTTTAACTCATAAGTAAATTTGTTAAATCAGAAACTCCCATGAGCTCGGAGCGGCAACAACAGCTACTCCGAATAAAAAGCAAACATTAAATAAAGATATGCTAAAAACATAAACCCAACCGATGTAATAAATAACAACTGGGAACACGACCACAAACCTGGGGAGCCTTCAACATAACACTACATGGCGACCGTGACAGGACCAAAAGGACATCGAAGGATCCCCAACGCAGAAGGCATTATAGGATCAACAACTGGAGGAAAAAACATGAACGAGAAAAAAAAAACACACACACAGCAGCAGCCACTCTTAAATGGAATTCCAATGATCTAAATGGAAAAACATAATATCGCAGTAAGTAGAGTGTGATGTGTGCTAAACGTAGTGGCGTGGTTAAACGTTTAAAAGCCAGGAAGGCTGAATTACTGAAGCTACTAAATAGCGGAAGTAAATTAGAGTGGAACAACTCGGTGAAAATACACGCCGAAGTTGAACACATCACAAACCTATTAACGCAAAGAAATAATAAAACCACAGCCACTCACACATCCACCTTCACTGCAATACCTAATATATGCAAAGACAAGATAATACTTAATCCACCACCAAAACAGGAATTACCGAGAATAAAGAGAAAATGCCCCAATGACTGCAGAGGACCCCTGGAATCCCCCTTCTGCGAACAAACCTGTGCCAGCACCGGTGCCCGAACAATCAAATAAGGAAGACAAGCCTGTGCAGCCAGCACCGGCCCCGCTTAGCGCTCCAAGCTATGCCCGGATCAGTGAACCGACAGCGCTACCAAGAGCGCAAACTTTTTTTTTTCTTTATGCACTGCGTTGCATATTTTTTTGTATTGCACTGCGATGAATATTTTTTTTTAGTATAAAGAATCATTTGTAAAATTGAGCGACATTGAGCGATTAGCGTGTGGCCTGAAAACCATACAAAAAATAGGCAGGTTTTTATGTGAAAAAAAAAAAATACAATGAACAACAAAGAAAAACTACCGATATATATATAAAAAATGTATAGGCAGGTTTTATAAAAAAAAAAGTACAAATAAAAAAAAAAAGCACAATATACACATAGCCAAATAAGGCAAGTCTTTAAATGAGCCAAACTGAATGGCAAATAAATAATAAATTAAATCATACAATTCACACAAACCAATTCAATTATATAAAATCATACAATTATTTACCAATTTTAGAGAAAATACCCAAAATGGGCTTAGTAGATGTAAAACAAGTGGACTCCACAGCAAATGTAATAAATAAAATTGAGTCCAGCACTATGAACACAGAATTGACAAATATCCTATTATCAATTATTGTATTCATTTTGATCGCATTTATTTTGTATAAAGCATACATTTTCCATAATAAATGTATAGCAAAAAGAGCGATTAATAAGAGCCAGGCTATCGATCTGGACAAAATATAAAAAAAACTAACGGAAAAATAAAAATTAATTTAAAAAAAAAAAAAATAATAACAACGCTCAATGCCAAATTTTGATATATTTAAGATGCACCTATGATATATAAAAAAAAAAAAACGATTTCATATGTTCATGAATAATCTTTACGTACAATGAAAATAAAATAAAAAATAAATAAAATAAAGAAAGTTTAAAAGAAAATAATTCCAGTATGAGTACACAAAGAGCCATAGACAAAACATATGAAAAGGACCCCTATTTCAAAGAAAGGATCAAGCAGTTAGTATCAACAACCCCAGTTAGTGTGTATGAACTAGAAATACTTTATATAGAAACATTTAACTGCCACGTTTCACCATTGTTTCACTGCACCGCAACCCAAAAAGGAATAGTATTAACAACAATTCCGGGTGTCCTAGTGAAATCAAGAATAGACGAGCATCTACTTTTAGGTAGAACGATTGTTATGATGGTTTCTAAAAGATAATCCATACCCTTAATATAATGGAATGGAATGAATTATCGAAAGAACTATTAAGCATTAAAGCAGAATTCGACAAATCTCATAAGTCACTAACACAGAATAGACCGATACAAAAAACAACGGTCAATAAACACGTAGAAATATTAGTTAAATGCTTTAATGAAGCTCGAATATTAATATATGAACATAGAGAAAAGTTAAATCCGGATCACTGGTCTCGAGTATCAAAGTTTTTGATCAGACTAAGATCTAATCTAACATCTGTTAAAGAAAGGTTCAAACTTGATATTTCAATACCTACTATTCTCAATACTTCAATAACAATTGAAGCTGGTGATGAACCATAATCAAAAGAAGTTATTGACCAGCGATACTAGAAGAAAGCGATATTAACAACCTTACGGTTCCGGCAATCCTCATTCAATCTGAATTATCAGACCAGGACTTGTCCGACTCTGAATTTAACGACAGCGTTGTAGAATTAAAACCGATCGCAATGGCTGACGAGAGCATTGCCCAAAGGGCATACATTAGAGAAATATCGAAAGCCATCCCTGAATTTAACGGGCAAAGGTTACACCTTCAAAGATTTATAACAGCTTTGAGGTTGGCTGTAGAAGTAATTAAATCCAAAATAATTGGATCAACTTTATACAGAGTCCAAAATGAAACAACAATAGAAGCAATAATCAGAAAACTACAAGACACTATAGTCGGAGAAACCTCTGACATAATTAATGCCAAAATGGCAAAAACAACCCAGAAAGGCAAAACTGCGGAAAAATTCACGACGGAAATAGACGACCTAAGAAAGCTCTTAGAAGCTTCGTACATTGACGAAGGCCTATCGGCCGAACACGCTGACAAATTCAGTACCAAGGAGACCATAACCACAATGGTTAAAAACTGTGAGCATGGCCGCCTCAAAACAATATTGGAAGCAGGCACTTTCATAACTATGAATGAAGCCATCACAAAGTACATACAATGCATTACTGAAATGACAGTTAATGCCAATTCAATATTATACACCCAACGAGGAAATAATTATCGCGGTAATAATTTCAGAAACAATTATAGCGGTAGTGGTAATTATAATAATACCAGATATTACCAAAATAACGGTTATAATCAAAACACTAGCTACTACAGAAATAACGGTAACCAGAGTAACAGTTATTACACAAACAACAACCGCGGCGGAAATAACCGTGGTGGAAACAACCGCGGCGGAAATAACTAATAAGCTTCGTACATTGACGAAGGCCTATCGACCGAACACGCTGACAAATTCAGTACCAAGGAGGCCATAACCACAATGGTTAAAAACTGTGAGCATGGCCGACTCAAAACAATATTGGAAGCAGGCACTTTCATAACTATGAACGAAGCCGTCACAAAGTACATACAATGCAGTACTGAAATGACAGGTAATGCCAATTCAATATTATACACCCAACGAGGAAATAATTTTCGCGGTAATAATTTCAGAAACAATTATCGCGGTAGAGGTAATAATTGAGGTAATTATAATAATACCAGATATTACCAGAATAACGGTTATAATCAAAACAATGGCTACTACAGAAATAACGGTAACCAGAATAACAGTTATTACTCAAACAACAACCGCGGCGGAAATAACAGTGGTGGAAACAACCGCGGCGGAAATAGCCGTGGGGGAAACAACAATAATAACGATAATAATAATAACAACCAAAATAACAATATAAGGATAGCCCAAACGAATTCGGAAAACACGTCAGTAAAAAATAACAAGATTCACACTATAAATCTCAGTCAAAGTACATTCGTTAGTTTTATAAACGCAGCAACAGGAAAAGAATTAATTTTTCTACTAGATACAGGTGCAGAAATTTCCATATTAAAGGAAAATTCTGATAATTTTCAAAATATTCATGATGATAATATCATAAACATACAGGGTATAAGACAAGAGGTTACCAAATCAAGAGGCATAACTTCTATTGAAATTCAGACTTCTAAGTACATCATCCCACATGATTTCCATATAGTAAATGTGCAATTCGCTATTCCTTGTGATGGGATACTGGGAATAGATTTTATCAAAAGGTACAATTGTCAATTAGACATCAAGCCTTCTGAAGAATGGCTTGTAATTAGACCAAATAATCTCAAATAATGTTCCGATAACATACAGTTCTGGCAACAACTCCCTAATTCTGCCAGCAAGATCCCAAGTCATCTGAAAAGTTAAGATAAACTCCGAAGAAAATAGTGTACTGATTCCGAATCAAGAGATTCATAAAGGTATCTATATAGCAAATACCATAGCAACAGTCCAGAATGCATATGTAAGACTACTAAATACCACAAATATAGATAAGGTAGTTAATATTAAAAATATTCATCATGAACCACTTTCAAACTACGATGTAGTAAAAACAGACCCCGAAAACCGTAAAAAAACTGTATTATCCCAACTTACAAAAAACTTCCCACCTCAATTCAATGATCAACTTACAAAATTATGCACCCAGTATAGTGATGTATTCGGACTAGAAACCGAAGCGATCACTACAAATAATTTCTATAAACAAAAAAAAGAAATGATGAACCCGTATATACAAAAACTACAGAAACCCTCATAGTCAACAAGACGAAATTCAAAAACAAGTCCAAAAACTCATTAATGATAAAATAGTAGAACCCTCTGTATCACCTTATAATATCTTACTTTTGCAAGTACCAAAAAAGTCACTCCCAAATTCAGAAAATAAAAAATGGCGATTAGTAATAGATTATCGTCAAATTAATAAAAAACTCTTATCTGATAAATTTCCACTCCCTAGAATTGATGACATTTTAGATCAACTAGGTAGAGCCAAGTACTTCTCATGTCTCGACTTAATGTCCGGTTTTCACCAAATTGAACTCGAAAAAAATTCTCGAGATATAACATCCTTTTCAACGAACAATGGTTCATATCGTTTCACGCGATTACCATTCGGTTTAAAAATAGCGCCAAACTCCTTTCAAAGAATGATGACTATAGCTTTCTCTGGATTGGAGCCTTCCCAAGCATTTCTTTACATAGATGACTTAATAGTCATAGTGTTGCAGCCCAGGATGTGTTGAAATCAAAACAAATATTAATAGCACGCTTTTAGGACTAATTTAAATGTTTATTTAATCAAAAATTTTACGAGCTTTAAAAAATCTTGTTCGTCTTTCGGCTTCTTCTGTGGCTAGCGATTTGAGATGACATTTTTCAATTCGCTTGTTCTGCTACTCACAACTCGTTCGTTATTCTACCATATGTTGTAGTGTTGGCGCTAACATTCTCCCCCCCATAAACGCCTGCAGGGGTTTATCCATTCTTCACGTCCAACACTGCTATTTTGGTTGCTGGTCGCACCATAGTTCCATAGTGGGTCTTCACTGTAGCCGAGCGTACTTGTCCATCCTTAGCTGTGGCTACGCCGATTATACGCCCTTTCGGCCAAAGGTTCCTGGGAAGGCTCTCATCCACGAGTATAACAACATCTCCGATTGCTAATGGAGGACGCTTTGGGAACCATTTTGAGCGACGAGTAATTATGGGAATATACTCCTTGACCCATCGTTTCCAGAAAAGATCTGCCATCTCATTGGCCTGGTGCCAGCGTTGCCTTGCATCCGAGTCCTTGGTGACGATTGGCTTGTACCCGTCTGCGGATCCTAACAATAAATGATTTGGAGTGAGGGAGTGTTTGGAGTGAGTCATCATCTTTTGCGTCTAAGGATACGAATGTTAGAGGACGGGAATTGATAATGTACTCAGCGTTCATCATGGCGTTCCTTAGGCTTTCGTCGTTAAAACTGTAATTAGGAGAGATGCTTTTCAATACAGTTTTGATTGATCGTATTAAGCGCTCCCAAGCTCCTCCCATGTGTGGGGCGCCTGGAGGATTGAAATTCCATTTAATTTCGTCGTATTTAATGGTTAAGTTATTGAAGTCTACATTCTTCAGCTCTTCCTTAACAACTTTCTCAGTTGCCTTGAAATTGGTTCCATTATCCGAGTATATTTCTCTTGGAGTTCCTCGTCGGGCCATAAAGTTTGAGAGGCACATTACACATGAGCTTGTATCGAGGCTATACGCTATCTCTATATGTACGGCGCGTATAGTAAGGCACGTAAATATCACGCCCCACCTTTTCTCCTTGTGTCGGCCTACGTTGACCGCGATGGGACCAAAAAAGTCCACTCCAGTATAAGTGAATGGTCTTTGAAAGCTGGCGATCCTGGCTGCTGGCAATGGGGCCATCTGCGGCGCTATTGGAGCTGCTGTATTGTTTTTACATTTCTGGCACCCTTTTCGGACGGATTTGTATACCACGCGGTACTGGGGTATAAAGAACTGACTCCTGATTATGTTTATAGTTCCCTCATGCAGCAAATGGTGGTTGCTCTCGTGAAAGTGCATTGTCAAGCATATCAATCAAGATATGTAACCGGGTGGCGTTTTGGTAGTACTATTTGGTCGTCGTTCGGGTTTATAGTTTGTGACCTTCCTTGGGTGCGAATTATGCCGCAATCGTCTAGGTAGATGTTTAACCCAATAAGCGCGCTGGTCCTTTGAATGTTGTTGTCTTTTTGGAGAGAATCTAATTCGTCCTTGAATGCTTCGTTTTGGGCTACTTTATAAAGTAGGTTCTTTCCTTGTATAATTATTTCATCTGACAACGTTTTGGTTATGGTTTCTCCTCGACATTTCGCTTTCAGGTTTTTTACGTACATGATGAACGTCGCTGTGGCTCGATAAAGTCGTTTCCAGATTGAGAATGATTCAAAGTTTAGCTTTAGAAGCACTGGTCTGTATACTTTGGTTACTAAAACTACCTTTTTGAGCTCGTTATTATCGTTTTCCGGTGGAAGACTTGGTTGATGATTTGGCCACTGGTCTTTGGGCCTTTTAAGGAATGCCGGTCCGCTGGACCACTGCTCCAGGTTTGGTTTGGCGATAAATTTCGAAGCCATATCCGCCACGTTTTCATGTGTTGAAATCCAGCGCCACTGTGCGGCGCTCGTTGTTTCCATAATCTCACCAATTCTATGCATCACGAAAGCATGGAATTTCCGTGGATCCATAGTCATCCATGACAGGACAGTCTTGGAGTCTGTCCAAAAGGTGCATTCGCCAATGTTCAAGTTCCGTGTGAGTTGTGTTTTATGAGCCAGGCGGACGCCGGCTACGGCGGCGAGCAGTTCCATTCGTGGTATCGAAAGCGGTTTCAAGGGAGCAACTTTACTTTTAGCAATGACTAGATTTGTCGTGATGTCAAATCCTTTGATCACGCGAAGGTAGCACACAGCTGCATATCCGTATTCGCTCGCATCGACGAAGGTATGTAGTTCGACGTTATCGGCGGTATGTAGCAATGGTGAGTAATGTCGTGGAATATGTACAGACTTAGCTTGTGATAGTATTTTTAGCCATTTTTTCCAGCAACTCTGTGAAGGGTCCGGTAATTCGTCGTCCCATCCGATCCCTGATCGCCATGTTTCTTGTAGAAGAATTTTAAGTCCAATAGTATAGCATGACAAAAATCCTAGGGGGTCATAAATTGACATCAGAACCTGTAGAGCTTCCCTTTTAGTGGGGCGGACCATCTCACTTAGTACGTTCCTTTTTAGTTTTGCGAATCTGAAAATATATTTAAATGTATCACTCTCCGGATCCCAAAACATACCTAAGACTTTCTCAGTGTCTCCTAAGTCCTTTCTAGGCTGTGTTGGGGCTGACTCTTCATTTAATGCGTTTAAGACTTCGGGTGAATTGGAAGTCCAGTTTCTGATGTGGAAACCCCCAGCTGAATGTATTAGTTTGACCGCCTTCGACACTTTAGTAGCTTCCTCTTCGTCGTTTAGACTGTCTATATAATCGTCGACGTAATGAGCTCGGGTGATGGCTTCATAGGCTCTTGGGTACTGCAACTTGAAGTCCTCCGCATTTTTGTCCCTGACGTAATGAGCTATACAAGGGGCGCAAGATATTCCGAACGACATTGCTCTCATTACGTATTCCTTTGGTCTTTGCGTTCGCTCGTCGATCCACAGGAAACGCTGCACATGAATGTCGCTTTCCTTTATTCTTATCTGATGGAACATTTCTGCTATATCACCGCAGACCGCTATCTTGCCGACTCTGAATGCCATCAAAACGTCGGACAGTTGATGTAAAAGATCCGGACCAGTAAGCATGAAGTCATTTAAAGAGACGCCATGAGATTTAGCTGCTGCATCCCAGACAAGTCGAATCTTACTGGGTTTGTTGGGGTTATGAGCTATGAAAATTGGAAGGTACCAAATACGGTTGTGATAGACTTCTTCATTTTTTAACTCGATGGCGTAGCCTTTTTCCAGCAGATTGTTGACTTGCTCCTGAATTTTCACTCGTAGATCTGGTTCCTTCTCCATTTTAGCTTTTAGACAATTTAGGCGTTTTAGTGCGTTTGTGTAGCTTTCAGGAAGTACCGTATCTTTATGGCGCCAAAGCAGGCCGATTTCGTACCGTCCGTCGATTTTTACGCACGTCTCCTGCATAATTTTGAAAGCTTTTTCATCATCTTTAGAACGAAGTGTCCTTGGAATTACGGGTTCTACGTTGAAGCTTTCTTTAACGGCCTTATCAATTTCAGTCCAGTTGCATTGACAGTGGTGCATAGAAAAATGTTTATTGTCTTTCCCGGATCCTTGCACACTCCAGCCGAGCATGCACTTGGATGCGATGGGATCATTCCACCTTCCTTCTTTTATTTTCCGGGGAACGGCTAAATCCAATTGTCTATTCCAATCAGCAACATTGGTTCAGCATCCGTATATGATGCGATCGGTAATCTTTGCAGGTGAGTGTATTTATTAGTTAACTCCTTGATGTCCAGCGTTTGCTTTGGTAATCCTAAATTTTGTACTGTATGTATGTTGTTTAACCAATATGTTCTGTTGGTGCCCATGCTAGAGACTTTTATGTTAAAGCGAACGGATTCGTTCTCCCTTCTTGTCGTTTGATTCGTCCACTGCATGCAGATGGGATCCAGAGTGCCTTGGATGTTTAACTTTTTGAAGAGTTTTTCGTCTATAAGTGTGACCGATGACCCTTCATCTAGAAATGCAAATGTATCAATATAGGAGTTATGAGTGTACAGTTTGATTGGAACGATACGAAAATATTGTTCCCCTCCGGGTGGATTAGTTCGGTGCGAGGAGACGATGTCAGGATTCGCATGGCCTTTGTGCAGCAGAGGGTGGTGTCTCGACTCGCATCCTCCGATCCCACACAACTGAGTTGAAAAGCACCTGCGACCATGGATCTTTAAGCATTTGAAGCAAAGCTTGTATTCCCTAACCATTTCCTGCTGCTTTTCGTAAGGGAGCTTTTGGAATACCTCGCATTCGGTGATAGGATGGAGTGTACTGTTGCAGGCGTTGCAGTGGGTGGCTTCCCTTTGCGAAGCGTTGTACCTTGGTGGATTGTACTCCGAGTTATCTTGGGCATCCATGCTGTACTGGACGTGGGTGTGTACGTTGCTGGCCCTGGAGTAAATTGATGGCGTCACCGTGGATGCTGCTTCGGCGATTGTATAGAGCCAGTCGCTGAACGACTTAATCAATGCAGCGCTTGAGTCTTTTAGGAGCATAGCCCAGGTCAGTTTGTAATGGCTGGGAAGTTTGTCTACCAACTCTCTCAACAGCAAGGGGTTGTTTAGGTGGTGATTAAGCTGACAAGCCTCCATTGTAGCACAAATATTTCGTACTGCTAAGGCATAATCTATGAGAGTGTCAAGTCGTTCTTTATTGATGGAGGTTTTTCTCGCCTTTTCAATTAATCTCTCTAGTATCTGATCGGGACATCCGAAGAACGTCTTGAGTGTGTTTATGACGTCAGGGACCATAACGGGAAGCAGAAGCTTATCTCTTACTAGTTCGAGTGCCTTTCCCTTGAGGCATTTTTGGAGTCGTAGCATATTTTCGACATTTGAAAACCCAGCTACAGTGGTGCTATTTTCAAATGCACTGAGGAACGCAGGCCAGTCATCCGGATTGCCGTTGAATGTCGGTAGGTCGGGTGACAGTATTTGACGTGCTGACAGCTGGGTACTTGTAGGCCCGAATGGTGTGGTCAGAGCGGCTCCACTTTGCTGAGCTAGTATATTGTACTTTTGTTCAATATGTGCCGATGTAGCTTTGATCGGCCTGCCGCTTTTCCTCTAGCATTTGTAGCATTAGAGTATTGTTTTGTATCAAAATATGTTCATTGGCACGTTCAGCTTGTAAAGAAGTCGGCAGTTCCTTGTGCTGTTTTTTCACAGCCCCGGTCGAGTGTCCCGATGTCGGGGCGATGTTGGTACGGTCTAGCGAAACGGTTCTTTGCGAAGCGGCACTTTGGACAGCGGCTATGTCGGCGTCAGTCAGCGCGGTTGGGTCAGGTGGCTGTTTACTGCAGGAGACGCACTTCCATCCTTTTGTATTCTGGGTGTTCTCATCTCGAACGCAGCCAAAGTGGTACCACGTCGTGCAAATATCGCAATGCACCCATATAATGTCTTTGCCGGTACTACTCTTTTTGCATGCGCTGCATTCTGTTTGGTTGTATTCACGGGATATCATGGTTATTACTTCTGTTCTTCTTGCTTCTTGTCTTTGTTGTATCTATGCCTGTTTTCAGCCTTATTAGACAAGAAAGAACTGAGTTGTATTTTTGTCCGCGTTAATTGCGCAGCAAAGTTTGATATGTTTTCGTAGGTATACCTCGTTTTTTCGCGGTGACTACTCGCTAATATTCAACTTCGACGCCTGTGTGTATGTGGTCCGATGATGCAGCGGAATTTCTTCGTTCATGTATGAAATAATACGTACGCGGCAATAAACCAAAGATCACACACGGGGAGTTCGAGTAAGATTTTTTAAAGGATGTTGCAGCCCAGGATGTGTTGAAATCAAAACAAATATTAATAGCACGCTTTTAGGACTAATTTAAATGTTTATTTAATCAAAAATTTTACGAGCTTTAAAAAATCTTGTTCCTCTTTCGGCTTCTTCTGTGGCTAACGATTTGAGATGACATTTTTCAATTCGCTTGTTCTGCTACTCACAACTCGTTCGTTATTCTACCATATGTTGTAGTGTTGGCGCTAACACATAGGTTGCTCCGAAAACCACATGCTCAAGAACCTAACTGATTTTTCATGCATGAAGTCACCTTCCTAGGACATAAATGCACAAAGAAAGGAATCTTGCCCGACGACAAAAAATAAGACGTCATTCAAAATTTCCCAGTCCCACATGATGTGGACAGCGCTAGAAGATTCGTTGCATTTTGCAATTATTACAGACGTTTCATAAAGAATTTTGCAGAATACTCCCGCCACATAACAAGATTATGTAGGAAAAATGTAAAATTCGAATGGACAACAGAATGCCAAAACGCTTTCGAACATCTAAAATCAGCATTAATAAACCCAACTCTGTTGCAATACCCAGATTTTAGCAAAGAATTTTGCATAATTACAGATGCTAGCAATCACGATTGTGGAGCAGTACTAACTCAGAATAAAAATGGATTACAGCTTCCAGTTGCATACGCATCAAGATCCTTTACGAAAGGTGAAAGCAACAAGAGCACTACAGAACAAGAATTAGCAGCTATTCATTGGGCAATAACATACTTTAGACCATATATTTGTGGCAGACACTTCACTGTCAAAACAGACCACAGAGCACTTACCTATTTATTTTCAATGATAAATCCCAGTTCCAAACTAACACGAATGAGACTTGAATTAGAGGAATATAATTTTACAGTAGAGTATCTAAAGGGTAAAGATAATTATGTGGCCGATGCGCTGTCTAGAATAACAATCACAGACTTGAAAAACATACATTTAAATATTAAAATTCTGAAAGTCACTACCAGAAACCAAAGTAGACAAAAATCCTGCGCAGGAAAAGAAAAAATAGAATTGCATAAGCAATCCATAGAAAAAGCTTCAAAGCCCAACGTATATGAAGTCATTAATAATGATGAAGTACGTAAAGTAGTGACCTTGCATGTAAATGACAATATGTGTTTATTTAAGCACGGAAGGAAAATTACAGCAAGATATAATGTTAGCGATTTGTATACTAATGGAACCCTTGACTTAGGTCAATTCTTTCAAAGGCTTGAAAAGCAAGCCGGTATGCACAAAATCAGCCAACTTAAAGTGGCACCGTGGGAAAATGTCTTTGAACATGTTTCAATTGATAATTTTAAAAATATGGGCAATTATATATTGAAATCATTAAGAGTAGCGCTACTCAACCCGGTGACCGTAATAAAAAATAATAAAGAAAAAGAAGCTATATTGTCTACATTTCACGATGATCCAATACAAGGTGGTCATACAGGCATTACTAAAACCTTGGCCAAGGTCCAGAGGCACTATTACTGGAAAAATATGTCCAAATACATAAAAGAGTACAAAAGAAATGTCCTAAATGCCAAAAGTCAAAAACAACTAAACACACTAAGACCCCATTAACTATAACTGAAACTCCACAAAGACCTTTCGATAGAGTAATTGTGGATACGGTTGGTCCACTACCAAAATCAAACAATGGAAACGAGTATGCAGTAACACTCGTATGCGATTTAACCAAATACCTGGTAGCGATATCAATACAAAATAAAAGTGCAAATACGGTAGCAAAAGCTATATTTGAAGATTTTATTCTAAAGTACGGTCCAATGAAGACGTTCATTACGGACATGGGAACGGAATATAAAAATTCAATTATTGAAGGTCTATGTAAAAATTTAAATATTGAAAACATAACTTCTACTGCACATCATCACCAAACTGTAGGTACCGTGGAGCGAAGCCACAGAACACTCAATGAGTACATTCGTTCATACATCTCAGTTGACAAAACGGATTGGAATGTATGGCTACAATACTTCCTCTCTTTATCTTAAAGCGGACGGACGTGTTTTTTTTGTGCGCACTACGTTTTTGTAAAATTTGCAATAAGCTTTCTATAAACAATCGGTGTTTATTTCTTTACTGATATAAAAACAAATTGCAATTTTTTAGATCCGTATCGCGTCGCGTGTGCAGTGATATATTTGGAGGTAAAATAATTATTTATTTAATTTACTTTCCAAACATAGCCCTGCTCTGCTTCTTCATCTCCTACGGTGTTGTTGCTATTTTTTTGCTTCTACTCTCGCTCAATAGAGATTCTTATCTCTATTTCTTTAAATCTTACTAACTTGCACTAACTGCTCTCTTTAATCTCCCCTTCTCGTTTCCTTGGTACAGTGGTTCAAGGTTCCTCATTAATAAAATCAAATAATATTTTTAAATTAATTATTAATTTTTTTAATAATTTTTAATAAATTAATTATTTAATTTTTAATAAATTAATTATTTAATTTTAAATAATTTTCAATAAATTAATTATTTAAATTTTTAATAGTTATGGATTTTAAATTGGTCTGTGCATTAAAGTCTTGCAATAAGACAATCTCGTCTTTCCAGCCTACCATCCATTGCTGGCTCTGTGAAAACGTTTTACACGCTAAGTGTGCCGGGTTCACGGCATCAGTTTCGGATGCAATCTCGCGTAGGTCTGGTCTCCACATTTGCTGTGATGGTTGTCGTGCTGTTCAGGACGAAATGAGGTCGTTCATGAGGCAGACTAAAAGCGGTTTCAAGGAGTTGATTAGTGGTTTTCGAAAAATCAATGACCAACTCTGTGCGCTTGATACACAGTTTAGTAGCCTTCAACTACTAAATGAGTCTCCAAAGCGTAAGAAATCAGCTTTTAGTGATGTGCTCGGGTCGAATAATCTTCAGCCTGCTCTGCCGACAACTATGCAGCCGCTTATATCTCTGGCCACCCCAAGGGCCGGACCTGAGAAAAATTCGGCTTCCGAATGTCTCGGAATCAATGAGCAATTGTCCGATATGTCCTCTATGGCATCGCTTCAAGTGATCCCAGACCCAATAATTGAAACTCCTGTAACAGTCACCAAACAGGGTAATAAACCGTCCGGACCCCCGGTACGCACTGATGCCGCAGTATTAGTTACGGCGGCACCAAAACCCTTGCACGTGATCCCACCATCGAAACACATTTTTGTTTCCCGGCTTGCCCCTGATACTTCGGAGATTGATATCTCGGCTTACATCAAAGCCAAAGCAAAAGCCGAAATAAAGGTGGTGGATATTACAAAATTCAAATATTCTTACACCGGGCACACGTCATCTTTCAAAACACGTGTGCCCTTGCAGATGTTCAAGACGATCTGTTCCGCCAGCTTTTGGCCAGAGAACATTTTCGTCCAAGAACATCAACCAAGTACGGTGCAAAAAAAGATAAACAAACCTGTGGGTGTAAAACTCCCACATGTTAAGGCCACTGATCAACCTTCCACCTCATCTTCCTCAATCTCAAAAAACTAATGTCTTCATTAACACTTACCTATCAGAATACAAGAGGGTTACGTAGTAAACTTCCCAAACTGTATTCTGATAGTTCTTTTTTTGCATCCCACATTATAGTATTTACAGAAACTTGGTTAAAGCCGGAGATCTTAAGATCCGAAGTTTTTCCTAGTAGGTACACCTTGCGAAGGGGAGGAGGAGTGCTAATTTCTGTAGACTCCAAATTCGCTTCTGAAGAGGTAAAATCACAAGAGTTTGGTAACATTGAATTTCTTTGCATCAAAATCACTTTGTCCGATCAATCTTTGTATGTAACCTGTTCGTACATACCACCTTCGTCCGAACCGCCAACATACTGGCAACATTTGTCCGCTATTCGTTTGGTTTTCGATCGTCTGTCTGATGGTGACCAGCTGATAGCTCTGGGTGACTTTAATATCCCAGAACTTATGTGGTCAAATGTTGATTATTCACCGTCTTTACAGCTTAACTCCCACCATGACTTCCCTGAGGGCATGTTCGACATGTCACTCGGGCAAATTAACCACGTTAGAAATTCTTTAGGTCGGCTGTTGGACTTATGTTTCGTTTCTGATCCTGATGGAATTACTCTTTCCAGAACTTTGCCCCTTTCTAACCCTGAGGATCCATATCATCCCACTCTTGAGGTTTCAATCGAAAATAATTACTTTTTTGACCTTAAGTCTACAGTTAAATCTCAGAAAGTTCGTTTCTTTCGTAAGGCTGACTTTACGAAATTAAATAAGTTAATTTTGGAATTTGATTGGTCTGATTTACTGGTATGCGAGGATATAAACATCGCATTACAAAAATTTTATTACACTTGGAACATATTTTTCGACGCTTGCGTGCCGTGGAAATATCCGTCCGCTTCAACGAATCCGCCTTGGTATACAAGGCACCTTATAAATTTAAAGAATAGTATGAGTAGACTTTTAAACAAACATAGATTATCTGGCTGTACAGTTAGTTATTCAAGATACTTAGTAGCTCGGTCCAATTTCACCGTGCATACCGCAGAATGATATAGGAGTTATATTCGCCGCTGCAGGATTCAGTTTAGCGTAAAGCGTAAACATGTATCCTTTCCCCCACTGCTTACATTTGAGAACTCTTAAGCGAACACAGATCAGGCAATGGCCGATCTCTTTGCACAGTTTGTTCAAACTACCTATTCACCTAGCAGCAGTTTAGCTCAGCCTTACACTTATAATATCTAATCAGCCAACCTTATATTTTGCCCATCTTTCGATCAAAGTGGTGTGTTATCGGATCTTCTTAAGGTTAAGCCCGTGTATTCGCCAGGCCCTGATGGAGTACCAGGCTGTGTTCTGAAGTACTGCGCCGAGGCACTGTGCAAACCGCTTGTTAAACTCTTTAATCTATCGCTGGAAACTTCATTATTCCGCTGCATAAAAAAAAGAAAAAATCCGACGCTGCTAATTATAGAGGCATCTCTAAATTGTCAGCAATTCCAAAGCTTTTTGAAAAACTTATCACTCCACATTTGCAACACCTATGTAGTTCAATAATAACTCCGTGCCAGCATGGCTTCATGAAGCGCCGCTCCACCACTACCAACTTATTGGAGCTAACATCTTTTATCACGGATGGCTTCCGGAATGGCTTACAAACAGACGTCATATACACTGACTTCAGTAAAAAATTTGACTCTGTTAACCATTCGCTTCTTATAAGTAAACTCAGTCTTTTGGGATTCCCAACTGATCTTCTTATGTGGATTTCGAGCTACTTATCAGGGAGAACCCAACGTGTTTTCTTTAAAGATGTTACCTCGCGTGTAGTCCGCGCCACATCGGGGGTGCCCCAAGGAAGCCATCTTGGACCCCTACTTTTTACTCTGTTTATTAACGACTTGCCCCTTGCCTTAACTAATTCACTTGTACTTATGTACGACTTGTACGATCTGGATAATCTTCAAAATAGTGTTTAGCAAATAATCTAAAGCTTAATGGATTGAAATGTAAACTCATGTCTTGTTACCGATCTAGTCCTCACCAGGCTATGTACTTTCTCTATGGGAACGCCTTAGAACGATTAACTCAGGTTAACGATCTAGGTGTCCTATTAGATTTGAAACTTAAATTTACCGACCATGTATCTACCATGGTTAATAAAGCTATGGGTGTGCTTGGTTTTATTAAAAGATGGTCAAAAAAGTTTAATGACCCGTACATAACTAAAACGTTATATACATCACTGGTCCGTCCGATTCTTGAGTATGGATCGTGTGTCTGGAGTCCTCAATATGGAGTACACCAAGATCACATTGAATCTGTATAAAAAAACTTCCTTACTTCCGCTCTTAGGGGACTTCATTGAGATGCAAATCTTTACCACCCCTCTTATCATAGTAGACTTTTACTAATCAACTTACCATCATTAATAAATCGTAGAACGATGCTGGGTGTCATGTTTTTATATAATCTTATTTATGGAAATATAGACAGCCAGCATTTACTAACACGCTTAAATTTTAACATTCCTAGTAGAAGGACCAGAAACTTTCGTCCTCTGCTCCTCAGCCATTGTAGTTCGACATATGCCCAACACGATCCGTTCAGGGTATTATGTTCGGACTACAATGGTCTCTACCACATCTTGTCACTTTGCCCTACTAACAATCTTAAATCGCTTATATTAACCGCCTTATCTGTGCAACACTCTTCCTCGTAATATCTTCCTCCTAATCCTCGCTTATCTATCTCGGATTTATTCCCGCGATTCGAGCCGTACGTTACGCGGCAGCGTCCCTCGGTCGGTTGGACGGGAGGTGGGCTGTACGTATGCAGTGGGAAGAATATGCTAAGGAATCAAAATTCAGATTAGAACAGGCATTTAAGAGAGGCAGACTAATGCTAGAATCTCATAAAATAACACAAAAAATTATTTACGTCAAAACTAGTTTAGATTTTGAGTTGAAAATAGGAGATAAGGTCTTGTTAAAAAATGAAACTGGACATAAGCTAGATTTTAAATATACAGGCCCCTATAAGGTAGAACAAATGGGAGATAGGGATAATATAACTATATTAGACAATAAAAATAAAAGACAAATAGTACATAAAGATAGATTAAAACTTTTTATTTCATAATCAATCAACATTTCATAAATATATCACGTATGGCCATACATAGATTAAATAAAAAAAAAAAGAAAAATAAATAAATAAAAAAAAAAAGAGAAAAAGCATACCAAATATAACACCAAAAAAAAAAAAACATGATTTATTAAAATTTGTACAATCTATGTTAGAAAATAACTTCATTATATTACGTTATTTTTCAAAAGGGGGGAGATGTAATATGCACATATATGCACTATTAATATCATATATATATCGACCACCCACTGTACCAAGAGTACTTAAAGGGTTAAAGGGTAAAGAGTACTTAAAGGGTTTCGGTCATAAACCTAAGTGCACCGAAATATGAATCGCCCGCTGTGCCTTTGCTGCACGCCGAAAAGTGCATATGTCCGCATATACGTAACACGAGTGGACCTTATGCATGTCCACATACCTCCGCCTAAGCGAACATAACATAAACATATATTCATATATAAATATTTAAGAATACATAAACGTCTCTCCGCTGCCGCTTTGGGCAGCGCAGCTACGAGACTTAGACTTCCTTTAACTCATAAGAAAATTTGTTAAATCAGAAACTCCCATGAGCTCGGAGCGGCAACAACAGCTGCTCCGAATACAAAGCAAACATTAAATAAAGATATGCTAAAAACTTAAACCCAACCGATGTAATAAATAACAACTGGGAACACGACCACAAACCTGGGGAGCCTTCAACATAACACTACAGTACACATACATTTCAAAAATGATATAATCTAGAAACAATGTGGTCATGTCCATTACACGGCTCACATAATTTAATATATGGTAAAATTTGAATAATTTCTTCTCTTAGGAGTACCGTGGAAACTGTGGGTAATAGAACCTATGTTTGTTCTGGACTTTGGTTCAGGGGAGCCTAAAGGTTATGGAGCAGGTGAAATTATGCGTGGAGATTTTTTTCTGTTGGCCAGTGTTAGTATAGGTGCACCAATACGTTAGTGGGTCTGAACAATTTTTAGATCAGATTACTTAGTGTGAATATAGAGTAGTAGGTCTTGGCACTAGGGGTCAACAGGTCCTAATCTGGCTTACAAAAATTATCACGAATATTCGCATAGAATCGCACTCCACTGCGATACTGGCTGATCGTTTAACCCAAAGAAAACATCTAGTCTGCGGCTTCACCAGTTCTTACTGCTTCTGATCATCGAAATTTTCCTTCACATTGTTTTATCTACATTGTTTTATTTTTATTTCTGCTATTTGACACTACACGTATGTTAGATGAATTTTCCTTCTCTTTTAAAAATGATGATGACTACTTCTTTGCTCGGTAAAAGATGTGAATGGACTAAATGCTAAGAGCGTGGATCTGTACAGCCATTCCCATGTTGTAGTAGTCTAACTTCCCTACCTAACGAAGTCGTAGGAATCGGAGTTCTTCTACCTACCGGCAGCTGCATGCGTATATGGGTGAACAATTTTTGAATACGGTGCACGCTTAAACGTACCAAATAGGAATATTTTTAATTGTGCAACGCGAAAAAAAAAACATATCAGACTTATACATATGCAAGCTGCTTTTATTCAGACCTGTAAAAATATTTTTTCTTCAATAATAATTTAAAGAAAATTTCGGATATTAAAATATCGGATCGGATAAAATATTAACAATAATAAATATTTATTAATGTAAGAATATATTTTTAACACTAATGTCCAAGAAACTATCACTAATTTAATGAATCAAATTTTAACTTCACCAAAATTTTTCCCAATCCAAACCAGTTTTTGAGAATGTTTGGATAAAAATAATCTAATTTAAAGAAATCCTATTCATTTGTTTGTATCTTCAAGCCCGTTTTCCTCGCTTGCTCATTTTGTGGATGATGCTGGTTTGCTTCGTATTGATGAACTATTGCGGATGATTCATCCTACAGGCAATCCCGTCACTTCAGCCATAGTGACGCACTTTCATAAGAAACCTGCATTCTGGCCCTCGGGTCTAATTGCGAGAATCCGTTCTCAATACTGGGCCATTGAGGGAGGAAGACGGCTTCCAAATATCTCAGAATTAATGAACAATTGTCCGATATGTCCTCTGTGGCATCGCTTCAAGTGAGGTGATCCTACCATCAAAACACAGTTTTGTTACCCGACTTGCCCCTATGATTGTTCTTCCTTTGCATCTCACATTATTGTCTTTACACAAACTTGGTTAAAGCCGGAGATCTTAAGCTTCGAAAGTAGATCTTAAGCTTTCCAAGTAGGTACACCACTTTTAGATGTGATAGAACTCTGCGAAGGGAAGAAGAAAAGTGTTAATTTCTGTAGGTTACAAATTCGCTTCGGAAAAGATAAATTCACAAGAGTTCGGTGACACTGAATTTCTTTGCATTAAAATCACTTTGTCCGATCAATCTTACCTGTTACCTGTTTTTACAAACCACCTTCGTCCGAACCGCCAACATTCATTAATATCCCAGAACTCGAGTGGTCAAATGTTAAAAATTCACCATCTTTACAGCTTAACTCCCACCACGACTTCCCTGCGGGCAAGTTCGACATGTCACTCGGGCAAATTAACCTCGATAGAAATTCTTTAGGTCGGCTGTTGGACCTAAGTTTCGTTTCTGATCCTGATGGAATTACTCTTTCCAGAACTTTGCCCCTTCCTACCCTGAGGATCCATATCATCCCACTCTTGAAGTTTCAATCAAAAACAATTGCTTAATTGACCTTAAGTCTACATTTAAATCACATAAAGTTCGTTTCTTCTGTAAGGCTGACTTTATGAAATTAAATAAGTTAATTTTGGAATTTGATTTTCTAATTTCAGTAAACATGCCAGTGCATGCGAGGATGTAAACATCGCATTACAAAAATTTTATTACACTTGGAACATATTTTTCGACGCTTGCGTGCCGTGGAAATATCCGTCCGCTTCAACGAATCCGCCTTTGTACCCGCCTTTGAGTAGACTTTTAAATATACATAGATTATCTGGCTGTACAATTAGTTATTCAAGCTCGGTCCAAAATTCCACCGTGCATAACGCAGAATATTATAGGAGTTTTATTCGCCGCTGCCGGATTCAGTTTACTCAGGATCCGAAGCAGTTTTATAATTTTGTGAACACTAAGAGTAATCATGTATCTTTACGTTTGAGAACTCTTATGCGAGCACTGATCAAGGCAATGGCCGATTTCTTGGCACAGTTTTTTCAAACTACGTTTTCACCAGCAGCAGTTCAGCTCAGCCTTACACTTATAATATCCAATCAGCCAACCTTATATTTTGCCCATCTTTCGATTCAAGTAGTGTGCTATCGGATCTGCTTAAGGTTAGGAACGTGTATTCGCCAGGCCATGGAGTACCAGGATGGGTTCCGAAATGGCTTACAAGCAGATGTCATATACACTGACTTCAGTAAATCATTTGACTCTGTTAACCATTCGCTTCTTATAAGTAAACTCAGACTTTTGGGATTCCCAACTGATCTTCTTATGTGGATTTCGAGCTACTTATCAGGGAGAACCCAACGTGTTTTCTTTAAAGATGTAAAGACGCTGATGATGTTAAACTATGCCTTCAGTATAAATTCACGCCTTAGAACGATTAACTCAGGTTAACGATCTAGGTGTCCTATTAGATTTGAGACTTAAATTTACCGACCATATATCTACCATGGTTAATAAAGCTATGGGAATACTTGGTTTTATTAAAAGATGGTCAAAAGAATTTAATGACCCGTACATAACTAAAACGTTATATACATCACTGGTCCGTCCGATTCTTGAGTATGGATCGTGTGACTGGAGTCCTCAATACGGAGTACACCATGATCACATTGAATCTGTACAAAAAAACTTCCTTACTTCCGCTCTTAGGGGACTTAATTTGGATGCAAATCTATCGAAGTAGACTTTTACTAATCAACTTACCATCATTAACAAACCGTAGAACGATGCTGGGTATCATGTTTCTATATAATCTTATTCATGGAAATGTAGACAGCCAGCATTTACTAACACGCGTAAATTTTAAAGTTCCTAGTAGAAGGACTAGAAATTTTCGTCCTCTACTCCTCAGTACTTTACGCGCAGCGTCCTTCGGTCTGTTGGACGGGAGGTGGGCTCTATATATGCAGTGGGAACCGCGCAAAAAACACAAAAAAAAAAAAAAAAAAGTGCTCTAAGAATCGTTCCATAGACTCCCAAGATGGAAGGCTATCATCAGTGCTTCCTGCCAGAGAGTCTTCCCATTTGGCCTTTTGTAGCAGGGTCCAGCTTTTGGGAGATGATCTGGATGAGGAGGCACCCTTGAATTTCGGCCGACGTCCCGGAACTCATGAGGGCCCACATATGTCCATTGAATCGGTCGGATAACTCCCGAAGAGTAGCAACGGATCCCGGCTCAACCAACTTTAGCTGCAGGACCTCGTTGATGTTAGCCTGGAAGATTAACCGACGGTTGCTGAAACGGTTGCGCAAAAGGTCAAGGGCAACATCATAGTTAGCGTCGATAATCTTAAGCGCCCTCACAGTCTCCAGAGCTGAGTCCCGCAGGCAGGAAATAAGCCACCTGAGCTTCTCCATCTTGGTCAAGTGCGGGTGACTGTCAATGGTTGTCCTAAATAGGGCGCAGAAATCCGGCCACTCGGCATAGCCGCCGTTAAATGTTGGCATTGGCAACGGGGGCAAGGAGGGAGCAGGCCTGTATGGAGCGATTGAAATCCCAGCAGCACTGGTACCATCCAAAAGCGTAGAGAGAGCAGCAACTCTCAAAAAACGCTTGGCCACCTCCACATGGATGTCAACGTGCACGTCCGTAGCCAACTAAGCGAAACGCCAATATAAATCGCTCCCGATCTCGCTGTAGTTTAGCTCCTCCAATTCCTCCTGCAGCGTGGTGCGTGATCGCGCAGACGATCAATGGGCTCTACCACATCTTGTCACTTTGCTTGTCACATCTTGTCACAAGGGGTCTAAAAAGAATGAGGCTATGCGATACAACAAAGTCCTCAATTCCTCGAAGCCAAGAATTGCGGGACCACTGCCTGATATAGGTGGTGTTTCGCCGTCTTTTCTGCTGCTTCCCACAGATCGCCAAATTTAGGAGAGCGTGGAAAGCAAAACTCCAGTAGACCAGTAGATGAGGCTTAGCGCGAAAAGCGTATGCTTTTGTTTAAAACCAATGAAATGGTGTTCCTCCGCATGCGAAACAGGGAGACAAACAGACAAGAATAATAAAAAAAGCTGCAGCTAAACATATTATTATTATTTTATATGATTTTGTTGGTGGCTGCTTGGCCCAACATCCTCCCCCTTCGAAGAGTGGGGCCTCAATAACAATTTTGGAAGGGGCAGCAGACACATCATTCCAATGGTTATTCCGTAATAGTCCACCGCGTCGAGAAAACATCCTGCCAAATCGCGCTTTCTGAGCAATCCTCTTGACCCAACAGGATTTGGCCAGTCAAAAACAGGTCAAAGAATAAGCTGGATCCAATCGGCAGGCCCACTCGCTGCATTTTGTGGAAGTTGGGGTCAGCCAGATCCATATTGCCAGGAATCTTCCAGTCCAATGCATCTATGTGAATGCTGAACTGATCCACAGAACACATCCTAAGGCGAGACTTCACGCACACAGTAACTGATGCTCCATCCGTTTCAAACCCATCAAAACCGGTCACAGTTGTAGCGACAAAGCTGAAGTTGATTCGCCAGTCGCGACGAGGGACTGCTCCGATGGGACGTGAGACTCATGCGGGTGAAACCTGCCCGCGAGGGTGCAACAGCAAATGATGATTGCACGTCAAGCAGCGGGAAGCTGAGCCTCCGCGAGCGAGATGCCTCTAGGCAAACAAAACAGCGAGTCAGACGCCGCACTTCGTCGTACATTTCCTCAATTGGCAAAGCACTGAACTTTGGACAAGAAGGAGCTCGTGCGCTTAGGTGGAATGACCGGCCCAGCCATTAAAATGTCATTTAAAGAATAATCTGAGGTGGTAAATGCGAAACTGTCAAACACCGTCAAGTTTCGTCGTGGTGCTGTCCTTCTTTAGCACCCAGTGATGTAGCATAAAATATTTGCAATCTCAATGCAACTTCGTGGGAACAAGGGACAGATGACCTTGGCAAAGATATTCCTTTATAAAGGCCGAATACTGAGCTCGCAGTTCGGGTTGATGTGACAGTTTCCAACGACTGGAAACGGCGTAAAACCTGTGAGTGCGAGTCACCAAATAAACCGGAGTTATGTTTAATTGGCAACCTGACTGTATATGCACTATCTTTTAACTGCACGAAGTTCTTAATAAAGACACTCTCGAAATCCAGATTGTTTGTCCGTAGAGCGTTATGCGGCAACTACGTCAAACTTGAACTCGCGGGAGTAACGGTAGGTCCCGGAGTTGTAGTCAAAGAACGTAAATAGTCTGAATAAATTAACCTGGATTCTGCAAGGGACTGCTCGGGTTGGCCAGACGCTTGGTATGATCAGGCGGCTGGAGTTAAAGTGCCTTAAGTCCTGGGGCGGTTTTCCTCAAGTACCGGTGATATAGTGGTTCGGCTGATTCCTTATCCTTCTGGCGCTCCGTTTCATTGGAGCAACTCTCGAAGTAGGTTAGGTAACGCGGGGTCTGCTGGTGGTCCGTTTCACGGGAGCAACACTCGAACTAGACTGGTATGCCGCGGAATCTCCTCGTGGTCCGTTTCACGTGAGCAACACAGTAGTTAGGTAACGCGGGGTCTACTGGTGGTCCATTTCACGGGAGCAACGGTAGACTGGTATGCCGCGGGATCAACTCGTGATCCGTTTCACGGGAGCAACACGCGAAGTAGTAAGGGCTGGAGGCTGGATTGCCCTATGCAGAAGGAGAAGAGGAGGACGTTTAGGACCCCCTGATTAGGAGAACTCGATTGTTAACTGATCCATTAATTGAACATATTGTTTCTGGAGATTAAAAACGCCGATATGCCATTGGAAGGGAATTTCCCAATGTTTGTGGATCTTCCTTAAATGGTAGGCGTACACTTAATCTTTTGTCTGCCTTCCTTTTTAAATTTTCTATGCTGTTCGCATAACTTCTCGTCCGTGGTAAGGGCCTTTTGGTTTTCATCGAGGGGGTCTAACTTCCAAAACTGTTCGAGCAGTCTATCGATTCTTGGTTCCTCCATGGTTGATAGGGCACAGCTTACAGGTGGATTTGTGTGTACCACAGAACTGGTTGTTGCTGGTCCGGATATAATCCATCCTAATGTGGTCCGTTGAAGTAATGGTTGTCCTTGTCCTAGGTTTATGTGTAGCGGTTCGTTGAGTTGTGGGAGATTGTGGCTGATTGAATTTGGGATCTGCCAAACGCAGTTCTGGTGGAATATTTTTCGGGCGCATAATTGGCTCAGATGGTTGATTCGTCATCAGTTCTGGTAGTACATAAGCCACAACTTGTGTTTTGAAGTTTGTGGTTAATGAGAACATATTTAGTACTGTTCGGGAGTTCGCTTGTTTTGTGCCTCCTATGCCCCTTATGGTAATGTCGGATGGTGCTGATTGCACTCCGAGTTTGTCAGCCAGTTCCTGAGAAACTAAATACCTTGGACTTCGACTTCGGCGGTTACTAGTAGTACATAAGGTGTTGTAAGTTGGCTGGTTGTGGATGCGCTTGTTCGCGTAGAGGTACTATGCAGCATTGTGTGATGATTCCTTTTGCACACATGACATGAAAACCTGGATTTGCATGAGTTGATTGTATGGTATAGGGCGTTCAGGCGTTCATCCTTCTTATTCTTCGTGTTCTTTCACTCGGAGTCATGTCCAAAACCGTTGGCAGGTTTGAAGTCGATGATTGCCTTAGGTGCATATTAAACATTTTTCAACCGGTGATTGAGTTGATGAGCGAAGCCCATTATTGGCCGCTGTCTTTTGTAGCGTAACTTGGCTGATTGCTGGCCGCTCTAGATGGTCAAGCATTTGTTTTAATGATTGTTGGCAGGTTGGATTTGTGATAGCTAATTTTTCTTCGATCGGATCCCAACCTAATGTTGATATATTCAGGTCGTGAAGGGCGGTGATTGTTCTAAGCACCGCATAATGTAAGCTACGTAGCTGATCCATTTGTTTTTGGATGTGCAAACAAGGTTGCAAGTGTTGATTTGATGAGGATTCTTTCATTCTGATATCGTGCCTTTAGTCGCTGCCAGGTATCTTGATAACTGGAGTGTCCTTCAAATGTTGTGGAGATAAAATTCTTGGCCTCTCCAATCCCGTGGATCTCCAGGTAGCAGAATTTTACCGTATCGCTATACTCTTGATTGTGGACCAGTTCCGTAAAGATGTCGCAGAATCGTGGCCACTTCAAATAATCTCCGTCAAATTTTGGAATGTCGACTAGTGGTATTACAAATGGAGAGGCCACCGCGGGTTTTTGTGTTGATACCGACGTTGATTGAATTTATTCGTTCAGAAATGAAAAATACTCTGCTCGTACGACCTGAAATCTGTCATCGGTATGTCCATCATTTTTTAAGGTTGGCTCCAGGTCGATGGTATCCCGTGACGATTTCTTTCCATATGTCCTTCATGGAAAGGTTGTCTGATGTGTGTGGATAATTCCCGTCCTTCAGTGCGGTGGCACAGTAAGTCTTATCTTCTTACCGTCCTTCATGTCTGCGTTTTCCTTGTGCTTGTGCCTTTGGCTCAAGATTTTCTCCTGTTTTCCTGGGCCTTTGACGGGCCTGACCCTGATATGGATTCTATCGGAAAATATGGCTTCATATTTGTTCACAAGTTTTTCTAGCGCCTTTGCCTTTGTGAAATAATCTTGGCATCATTCCTTTTAAATTGGGTCCATGAGTGAGTGAGCTGTTTTAGTCTCTCCTCGAAGTGTCCGTCCTTGAGCTTTTGCTCTGCGGAGTCCTTAGTGAAGTTTCTTATTAGCTATGTGTCTATATTAGCTATGATATGGATGGCTATGTTGTTTTCAATTTGTTCATCAATGAGCATCTGTGTTACAGGGTCTGATTCTGATCCCATGGTTGCGGTGTAAGTTTTTTTTTTGAGATGATCTGCCGTGTGGCTTGTGTTCAGGGTGTGATCCTATAGCAAAGAATCACGTCGGGGTCACCAAATGTTCTTCCGTAGAGCGGGCGTTATACGTCAACTACGTCAAACTTAAACTCGCGGGAGTAACGGTAGGTCCCGGAGTCGTAGTCAAAGAACGTAAATAGTCTGACTAAATTTACCTGATTTATTCTGCAAGGGACTGCTCGGGTTTGCCAGACGCTTGCTATGATCAGGCTGGACTTAATGTGCCTTAAGTCCTGGGGCGGTTTTCCTCAAGTACCGGTGGTACTTGACGGTGGTTCGGCTGATTCCTTATCGGCCGGTTGTTCCGGTTTCATTGGAGCAACACTCGAAGTAGGTTAGGTAACGCGGGGTCTGCTGGTGGTCCGGAGCAACACTCGAACTAGACTGGTATGCCGCGGGATCTTCACGGGAGCAACACTCGGAGTAGTTAGGTAACGCGGGATCAACTCGTGGTCCGTTTCACTGGAGCCGCGCGAAGTAGAAGTTGTAGAGCGTCCAACCTTGTGAATCGTTTTACACAGGATCACGTGATGTAGGTCAATTTTAAGTGCCGTAACGAGACGATTGACTCTGCCAGAAGAAGCATCACTACTTGCTGCATGACGAAGCCGATAGCCCCAGACTGTCACAATAGACCGATGGTGGCCATTATGGACAATGAAAACCAATGCTGCCAGGAGATGCCGCATCGAAACCTTAGCTGTGTCGATTCGGATGGAGGCCACCTGCTGTTCCGAGTTCTGCCCGTGACGCTGTACGGGGAGAAGCAACAGGTGGACACGTACGCTCTGCTCGACGAGAGATATTCTGTGACGCTCATAGACGACGAACTCGTCCGAAGCCTGCACCTAAAGGGCGTGAGACGATAACTAAACGTAAAGTGGTTTGAGCAACCTAAGTCTACCGATGCAGAGCTTACGTCGGGAAGACGTCAAGGCGAGCGCACGCCTACCAGTGAAGCCGTACAGCAACGCAGCGCCAAGGATCCTTATTGGACTGGATCACGCGCACCTAGGAATACCACTGCAGACCAGACACAATGATGTGGAATGACATAATGGTTTGATGTTAGTTGTTTGGTTGTTAATTGATCCATTAAATGTACCTATTGTTTCTTGAGATCAGGATCCCGTTGAAGTCTCTTTTCCAATGCAAAAAACCGCCGATATGCCATTGGAAGGGAATTTCCCAATGTTTGTGGATCGTCCTTAAATGGTAGGCGTACACTTAATATTTTTTCTGCCTCCCTTTTTATATTTTCTATGAAATGCTGTTCGCATAACTTCTCGTCCGTGGTAAGGGCCTTTTGGTTTTCATCGAGGGGGTCTAACTTCCAAAACTGTTCGAGCAGTCTATCGATTCTTGGTTGCTCCATGGTTGATAGGGCACAGCTTACAGGGCACAGCGGGGTCTGCTGGTGGTCCGTTTCCCGGGAGCAACCCTCGAAGTAGACTGGTATGCCGCGGGATCAACTCGTGGTCCGTTTCACGGGAGCAACACTCGAAGTAGACTGGTATGCTGCGGGATCAACACGCGCAGCCTGTTCACTGGAGCCACCCAAAGTAGAAGTTGTAAAGGGTCCTACCTTGTGAATCGTTTTACACAGGATTACGTGATGTAGGTCAATTTTAAGTGCCGTAGTTTCAACACTGAGTAACGAGACAATTGACTCGGATTTCGCAACCGTCTTTATTTCAGAAGAACAACTCTTATATAAGATGCTAAATTATACATCATTAAATCTAAGAAAGGTCAATGTTATGGACGTGTTAAAACTAATGTTAATTCCATGGTCGCCCACCTCTGAGTCTGCTGACTCAGATTGTTTGTTCATGTACTGCTTGCACACGCATTTCGGCTTAGCTGGCTGGTTTTTGCTTGCTTCGGTCAGTCATCGACTAGTGCCAGGTTAGTAGGTTGAGTATTGGTTTGTGCTTATCGTTAATTTATTAATAGGCTAGTGGGTCTGATGCTTGTATATTGTGACCTGCTGACGCATCTTGATTGGCTAGTAGGTCTTGGCACTAGGTGCCAATACAGATCGTAGCTCGTCCTATAACCGATCTCCGTGCATGGTTATAAACGAAAGTCCTGCTTTATGCGGACTTCACAAGTTTCCGAAGTTTCAGTTCATATTTTCAATATTTTATTTCGGGGTTCAATTTAACCCTAAAACCGTAGCCGCTCAAATCAATGCCAAGTATACAAGTAAATGAAAGCTTATCAGTAGAAACTCAGAACAGTGCATTTGTTAATTATTTTGTTGGCAAGAGGCGAGGGGGAACGCACACAAAAGCAACATGATCTAGTGTGCAGCAGCTCTACAAAAAGCTCTCAAAACCGCATGCGCTAAAAATACCACAAAAGCTCATGCAAACGGGGGAGAATCAAACAAAAATACAAACTGCTGATAAATCCGCAGCCGCTCATCCGTTTCAGAATTTATAAATGGTTTCAAATTGCTTCGCCTTTGGCTGCTTAGCCCAACATCCTACCCCCGTTGAAAGAAGAAGGTCTTTAAGTCCGCATAAAGAGAAAATCTTTGCTTGAGGGCTAGGTCTGAATATGTGACCCCTAAGCCTAGGTGATACTGTAGCTATTTAGTAACTAAGTAGTTATAAGTAGTTATAAACCGATTTCAAATTTAAATAAGAAAGGAAAGTTAACTTCGGACGGCCCGAAGTTGATATAACCTTGCAATTAAGGTGGTGCCATTCCCGAGCGTTCAGTTAAATGGCAGCTATTCGATATAGTCAGCCGATTCCTTTAAAATTTTTTAGATTACATATTTTGGCTATAAATAATATGTGTGGAAAGTCTCAATTCTCATAACTTAAAAAACACCAAAGTTATGGCATTTCCGATCAATCAGTAATATGGCATCTATAGGATATAGTCAGTCAGGATTTGGGTCAGGTAGAAGTCAATCTGAACGCGGCTTCGGAGGACACACTTTTTCACGTTTGTGATGAGGGTGTGCGTCCGGCAATATTCCACATAGCCTGCCAGACCCAACTCTGACGGTTCCTTGTCTGTAGGCTGTATTTGTATTTACCATGTACCATGTATTTTATGGCTTGTTGGGAAGTTATGGCTATACTATCGACCTCTATCTGTCCCGTTTTCAACCTTACTATCTGTGCCTTATGGTTGCTGACTAGCACTGCTTCCGTTTTATGGGAAGCTAAGCTAAGACCAGCATTTCAGAGCCACCGCTCTAGTATCTTCCTCACGATTTTTAGCTACTACCACCAACGGCTTCGCCGACGACATTGCATCCTGCTGATAGGTGCAGTCTCAGTATTCCGTCGTGCATCCCGTTCCAGAACAATGGTCCATGAACCGATCCTTGGGGAACGCCCGCCGTGATAACGAGGGTCTCTTTTTTAGTAGTAGCACTCTCTTACTAAAGTAGCTCCAGACTTCTTTCATGAATTCATGAAAGAAACACTTCTCAAAAGAAACTACGCTGCTGCAACAGAGTAAGATACTCCTCCTTCCAACGCGCCCAGAAAACTTGCAGCAAGGAGCAGGAGAAAAAAATGCCCATTCCATTGAAAATTCCGTTGAAAATTAGGGCAGTAAGGTCCGGTTCGATGAACGTTGACAGGCGGGGCGCCATTTAGAAAATGAGCCGGCATTAGCTCATCTAAGTCCGCAGGAATGGAGATCTGAAATCGACACAAGGGGTCTTAAAATTATGATTGCTATGCGACACAACAAAGTCCTCAATTCCTCAAAGTCAAGAATTGCGGGACCACTGCCTGATATAGGTGGTGTTTCGCCGTCTTTTCTGCTGCTTCCCACAGACCGCAAAAAGCGTATGCTTTTGTTTAAAACCAATGAAATGGTCTTCCTCCGCCCAATGGGCCAAGTTGTCGGTTTCGTGTAGCAGAGTGGTCGCCAGTCGATACAAGTCTCGAGCTGTCTCACCTATGATAGGTTTTCATCTACCTGGTGGGAGGTGTGTTTGTTTTTTGTAATAACCTGCCTGTCTTGTTTCACTGAAACCAATGCAGGGCTTAGTTTTAGTACATTAGTACATTTAATACAGCATCTTGGACTCGGCGAATGGGGCTTTCTACGACGACCAATTCTAAGACTGTGTGTAGGAGATATCGACTTGATGCTTAAGTACCTACCTTGATCCTGGACAGGCTAGCTTCTAATTCCTGCATCCTTTTTTTATTTTCGTTTGTTGTCCTTGGTAAGAGTCACTTGGCTGTCCTTTACGTTGCATAGATCTTGTCTGTACGACTTTTCTTGGTATAGCACCTATCCACCTGTTATATGGATTAGCTCTAATTGGTTTAGGGCTGGGATCTAACCTACGGTGGGATCTCCTAGGGCCTCTGCCTCTTTTATTTTAACCGTCTATTTATTGTCAGTAAGGGATAGTCGGTTAACTGTAAAAGTTTAACTGTTTCACTTGTAAAAGTGGCATTAGACAGCTGTAATAAAATTTATGATTACAAGGAGTCGTTGCTAACATATCGTTTGAAATCGTAGGTTCGCGAGAAGTGGAATACATAGTTTCCTGCTCTTTTACGCCTTCACTGCAATGGTGAAGAATCAAATTATCTATTTAATATAAAAAAAATAGAATACTATAAAGATGTACCGCTGCGTAAGGGTCTTTCCGGATGATAGTTTGCTGCATCTATCCATGATGACGTGAAGGTTTCTAAGCTAGTCACCGCAATTTTTGACACAAAGCCAGTGAGCCAATAGCTCAGACACCGAGCCTGTTAAACAAGGGTTAGTTTCAATTAGGGAAATGGTGCTCCAACATCCCAGAGGATTTGGAAGGAGTACCCGAAGGTGATAGAGAGTCATACTTAAAATTTGACGATGGCAGTCCGTTCACAAAGACTCTTCGATTAGCATGGGATCCTTCTGCTGACCTACTGTTGTTTTTTTTTTTAAGCTCTTCAGCCCACCGACAAACCAACCAGGAGATCTATATTATCTTCCGTCGCTCGGATTTATGTCTCGATGGGCTTGGAAGGCCCTGTCGTCACCAGGGCAAAGATCCTATTGCAGAAGCTGTGCCAAGAAAATTTTTTATGGGATGAAAGCCTTCCTAAATCCCTTTTCTCTGAGTGGTAGCAATCCGGTTCCAGTTTTGAGCAAACTCAGCGAATTGAGTATCCCCGTTGAGTCATTCCATGCCAAGAAAGGTTGGAGGTCCACGGATTCTGCGACGCTAGCTTGGATGCGTATGGAGCTTGCGTATATGTATCGGCACTAATTGCGAAAATCCGTTCTCAACACTGGCCCATTGGAGGGAGGAAGACTGTTTCAAGGGTTTTGAACAACTGCATACGCTGTTTTCGCGCAAAGCCTCGCCTATTGGAGCATGTCATGGCTGATCTTCCGACCAAGAGAGTTGAAGGATTCCAAAGTTTTGATGTCACAGGTGTGGATTTTTGCGGACCTTTGTTCTACAAGGCAGAGATTCGGAATAAGGGCCCTATCAAATTTTATGTGAGCGTATTCATCTGCTTCAGTACGAAGGCAATCCATTTGCAGTTAGTCAAGGACCTTTCCACAGCTTTGTTTCTGAGCGCCCTCCAACGGTACGCGACGTAAACCCACAATATGGTCGGACAATGCCAGCAATTTTGTGGGTGCCAAGAATGAGTTGAAGCGAAGATTCCTCTCCAGGATCACCAGGCTTGTCTGCACGATTTTTGCTTATCGGAGTCTATCGAGTGGAGGTTTATCCCTCCACACTCTCCCCATTTTGGCGGCCTGTGGGAAGCAGACCAGACCCCGCCAGGTGTCTCCAGTTGTCACTCCGGTCTCCTATCTTACTATACATTTCTTAGCCATTTTGTATTGTGTACAATCGTAGCAATGCCAAGAAAAGGCAAAGGGGCAAAATTTAGATAGCCGCGCGAGATAGAAGAGCACGTTGCGCCATTCAGAATCGCAAGAGGAGAGCACGCAGATTCATAGTTAATTGACTAGTTCATCGAGCATTTACATCAGGGGCATTTCTTCGACTAGCATTCCAGTACGATCCTGATGTTGAATATTCTGCTCGTTCCAAAGTCATTATTGGTACTTTGGAAAAGGAATGCCTGTATTGCCATGCATTTAAATTTAAAAATGAGCCACTTGGTATGTGTTGCTCATCAGGAAAAGAACAACTACCCATAATTGAAACACCACCTGAACCATTGCGCGGTTTACTTCTCGGCATAGATCCAGATTCTACCCTGTTCCTGAAGTCAATTGAAGTACATTGAATTCATGCTTCCAAATGACATCGTTTGGAACAACAGAAATAGTTAACAATATTGCTGGAAACGGTCAACATTTCAATTCCACGTTCAAAATTAAAGGCCAAGTGAATCACAAAGTGGGCTCATTGCTGCCAATGCCGAACGAATTTCATAAATTTTTACAAATCTACTTTAGGGGTGGCGAGGACTCCACAACCATTTACAATTGAAGGTTGGAGCTCGGATCATTCTACTTCGTAGCTTGAACCCACCACAGCTGTGTAATGGTACACGATTAGTAACTAAGAAATTAATGAAAAATATCATTGAAGCCAGCATTTTGAATGGGAAGTTTCGAGGCGAAAATGTGTTATTGCCCCGAATCCCTAAGATTCCTACAGATGTGCCAATTGAATTCAAACGGACTCAATTTCCAATTCGATTGGCATTCGCTGTGACGATCAATAAGTCACAAAGCCAAACATTATCTGTATGTGGCTTAGATTTGGAAACACCATGCTTTTCCCACGGACAACTATATGTGGCATGTTCTCGCATGGGAAAACCATGCAGTTTATTTGTGCTGGCTAACTACGGACTAACCAAGAATATTGTGCACTCCATTGCGCTGAGAGAATAATCTTATTCTTATTGAACTACAAAAAAATTGTCTAGAAAATATATATATGGCAAAATAACATTTGCCGGGTTTTCTAGTTTTTTTTATAAACTTCTACAGAATCTAGAGAACATTCTCCAAAATTTTCAATTCGATTCGAATAAAAGTTTCGGAGATACAGCCTTTAAACGATGTATAGTATTAAACTACGTAAAGTATTAAACTACGCGTTTAAAAAAATTTCACCAAAAGTTGAATTTTTTTCCAAAAAGGTGTCAAAAAATCCAATTTTCACTTCTTTTTTTTCCTTCGTTCAGATTCTAGTTTTAGGTCTGAACTAAAATAAAATATTTCGTTTTTCATTTCGGATGATTGTCAGGAATTGTGCTGTCAATGCGAAAGCACCTTTTTTCCGAGGGGTCACCAAAAATGTCGTCTCAATGGCTGACTGTTTAATATTTCTTTCTGAAAACTTCAGAAATTGTTCTTCAAATGTTGTCATAAAATTGTTCATTCTTTATTAAAAAAAAGTTATTGAAAAGAGCCTCTTTTTGGCAGAGCAAACTCACCTAACCCCTTAATCGATAACATAACTCTAGTGATGCGCTTTAAAGATGCGCTTTAAATTATACGATAGTTTATTTTAAACCATCGATAGTCATCGATAGTGGCTTGATAGTATAGTCCAACAAAAAAAAATTTTTTTTTAAGCAAATATAATAAAATTATGCTTCATTTGAACTAAGTACCAATTTAACAAGAAAGGAAAGGAACTTGGGCGGAGCCCAAGTTGATAAACCCTTGCAGTTGAGTCGCAGTCCGCTAGGTGGCGCCACGCATCTTATATTATTAGATATATAGCGGATCGTATATAGTCGGCCGATCCTTATGAAATTTGGCATATTGAATTATTTTGCCCAACGAGTAATCTGTACCAAGTCCCATCTTTTAAAAAACATCAAAGTTATGCCAATTCCGATCGTTCTATGACAGCTATATGATATAGTCGGCCGATCCTTATGAAATTTTGTACATTTTGGTCAAATATAACATGTGTGAAAAGTCCCAACCCTCTAACTTAAAAAACACCAAAGTTATGGCATTTCCGATCAATCAGTTATACGGCAGCTATAGGATATAGTCGACCGATCCCGGCCGTTCCGACTTATATACTACCTGCAAGGAAAGAAAGGATGTGTGCAAAGTTTCAACTCGATAGCTCCAAAATTGAGAGACTAGTTTGCGACGCAGGAGGTGATCCTGATCAAGAATATATATACTTTATAGGGTCGGAGATATCTCTTTCACTGCGTTGCACACTTTTGACCAAAATTATAATACCCTCTGCAAGGGTATAAAAATAAAAGAATGAAACGAATACAGTAAAATATGCTTTATTCCAGCCAAGAGTTGAGATTTAGATTTAAAAACAAAAAAATGTTAACATTTTTTTGTCTGAGCCGGGTTTGCCTCTCCGATATTATTTGGCCCGCCTTGCTGAATGTTCTTGCAGACTCCACAGACGTAGCCGAAATGCAAAGATATTTGGCGAATTGTAATTTAATTTAATTTTAATTAAATTTTTTAGAGATGTAAGAAGCGCACTATCGATAGTGGATGGGTCACTATCGAAGGTGTCTGCTGCCATCGATGGTGGCTCGATAGTGTCAAACATTCGTTAGTGGCGATAGTGCCATCGATAGTTCTCCTCCTCTATTTTCAACACTACTTAAGTTAAATTGCTTCGTTAATATTTTTTTTTAATTCTTTAGTCCTTGTCCTTTAGTCTCTAGTCCTTCTTTAGCTAGTCCTAGCATCTTTATAAATTGAAGGTGTTTTTCTTTTTGCAAATTTTTAGTAATCAAATCTTCAATGTGGAAAAATATTTAAGGGGGCAGGATGGTTTGAGACATCAAAAAAATTTTTTTTTCCGAAATTTTTTATGTAATAGAACATTATCTCAGGAATATCCTGTGAAAGTTTCATGTCGATCGGAGTAAAACTTGCTGAGATACCGATTTTTTAGTTTCTTTCTATCCATATACTTTCAAAACATTAGACGCGTTTTTCTCAAAACAACTTTTTCAAGACGGTGCGTAACGTAAATCAAAAAGTAATGTTCGGATCTAATTAAAATTTTTCACACATCTTTAATACAATAAATACTTACGGATGAACGAACGCTTTTTAAAAAAAAAATTTTTTTACCATTTTTACCGGCAATAATGGGCTAATTTTTATGTAAAAATGGTACCTCCGACTTTACAACCGCGCCAAAAATTCAAAATCGCATATTTTTCAAAATGGTTTCGTTCATCCGCACAAGAAACAAATATTTTTAGTAAATCAATTCAATTTTTTTATTTTCGATAACACTGTAAGGCCAGACTTTACGCACCGCAAGATAATAATTTTTTGAAGCGACTCCGGCCGACTACCCGTCACGGGATAAATAATAATTATTTCATAACAAAAAAATTGCTTGATACTCTCCAAATATAGCCATGTATCGTGTAAAAAAATTTAATAATTATAGTCACTCAGAAATGGAAAAAAATCGCAAAAATCTGCTTTTTTCAGCCTCTGAAACCATCCTGCCCCCTTAAGTTCTATTCTGTTTAACGTCAACGTCAATGAATTACAATCAATAACAATTCTAAACCGTCTACCTTGCACATAAATTCGGAACCTTCGTATAAATAATGGCTAACGTTTGAAGTTCAAAGCTATGATATTTTGCTTCATCTTTCGTTGTAGCTTTCGAAAAAAAAAATATAGGATGCAGTTTCTTATCCTCTTTCCTCTGTAATAATACCGCACCAAAACCATGTGCACTTGCGGTATTATTTGGTGGCGAGGACTCCATAAGTCAATCCTGATAGAACACCAGCTGGAGAGCATACTCGTAGATTCAACGCACCTGTTGTTAACGACGTTGCTGGAATCATGGTTGGTAACCGTAGAGCTACGCGACAAATTGTGATTCGAAGAAGAAATAATGATCTTTAGTTCATCAGTGACACCCACCGTTTATATGACGCCCTCCAATATCCATTATTTATTTGGAAGGGAAAAGACAGATATTGCGTTAAAATAAAACAACGAGATCCCGTTACAGGTAATTCATTCATTATTAACAACATAATAAATGAATTACTAAAGAATAAAACTCTAATTAATTTGAGTACATATTATTACAGGAGCCGAGACAAACAAGAACGTTTGCTCGAAGGATTTTTATTCGTATTGTATGATGATTAGACGCGGCCGAGACAACATCATTTTACGATTTCGTAAGTTTTGTCAACATTTTATGGTCGATATGTATGTGAAGATAGAGAGTGAACAACTACGATACTTGCGACTTAATCAACAGAAGCTGCATGCGGAAGAATATATCCACTTGCGAGATGCTATTGCGAACAACGCTGACACTGTTGAAATTGGTAATTCTGTTATCTGAGCAAAAATTTTTCTAGAAAAAATATATATGGCAAAACTACGTGTGCCGGGTTATCTTGTCTAATATATAAAACAAAAAACTTACAAAACTCCAATACAAAAATGACAGTTAACATCGAAAAAGAGACCCGATATCTTCCCACTTTCACCGGAGACGAGGGAACTCTTCCTAGATTCATTGCAGGTGGCCGATCGAAATCGGCGAAAAAGATCGGAAAAAAGATAAACAAATTCAATAAATTATTGCGGGCCAAACTTTCCGGACCCGACAGACATAAAAGATGGATCTTAATGTTAAAATAACTCGGTTGTGACATTCAATACGTTAAAGGAAAAGATAATAAAGTAGCAGACTTTCTCTAATAAATGATAATGATAATAAATGATTCCTTTCCACACGTACTATGCATTCAGCGGACCTGTCTTGGCTTGTAAAGATTTCATCTCCTCAAACTTCCCCCCTTCTTCGGGAACGACAGAAGTGGCAAGGTTCCAGCATCTTGTTTGTTTTTTTTTTTAGGTTTTTTTTCGCCTTCTTTTTTTCCTTTTTTCCTCCTCCCTTCTTCGGGTGACATTAGGTTTGTTTTTTCTTTGAATTATTTTTTTTGTATTTAAAATAATTTTTGTATATGTTTTTTTTTATATTCTTTTTAAATTTTTTTATTTTTATATGTTTTTTTCTTTTTTTTAAATTATTTTTTTTTCCTATTTTTTTTCTCCTTTTTTCAGTATGTGTTTTTGATTACATCTATTTTTATTAGCTTTGATGCCGAATATTTTTTTTATATTTATTTATTGTGGTTCATGCCTGCACTGACTCCTGTGCTTGGGCTTTTAGCTCACTCAGGTGGGCCCTCTTTTCTTTCCGTGTGCCAGCGTGACGTAGCACAGCAATCACTGGCGACACAAAATTCATCACCGTATACGGCCATCGTCGTACTTTGGCGCTAACTTCTCCGCGAAACCTCTGGCCGCTTTGGACAAATGATGCTTCTTTGCCCACGCTGTGTCGCCGATCTTCGGGCTCCACTCCCGCCTCCTCAGGTTGTAGTGCCGAGCTTATTCCGGCGCCGCGCGCTCCATTTTCCTTCGCACCAGCTCGAACACTTCCTGTAACTTCGCTGCAATTTCTGAGGGAGTGGCTTGTGCTGCTCCCGTCCCCAATACCCTTTGTCATATATCGCTTTCGGCATTCTTGGCTCTCTGCCTTGTGTTACGAAGCATGGCGAGTACACCGCGGAGTCTGAAACGCTTGAGTTCACTGCCAAACATTAATTCTGGCCATTGTTCGTCCTATGTCTTTTGGTCATTGCCTGCACACTCTGCGATCATTTGTCTGCCAATATCACCTTTGGCACCCCGTATCTCACAAAAATTCTTTCGCGAATCGCCTTCAGCAGAGTCTCAGTTGTGGCCTTCCGCATTGGGACCATTTCTGTCCATTTTGAAAACCGATCGATCATCACCAACAGCATGGTGTTTCCATGCTTGGACCTCGGCAAAGGTCCCACTATGTCCGCACATACCGTCACCCATGGCTCCTCTGGGATCTGTGTCAGCATTTTTCCTGCGGCCTGCATCTGACTTGTTTTATACCGCATGCATGCATTTTTCGGACTTTCTAACATACTTCCTTATTCCCTTGGCATCCCTGTCCAAAAGTATTTGCTGGGAAAGACCCCTCTTGGTGTCTCGCCGTCCATTCCCACTTTGTTTCCTTTCGAAGGAGATCGTTTAATGGTTTGGCGACCCTTGCGAAGTCTGGGACGAATCGCCGATACCACGACGCCATCCCAATGAACTGCCGTACCCCCTTCAGGTTTGTTCCGTATTCCGTAATCGCTGCCACCATTCCGGGATCCATGCCAATTCCCTGACTCGTTATCCGGTGGCCTAGGTAAAATAGCTCTTCCCTGAAGAAATGCCACATGTCCGTGTTTATCCTTAAGTTTGCCGCCTTCAGTCTACGGAATACTTCCTTCGAATTCGCCATGTGCTCCTCTCTTGTGCGTCCGATCACGATGATGTCATCCTGATTCGCAAATGCGTGCGGAGCCTTATCTGGGCCTATGACCTGGTCTATGGCCCTTTGAAACGTTGCCGAGGCTGAGTCTAACCCGAGCGACATCACCTTCCACTGGTACAGACTAGACATCTGCATGATTACATTCATAACATACTTCTAATAGAGTACATTCGAATCGAATAGAATGAAGTGAGTGGAATGATATTGACATACAATGAAATGACATTGTATGAATGTAAGCTTAGGTTCCTCTCGTAATTTGAGACGTCAAACGAAATGACAGGGAATGAACGAAACGAAAAGTGAAATGAGAAATATGTCAATGTCATGTATACCCGAATCCTTCGTTTTGTTTCTTATCCTTCGGGCACATTTTTTTCTGAGAGCTGCTACAAATTCGTATACAAATTTTTTAACAATTTTTAACTTAATATCAAAAAAAAAGAGCTGCAAAAAAAAGACAGAAATATGGACAACGAATTTATAAAAGAAGCCGACGAGCCTGTATGTATATATTTGTAGAGTTTTTTAAAGTTTAGTTTTTAGGTTGTGTGTATTACATTACTCTGTGTAAATTAGTGTATTATTAAATGCAAGATGGCTTTTGCTTATTCCGCCTCTGTAAGTTGTTTAGGGACTGTCGAGGAGGCCAGACTTTTGAAAAGACAGTTTCCCATCATTTGAATGAAACGTCTCTGTTTTCAACGTTCTCAATTCACTCAATTAGTTTCCTTCTACCAAATGATTGTGCAAATGAGTAGGCGTAAGAGATCCAACCCTCTCACATCATGTTGGCTTTGCTCTCAAATTCACTCAACTCATTTTTACCACTGTGCATTTGAATGTGGGTTTTTTGCCACTCATGCAGATGTCTAGTACAGACCTTTCCCTGGTACCGCAAAGGCCGTGTATTTTCTGCTCCCTTCCTCCTGAAGGTATGAAGTTTATCCTTGGCATCGGGTACGCATCCTTTACTGACTTTGCGTTTATTTGTCGGAAATCCACGCACATTCTCCATTGATCCATCTTTTTCTTCACCATGACAATGGGCTAACTAAAGACGCTATTTGAAGGCTCGATGCATCCCTTTTCCAGTAGTTCTTCCACTTTTTCATTGATTTCCCCCTTTATTTTGGGGTTTTTTAGGTAATATCTTTGTTTTATTGGGATGTCGTCCTTCATCGTGGTTTTATGCTTCAACCCTTCTGGTTTGTGAACGCCGCCAGCTCTTATTCAGCTAACATATTCAACTCCTTTGTCCTTTGCCAAAGCTTACAGTTGGTTGGAGGACCATTTGAGTCTCTATGTGGCTCCCGTTGGCCGACTTTACTAGTCTCCTTGTTGCTTTCCGTTCTCCGGCGATTTCCGGGATCTCTGCTAGCTCTTCTGAAATGAAGCTAGCCGTTGCCCCGGTGTCTATCATGGCCCTCACTTCTGCACCTCCGACCTTGATGACTGCCCCCAACTGCTGATCTTCTCCTGTTAATCCTCCAACTAATTCTGAGAGGCAGCACCTTGCGATCTCTGCCTTCCTCTCTACGGCTGAGACCGCTGCACGTTTCCCGCTCTTTGGCAGCACTCTGTGCTTCTCACCCCTATTGCGCCGCACATCCTGCAGAACAAAATTCTGGGGTACCTGCACCCACTGGCATGCTGTTGCATGCCCGTGCTGGGTTTTCTATCTGTCCCTGTCTAGGCGTCGCTGCCCACTGCAAGTTCGGCTGCCTTTGGCTTTTCTCCATCGTTGACTCGGCTGCTGTTTCCTTGGGCCTGTCCATTGCTGGCTCGGATGCTGTTGCTGTGGCATTTGGCGTTGCTCCTCCGGCTGCCATCTCTGCCCTTAACCCTGTCCTGGGGGCGCTGTTGCTCCGGTGGCTTCTGGTGACGTTCTTCTTTTGGCCACCCTCTGTCTGCCGTGGCGGCTTGCCTGTTAAAAACCTCTTCTTCCAAGGCAAGCTCCTCGAATTCCTCGGCCAGACCCATCACCTCCTCGAGCGATGCGCATGCGTATGGCCTCATAAACATTTTCATGCGCGGCATGCAGTTCTCCACTAGCCTATCAATGACCTCCTTTGTGGACTTTCCTAAAGGCTTTATTAGCGCCTAAAGGTCCACCATGTATTCTTTAAACGGCTCTCCTCGTTGCTGTTTCCGCTGCCGAACCTGGTCTGCCAGTTTTTCAAAGTACCCTTTCGGCAGGAAAAAGGCCTCGAAGCTCCTTCTGAACTCCTGCCATGTGGGCCACTCCTCATCGTTCATTAAGAGCCACTTTTGCGCTCTGCCCTGGAGTAGTTCTGGCATCGCCGCGGGATTGTGTTTATATCCATCCCGTATTTTTTGGCTGACCATGCTACTCGGTCCACCAACTCGAGAGGATCTCCTGTTCCGTCGAAACGGAACGACCACTCCCGGACTTGTTTCGCCACTTTCGCATAGTCCCCCTGTACCGGGACTGGCTTCCGCACTTGTGGCTCCATGCTCCTTATGCTCTTCATTTCTGGCACTGCCAGACTTTGAACGAGCTTTTCCGATTCGATCACCGCTCTCTGCCTCGGCGTGGATCTCTGCGCGTCTTTCGTGTCGTCGACCCACCTTGCAACAAGTGCCCTCATGATCTTAACGGTTCCATCCGCTGGGAGACCGAGCTCTCTGCACACTTCGCACAACTCCTCTTTGCGAAGCGCGTAAAGACTCTCAAATCCTTCGCACTCTCTCTAAATACCGCACTTGAGACTGTCGGACTTACCCACGGGGGGGTCCTTCAGCCTATACTCCTAATTCCTCCAAGGAAACTTTCCCGCTTGAATGTCAGACTTACCCACGGGGGGTCTTCCATTCAACTCTTCCAGCTTCCCTAGAAGATTCGGTCCCGATTTGCTCCAGGGGCCCTCCTTATATAGTGCCAGAGGCGCCCGTTAATCCTCGCAAATCTACTTCCTGCCGTTAATCCTTCGTCCTCCGTTTCTCTCCGTTAACTTTCTCCAATCCCGCCGTCTTTCTATCGGCGGGCTTTCTTTATTGCCCCTCCCCCGATTTCTCTGCTCGGGCCTCCGATCCGTATTGTTTTTGTGCCGGTCAACGGTCTTCGTCCAGATACCCCGCGACCCCCCCCCCCCCTGGTCATTCTAAATGCATTTCTGTGTTTTGTGCATTTTCTAAACACAGCTGCGCAGCCGCCGGCCGCTTCTCTCCCCGCCGTCCCCGCTGTTTCCTATGACCTTCGAGCGCGGCCGCGGAGGCCTGGCCGGGACTGTTACGTTCCACGGTGATTCCTCTTTCGCCTTCTTCCGTGCGCGCCGCCGTGCCGGCTCCCCCGCCCCCGCTGATGCCCCCGCACGCCGTCTGCCCTTGATGCCTTTCTCCCTTTCCGTTTTTCTAAACACAGCAGCGCTGGCCCATCCGACGCTGCAGTGCTGACTTGCTTGTTCCCCCCCGCTGCTGCCCCTCTTGCTACCTGTCCTGGCGTGTGGGAGATCTAATCTCCTCACACTTCCCCCCTTCTTCGGGAACGACAGAAGCTACGTGGTTGCAGCTTCCTGTTTGTTGTTTTTTTTCTCTTTTGTTTTTTTTTCCTTGCGTGGGGATACCCTTATCCACCTCCCCCCTTCTTCGGGTGACGTCAGAGTCATTCTATTTCTCTATGCTGTTGTATATATATATAGTTTTTTGTATATTTTTGCATAATAATTTTTTTTTGTTTACCCTTTTTTGTTTATATTTCTTTTCTATTACAAATTGTTTATTTTTTTTCCTTGTAATTTTTTCTTTTCATTTTTTTTTTTTTTTAATATTTTTTTCTTATTTTATATATATTTTTTTTTGTTTTTTTTTTTTCCTTTTCAGTCTTTTTGTTTTTGCCTTTTTATACCCTTGCAGAGGGTATTATAATTTTGGTCAAAAGTGTGCAACGCAGTGAAGGAGACATCTCCGACCCTATAAAGTATATATATTCTTGATCAGGATCACCTCCTGAGTCGATAGGAGCATGTCCGTCTGTCCGCCTGTCCGTTTCTACGCAAACTAGTCTCTCAGTTTTAAAGCTATCGAGTTAAAACTTTGCACACACCCTTCTTTCCTTTGCAGGCAGTATGCAAAGGCCGGGATCGGCCGGGATCGGTCGACTATATCCTACAGCTGCCATATAACTGATTGATCGGAAATGCCATAACTTTGGTGTTTTTTAAGTTAGAGGGTTGGGACTTTCCACATATGTTATGTTTGACCAAAGTATCTTATGTACAAAATTTCATAAGGATCGGCCGACTATATCCTATAGCTGTCATAAAACGATCGAAATTGGCATAACTTTGGTGTTTTTTAAGTTAGAAAGATGGGATTTGGTACAGATCTATTTTGGGGAAAACAATCTGATCTACCAATTTTCATAAGGATCGGCCGACTATAAACGATCCGCTATATAACTAATAAAATAAGATGTGTGGCGCCACCTAGCGGGCTGCGACTGAACTGCAAGGGTATATCAACTTCGGCTCCGCCCGAAGCTAGCTTTCCTTTCTTGTTTTTTTGTTTTTTTATCTTCCCCTGTATTTTGGGGAGATCGCCGCAAACTGCTGATTGCCTCGTGAGAAACCTCCAACTAGTTCTGAGAGGCAGCGCTTCGCACTTCTGCCTTCCTCTCTACGGCTGAGATCGCTGCGCGTTTCCCGCTCTTTGGCAGCATTCTGCGCTCCTCACCCCAACTGCGCCGCACATCCCAAAGAACAAACTTCTGGGGTTCCTGCACTCACTGGCCCATGTTTTCTATATGTTCCTGACTAGGCGACGCTGCCCTTTGCGGATTCGGCTATATTTGACTTTGGCTTGCTGCCCATTGTTGACTCGGCTGCTGTTGCCTTGGGACTGTCCATTGTGGCCTCGGCTGCTGGTGCTGCTGCCATCTCTGCCTCCACCCTCCTGGGGGGGGCTCTGTTGCTCCGGTGGTTTCTGGTGCCGTTCCTCTTTTGGCCACCTTCTGTCTACCGCGGATGCTTGCCTATTAAAAACCCCTTCTTCCAAGGCCAGCTCCTCGAATTCCTCAGCTAGACCTATTACCTCCTCGAGCGATGCGTATGGCCTTATAAACATTTTCATGCGCGGCATGCAGTTCTCCACCAGCCTTTCAAACACCTCCTTCGTGGACTATCCTAAAGGCTTCATTAGCGTCTGAAGGTCTACCATATACTCCTTGAACGGTTCTCCTCGCTGCTGTTTCCGCTGCCGGACCTGGTCTGCCAGTTTCTTTAAATATCCTTTCGGCAGGAAAAAGGCACCGGAGCTCCTTCTGAAGTCCATTCACATTCTCCATTGACCCGTCTTTTTCTTTACCATGATGATGGGTGAGCTATAGGCACTATTTGAAGGCTCTATGCATCCCTTTTCCAGCAGCTTCCTTTTCATTGATCTCCCCCGGTATTTTGGGGCTCTTTGGATAATACCTTTACTTTATCGTCCTTCATCGTGATCCTGTGCTGCGTTATGTTCCATTGTCCAACTTTACCAATCTTTTTGTTTCTGCTCGTTCTACGCCGATTTTCGGGCTCTCCGAAAATTTTTTTTTAATGGTTCCCTTACCCCCCTTTGCCCTCTTTGGCCTTCCGATTTATATTGATATTACGCAGGTCACCGGACTTCGTCCAGATACCCCAACGCTCGCCCTTTAGCCGTTTCAAACGCATTGCTTCTTTTCTGCTTTTTCACAGCCGCCTTAGTGGGCCGCTAAGTTCTCCGCTGTCCCCGCTTCGCTTGAGAAATTCCTAAAGGCGCGACTAGTGAACTCGGCCCCGTTATTGCGGGGCTCTGCACATTTCAGAGTCCTGGGGGTCTCGAGCCTTGATATTAACCTCTCGCGAAATCCCAGCTCCAGTTGAGCTGAGGTGGCCTTATTCAGGGGGATGATCCCCACTAGGGCGGGTCATTAAACATTTTTTTTCGACTTTGAAACGCTAATAGGGCTTAAAAGCTCTGTACACATGTCCAGAATACGTGTGTAAATCCGATTGCTGTGCGATGATGTCTTCCGTCTGCGCATTGACGACATAAATTCAAAAATGTTATGTGAATGTATGGAAAATTTGGAATTTTGGTAATTTTTTTCTGTATCAATGTTCAACTTTTAATAGCCAAAAACGGTTGTCTTGGCCACCCAAACACGTTAAAATTGTTATAGAATCTATACCTGTTCTAGAGAACTCTTTCAAAACGTCAAAAAAAGTAATCAAATTGGACCTCATTTCCATAAAATTCGCCTACTCCCTTCTTCGGGAAAAAAGTTAATATTGAAAGTTTTTGTAGTTTTTTTTTTTCCATTTTTTAAAAATAATTTTCTGATATTTGCAGCTCTTTGCAACCTTAGATTCACTTACAAATGTGAATCATAAGGGCCCAGGACTCACCTCTTGGCGGTGGCTGCAATTCGAGTCCCTCCCGACCCACACCCAGCCAACCACCCTCTCGTGCGGGACGAGTTTTACGTTTTAAAGTCTTTTTTGCTTTCAAACTTGGGCATAAGTTTTCGATCTTGGAGTCTAACGCGTATGAATCCGTCGCGCGCTGTGTGTCCACATTTTTTACTCGAAGCCTCTGTTACTTCTTTGACAACCCTCTCTACAGATTGCGTATGCGATGCAACGTTGGCTAATCGGACGTCAGGCATTTGGGCAAGCGGAGCTTCTATGATGCGTTGAAGTTAGATTTCCGTCAAGTTGGTGGTTATCGGTGGTTCGAAAATTTTTTCCTCGGGCCATTCGATCATCTCAGTATAATCATTTGCAGAGAAATTCAGCATCGGTGGAATGAATTTCCGGACGATAGTAGGGTTGTTGCGTTTGCGGGCCTGCGAAATCCGACGAACTGCTTGTTGCACTTCTATCCTCTCGTCGTGAAACATTGCCCCTACTTCTTTTTTTACTGCTTGGGGATAGTACGTAAAGCAATCATTGTATGCCATAGGATTTTAGAAGCGTTTTTTAAAGTACCCTAACGTTTGATACGGAACCATGAGGGAGCTTACACTGTCACCACGAACATTGTAAGATTCTTCAAATTGGTTAAAGGTTTTGAAGTAGAAACGTATAGTCTAAGTATAAGGCTACCTGTGGTAAGCCATCTAGCGTGATGAATCTTCCCATGTTTTTTGTTAGCAAGCTCATGAGAGACTACCCCACATGATACGGCTTTGCACATATCATATAGGTAGAGTTGGTCAGTGCTGAGCTTATTTTTCTCAACTTCAGGAAGCTCACAGGGTATTGCTTTATAATAATTTTATAATAAGGCCCGAGAATCCAGTAGGTCCTGTAGTTGGACCGTCTATTGTCTCAATTACATGACGAAATGGCAATTCGTTAGTGTGCAATTGACAAATGTCCCACTGCAGAGGCCGCCCAAGTTCCTTAAGTGGGCCTTCCGATGTAGATGGCATTGTTTTGCCAGAGGAAACCTCTGGCCGTGAAAGATCCTGGAAAAGAGATGATGCAAGAGAAGCTGCAGCTCTGTCTCCAATTCCAAATCTGTCACACTTGCTGGCAAAAGAGGTCAATCTAGGCAGTTTCACTCTAGATCTATCAGCAGATAAAGCGGGTACACTAAAGTCAGCGTCTTTTATATCACCTGTTTCATCGTCACTAGCACACACTGAACCACTGGCTAACACATCTTCAATTGGTCTCTTGTTAACTCTGTTATCCTCGATGGCTTTCCTTTCTTCTCGTTTACGTAGCTTAGCGGTAGTTTTCTTATTCACCGGACCTATGATCATTTTAAGATTTGTAGCTACATCAAACAACACTCTAAACTGTGCATGAAAAACAGAAACTTTTTTTTGAGAGCATCACTCTCACTGTCTCTTTTAAATGACTTGTTTAGCTGTTAATAGGTAGAAACGTCATTTTTTAACAGTTGCTCCATTCTTGTAACGCTCACCACAAGAATGGAAGCCGATGACCAGACGTCAGTTACGCGTTTCAGCACTAAAGAAGCAGATTCTCTAAAAGATGGGTTGCTACCTCCCTTATCTTCTTTTAATCCATGCCACACGAGTTGGCAGCATGCGCCCATCGAAATCTGTAGGATGCCCTGAAATGTTCAATGTAAGATATCTTCGACATACACTCATGTCGATGTTGATAAATGCAGATAAACAGCTTTACTACGATTCACTTGTGAACTATTTGAAATGCACAAACTAAACAACTGTAGAACAACATGTCTACATACACACTTTTTTACATTGACACGCAGAAGTTAGTATTGGGCCCTAACGATTCACACAAGCAAATCTAAGGTGGCGAAGAGACGCAAATTTCAAATTATAATTTTCAAGAAATAAATTTAAAGAACACTCAATATTTCGATATTAACTTTCAACAAGGTGAAGTGAGTAAACAGCGGATTATATATATATATTCCCCTACTATATATATATATATATATATTTATTTATTTTTTTTGTAGTACGTGTTGTTGTTTTTTTTGGGTACATTTTATTTTAAACCTTTGACTTCAAAAACCTCTTTTAATTTTTAATGTATTCAGTTTTATTTTTCTTCTTTTTTGTTTACATTACTTTAAAGTTTCCGGGTGAGCCGGTGGAGCCTCCACACAACCGAAAACATTCCCCCCACCTGTCGCCTGGCCTCCTCCTTCACCTCGCGCTGCAGCTCTGGCGGCCAGATTTCCTGCTGTACTGCTCCTCCGTCTCCTGACGAATCAGATCGTTTGAGAATTGGCCTCGGCGGCCTCTTCTCCGGACAACACATTTGCCGCTCCAAAGTTGGCCTTGTTGTTGGGGCCTTCCACACCCATGGACCTCGCGCCCACGGCTCCAGGTCCTCCTCCTTTGCCTCCTCCTGGGGGTGCATGATGGTTGGTCTTGCCACTTCCGCATTGGGCACTATCATGGCCCCAACCAACGGATCCACCGGGTGGCCATACAGCGCTGGCATCTTCGGCGCGACGCCCTTCTCAGTATCGGGGCTTTCGTCCGAGGAGACCACTGGCGTCGTCGAAAAAGGTCGGCCAGTGTCCACCGCCGTCTTTTTATAGGCATAAATTTCGGCATCCTGGAATAATTGTTCTTAGTTCCTGTCCAGTTTCATAATCGGTCTGGTTCTCTTCCTCATTCCTTTTCCGTTTGTTTATGTGTATATATACTCCCCTTTTTGTTTATGCCTGTGGCTCCGACTCCTCCGCTTGGGATTTTAGCTCACTTACGTGTGCTCTCTTTTCCTTCTTTGAAGGAAAGTTGAGGCGATATGAAGTTGGGAACATGTCGGTAAACCTCTTCTACATTTCTGTGGATTTTCCCGTATTTTCCTCTTCAGTGCGCTTATCCATATTCATTCAACGTCTTCGCTTGCAGTGGCACTTCTTAACTTTTCTATTATCGGCTGGCGGGAAAGTGCATCTGCAACCACTTTCACCTTACTTTTCCTGTAGCTTATAACAATGTCGTATTGTTGCAAATCGACCCATCTTACGATCCTTCCAAGTGGGCTCTTTACATTATTCAGCCATTTCAGTGCCATATGATCCGTGATCACGTCGAACTGGTACCCCTCCAGGTATGGTCTCATCTGCCGAATCGCCCATATAGTGACCTGCGACAGAACTGCACCCTCGCCGTAGTCGCTGGCGTCAGTTATCAGTACAAAATTCTTTGAGAAATCCGGGCATGCCACCTCTGCATCCTCTGCCAACCGCGACTTTAAATTATAAAACGCCTCTTTGTGTTTTTGTAGAAGATCGACCCCTGTGAAGTATGGGGCGAATCGCCGATACCTAAACGCCATCCCACTGAACTGACCTATCCCTTACCCTTGGGGGTTTCAACTCAGTGATCGCCGCAACCTTTCCGTGATCCATGAAAATTCTCTAACTCGTTATCCGGTGACCCAGGTACAATACCTCAAAAGCTCTTCCCTGAAGAAATGGCTCTACGGAATACTTCCTTAAAGTTCGCCATATGCTCCTCCCTTGTGCGTCTGATCACGATAATGTCATAGTCCTTATCCAGGCCTATGACCTGGTCCAAAGCTCTTTGGAACGCTGCCGAGGCTGAATGCATACCGAACGGCATCAGCTTCCACTGGTACAGACCTTTCCCTGGTACCGTAAAGACAGTGTTCTTCCTGCTCCCCTCCAGATTTGGATTTGCCAATAGCCGCCTAGTGGTTCAGCGGAGGCTTGTCTATTAACAGCCTCTTCTTCCAGGGCCAACTCCTCAAACTCCTCGGCTAAATTCATCACTTTTTCGAGCGACGCGCATGCATATGGCCTCATAAACATTTTCTGGCACGGCATGAAGTTCTCCACCAGCCTTTCTATCACCTCCTTCGTGGATTTCCCTAGTACCTGCATTAGAGTCTGAAGGTCCACCATATATTCCTCGAAAGGTTCTCCTCGTTGCTGCTTTCGCTGCCGAACCTGGTCTGCCAATTTTTCGAAATAACCTTTCGGCAGAAAAAAGGACTCGAAGCTAAATTCCTTCGCTGCGCTCTGCCCTGCAGTGATTCCGGCATCGCCCGGAATGTTTTAGCGGACCATGCCACTCGGTCCACGAATTCTAGTGGAACTGCTGTTCCGTCGAATCGGAATGACCACTCCCGGACTTGTTTGGCCACTTTTGCGTAGTCCACCTCCACTGGGCTGGCTTCCGCACTTGCGGCTCCATGCTCCTCATGCTTTTCATCTCTAGTACCGCCAGACTTTGAATGAGCTTCTCTGACTCACTCACCGCTCTTTGTTCGGCGTGGACCTTTGTGTGTAGTTTTCCTCAAATACACGCGTGACCGCCAACACCTCGTCGTCCTTTGTCCCGTCAACCCACTTTGCAACAAGCGCCTTTATGTTTTCTACCCTTATGTTTTTTCTTCTGCTGGGAGACCGAGCTTTCTGCAAACTTTTTTCTACCCATCTTGAAGCTGCGTTACTTTCGTTATTTCAACATTGATGCGTGCGCGACCTCACGAACCGCGTAGGTCAAACATGAGCATTTCAGAACGGTGAACACTAGGATCCCCCGGGGGTCCTTGAGAGAGTCCATGGGATAGGCTGGAGGCAAAATAAACGAGGCGAATTATGTTTTCTCACTTCATTATCATTTCCATATTTATTCCTTATATCTCTAAATAACATTTCTTTTCTAGCTTCCTAACGAACATAACAATTCAATATATATTCTTTCTGACGACGCTTAACGCTAACTTATCATTAAAAATTTATGCACTTAAAGTTTATTCAATTGTAACTGTTAAAAGAGATCCACTGCAAAGTCCGCATACGGAAGAGGGCCATATTCGATTTTCGTTCTCATTTCTATTCAAGGCAATACGGTGGTTGACTATCTAACTGGTGAAAGGCCTCTTGGGCCGGAATTCGAAGAAAGCGAAAAATTATTGATCGGAGAATTCCTCATCACTTCAGCTGGCTTTGCATGGGTTAAAGATTACTCACTTTTTATATTCGCGACGAGTCAATAAAGTGTTTCTACTGCTCGAGGCTGGAAAAGAAAATACACATATCGGGAGGACTCTCGCCTATCCCGTCAACAAAGCCAACCCAAAACACTCAGCCAGCAACAGTGCTCCAGCCCGAAGCCTCCGGACACTACTTCCTCTTTCCCGTTTACGGCACCGATAGGTCATCAGTCGGATGAACCCCTCTGCTCCCTCGGAGCGCTTCTTGAAAGCGCCCCGTCCCTGCTTCCTGTCCTACGACTGCCGACTACTCCACGGCTATTCCTCCGAACAACGGAGCGCTCCTTGAAAGCGCCGCAAGCGCTCCGTTCTTGCTTCCGCTCCTAAAGGCAACTACTTCACGACGAATCCTGAGAGTTTAGGGCCGTACCCAATTCGAATCCACAGCGAAGCGCCCCTTAAAGCGCCGCGACACTCCGGCTGCTTGCCACTACTCCAGCTCCAGTCGAGCTCACTCTGCTCCTAGCTCCAAACTAGTCAACGTCCCTTCTCCGCCGCACGGGATGCCGTATGGCGACATTCGCGCCGCTTTTGAGATTCGCTCTGCTTCAGAGATTTGCTCTGCTTCTGGCAGAACGCCACAGCTTTCTGCATCCTCTGCGAGCGACGCTAAAATCGCTGCCACTAAGTATCTAGCTTGTACGCCAAGACCCTTGACCTAATAAATCCAAAACACCTATGTCAGGCTCACACGACCATGGCCTAACCTCATGACTCACCTCTCTTCCGCGACCTGCCTCAACTTAACTCCTTCGCTATAGAACTTTTTGAATTTCTCGTTGCTTTTCATTAATCGGCCGATCTTTCCCACTCAACGGTTAAAACGTCAAAGAAAGCTTTTACCACGCGGTTTCCTAACATACGCTTTAGCTTGTTGCCAGATCGTCAGAACCTTCCATGAAATGCTAAATAGGGTCCTACTATGCAATAGGGCTGCCACGCAGGCTGCTTCACCGCCCCCTCTCGGATTGCCACCCCGGTCGACCTATCGCCAACATTTCACGCATTTCTTTCTTTCAGTAACTTCTAAACACAGCCGCGCCTGATCAGAACCGTTATGTTCCGCGGTTATTCCTCTTTCGTCTTCTTCCGTGTGCCGTTGAAGGCCGGCATCCGGTACACTATCAGAATAAACTATAAATCTTTTTCAATTCCTTATAATATAACCGAATACAAGCAGCAGCAGTTTCCATCTGTTAAACCTGTAGTGACAGACCAAACCGGGCTACTTATGGACACTTATGTCCCGGCTCCTTTAAAAACGATGGAATTTGTTTAGCCGAAACCGTATAAGAGTTGAATATACTGTTTCTGGATTGTATGACCAACTATCAAAAAATCATTTAAAAATTTATGCATTTCTGTTTAAATGTCTTAGAGGGCGCATAAGAGACTTCCTCTCTTTATCTTAAAGCGGACGGCCGTGTTTTTTTGTGAGCACTGCTTGCCTTAAACATCGGTGTTTATTCCTATACTCATTTTTAAAAACAAAAATTTGCATGGTTTAGATTCGTATAGCTTCGCGTGTGCAGTGATATATTTGAAGGTAAAATAATAATTTGATTAATTTTCCTTCCAAACATAGCCCTGCGCTGCTTCTTCATCTTTTACGGTGTTGTTCCTATTCTCGCTCAATAGAGATTCTTATCTCTATTTCTCGCATTTTACAGTTTGCCGTGTATGTAATAAATATTAAGTATGTAATAAATAAATTAATTATTTGATTTTTAATTTTTAATAATTATGGAATTTAAACTTGACTGTGCGTTGAAGTTTTGTAATAAGATAATCTCCTCTTCCCAGCCTACCATCCATTGCCGTTTTTGTGAAAACGCATTACACGCTAAGTGTACCGGGTTCACGGTATCAGGTCTGGTCTCCACTTTTGCTGTGACGGTTGTCGTGCTGTTCAGGACAAAAAAAGATCGTTCATGAGGCAGACTTAAAGTGGATTCAAGGAGTTGTTTAGCGGTTTTCGTAAAATCAATGACCAACTCTATGCGCTTGATACACAGTTTAGTAGTCTTCAACTACTAAATGAGTCTCCAAAGCGTAAGAAATCCTCTGTTAGAAATGTCAGCCTGCTCAGCCGAAAACTATGCAGCCGCTTATATCTGTCCACCCCAAGGGCTAGACCTAAGAAAAATTCGGCTTCTGAATATCTCAGAATTAATCAGCAATTGTCCGATATGTCCTCTGTGGCATCGCTTCAAGTGATCCCAGACCCAATAATTCGAACCCCCGTAACAGTCACCAAACAGGGTAATCAACCGTCCGGACCCCCGGTACGAACTGATGCCGCAGTATTAGTTACGGCGGGTGCAGGTGGCCTTGCAGGTGATCCTACCATCAAAACACAGTTTTGTTACCCGGCTTGCCCCTGATACTTTTGAGTATTGATATCTCGGCTTAGGCTTACAAACAAAAGCCGATATAAAGGTGGTGGATATTACAAAATTTAAATATTCATACACAAGGCCCACGTCATGTCTCAAAATACGTGTGCCCTTGACGAATTTTTCCGCTAGCTTGTGACCAGAGAACATTTTCGTCCAAGAAAATGTGATAGAACACCACTTTTAGATGTGATAGAACTTAATTTCTGTAGGTTACAAATTCGCTTCGTAAGAGGTAAGTTCACAAGAGTTCGGTGACACTGAATTTCTTTGCATTAAAATCACTTTGTCCGATTAATCTTTGTATGTTACCTGTTTTTACAAACCACCTTCGTCCGTACCGCCAATATTCTCTAATATCCCAGAACTCAAGTGGTCAAATGTTAAAAATTCACCATCTTTACGGCTTAACTCCCACCACGACTTCCCTGCGGGCATGTTCGACATGTCACTCGGGCAAATTAACCTCGTTAGAAATTCTTTAGGTCGGCTGTTGGACCTATGTTTCGTTTCTGATCCTGATGGAATTACTCTTTTCAGAACTTTGCCCTTTCCTACCCTGAGGATCTATATCATCCCACTCTTGAGGTTTCAATCAAAAACAATTGCTTAATTGACCTTAAAATCTCATAAAGTTCGTTTCTTCTGTAAGGCTGACTTTATGAAATTAATTAAGTTAATTTTGGAAATTGATTGTCTAATTTACTGGCATGCGAGGATGTAAACATCGCATTACAAAAATTTTATTACACCTTGAACATATTTTTCGACACTTGCGTATCTGGCTGTACAATTAGTTATTCAAGCTCGGTCCCAAATTCCACCGTGCATAACGCAGAATGTTATAGGAGATGTATTCGCCGCTGCCGGATTCAGTTTACTCAGGATCCGAAGCAGTTTTATAACTTTGTGAACACTAAGTGTAATCATGTATCTTTACGTTTGAGAACGCTTATGCGAACACTGATCAGGCAATGGCCGATCTCTTGGTACAGTTTTTTCAAACTACGTATTCACCTAGCAGCAGTTCAGCTCAGCCTTACACTTATAATATCCAATCAGCCAACCTTATATTTTGACCATCTTTCGATTCAAGTGGTGTGTTATCGGATCTTATCGAAACCGCTCCTTAGTCCTAACACGGTTTATTAACAACTCGCCCCTTCCTTAACTGATTCCCTTGTACTTATGTACGCTGATGACTTTAAGCTATGCCTTCAGTATAAATTCTCTAGCGCCCAATCTAGACTTCAATGCGCCCAATCTAGACTTCAAAATTGATGTTTAGAAAATAACCCAAAATATTTTATCGATCTAGTCCTCTCAACGCTGTGAACTTTCTCCAGGGGAACGCCTTAGAACGATTAACATAGGTTTACGATCTGGGTGTCCTATTAAATTTGATGCTTAAATATAGACCATATATCTACCATGGTTAACAAATTTATGAGTGCTTAGTTTTATAAAAAGATGGTCAAAAGAATTTAATGACCCGTGCATTAGAGGTGGAGAACTATCGATGGCGCTATCGACACTATCGATGGTTGGCCGCTATCGATCCGCAATCGATAGTGTCAGACACGTTCGATAGTGACCCAACCACTATCGATGGTACCTTCGATAGCTGGCGTCTCACATCGCTAAAATAGTTTCAATATTCGCTTGTGTAAAAATTGAAAAATTTGGTGTAAAATTGACGGCAATTAAAAAGGAACTATTAAATATGGATCGCTTTTTAAAAAAAGGTGTGCTTAATGTATTCTACATAAGTATTTTGATGGCGAATTTAAGGTATACGTCGGAGGTCCGCAAAACCTATTGCGCCAAGTCCATAAAAGCAAGACTGCGATTGCACCAGCACAGACTCTGAAAAGGATTTTGTTCCCAATAAGCAGGGTAACTCAAAAAGGAGTAAGATTTCACATGTTTGGAAATACTTCAAAAATTCCGACGACCAAAAACTTGCCAAATGCCTTGACAAAAAATATGTTAATGCCGGACGATAGTATCGGTGACTATCGATGGCACTATCGACACTATCGAGGGTTTAAGAAAAACAATCGCTGGCTATCGATGGCGCCGACAATCGGTAGTTCTCCACCTCTACCGTGCATAACTAAAACGTTATATACATCATTGGTCCGTCCGATTCTTGAGTATGGATCGTGTGCCTGGGGTCCTCAATACGGAGTACACCAAGATCACATTGAATCTGTACAAAAAAAACTTCCTTACTTTTGCTCTTAGGGGACTTAATTGGGATGCAAATCTATCGTAGTAGACTTTTACTAATCAACTTACCATTATTAACAAATCGTAGAACGATGCTGGGTGTCATGTTTCTATATAATCTTATTTATGGAAGTGTAGACAGCCTGCCTTTACAAACACGCGTAAATTTTAACGTTCCTAGTAGAAGGACTAGAAACTTTCGTCGTCCTCAGCCATTGTAGTTCGACATATGCTCAACAAGATCCGTTTAGGGTATTATGTTCGGACTACAATGATTTATACCACATCTTGTCACTTTCCTCCACTGACAATCTCAAATCGCTTATATTGCAACTTTTATATTATATCGCTGCAGGCTGTACGTATGCAGATGAACCGGGCAACAAAAAAAAAAAGCGGGGCGGCGGACCCTGCCACGAAGGCCAAGTGGGAAGATTCGCTGGCAGGAAGCACGGATGGCAGCCTGCCTAATTAGGAATCTATGGCTCAGTTCCTGGAAAAAAGGTGCCGTACCCTGGAGGCGTTGGACTTGGCCTTAGCTCCGCATTTGTCAACGAATCAGGCGGATGGACGCAGGCCATTTAACAACCGATCCTGCATGCTCCTTCTTGCCCAAGGTTTATTGCCTTGTCAGTTGAGGAACGATACGATGGGGTCCGTCTGGCCAGCCAAATTCAGCTGCAAATTCTCTGTACTGTGACTGGCCTTGGAGACGCTGAACTCACTACGGATGTAGCATCGGTTAATGTTTGCCTGAAGTCACGCACACATATCCACATATTCTGTTTACATGAAGTTCTGGCGTCTCACATCTTAGAGCGTCAACATGGCCTGAACATAGACGTGTCCAACTGGAAGGTTCCCTCCAATGTAGTTCTAGCCGATTCGAACTTCCACAGAGCTCAGCGTGTGGATCTGCTGATTGGAGCAAGCCTGTTTTTTGATCTGCTCTCACTCGCGCAAATCCAGCTAGGTGATGGTCTGCCTCTGGTGCAGAAGACACGCTTTAGATGGGTAGTTTCTGAAGGAGGTGGCACTCCCGGAAAACCTCGTTTGGCCGCCTTATGTAAGATAATTCCTGCTGACTCCACAAACCCGTTTGACGATCGATAATCTTCTCCACCAATTCTGGGAATTGGATGCCTGCACTGAGCCTATCGTTCAGGCTACTAAAGAGGAGCTCGATTGCGATTCGTCATGCACCATGTCCGTCTTAAATCACGTCTTTCATCAAGGAATACAAGGATCTGAGTCACATGTCTCTGGTGACGAAGGAATTGCGAGGTAAGTGCCAGTATGTCCTTCCCCATCACTGCGTCCTGAAGGAAGAGAATTCCACTATTAAGCTGAGAGTAATGTTCGATGGATCGGCTGCTACATCATTATTCAGCTGCTACATCATTGTTATTCCCTCAAAGATGTCCTGATGTCCGGCTCCGTGATTTAACCTAAGCTTTTTCATACCTTGCTTCGGTTTCGGTCTCACCTTGAAGCTTTGACTGGAGACATTTGCAAGATGTACCACTGCTTAAGGGTCCTTCCGGATGACAGTTTGCTGCAGTGAATCCTCTGGAGAGATTCTATCTATGATGACGTGAAGGTTTTTAAGCTCGACACCGTGACTTATGGCACAAAGCCAGTTTTTTTTTTATCTGTTCGCTCAATGCACCAGCTGGCTATGGATGAAGGTGCCGGTTTTCCCGTTGGCTCTCATGTATCTCTCATATCTGGTGCGCCAACGAAGATAGAAGTTATTGAGATAATAGCTCAACATCGAACCTGTTGAACAAGGGTCAGTTTTAATTAAGGAAATGGTGCTCCAACATCCAAGAGGTTTTGGAAGGCGTAACCGAAGGTGATAGAGAGTCATACTTAAAATTTGACGATGGCAGTCCGTTCACATAGACTTTTGGCTTAGCAGGGGATCTTCCTGCTGACCTACTGCTGATTTCCTTTGAAGCTCTTTAGCCCACCTCCAAACCCACCAGGAGATCCGTACTATCTTCCGTCGCTCGGTTTTATGACCCGATGGGCTTGGTAGGTCCTGTCGTCACCAGGGCAAAGATCCTATTGCAGAAGCTGTGCCGAGAAAATTTGTCATGGGATGATAACTCTGACTTTAGAAAAGTTTTTGACTCTGTGAACCATTCGCTTCTTATTATTAATCTTATTATTAATCTGATAGAATCCGATTCTTGAGTATAGATTGTGTGCCTTGAGTCCTGAATACGGAATACATCGAGATCACATAGAATCTGTACAAAAAAACTTTCTAACTTTCGCTCTTAGGGGACTTAATCGGTATGCATATCATCACCTCCCCTCTTATCAAAGTAGAATTTTATTAATCAGCTTACATTAACGTAAACATTAGCAAACCGTAGAACGATGCTGCGTAAGAAATCCTCTGTTAGAAATGTCAGCCTGCTCAGCCGAAAACTATGCAGCCGCTTATATCTGTCCACCCCAAGGGCTAGACCTAAGAAAAATTCGGCTTCTGAATATCTCAGAATTAATCAGCAATTGTCCGATATGTCCTCTGTGGCATCGCTTCAAGTGATCCCAGACCCAATAATTCGAACCCCCGTAACAGTCACCAAACAGGGTAATCAACCGTCCGGACCCCCGGTACGAACTGATGCCGCAGTATTAGTTACGGCGGGTGCAGGTGGCCTTGCAGGTGATCCTACCATCAAAACACAGTTTTGTTACCCGGCTTGCCCCTGATACTTTTGAGTATTGATATCTCGGCTTAGGCTTACAAACAAAAGCCGATATAAAGGTGGTGGATATTACAAAATTTAAATATTCATACACAAGGCCCACGTCATGTCTCAAAATACGTGTGCCCTTGACGAATTTTTCCGCTAGCTTGTGACCAGAGAACATTTTCGTCCAAGAAAATGTGATAGAACACCACTTTTAGATGTGATAGAACTTAATTTCTGTAGGTTACAAATTCGCTTCGGAAGAGGTAAGTTCACAAGAGTTCGGTGACACTGAATTTCTTTGCATTAAAATCACTTTGTCCGATTAATCTTTGTATGTTACCTGTTTTTACAAACCACCTTCGTCCGTACCGCCAATATTCTCTAATATCCCAGAACTCAAGTGGTCAAATGTTAAAAATTCACCATCTTTACGGCTTAACTCCCACCACGACTTCCCTGCGGGCATGTTCGACATGTCACTCGGGCAAATTAACCTCGTTAGAAATTCTTTAGGTCGGCTGTTGGACCTATGTTTCGTTTCTGATCCTGATGGAATTACTCTTTTCAGAACTTTGCCCTTTCCTACCCTGAGGATCTATATCATCCCACTCTTGAGGTTTCAATCAAAAACAATTGCTTAATTGACCTTAAAATCTCATAAAGTTCGTTTCTTCTGTAAGGCTGACTTTATGAAATTAATTAAGTTAATTTTGGAAATTGATTGTCTAATTTACTGGCATGCGAGGATGTAAACATCGCATTACAAAAATTTTATTACACCTTGAACATATTTTTCGACACTTGCGTATCTGGCTGTACAATTAGTTATTCAAGCTCGGTCCCAAATTCCACCGTGCATAACGCAGAATGTTATAGGAGATGTATTCGCCGCTGCCGAATTCAGTTTACTCAGGATCCGAAGCAGTTTTATAACTATGTGAACACTAAGTGTAATCATGTATCTTTACGTTTGAGAACGCTTATGCGAACACTGATCAGGCAATGGCCGATCTCTTGGTACAGTTTTTTCAAACTACGTATTCACCTAGCAGCAGTTCAGCTCAGCCTTACACTTATAATATCCAATCAGCCAACCTTATATTTTGACCATCTTTCGATTCAAGTGGTGTGTTATCGGATCTTATCGAAACCGCTCCTTAGTCCTAACACGGTTTATTAACAACTGGCCCCTTCCTTAACTGATTCCCTTGTACTTATGTACGCTGATGACTTTAAGCTATGCCTTCAGTATAAATTCTCTAGCGCCCAATCTAGACTTCAATGCGCCCAATCTAGACTTCAAAATTGATGTTTAGAAAATAACCCAAAATATTTTATCGATCTAGTCCTCTCAACGCTGTGAACTTTCTCCAGGGGAACGCCTTAGAACGATTAACATAGGTTTACGATCTGGGTGTCCTATTAAATTTGATGCTTAAATATAGACCATATATCTACCATGGTTAACAAATTTATGAGAGTGCTTAGTTTTATAAAAAGATGGTCAAAAGAATTTAATGACCCGTGCATTAGAGGTGGAGAACTATCGATGGCGCTATCGACACTATCGATGGTTGGCCGCTATCGATCCGCAATCGATAGTGTCAGACACGTTCGATAGTGACCCAACCACTATCGATGGTACCTTCGATAGCTGGCGTCTCACATCGCTAAAATAGTTTCAATATTCGCTTGTGTAAAAATTGAAAAATTTGGTGTAAAATTGACGGCAATTAAAAAGGAACTATTAAATATGGATCGCTTTTTAAAAAAAGGTGTGCTTAATGTATTCTACATAAGTATTTTGATGGCGAATTTAAGGTATACGTCGGAGGTCCGCAAAACCTATTGCGCCAAGTCCATAAAAGCAAGACTGCGATTGCACCAGCACAGACTCTGAAAAGGATTTTGTTCCCAATAAGCAGGGTAACTCAAAAAGGAGTAAGATTTCACATGTTTGGAAATACTTCAAAAATTCCGACGACCAAAAACTTGCCAAATGCCTTGACAAAAAATATGTTAATGCCGGACGATAGTATCGGTGACTATCGATGGCACTATCGACACTATCGAGGGTTTAAGAAAAACAATCGCTGGCTATCGATGGCGCCGACAATCGGTAGTTCTCCACCTCTACCGTGCATAACTAAAACGTTATATACATCATTGGTCCGTCCGATTCTTGAGTATGGATCGTGTGCCTGGGGTCCTCAATACGGAGTACACCAAGATCACATTGAATCTGTACAAAAAAAACTTCCTTACTTTTGCTCTTAGGGGACTTAATTGGGATGCAAATCTATCGTAGTAGACTTTTACTAATCAACTTACCATTATTAACAAATCGTAGAACGATGCTGGGTGTCATGTTTCTATATAATCTTATTTATGGAAGTGTAGACAGCCTGCCTTTACAAACACGCGTAAATTTTAACGTTCCTAGTAGAAGGACTAGAAACTTTCGTCGTCCTCAGCCATTGTAGTTCGACATATGCTCAACAAGATCCGTTTAGGGTATTATGTTCGGACTACAATGATTTATACCACATCTTGTCACTTTCCTCCACTGACAATCTCAAATCGCTTATATTGCAACTTTTATATTATATCGCTGCAGGCTGTACGTATGCAGATGAACCGGGCAACAAAAAAAAAAAGCGGGGCGGCGGACCCTGCCACGAAGGCCAAGTGGGAAGATTCGCTGGCAGGAAGCACGGATGGCAGCCTGCCTAATTAGGAATCTATGGCTCAGTTCCTGGAAAAAAGGTGCCGTACCCTGGAGGCGTTGGACTTGGCCTTAGCTCCGCATTTGTCAACGAATCAGGCGGATGGACGCAGGCCATTTAACAACCGATCCTGCATGCTCCTTCTTGCCCAAGGTTTATTGCCTTGTCAGTTGAGGAACGATACGATGGGGTCCGTCTGGCCAGCCAAATTCAGCTGCAAATTCTCTGTACTGTGACTGGCCTTGGAGACGCTGAACTCACTACGGATGTAGCATCGGTTAATGTTTGCCTGAAGTCACGCACACATATCCACATATTCTGTTTACATGAAGTTCTGGCGTCTCACATCTTAGAGCGTCAACATGGCCTGAACATAGACGTGTCCAACTGGAAGGTTCCCTCCAATGTAGTTCTAGCCGATTCGAACTTCCACAGAGCTCAGCGTGTGGATCTGCTGATTGGAGCAAGCCTGTTTTTTGATCTGCTCTCACTCGCGCAAATCCAGCTAGGTGATGGTCTGCCTCTGGTGCAGAAGACACGCTTTAGATGGGTAGTTTCTGAAGGAGGTGGCACTCCCGGAAAACCTCGTTTGGCCGCCTTATGTAAGATAATTCCTGCTGACTCCACAAACCCGTTTGACGATCGATAATCTTCTCCACCAATTCTGGGAATTGGATGCCTGCACTGAGCCTATCGTTCAGGCTACTAAAGAGGAGCTCGATTGCGATTCGTCATGCACCATGTCCGTCTTAAATCACGTCTTTCATCAAGGAATACAAGGATCTGAGTCACATGTCTCTGGTGACGAAGGAATTGCGAGGTAAGTGCCAGTATGTCCTTCCCCATCACTGCGTCCTGAAGGAAGAGAATTCCACTATTAAGCTGAGAGTAATGTTCGATGGATCGGCTGCTACATCATTATTCAGCTGCTACATCATTGTTATTCCCTCAAAGATGTCCTGATGTCCGGCTCCGTGATTTAACCTAAGCTTTTTCATACCTTGCTTCGGTTTCGGTCTCACCTTGAAGCTTTGACTGGAGACATTTGCAAGATGTACCACTGCTTAAGGGTCCTTCCGGATGACAGTTTGCTGCAGTGAATCCTCTGGAGAGATTCTATCTATGATGACGTGAAGGTTTTTAAGCTCGACACCGTGACTTATGGCACAAAGCCAGTTTTTTTTTTATCTGTTCGCTCAATGCACCAGCTGGCTATGGATGAAGGTGCCGGTTTTCCCGTTGGCTCTCATGTATCTCTCATATCTGGTGCGCCAACGAAGATAGAAGTTATTGAGATAATAGCTCAACATCGAACCTGTTGAACAAGGGTCAGTTTTAATTAAGGAAATGGTGCTCCAACATCCAAGAGGTTTTGGAAGGCGTAACCGAAGGTGATAGAGAGTCATACTTAAAATTTGACGATGGCAGTCCGTTCACATAGACTTTTGGCTTAGCAGGGGATCTTCCTGCTGACCTACTGCTGATTTCCTTTGAAGCTCTTTAGCCCACCTCCAAACCCACCAGGAGATCCGTACTATCTTCCGTCGCTCGGTTTTATGACCCGATGGGCTTGGTAGGTCCTGTCGTCACCAGGGCAAAGATCCTATTGCAGAAGCTGTGCCGAGAAAATTTGTCATGGGATGATAACTCTGACTTTAGAAAAGTTTTTGACTCTGTGAACCATTCGCTTCTTATTATTAATCTTATTATTAATCTGATAGAATCCGATTCTTGAGTATAGATTGTGTGCCTTGAGTCCTGAATACGGAATACATCGAGATCACATAGAATCTGTACAAAAAAACTTTCTAACTTTCGCTCTTAGGGGACTTAATCGGTATGCATATCATCACCTCCCCTCTTATCAAAGTAGAATTTTATTAATCAGCTTACATTAACGTAAACATTAGCAAACCGTAGAACGATGCTGCGTAAGAAATCCTCTGTTAGAAATGTCAGCCTGCTCAGCCGAAAACTATGCAGCCGCTTATATCTGTCCACCCCAAGGGCTAGACCTAAGAAAAATTCGGCTTCTGAATATCTCAGAATTAATCAGCAATTGTCCGATATGTCCTCTGTGGCATCGCTTCAAGTGATCCCAGACCCAATAATTCGAACCCCCGTAACAGTCACCAAACAGGGTAATCAACCGTCCGGACCCCCGGTACGAACTGATGCCGCAGTATTAGTTACGGCGGGTGCAGGTGGCCTTGCAGGTGATCCTACCATCAAAACACAGTTTTGTTACCCGGCTTGCCCCTGATACTTTTGAGTATTGATATCTCGGCTTAGGCTTACAAACAAAAGCCGATATAAAGGTGGTGGATATTACAAAATTTAAATATTCATACACAAGGCCCACGTCATGTCTCAAAATACGTGTGCCCTTGACGAATTTTTCCGCTAGCTTGTGACCAGAGAACATTTTCGTCCAAGAAAATGTGATAGAACACCACTTTTAGATGTGATAGAACTTAATTTCTGTAGGTTACAAATTCGCTTCGGAAGAGGTAAGTTCACAAGAGTTCGGTGACACTGAATTTCTTTGCATTAAAATCACTTTGTCCGATTAATCTTTGTATGTTACCTGTTTTTACAAACCACCTTCGTCCGTACCGCCAATATTCTCTAATATCCCAGAACTCAAGTGGTCAAATGTTAAAAATTCACCATCTTTACGGCTTAACTCCCACCACGACTTCCCTGCGGGCATGTTCGACATGTCACTCGGGCAAATTAACCTCGTTAGAAATTCTTTAGGTCGGCTGTTGGACCTATGTTTCGTTTCTGATCCTGATGGAATTACTCTTTTCAGAACTTTGCCCTTTCCTACCCTATATCATCCCACTCTTGAGGTTTCAATCAAAAACAATTGCTTAATTGACCTTAAAATCTCATAAAGTTCGTTTCTTCTGTAAGGCTGACTTTATGAAATTAATTAAGTTAATTTTGGAAATTGATTGTCTAATTTACTGGCATGCGAGGATGTAAACACCGCATTACAAAAATTTTATTACACCTTGAACATATTTTTCGACACTTGCGTATCTGGCTGTACAATTAGTTATTCAAGCTCGGTTCCAAATTCCACCGTGCATAACGCAGAATGTTATAGGAGATGTATTCGCCGCTGCCGAATTCAGTTTACTCAGGATCCGAAGCAGTTTTATAACTTTGTGAACACTAAGTGTAATCATGTATCTTTACGTTTGAGAACGCTTATGCGAACACTGATCAGGCAATGGCCGATCTCTTGGTACAGTTTTTTCAAACTACGTATTCACCTAGCAGCAGTTCAGCTCAGCCTTACACTTATAATATCCAATCAGCCAACCTTATATTTTGACCATCTTTCGATTCAAGTGGTGTGTTATCGGATCTTATCGAAACCGCTCCTTAGTCCTAACACGGTTTATTAACAACTGGCCCCTTCCTTAACTGATTCCCTTGTACTTATGTACGCTGATGACTTTAAGCTATGCCTTCAGTATAAATTCTCTAGCGCCCAATCTAGACTTCAATGCGCCCAATCTAGACTTCAAAATTGATGTTTAGAAAATAACCCAAAATATTTTATCGATCTAGTCCTCTCAACGCTGTGAACTTTCTCCAGGGGAACGCCTTAGAACGATTAACATAGGTTTACGATCTGGGTGTCCTATTAAATTTGATGCTTAAATATAGACCATATATCTACCATGGTTAACAAATTTATGAGAGTGCTTAGTTTTATAAAAAGATGGTCAAAAGAATTTAATGACCCGTGCATTAGAGGTGGAGAACTATCGATGGCGCTATCGACACTATCGATGGTTGGCCGCTATCGATCCGCAATCGATAGTGTCAGACACGTTCGATAGTGACCCAACCACTATCGATGGTACCTTCGATAGCTGGCGTCTCACATCGCTAAAATAGTTTCAATATTCGCTTGTGTAAAAATTGAAAAATTTGGTGTAAAATTGACGGCAATTAAAAAGGAACTATTAAATATGGATCGCTTTTTAAAAAAAGGTGTGCTTAATGTATTCTACATAAGTATTTTGATGGCGAATTTAAGGTATACGTCGGAGGTCCGCAAAGCCTATTGCGCCAAGTCCATAAAAGCAAGACTGCGATTGCACCAGCACAGACTCTGAAAAGGATTTTGTTCCCAATAAGCAGGGTAACTCAAAAAGGAGTAAGATTTCACATGTTTGGAAATACTTCAAAAATTCCGACGACCAAAAACTTGCCAAATGCCTTGACAAAAAATATGTTAATGCCGGACGATAGTATCGGTGACTATCGATGGCACTATCGACACTATCGAGGGCTTAAGAAAAACAATCGCTGATAGTTCTCCACCTCTACCGTGCATAACTAAAACGTTATATACATCATTGGTCCGTCCGATTCTTGAGTATGGATCGTGTGCCTGGGGTCCTCAATACGGAGTACACCAAGATCACATTGAATCTGTACAAAAAAAACTTCCTTACTTTTGCTCTTAGGGGACTTAATTGGGATGCAAATCTATCGTAGTAGACTTTTACTAATCAACTTACCATTATTAACAAATCGTAGAACGATGCTGGGTGTCATGTTTCTATATAATCTTATTTATGGAAGTGTAGACAGCCTGCCTTTACAAACACGCGTAAATTTTAACGTTCCTAGTAGAAGGACTAGAAACTTTCGTCGTCCTCAGCCATTGTAGTTCGACATATGCTCAACAAGATCCGTTTAGGGTATTATGTTCGGACTACAATGATTTATACCACATCTTGTCACTTTCCTCCACTGACAATCTCAAATCGCTTATATTGCAACTTTTATATTATATCGCTGCAGGCTGTACGTATGCAGATGGAACCGCGCAACAAAAAAAAAAGCGGGGCGGCGGACCCTGCCACGAAGGCCAAGTGGGAAGATTCGCTGCCTAATTAGGAATCTATGGCTCAGTTCCTGGAAAAAAGGTGCCGTACCCTGGAGGCGTTGGACTTGGCCTTAGCTCCGCATTTGTCAACGAATCAGGCGGATGGACGCAGGCCATTTAACAACCGATCCTGCATGCTCCTTCTTGCCCAAGGTTTATTGCCTTGTCAGTTGAGGAACGATACGATGGGGTCCGTCTGGCCAGCCAAATTCAGCTGCAAATTCTCTGTACTGTGACTGGCCTTGGAGACGCTGAACTCACTACGGATGTAGCATCGGTTAATGTTTGCCTGAAGTCACGCACACATATCCACATATTCTGTTTACATGAAGTTCTGGCGTCTCACATCTTAGAGCGTCAACATGGCCTGAACATAGACGTGTCCAACTGGAAGGTTCCCTCCAATGTAGTTCTAGCCGATTCGAACTTCCACAGAGCTCAGCGTGTGGATCTGCTGATTGGAGCAAGCCTGTTTTTTGATCTGCTCTCAGTCGCGCAAATCCAGCTAGGTGATGGTCTGCCTCTGGTGCAGAAGACACGCTTTAGATGGGTAGTTTCTGAAGGAGGTGGCACTCCCGGAAAACCTCGTTTGGCCGCCTTATGTAAGATAATTCCTGCTGACTCCACAAACCCGTTTGACGATCGATAATCTTCTCCACCAATTCTGGGAATTGGATGCCTGCACTGAGCCTATCGTTCAGGCTACTAAAGAGGAGCTCGATTGCGATTCGTCATGCACCATGTCCGTCTTAAATCACGTCTTTCATCAAGGAATACAAGGATCTGAGTCACATGTCTCTGGTGACGAAGGAATTGCGAGGTAAGTGCCAGTATGTCCTTCCCCATCACTGCGTCCTGAAGGAAGAGAATTCCACTATTAAGCTGAGAGTAATGTTCGATGGATCGGCTGCTACATCATTATTCAGCTGCTACATCATTGTTATTCCCTCAAAGATGTCCTGATGTCCGGCTCCGTGATTTAACCTAAGCTTTTTCATACCTTGCTTCGGTTTCGGTCTCACCTTGAAGCTTTGACTGGAGACATTTGCAAGATGTACCACTGCTTAAGGGTCCTTCCGGATGACAGTTTGCTGCAGTGAATCCTCTGGAGAGATTCTATCTATGATGACGTGAAGGTTTTTAAGCTCGACACCGTGACTTATGGCACAAAGCCAGTTTTTTTTTTATCTGTTCGCTCAATGCACCAGCTGGCTATGGATGAAGGTGCCGGTTTTCCCGTTGGCTCTCATGTATCTCTCATATCTGGTGCGCCAACGAAGATAGAAGTTATTGAGATAATAGCTCAACATCGAACCTGTTGAACAAGGGTCAGTTTTAATTAAGGAAATGGTGCTCCAACATCCAAGAGGTTTTGGAAGGCGTAACCGAAGGTGATAGAGAGTCATACTTAAAATTTGACGATGGCAGTCCGTTCACATAGACTTTTGGCTTAGCAGGGGATCTTCCTGCTGACCTACTGCTGATTTCCTTTGAAGCTCTTTAGCCCACCTCCAAACCCACCAGGAGATCCGTACTATCTTCCGTCGCTCGGTTTTATGACCCGATGGGCTTGGTAGGTCCTGTCGTCACCAGGGCAAAGATCCTATTGCAGAAGCTGTGCCGAGAAAATTTGTCATGGGATGATAACTCTGACTTTAGAAAAGTTTTTGACTCTGTGAACCATTCGCTTCTTATTATTAATCTTATTATTTATCTGATAGAATCCGAATCTTGAGTATAGATTGTGTGCCTTGAGTCCTGAATACGGAATACATCGAGATCACATAGAATCTGTACAAAAAAACTTTCTAACTTTCGCTCTTAGGGGACTTAATCGGTATGCATATCATAACCTCCCCTCTTATCAAAGTAGAATTTTATTAATCAGCTTACATTAACGTAAACATTAGCAAACCGTAGAACGATGCTGGGTGTCACTATGGAAATTATACAGGAAATGTATAATTTCCTGTTATTTCATGTAAACAGCCATCATTTACTAACACGCTTAAATTTTAACGTTCCTAGTAGAAGGACTAGAAACTTTCGTCCTCTACTCCTCAGCCCTTGGAGTTGGAGAACACGATCCGTTCAGGGTATTATGTTCGGACTACAATGGTCTCTACCACATCTTGTCACTTTGCTTCACTAATAACATTAAATCCTTTATACTAAATGCCTTATCTGTGCATCACTCTTCATCCTGATATCTTACTCCTAATCTTCTTTTTCTATATCCGCCACCTTTATATTTTGTTACCTCATATCGGTTCCCATTTAACTTTCCATGTTACGCGTATGTGGAACTTTTTTTTGCAGAAAAGTAGAAGAGCGACCCTAATAAGTTCAAGACACAGTAGAAAGTTTCCCTTGCTTTTGACTGGCATGCAATCAGGGTTTCGTTCAACTGCAAAAATGCCAAATGCAAAAATCGTCAAGCGTTTATCAAAATTGCACCCAAATTGCCTACAAATACCCAACTTGCCTTGCATTCAATATTCCAACTTAGTTGGATTGGAATGCTATGAATTTTAAGGAAAGGGCTATGGAAGTATAGCGAGAGGTTATAATTGAGCAATTCTATTCAGGGTAGGAATCATTGCTGAGATACAGTTTTGCCAAGAGGTTTAATTTTTTTAGCCTCAAGTTTCAAGGGGATCATCAATAAAAATTTGACATAAAAATGAAAAAATAATATCTATCCAGATTTTGATGATTTCATTACTGAACATCTTGCTCGACGCTTTCAGATCCCTAGGGAGGAATCGTGCATAAACTTGCTTGGAATTGGTCAATCTAATTCGTAAGTAAAGAAAAAGATACACAACTTGCCCTTAGCAGACCCTTATTTTTATAAAGCTCAGCGGATAGATATGATAATTGGAGCTGAGTCATTTTTCGAACTTTTGTCCGTTGGTCAAATAAAGCGAGGTCCGACCCATTCAATACTTCAAAAAACCGCTCATTGGATGGATGGTATCGGGAAAATATATGGCAAATTCCTTATATCCACAACAACCGGTCTCTACCCTGAATTGCCAAAAAGAAATATTATAATCAATAGTCTACAACTTGAAAAAATTATGGTTGGAAGAAGTTCTATCTTCCAAAATGATGTCGCCAGATCAAGAGTTGTGTGAGGAACATTATCGGATGATTGGGAAAAAATGAAAAATTAATAGCTATCCAGATTTGTATGCTGATTAAAGGAGAATCGATCTATCGCAGTGGGTCATATTGGCCTCCCTAGCATATTTCAAAATTTTTGAAGACACACCAGAAAATGGAAAAAAAAGGAAGAAATAATTTGTTCCCTGATTTTGATGCAAAATAGTTAAATCGTTAAATATATCTACCGAAAAGATAGCTATATTTTCCAAAAAACAAAAGCCATGGCATTAAAAGTGTCGGCACCTAGTGCCTACATATTCAAACTTAGTTATCTGTTCTAATCAATGGTCATCAGCATGTCGCAATACACAAAAATCAGACCCACTATTGGCACACCTAATAATAATTAGCAATAAGCCTGAAACAATATGCAACCTAAAAACCCAGCCATAGTAGACGGCATTAGAAGCAGAAATCAGCAGTATCAGCGGGAAGAATGAGCAAGTAAAGCCAGCTAGCTAGGCCGAAATGCATGAACAAGCAATCTGAGTCAGCATTAACATTGGGGAACACGTTCATAACATTGACCTTTCCTAGACTTAGTTTGTATAATTTAGCATTTTATATAAGAATTGTTCTTCTGAAATAAATAGTTGCGAATACAAAGTAGATCGGTTCGTTACTCAGTGTCAAGGTACGGCACTAAAAACCAACCTACTTCGAGTGATCCTATGTAAAACGGAAAACAAGAAGGACTCTCTTAAAACTATCTGCTTCGAGTGGCTCCTGTGTAAACGGACCACAAGTAGAACTCGCGGCATACCAGTCTACTTTGAGTGTTGCTCCCGTAAAACGGACACCACGTAGACCCCGCGTTACACAACGTACTTCGAGTGGCTCCTGTGTAAACGGACCACAAGGAGAACCCGCGGCATACCAGTCTACTTCAGGTGTTGCTCCCGTGAAACGGACCACAGGTAGACCCCGCGTTACCCAACCTACTTCGAGTGTTGCTCCCGTGAAACGGACCACAAGTAGGATCGGCCGATACGGAAGGGACCAACCCAGGACTTCAAGTACTTCACATCAACTTCAGTCAGATGGCAGCAAGCGCCTGAGCAACCCGATCAGTCCCTTGCAGATTCCAGGTACATTTAGTCTGAACTTTTATACGTTCTTTGACTACGACTCCGGGACCTACCGTTATACCCGTGAGTTCAAACTCTACGCAGTGGCCGCACAACGCGCTACGGATGAGCATTTGGTGACCCCGACACGATTCTTTGCTATAGGATCACAGCCTGAACACAAGCCACACGGCAGTTCATCTTTAAAAATCATGGGATCAGAATCAGACCCCGTAATCCAAAAACTCATGATGAGCAAATTGAAAGCAACATAGCCATCCAAAGGCTAATAAGAAACTTTACTAAGGACTCCGCAGAGCGAAAGTTCAAGGAACGATACTTTGAGGAGAGACTAAAACAGCTCACTCACTCATGAACCCAGTTTAAAAGGAATGACGTCAAGCTCCGTGTGCTGGCGCTGAGCCCGGAAAATGATTATTTCACAAAGGCAAAGGCACTAGAAGAACTTGGGTCAGGGTCAGGCCCGTCACAAAGGCCCCGGAAAACAGGAAAAAATCTTGAGCCAAAGGCACAAGCACAAGGAACCGAGGGAGAAGACCCTCATTTAACATCATTAAAACGCAGACGTGAAGGGCGGTAAGATGATAAGGAAGACTTACTGTGCAACCGCACCGAAGGACGGGAAGTGTCCACACACATCAGACAACACATGAAGTAGCTATGGAGGGAAATCGTCATGGGATACCATGATCTCATCGACCTGGAGCCAACCTTAAAAAATGATGGACATACCGATGACATATTTCAGGTTGTACGAGCAGATTATTTTTCATTTCTGAGCGAAGAATCACAATCGACTTCAGCATCATCACAAAAACCCGCGATAGCATCTCCATTTGGCCCCGGTTCTGCGACATCTTCACGGAATTGGTTCACAATAAAGAGTATAGCGATACGGTAAAATTCTGGTACCTGGAGAATCACGTGATTGGAGAGGTCAAGAATTTAATCTCGAGATAAATGGCAGCAACTAAAGGCACGATATCAGAATGAAAGAATCCTCATCAAATCAACACTTGCAACCTTGTTTGCACATCCAAAAACAAATGGATCAGCAGATCAGCTACGTAGCTTACATGATGCAGTGCTTAGAACAATCACTGCCCTTCACTGCTTGCTTGACCATCTAGAGCGACAAGCAACCAGCCTAGTTACGCTAAAAAAGACAGCGGTCAATAATGGGTTTCGCTCATCAACTCAATCACCGGTTGAAAAATGTAGCATATGCACACATGGCAATAATCGACTTCAAACCTTCCAAAAGTTTTTGGACATGACTCCGAGTGAAAGAACACAAAAAAAACAAGGATGAACGCGTGCAGGCGATTGTTTGTAATTGTTTATCCCTATACCATACAGTCAACTCATGCAAATCCAGGTTCTGTGGATGGATCATGTGTGAGGGTGACTTTTTTTTGAGCAGGTTTTAAGACAAAAAAATTGCAGTCCGTCCCATTGTCCAGATTCCAGTGGTCTCCAAAAATGCATGCTTGTCATCCCTTTCATTCCCATGCAATTAATTGAACCCGTTAAAGCTCCCTGAAAGATGCATATTCAAGTAGGCTTGGGTTAGGTTTCAAAGATAAGCCCCGCTTCACTTTCGAACCACACTTGGACTTTCGCGGATGGTTTATTAAGACCAACGATTTTTACTAGACTTTACGCTAATCACGTGGTATTACGTCATTACACGTGCTCTCCAATAAATATATTTAAATCAGAAGTGAATTATTGCCTCTTAGACCAAAATCAGTCCAAACCAGTTTCAAGTGCAATTGAGAGTTGCAGTTTAAATTCTTCAAATTGGCTCGGCCAAATCAGGTGAGAAAGAAAATTGCAATTCTTGTGACGGCTCTAACAGCCGTGTATTTCACAGAGCCATGGTGGCCTGGTATTTGGCCGAGCTTATATAAACGTATATTAGCGAAGAAAGAGAATAAGAAGCCGATAGAAGAAAATAACGCAGAGGATCGATTTGGAGAAAATGTAACGGAGGTTATATCAAACTCACCCCCCCTGCACGTCCCTGATATTACATAAGGAACACGAGGTTTCCATGAGGCTTGGAATCAACCCCCCTCTTTTCTCCCGCCTAAACGTTAACACTCTCGAGGATTGGAGTCTGCTCTCTACCATGCTGCGGCCATAGATCCGTTATTTCCCCAAGATAAGAATCAATAACGAAAATCGCTAACTTGGGAAGCACATACTTTTGTTGCCAAACTAGCTCTGCCACTGTAGAAAATGTAAAATGGCATAGCATTTTGAATCATTATTGTTAATTTCTATTACGTATAAGTTTTCCAAAATTTTGCCTTCGTAATTTAATCATGTACCACACCCCTTAACATTTACATATATATATACCTTATTATGTAGTAAGACTTTGATTTAGAATATATATATAGCTGCATCGGAAGTCGACAGGCCTGCTGACCTCGAGGGACAAGCTGTAAGTACGGCATAGCCGCAACAATTTGAAGAATATGTCTTAGAGTGAACTAAAAACAAGATATATGTATATGAATATTAAGGATGGAGTAAAGTCAGTTCAATTAAAAATCATAAAGTAGATTAAATTCCTTAATTTTGTAAATTCAAAACAACGTAAATTCTTAAATTGATCGCTGTAAGGTTTTTGCTTTGAACTAATAATATTGAGTTAGGATTAGAATGTTATTATATTAGGAATAATGAACAAAACGCTGAAATGCCCATGTTGAATATATTGAAGTAATGAAGATATAATGAATCGCGTCTAAATATTTCAGTGGGGTTTCCAGAGACAAGCTAATGCAACATGGGTTGCCCAATGATAATGGTGCAACAAGGAAGGGCGGGTAAAGAGGAGATCTATTACACCTGAGTTCTCCAAGCTGGTATTCTCATTCCCTATTCCCCCACAACTTTGGCCACCCCCTGTATTTAGCACTGTCGAAGACTTCTTTTATTTGGTAACCCTGATTTGGGGAAGCACAAGAACCCTCCCTCTGGCCCAGAGCTAGGCCGGCAATAGACAGTGCGTGCTCCCGATCAGAACCAGGACGTTACAGATAAAATGGCGCCCAACGTGGGGCCGACGTTGGAGCCAACCGTGGAGCCAATGTGGGCAAACGTGGAACACGTGGTTACAAGGTATATAGTACAAGATGACCATGCGTGAAGCACGATATGTAGATACAATCCCTCACAATTTCACCCGTTCTTAAAAATCCTTATGGCCAAAAGTTCACAAATTAAATCAAGAGATCTTTGGATGACACCGTTTGGTGATAGCTAATCGAGTGACCAAGACTCACGTTTATTAAATATATCTATTTCTTGTATATCATTAGGCTTTACAATATCAGTTTTGGATTTTTCGTTCTGAATTTATATCGATGCGACACCAACTGAATGTAATTCCTAAAATTATTTTCTGAAAACAATTAGAATTCGAGATTGGTTTTGCTGAGCATTCTTAGCAAGACTTTCTTTTAATTGTCAGTTTACACAATAGTTCAATAGACCCAAATGAAAGGAATGAGAGATACCTTAGCTGAAAAGTGAAGTTAGCTTGTCTCGGAGTAAAACCCCAACAACAATGAAAAACAAATAAATAAATTACTAACAAAACATTTTTATAATGGCAGTCAGACGCAGTTTAGAAAACTTGGTAGCAAGAATGTCCAGTGAGAGAGATACTACAATAAGCTGCACTATATGCAATGATACCAATATTCAAGGAGAATATGTGGAGACTGCATGTAAACACAGATTCCATCGCCAATGCATATTATCGTGGTTAGATAATAATGAAACTTGTCCGATCTGTCGAAGTGCTTGTCAGCGAGCTCAGATTGAAAGTCAGAATCCGACAAATGCAGAAGTGAACGTTCCCCCCTCTAGGACAACTAGAGCTGTTGGAAACAATAACACAACTACATGAACAATTCCTAGAAACAGACCTAATACCCGATCTCACCAAAGGCCGAATGCAAATGTAAACCCTCGAACGAGTCTAGGAGCTACATCGCGTCAGGATGTAACAAATCCTCAGGCTAATGCCGATGCTAATGGTATTAGCGAAGAAAGAATCCAACAATTGATAGCAAGTTCTATGGAGTCGTTTCGTATAAATATGGCAGCAACCTTGTCCGAAGAAGTTCGTACAGCTTTTAATAGCTTGTCGTTAAACGGTATTCCGCGAGAAAACCCAGAAGAACCGCAACTTGAATGGGATTTTCCTGCACCCTTAAACCATCGTCGTATAAGTTTAGACAGTGGAGCACGATCCAATCATTGTAACAGACGTAATAATAACTCGCCTGTTAGAGAACCTGTTAGAGATTTCTCAGATAAAACTGCTAATGTAATTTCGAATTGGCATATCAAATTTACAGGGCTGCTTAGCGATATCTCGGTAGAAGACTTTATTTATAGAGTTAACTGCTTAACATCTCAAAGTTTAAATGGAAATTTTGTATTGCTTTACAAATTTGGACATTTGCTTTTTGCTGGACCAGCATTGAATTTTTATTGGCGTTGTCATAGATCTAATGAGGAAACCACATGGTTCGATTTATGCACTAGATTAAGAGAGAGGTACAAAGATCAACGAACAGAAAGAGACATTAAAGATACCTTACGTAGACGAAAACAGGGCCGAAACGAGAGTTTCGATGAATTCTTAGATGCCATGGTTGCAATTACTGATGCCTTACGAGAACCATTGTCTGATGAAGAGATCGTAGCAGAAGTTAGAAACAATCTAAGACCAGAGTTATATCATGAGCTTTTGCATGTGGATACCCCATCATTGTCAGCGTTGAGAAGAGAGTGTCACAAACATGAGGCCTTCTTTGGCAACAATAAGTACAAGCAAGGGAATTCACAAAATAATTTTAGACGTACAATTAATGCCGTCTCTATAGAGGACCAACAAGATGAAGTTTCGGACTTAGAGAGAGACAGCCAAAAGGTGTTTGCAATAAAGACAACGTCCATGAAGTGCTGGAATTGTGATGATCCAGGTCACAGGTATTTAGATTGTCTTAAACCTCGGCGTGTGTTTTGCTACGGATGTGGAGCTTTAGATACCTATCGACCAAAATGTATTAAATGTAATCCGCATTCGGGAAACGGTCCACAGGACATCCGCAATTCACACCAGAGGGATGTCCGCAAATAGATTCAAACGAAAATAAAACCCTACTTTTAAATCCAGTCCAACCAGAACTGTTAGACGTAGAAATTAGTCATAAAATTATAAAGCCGTATCACATTAGACTTAAAGAATATGAGTTATGAAGATCTGAATTATTTTCAATGAAATACCGTAATTCACGCTCAGCCAGGCGAATGCGCGAATTTTGGAACAGTTTGAAGAAGTCCACAATGTATAAAGTCTCGAGCCTTACACGAAATGGTCAAGATAATCGTCCATTTGTTAAGCTTCACATTTTCGATCAACCTTATTATGCTTTATTAGATAGTGGGGCAAACAAAAGCATCATAGGCGGAGAATTAGCCAAAACAATCGTAGATTCAAAGCAATATGTAAAACGAAGAGGAAGAGTATGTACAGCAGACGGGAAACGTCAAGAAATTTCTGGTTCAATAGTAATACCATTGTTATACAACAACTTTCAAAACGATTTTGAGTTTTTAATTGTTCCTTCTATTTCACTAGACATAATATGTGGAGTTGACTTTTGGGATCAATTCGGAATTTCTATCAACTATGAACCCAATCTTCCCGAGGTGCAAGCGATAGAAACGAGTAACGACAAACTATCTTTATCAGCCACAGACCACCGCAAGTTACAGACTGTCATTAAGCTATTTCCTACATCTGAATGTGACGGATTAGGTTTAACAAAGCTGGTAGAACACGTAATCGACACAAAGGATACGCGTCCTATCAAGCAGCGATATTATCCTATATCGCCAGCCAAAGAGAAACTCTTGTGTAGTGAAATTGACAGAATGTTAGAATTAGACATTATAGAAGAAGCACCTCCATCGGAATGGTCTTCACCGATTGTCCTATTAGTAAAACCAGGAAAGATAAGGTTTTGTCTGGATTCAAGAAAATTGAATAGTGTTACCGCCAAGGATACGTATCCTATGCCACACTTAGAAGGTCTATTGAGTAGACTGCCCGCAGTTCGATGTGTGTCAAAGATCGATTTAAAAGATGCGTTTTGGCAAATTGCCTTGGAAGAAAAATCTCGACCAAAAACTGCTTTTGTTGTCCCAAATCGACCGCTATATCAGTTTAAGCGCATGCCTTTTGGGTTGTGCAATGCACCTCAAACGATGTGCAGATTAATGGATCAGGTTATACCATATCAATTAAAGTCTCACGTGATGGTGTACCTAGACGACTTATTGGTGTTGTCTTCTACTTTTGATGAACACCTGACTCACTTAACCGCAGTTGCTTCCCATTTACGCAAGGCAGGGTTGACCATCAATATAGTTAAAAGCCAATTCGGCTTATCTAGAGTGGAATATTTAGGATATGTAGTAGGAGAGGGCACTCTTCAACCGAACAACGACAAAGTCCGTGCAATATCAGACTATCCTGTCCCTTCAACGCAGAAACAATTACGCCGATTCTTGGGCATGACCGGTTGGTATCAGAGGTTCATACCACAGTATTCGACAATTGTTTTTCCACTCACAGAATTATTGAAAGGAAAAACTTTAACATGGAATGAAGAAGCACAAAACTCTTTCCAAGCCATTAAAGACAAATTATGCTCATCCCCAGTATTAATTAGTCCCAATTACGATAAACCTTTCATTATTCAGTGCGATGCATCCATCTATGGAGTAGGAGGCTTATTGGCACAATGTGATGAAAACGGATACGAACGACCAATCAGTTACATGTCCAAAAAGCTTAACAAGGCTCAACGAAATTATTCGGTAACCGAATTAGAATGTTTAGCGGTAGTTTTAGCCATTGATAGATTCAGAATGTACATCGAAGGACACCCCTTCAAAGTAATCACCGATCATGCTAGTTTAAGTTGGTTAATGAAAAAGAACGACTTGAGAGGTAGACTAGAAAGATGGGCCATGAAACTGCAAGGATACCAGTTGACCATAGAGCACCGAAAGGGAAGTGAAAATGTTGTAGCCGATGCCATCTCTCGATCTTTCGAAGGAGAAGTTAACGTTGCCAATATAGACATCGAAGTATGGCCTGAGATAGATCTTTCTTCCGATGCGTTCCAGTCTTCGGAATATAAAGAACTTATCGACAAAATAGTTGCAAATAACATGCCCGATTATCAGGTAGTTGACAACTTGCTGTATCATCGTTGTAACTTTTCAAGAGGCGATCTGGATAAAGACGATCGGAGCTGGAAATTAGTAGTCCCAAGAGAATTGAGGACACAAGTTATTAAAGCCGCTCATGATCAACCATCCTCTTCGCATTGTGGCATGGCAAAGTGCTTAGAGAGAATTCGCAGAACTTTCTCATGGCCAGGAATGGTTATAAATGTTCGCGACTACATTCGCCAATGTGAGGTATGTCAAACGTGCAAACACCCCACCCAGAAAATGAAAATTCCAATGGGACATCAAACTAAAAGCGAGAGACCTTTTCAGAGACTATATCTCGATTTTATTGGTCCTTTTCCTAGAACTAAAAAAGGACATATAGGAATACTCATAATTCTAGATCACTTCACAAAATTCACCTTCTTAAAGGCTGTAAAGAAATTTACATCTGAGATAGTTGTTAAAATCCTTAAAGAGGATATTTTTGATTGTTTTGGAGTTCCACAGGTTGTTGTTACTGACAATGGTAGACAATTTAAGGGAAACGATTTCTCAGCATTTTTGAATCGCTACGGAGTTCAACATGTATGCACGGCAGCATACGCTCCTCAATCCAACGCGGCAGAACGAGTTAACAGATCTATTAACGCGGCGTTAAGATCTTACATTCGGTCCGATCAGAGGGAATGGGATAAGTACTTGAGTAGCATTAATAGCGCCTTGCGTAATAATCTACATCAGTCCATTGGAATGCCCCCATATTTATCAGTTTTTGGACAAAACATGATTACTCATGGTAAAGATTACCAACTTTTAGAGAAATTGGGATTAATGAATGAGGGATCCACTACCTTTAATCGGATAGACCAGTTTTCCAATATTCGAGGCGACATTCAAAAACATATGCAGAAAGCCTATCAGACCAACAAACGTACCTATGATTTGCGAAGCCATCACAGGACATTTGAAATTGGACAGATAGTGACGAAACGAAACTTTAAGCTTAGCAATGCAGCAGATAATTTCAATGCTAAGCTAGCACCAGTGGGAGTAAAAGTCCGTGTAAAGAAAAAGTGCGGACAATCACTGTATTTACTAGAAGACTTGTCTGGGAAAGAATTAGGAACCTTTCACGCTAAGGATATTTGGTAAAGTTCACCCTTTTTTCAGCTTTGAGCCGAAAAATAGATTTTTCGTTCTAACCTGTGGGTGTGAGGGTGACTTTTTTTTGAGCAGGTTTTAAGACAAAAAAATTGCAGTCCGTCCCATTGTCCAGATTCCAGTGGTCTCCAAAAATGCATGCTTGCCATCCCTTTCATTCCCATGCAATTAATTGAACCCGTTAAAGCTCCCTGAAAGATGCATATTCAAGTAGGCTTGGGTTAGGTTTCAAAGATAAGCCCCGCTTCACTTTCGAACCACACTTGGACTTTCGCGGATGGTTTATTAAGACCAACGATTTTTACTAGACTTTACGCTAATCACGTGGTATTACGTCATTACACGTGCTCTCCAATAAATATATTTAAATCAGAAGTGAATTATTGCCTCTTAGACCAAAATCAGTCCAAACCAGTTTCAAGTGCAATTGAGAGTTGCAGTTTAAATTCTTCAAATTGGCTCGGCCAAATCAGGTGAGAAAGAAAATTGCAATTCTTGTGACGGTTCTAACAGCCGTGTATTTCACAGAGCCATGGTGGCCTGGTATTTGGCCGAGCTTATATAAACGTATATTAGCGAAGAAAGAGAATAAGAAGCCGATAGAAGAAAATAACGCAGAGGATCGATTTGGAGAAAATGTAACGGAGGTTATATCAAACTCACCCCCCCTGCACGTCCCTGATATTACATAAGGAACACGAGGTTTCCATGAGGCTTGGAATCAACCCCCCTCTTTTCTCCCGCCTAAACGTTAACACTCTCGAGGATTGGAGTCTGCTCTCTACCATGCTGCGGCCATAGATCCGTTATTTCCCCAAGATAAGAATCAATAACGAAAATCGCTAACTTGGGAAGCACATACTTTTGTTGCCAAACTAGCTCTGCCACTGTAGAAAATGTAAAATGGCATAGCATTTTGAATCATTATTGTTAATTTCTATTACGTATAAGTTTTCCAAAATTTTGCCTTCGTAATTTAATCATGTACCACACCCCTTAACATTTACATATATATATACCTTATTATGTAGTAAGACTTTGATTTAGAATATATATATAGCTGCATCGGAAGTCGACAGGCCTGCTGACCTCGAGGGACAAGCTGTAAGTACGGCATAGCCGCAACAATTTGAAGAATATGTCTTAGAGTGAACTAAAAACAAGATATATGTATATGAATATTAAGGATGGAGTAAAGTCAGTTCAATTAAAAATCATAAAGTAGATTAAATTCCTTAATTTTGTAAATTCAAAACAACGTAAATTCTTAAATTGATCGCTGTAAGGTTTTTGCTTTGAACTAATAATATTGAGTTAGGATTAGAATGTTATTATATTAGGAATAATGAACAAAACGCTGAAATGCCCATGTTGAATATATTGAAGTAATGAAGATATAATGAATCGCGTCTAAATATTTCAGTGGGGTTTCCAGAGACAAGCTAATGCAACATGGGTTGCCCAATGATAATGGTGCAACAAGGAAGGGCGGGTAAAGAGGAGATCTATTACACCTGAGTTCTCCAAGCTGGTATTCTCATTCCCTATTCCCCCACAACTTTGGCCACCCCCTGTATTTAGCACTGTCGAAGACTTCTTTTATTTGGTAACCCTGATTTGGGGAAGCACAAGAACCCTCCCTCTGGCCCTGAGCTAGGCCGGCAATAGACAGTGCGTGCTCCCGATCAGAACCAGGACGTTACACATGGATCAGCTACGTAGCTTACATGATGCGGTGCTTAGAACAATCACCGCCCTTCACGCCCTGAATATATCAACATTAGGTTGGGATCCGATCCTGATACACATTGTCGAAGAAAAAATAGCTATCACAAATCCAACCTGCCAACAATCATTAAAAAAAATGCTTGACCATCTAGAGCGGCCAGCAATCAGCCAAGTTACGCTACAAAAGACAGCGCCAATAATGGGCTTTGCTCATCAACTCAAGCACCGGTTGAAAAATGTTTGATATGCACCCATGGCAATCATCGACTTCAAACCTGCCAACAGTTTTGGACATGACTCCGAGTGAAAGAACACGAAGAATAACAAGGATGAACGCCTGAACGCCCTATACCATACAATCAACTCATGCAAATCCAGGTTTTCATGTCATGTGTGCAAAAGGAATCATCACACAATGCTGCATAGTACCTCTACGCGAACAAGCGCATCCACAACCAGCCAACTTACAACACCTTATGTACTACTAGTAACCGCCGAAGTCGAAGTCCAAGGTATTTAGTTTCTCAGGAACTGGCTGACAAACTCGGAGTGCAATCAGCACCATCCGACATTACCATAAGGGGCATAGGAGGCACAAAACAAGCGAACTCCCGAACAGTACTAAATATGTTCTCATTAACCACAAACTTCAAAACACAAGTTGTGGCTTATGTACTACCAGAACTGATGACGAATCAACCATCTGAGCCAATTATGCGCCCGAAAAATATTCCACCAGAACTGCGTTTGGCAGATCCCAAATTCAATCAGCCACAATCTCCCACAACTCATCGAACCGCTACACATAAACCTAGGACAAGGACAACCATTACTTCAACGGACCACATTAGGATGGATTATATCCGGACCAGCAACAACCAGTTCTGTGGTACACACAAATCCACCTGTAAGCTGTGCCCTATCAACCATGGAGGAACCAAGAATCGATAGACTGCTCGAACAGTTTTGGAAGTTAGACCCCCTCGATGAAAACCAAAAGGCCCTTACCACGGACGAGAAGTTATGCGAACAGCATTTCATAGAAAATATAAAAAGGGAGGCAGAAAAAATATAAAGTGTACGCCTACCATTTAAGGACGATCCACAAACATTGGGAAATTCCCTTCCAATGGCATATCGGCGGTTTTTTGCATTGGAAAAGAGACTTCAACGGGATCCTGATCTCCAGAAACAATATGTACATTTAATGGATCAATTAACAACCAAACAACTAACATCAAACCATTATGTCATTCCACATCATTGTGTATTAAAACCTGACAGTAGTACTACCAAACTTCGGGTTGTATTTGGCGCCTCTGCAACGACGACAAGTGGAAAAAGCTTAAATAATCTATTACGACTTGGACCAACAATTCAAATTGAACTACTATCCATTCTCTTACGGTTCCTGGCCAGACGCCACTGCTTTTTCGTGGCGCACACCTCCAACGGCTGTCCATTGTCTCCGGGTAGGCCCGGCAGATTGGGTACTCCCTTTAGCAAGTCGTTGGGAGTCAGTGGAGCTTCCTGGTCCACTGTGACTGGCAGATGCGTTAGTGGGCGGGAATTGACTACGTTCTCCGCCTCGATCAACAGGTTCTCCAGAACGTGTCCCATGGGAGCCAGCTCCCTCATCATATGGGCAGCACTTTCTTGGCGCATTGTACCATCCTTTCCCAGGTTAGCTCGTTGGATAGCTCGCCCTGGATCCTTTCTGGCTCAAAAACCTCGTTGAATCTTCTGCTCACAGCTCACTCACTCATGGACCCAGTTTAAAAAGAATGATGCCAAGCTCCATGAGCTGGCACTAAGTCCGGAAAATGAGCATTTCACAAAAGCCAAAGCGCTAGAAGAACTTATTAAAAAATATGAAGCCATATTTTCCGATGGAATCCCATCAAGGTCATGCGCATCACGAAGGCACCGGAAATCAGAGGAAAATCTTGAGCCAAAGGCACAATTACGAGGAAACGAGGGAGAAGACCCCCAATTAACACCACTTAAACGACGACATGAAGGACGGTTAGACGATATGGAAAGCTTTCTGTGCAACCGCACCGAAGTAAGGGAATTGTCCACACACATCAGACAACACATGAAGTAGCTATGGAGGGAAATCGCCACGGGATACCATGATCTTATCGACCTGGAACCCACCTTAAAAAATGATGGACATACCGATGACAGATTTCAGGTTGTACGAGCAAAATACTTTTCGTTTCTGAGCGAAGAATCACAATCGACTTCAGCATCATCACAAAAACGCGCGATAGCATCTCCATTTGGGCCCGGTTCTGCGACATCTTCACGGAATTGGTTCACAATCAAAAGTATAGCGATGCGGTAAAATTCCGGTATTTGGAAAACCATGTGGTTGGAAAGGCCAAGAATTTGATCTCCACAACATTTGGAAGACACGCCAGTTATCAAGATATCTGGCAGCGGTATCAGAATGAAAAAATGCTCATCAAATCGACACTTGCAACCTTGTTTGCACATCCAAAAACAAATGGAGCAGCAGATCAGCTATGTAGCTTACATGATGCTGTGCTTAGAACAATCACCGCCCTTCACTGAATGTGTTTTTCCGTTTTACACAGGAGTTAGACTGAATGTATCAACATTAGGTTGGGTATCCTGATACACATTCTTGAAGAGAAACTAGATTCCCATACACTATCATGTGTAGAACTCGCTATCACAAACTCAACCTGTCGACAATCATTAAAACAAATGATTGACCACCTAGAGCGGCAAGCAACCAGCCAAGTTACGCTACAAAAGACAACGACCAATAATGGTTTTCGCTCATCAACTTAAGCACCGGTTGAAAATCATCGACTTGATGATGACATGACTCCGAGTGAAAGCACACAATGAATAACAAGGATGAATGCCGGCACAAACTGTTTATCCGTATACCATACATGCAAATCTAGGTTCTCATGTCATCATCACCCAATGCTGCATCATACATCTACGCGAACAAGCGCATCCCCAACCAGCGAACTTACAACACCATATGTATTACTCACGACCGCCCAAGTGGAAGTCTAAGCTCCTACCGAGGCAGGAACAAAATGCCGCGCAGTATTCGATTCTGGATTACAAGTGAATTTAATTTCGAAGGAACTGGCAAATAAACTCGGAGTTTAATCAGCACTGACCGACATTACCATAAACGGCATAGTAGGCACAAAACGAGAGAACTCTCGAGCAGTATTAAGTATGTTTTTAGTAACTACTAATTTCAAAACTCAAGTTGTGGCTCATATACTAACAGAAGTCATGTCGAATCAACCATCTAAATTCTGTGTCCGAAAATCATTCCACCAGAAATTCGCTTGATCCCACCTTCATCCAGCTACCGCCAGCCGCTTTATATAAACCTAGGGCAAGGGCAGCCATTGCTTTAACGGACCCCCCTTTTTTTTTTTTTTTTTTTTTTTTGCGCGGTTCCCACTGCATTTGACGCTGCCGCGTAACGTACGGCTCGAATCGCGGGAAAATAGATCCGAGATAGATAAGCGAGGATTAGGAGAAAGATATTACGAGGAAGAGTGTTGCACAGATAAGGCGGTTAATATAAGCGATTTAAGATTGTTAGTAGGGCAAAGTGACAAGATGTGGTAGAGACCATTGTAGTCCGAACTTAATACCCTGAACGGATCGTGTTGGGCATATGTCGAACTACAATGGCTGAGGAGCAGAGAACTAGGAATGTTAAAATTTAAGCGTGTTAGTAAATGCTGGCTGTCTATATTTCCATAAATAAGATTATATAAAAACATGACACCCAGCATCGTTCTACGATTTGTTAATGATGGTAAGTTGATTAGTAAAAGTCTACTATGATAAGAGGGGAGGTAAAGATTTGCTTCCCAATTAAATCCCCTAAGCGCAAAAGTAAGGAAGTTTTTTTGTACAGATTCAATGTGATCTTGGTGTGCTCCATATTGAGGACTCCAGACACACGATCCATACTCAAGAATCGGACGGACCAGTGATGTATATAACGTTTTAGTTATGTACGGGTCATTAAATTCTTTTGACCATCTTTTAATAAAACCAAGCACACCCATAGCTTTATTAACCATGGTAGATACATGGTCGGTAAATTTGAGTTTCAAATCTAATAGGACACCTAGATCGTTAACCTGAGTTAATCGTTCTAAGGCGTTCCCATAGAGAAAGTACATAGCCTGGTGAGGACTAGATCGGTAAAAAGACATAAGTTTACATTTCGATCCATTAAGCTTTAGGTTATTTGCTAAACACCAATTTTGAAGTTTATCCAAATCGGATTGAAGTTTAGACTGGGCGCTAGTGAATTTATACTGAAGGCATAGCTTAACGTCATCAGCGTACATAAGTACAAGTGAATTAGTTAAGGCAAGGGGCAAGTCGTTAATAAACAGAGTAAAAAGTAGGGGTCCAAGATGGCTTCCTTGGGGCACCCCCGATGTGGCGCGGACTACACGCGAGGTAACATCTTTAAAGAAAACACGTTGGGTTCTCCCTGATAAGTAGCTCGAAATCCACATAAGAAGATCAGTTGGGAATCCCAAAAAACTGAGTTTACTTATAAGAAGCGAATGGTTAACAGAGTCAAATGCTTTACTGAAGTCAGTGTATATGACGTCTGTTTGTAAGCCATTCCGGAAGCCATCCGTGATAAAAGATGTTAGCTCCAATAAGTTAGTAGTGGTGGAGCGGCGCTTCATGAAGCCATGCTGGCACGGAGTTATTATTGAACTACATAGGTGTTGCAAATGTGGAGTGATAAGTTTTTCAAAAAGCTTTGGAATTTCTGACAATTTAGAGATGCCTCTATAATTAGCAGCGTCGGATTTTTTCTTTTTTTTATGCAGCGGAATAATGAAGGATTCCTTCCACATAAGAGGAAAGATCGAAGTTTCCAGCGATAGATTAAAGAGTTTAACACGTGGTTTGCACAGTGCCTCGGCGCAGTACTTCAGAACACAGCCTGGTACTCCATCAGGGCCTGGCGAATACACGGGCTTAACCTTAAGAAGATCCGATAACACACCACTTTGATCGAAAGATGGGCAAAATATAAGGTTGGCTGATTGGATATTATAAGTGTAAGGCTAAGCTAAACTTCTGCTAGGTGAATAGGTAGTTTGAAAAAACTGTGCAAAGAGATCGGCCATTGACTGATCGGTGTTCGCATAAGAGTTCTCAAACGTAAGCAGTGGGGGAAAAGATACATGTTTACGCTTAGTGTTTACAAAGCTATAAAACTGCTTCGGATCCTTAGTAAACTGAATCCTGCAGCGGCGAATATAACTCCTATAACATTCTGCTTTATGCACGGTGAAATTGGACCGAGCTACTAAGTATCTTGAATAACTAACTGTACAGCCAGCTAATCTATGTTTGTTTAAAAGTCTACTCATACTATTCTTTAAATTTATAAGGTGCCTTGTATACCAAGGCGGATTCGTTGAAGCGGACGGATATTTCCACGGCACGCAAGCGTCGAAAAATATGTTCAAATTGTAATAAAATATTTGTAATGCGATGTTTATATCCTCGCATGCCAGTAAATCAGACCAATCAAATTCCAAAATTAACTTATTTAATTTCGTAAAGTCAGCCTTACGAAAGAAACGAACTTTCTGAGATTTAACTGTAGACTGTTAGGATGGATTATATCCGTACCAGCAGAAAGCAGGTCTGTGGTACAAACAAATCCACATCAGTGCCATATCAGGCAAAGAAGAACCAAGAATCGAGAGCCTGCTCGAACTGTTTTGAAAGGTAGGGGGGGTGAGGGAAATAGGCAAGCTAGAGGCTAATAGAGGCTAGAAGCTAATAGGCCCAGAGCAGAAAAAACGAAAAAAAAACAAAAAATTCGTGGAATGTCATAGAAGAGAGGGGGGACGGAAAACGTTAACGGCGAGAACAGTGGAGCGAAGGATTAACGGCCGGAAACGAGATTTGCAAGGATTAACGGGTGCCTCAGGCACTATATAAGGAGGGCCACTGGAGCAAATCGGGACCGAGTCTTCTAGGGAAGCTGGAAGTGTTGAGTGAAAGACTCCCCGTGGTTAAGTCTGACATTCGAGCAGGAAAGTTTCCTTGGAGGAAATAGGAGTATTGGCTGAAGGACCACCCGTGGGTAAGTCCTACAGTCTCAATAGTGCGGGATTAAAAGCGAGTGCGCTAGGATCTGCTATCAGTAGTTTAATGACCCCCTGTGGGTAAGTCTGGCGGCGGTACGCGAATCAGCCAAGGAGTAGTTATCAAGAAGCAAGTGGGAAAAGGATGAAGGATCCGTGGCGGAACTGAAGCCCAAGGTAAAGTGAGTCGGGTTGTGTTATACCCGGACACGACAGGTATCCTGGTGTCACAGCGATAGCGACGGATCGGCCTGGCGTACGCCTTGTCAATTCCTGACAGTTAAAACCACGTGTGATCCACAGTATTGGCGTATGCACAGGGTATCACCTGGAGTTAAAGGAGACGCGACGCCAAAACCTCTGGTCTGCCATAGATCCTGCGGAGCGTAGGCACGCAGTTGTTTGGAGGCGCATGGCGAACGCAACTGGGGTCGTGTCCTGTGGGGCAGGTATGCCCTTCGTGCCCTGATCCGGCCGCCAGGCACCGAGAAGCGCATCCTGCCCGGCGTATGCCTGGAAGGTGAGCCTATCGGTCTGCTAACACGAATTAGGTGCCGGGCACGGCGAAAGGGCAATCACAGCGATATATAAATATAATATAATAAAGTAACGACAATGAATTAAAATAAAGAAAAATTGAAACAAAATATATTGTAGTGTTAAATGTAGGTTGTGACATCCAGTTCTATGGCTCTTATGGTTTATGCCATAAAGAACTGGATGCCACGTAGAGTTAAAATACGACCTGTTCAGTTCTATGTCTTTATTTGTATGAATATGGTTTTCTTACACTAAGGCTTGCTAGCTTTCGGCGCAGCGGCAGAGCAGCCGATTTATATATTTTATATATAAGTCAAGTTACAGTATGTAGAAACGGGCAGAGAGTTATGCATGCACATATGTATATATGTGGTCAGCGTGGAAACCATGCTGACTCGGTTCTAAACGGTGAATGCAATTGTATATCATATTACGTATGCACTTGAAATGTGTTTGGGCACGCTGTTGCTGAGTACATTGTTATGTACACAGTGTTGCCGCTCAATATATATGTTGTGTAATAAGAACTCATGTGTGCATACACCACAATAGATCATGCGGAGCGTAGGCACGCAGTTGTTTGGAGGCGCATGGCGAACGCAACTGGGGTCGTGTCCTGTGGGGTAGGTAGGCCCTTCGTGCCATGATCCGGCCGCCAGGCACCGAGAAGCGCGCCCGGCGTATGCCTATCTATCGGTCTGCTAACACGGATTAGGTGTCGGCCACGGCGAAAGGGCATTCCCAGTGAGCCAAGGATACCAAAGGTCCACGGCGCACGCAAAGGAAAAGCAGAAAAAGGATCAACGACAGAATCAGCGACAGGAGCAGCGACGGAAGCAGTAACAGGAGCGGCGCCAGCGACAGGAGCCGCGGCGACGACAAGGGCGGCGACGGTGGAACGATCCCCCAAACTCTGTGAGCTAGCCGCGGCATTTGTTGCGAGCAAAAGATAACAAAAACAGTTCGTTACACCCCTGTCGCCCAAACTACGTGATGGCTTTAGAGTCTAGGAGTATCACAGCTACAAGATGGGGAGAAAGAATTGGATCTACGCGCTTCGCAAGGAGGAGTTGTGCGAAGTGTGCAGAGAGCTCGGTCTCCCAGCAGATGGAACAGTAGAGAACATGAGGGCACTTGTCGCAAGGTGGGTCGACGAGACGAAGGACGACGAAGTGATGGCGGTCACGCCTGGATTCGAGGAGAAATATCCGCAGAGGTCCACGCCGAGACAAAGAGCGGTGAGCGAGTCAGAGAAGCTCATTGAAAGTCTGGCAGTGCCAGAATTGCCGAGGAATTCGAGGAGCTGGCCTTGGAAGAAGAGGTTTTTAATAGGCAAACCAACGCGGTAGACAGAAGGTGGCCAAAAGAGGAACTTCACCAGAAACCACCGGAGCAACAGAGCCCCCCAGGACGGGATGGGGGCAGAGATGGCAGCCAGAGGATCGACGCCAAACGCAGCAGCAACAGCAGCCGAGGCATCAATGGACAGTCACAAGGCAACAGCAGCCGAGTCAACAATGGGAAGCAAGCCAAAGTCAAAGACAGCCCAATCTGCAGTGGGCAGCGACGCCTAGACAGGAACATATAGAAAACCCAGCGCAGGCGTGCAACAGGTGCGGAGGCATGGGCCATTGGGCCAGTGGGTGCAGAAACCCCAGAATTTTGTTCTGAAGGATGTGCGGCGCAGTAGGGGTGAGAAGCACAGAATGCTGCCAAAGAGCGGGAAACGTGCAGCGATCTCAGCCGTGGAGAGGAAGGCAGAGATCGCGAGGTGCTGCATCTAAAAACTAGTTGGTGGTTTATCAGGAGACGATTAGCCGTTGGCGGCGGTCGTCAAGGTCGGAGGTGCAGAAGTGAAGGCCATGTTAGACACCGGGGCAACGGCTAGTTTCATCCCAGAAAAACTAGCGGAGAACCCGGGAATCGCCGGAGAGCGAAGAACAACAAGGAGACTAATAAAGTTGGCCAACGGGAACCACACAGAGACTCAAATGGTACTCAAGACAACAGTAAGCTTTGGCAACAAGGAAAAAAATTTGAATATGTTAGTGTTGCCAGGCATAGGAGACAGCGCGGTGCTGGGATGGGATTTCCTCGCAGAATTCGGCCCAACAATAAACTGCGCATGCCACCAAGTCACGATCCCGAGAAGAGAATGATGGAGCGGATGCCTGGAGGATAGGCTGTCCATAGCCATAACTGGACCCTCGGAGGAATGGAAAAGCGATCGTGTCAAGAGGTTTATCGAGGAGGAGCTAGCGGCGTTCAAAAACCAGAAAGGGTGTTCGAACATAACGCAGCATACGATCACGATGAAGGACGACATCCCAATAAAGCAAAGGTATTATCCAAAGAACCCCAAAATACAGGGGGAGATCGGAAAAGGGATGCATAGAGGCTTCAAATAGCGCCTACAAATCACCCATCATCATGGTGAAGAAAAAGACGGGTCAGTGGAGGGGTCAAAGTCGATAAAGGACGCGTATCCGATGCCACGGATAAATTTCGTCCTGGAGCAATTGAGGGAGGCAAAATTTTTAAGCCGCCTCGACCTTAAGGACGGCTATTGGCAAATCCCACTGAAGGAAGGGTGCAGGAAATATATGGCCTTTACAGTACCAGGGAAAGGTCTGTACCAGTGAAAGGTGATGCCGTTCGGGTTACACTCACCCTCGGCAACGTTTCAAAGGGCCTTAGACCAGAATCAGGATGACATCATCGTGATCGGACGCACAAGAGAGGAGCACATGGCGAATTCAAAGGAAGTATTACGTAGACTGAAGGCGGCAAACTTGAGGATAAACAAGGAAAAGTGTCATTTCTTCAGGGAAGAGCTATTATACCTGGGGTACCGGATAACGAGCCAGGGAATTGGCATGGATCCCGGGAATGTTGCAGCGATTACGGAATTGGAACCCCCAAAAAACATGAAGGGCGAATCAGGATGACATCATCGTGATCGGACGCACAAGGGAGGTGCATATGGCGAAGTTGAAGGAAGTATTCCGTAGACTGAAGGCGGCAAACTTGAGGATATAGACGGACAAGTGCCATTTCTTCAGGGAAGAGCTATTGTACCTAGGCCACCGGATAACGAATCAGGGAATTGGCATGGATCCCGGAAAGGTGGCAGCGATTACGGAATTGGAAACCCCAACAAACGTGAAGGGGTTACGGCAGTTCATTAGGATGGCGTCGTGGTATCGGCGATTCGTCCCAGACTTCGCAGGAACAAAGTGGGAATGGACGACGAGACACCAAGAGGCGTTTGAGAATCTAAAGTCGCGGTTAGCAGAGGATCCAGTGCTGGCATGCCCGGATTTCTCCGGAAATGCCAAAGAAATTGGTACTGCAAACAGACGCCAGCAACTAAGGCGTGGGTGTAGTTCTGACGCAGGACACTGATGAGGGCGAGCGAGTGGTCGCTTACGCCAGTCGAACGCTGATAGGCGCGGAGAAAAATTACTCGGCAACCGAGAAAGAGTGCCTAGAAATAATATGGGCGATTCGGCAGATGAGACCATACCTGGAGGGGTACCAGTTCGACGTGATCACGGATCATGAATAATATAGAGAACCCACTTGGAAGGATAGCGAGATGGGTCTTTCAGCTTCAACAATAGAACTTTGTTATCAGCTACAGGAAAAGTAAGGTAAGTATGCACTTTCCCGCCAGCACTTAGTAGAAAAGTTGAAGAGTGCGACAGCAATCGAAGACACAGAATGCATTTGGATAGGCTCACTGAAGAAGAAGATAAAGGAAAAGCCACAGAAATTTCCGGAATACGAATTCCGGAATAGCAGCACGGTACTTTTGGCCAGGGATGCAAAGGGACGTAAGGAACTATGTCAGGAAATGCGAGACATGCATGCGGTATAAACCGAGCCAGATGCAGGCCGCAGGGAAAATGCTGACACAGCCGAGGTCCAAGCATGGAAACACAATGCTATTAGTGATGATCGATCGCTTTTCAAAATGGACAGAAATAGTCCCAATGCGGAAAGCCACAACTGAGACTCTGCAGAAGGCGTTTGGATAAGCATACTAAAAAGGAAAATGCGAGAAAACCCACAGAAATGTCCAGAGTACGAGAGTAGGTACGAGAGTAGTACGCTGAATGGCTACCAGAGTAGAAGAGGTAGGCCTGGTATACCGACATGTTCCACATAGAGCGGGAAGCGAAGAAGTAGCATCATGGAAGCTGTGTGTGCCGATGGATATGTGGCAGCTGGTGCTAAAGGAGAACCACGACGAACCAACAGCGGGACATTTCGGCGGATGTCACATCTGTTAGAAAGTGCGTAACATGCATGCATGTGGTATAAACCAAGTCAGATGGAGGCCGCAGGAAAAATGCTGACACAGATCCCACAGGAGCCATGGGCGACGGTATGTGCGGACTTCGTGGGACCTCTGCCGAGGTCCAAGCATGAAAACATCATGCTGTTGGTGATGATCGATCTGTTTTCAAAATGGACAGAAATGGTCCTAATGCGGAAGGCCACAACTGAGACTCTGCTGAAGGCGATTCGCGAAAGGATTATTTTGAGATACAGGGTACCAGGTGATGTTGACAGACAAAGGTGTCCACTTTACCAGTAGGAGCAGGACGGTTAAGACAATGATCGCTCAGTTTGCAGGCAATGATCAAAGGACTTGGGACGAGCACTGGCCAGAATTAATGCTGGCAGTGAACTCAAGCGTATCAGACTCCACGGGGTACTCGCCATGCTTCGTAACCCAAGGCAGAGGGCCAAGAATGCCAAAGGCAATATATGATAAAGGGGCATTAAGGACGGGAGCAAGCCACTCCCTCAGAGAATGCAGCAAAGTTACAGCAAGTGTTCGAGCTGGTGCGAAGGAACAGCGCGCGGCGCCGGAACAAGCTCGGCACTACAACCTGAGGAGGCGGGAGTGGAGCCCGAAGATCGGCGACACAGTGGGCAAAGGAGCATCATTTGTTCAAAGCGGCGGAAGGCGAAACCTTCCTGAAGTTAGCCCCAAAGTACGACAGTCTGTACACGGTGGTGAACTTTGTGTCGGCAGTGATTGCTGTGACACGTCACGCTGGCACACGCATCTTATATTATTTGATATATAGCGAATCGTATATAGTCGGTCGATCCTTATGAAATTCGGCATATCGAATTATTTTGCCCACAGAGGAATCCATTGAAACTCCCATCCTTCTAACTTGAAAAACAACGAAGTTATGGCATTTCCGACCAATCAGTTATATGGCAGCTATAGCATATAGTCGACCGATCCCGGCCGTTCCGACTTATGTACTGCCTGCAACAGAAAGAAGGGTGTGTGCAAAGTTTCAACTCGATAGCTTTAAAACTGAGAGACTAGATTGCGTAGAAACCGACAGACAGACAGACAGACAGACGGACAGACGGACATGCTCGTATCGACTCAGGAGGTGATCCTGATCGAGAATATATATACTTTATAGGGTCGGAGATGTCTCCTTCAATGTGTTTTTTTTTTTTTTTGCACATTTTTGACCAAAATTATAATACCATCTGCAAGGGTATAAATATAATATAATAAAGTAACGACAATGATTTAAAATATATACATATCTATTTTTTTATTTATTTTATTATTTTTTATTTTTTTTTATTTTTTTTTGAATTTGTACTTAATAACGACAAAGAAAATGAAATTAATTAACAATATTTATGTATTAAAGATATATATATATAAATATATATGTTATTGTCTATGTGTGGCCATACTAAATGTGGTTATGAAATTAAATGTTTTAGTCTACCCTTATGAACTGTCTGTTTTTTGTTTTTGTCGTTAAGTATTATAATATTATTTCTATCTCCTATTTCTGTTACTTTATAATTCCGTTACTCTTAATAAAACTTTATCTCCTACTGTTATATCTATATTGTTTACTTTCTGATCATATAGTGCCTTATTTTTATTCTTATGATCTTCTATCATTATTCTAGCTCTTTTATATGCTACTTCTAATCTGCATTTACTTTCTTTAGCATAATCATCTATATAATATGTTGCTTCTATGCTATCTATGCTATTAAATTGTATTGGTAAATTACATGTTTTACCAAATACTAGCTCATATGGACAATAATTATGTGCCATAGAGAGGGTCGTGTTGAAACAAAAGACAAAATATTGAATCCACACGTCCCAATCATATATATATACCGATATATAAAATCGTATGTATTCATTAAAAGTTCTATGACTTCTCTCTATTGTTCCAACTGTCTTGTGGTGGTGTGCTGTAAACGTAATATTTTTAATATTTAAATACTTGCAAAAATTGTCTATAATTGAATTCTTGAATTCTATTCCCATGTCCGTAATGAACGTCTTCATTGGACCGTACTTCAGAATAAAGGATTCAAATATTGCTTTAGCGACAGTATTGAATCCTTTGTCGCTCCAGTGGTCGCTTACGCCAGTCGAACGCTGATAGGCGCGGAGAAAAATTACTCGGCAACCGAGAAAGAGTGCCTAGAAATAATATGGGCGATTCGGCAGATGAGACCATACCTGGAGGGGTACCAGTTCGAAGTGATCACGGATCATGAATAATATAGAGAACCCACTTGGAAGGATAGCGAGATGGGTCTTTCAGCTTCAACAATAGAACTTTGTTATCAGCTACAGGAAAAGTAAGGTAAGTATGCACTTTCCCGCCAGCACTTAGTAGAAAAGTTGAAGAGTGCGATAGCAATCGAAGACACAGAATGCATTTGGATAGGCTCACTGAAGAAGAAGATAAAGGAAAAGCCACAGAAATTTCCGGAATACGAATTCCGGAATAGCAGCACGGTACTTTTGGCCAGGGATGCAAAGGGACGTAAGAAACTATGTCAGGAAATGCGAGACATGCATGCGGTATAAACCGAGCCAGATGCAGGCCGCAGGGAAAATGCTGACACAGCCGAGGTCCAAGCATGGAAACACAATGCTATTAGTGATGATCGATCGCTTTTCAAAATGGACAGAAATAGTCCCAATGCGGAAAGCCACAACTGAGACTCTGCAGAAGGCGTTTGGATAAGCATACTAAAAAGGAAAATGCGAGAAAACCCACAGAAATGTCCAGAGTACGAGAGTAGGTACGAGAGTAGTACGCTGAATGGCTACCAGAGTAGAAGAGGTAGGCCTGGTATACCGACATGTTCCACATAGAGCCGGAAGCGAAGAAGTAGCATCATGGAAGCTGTGTGTGCCGATGGATATGTGGCAGCTGGTGCTAAAGGAGAACCACGACGAACCAACAGCGGGACATTTCGGCGGATGTCACATCTGTTAGAAAGTGCGTAACATGCATGCATGTGGTATAAACCAAGTCAGATGGAGGCCGCAGGAAAAATGCTGACACAGATCCCACAGGAGCCATGGGCGACGGTATGTGCGGACTTCGTGGGACCTTTGCCGAGGTCCAAGCATGAAAACATCATGCTGTTGGTGATGATCGATCTGTTTTCAAAATGGACAGAAATGGTCCTAATGCGGAAGGCCACAACTGAGACTCTGCTGAAGGCGATTCGCGAAAGGATTATTTTGAGATACAGGGTACCAGGTGATGTTGACAGACAAAGGTGTCCACTTTACCAGTAGGAGCAGGACGGTTAAGACAATGATCGCTCAGTTTGCAGGCAATGATCAAAGGACTTGGGACGAGCACTGGCCAGAATTAATGCTGGCAGTGAACTCAAGCGTATCAGACTCCACGGGGTACTCGCCATGCTTCGTAACCCAAGGCAGAGGGCCAAGAATGCCAAAGGCAATATATGATAAAGGGGCATTAAGGACGGGAGCAAGCCACTCCCTCAGAGAATGCAGCAAAGTTACAGCAAGTGTTCGAGCTGGTGCGAAGGAACAGCGCGCGGCGCCGGAACAAGCTCGGCACTACAACCTGAGGAGGCGGGAGTGGAGCCCGAAGATCGGCGACACAGTGGGCAAAGGAGCATCATTTGTTCAAAGCGGCGGAAGGCGAAACCTTCCTGAAGTTAGCCCCAAAGTACGACAGTCTGTACACGGTGGTGAACTTTGTGTCGGCAGTGATTGCTGTGATACGTCACGCTGGCACACGCATCTTATATTATTAGATATATAGCGAATCGTATATAGTCGGTCGATCCTTATGAAATTCGGCATATCGAATTATTTTGCCCACAGAGGAATCCATTGAAACTCCCATCCTTCTAACTTGAAAAACAACGAAGTTATGGCATTTCCGACCAATCAGTTATATGGCAGCTATAGCATATAGTCGACCGATCCCGGCCGTTCCGACTTATGTACTGCCTGCAACAGAAAGAAGGGTGTGTGCAAAGTTTCAACTCGATAGCTTTAAAACTGAGAGACTAGATTGCGTAGAAACCGACAGACAGACAGACAGACAGACAGACGGACAGACGGACATGCTCATATCGACTCAGGAGGTGATCCTGATCGAGAATATATATACTTTATAGGGTCGGAGATGTCTCCTTCAATGTGTTTTTTTTTTTTTTTGCACATTTTTGACCAAAATTATAATACCATCTGCAAGGGTATAAATATAATATAATAAAGTAACGACAATGATTTAAAATATATACATATCTATTTTTTTATTTATTTTATTATTTTTTATTTTTTTTTATTTTTTTTTGAATTTGTACTTAATAACGACAAAGAAAATGAAATTAATTAACAATATTTATGTATTTATATATATAAATATATATGTTATTGTCTATGTGTGGCCATACTAAATGTGGTTATGAAATTAAATGTTTTAGTCTACCCTTATGAACTGTCTGTTTTTTGTTTTTGTCGTTAAGTATTATAATATTATTTCTATCTCCTATTTCCGTTACTTTATAATTCCGTTACTCTTAATAAAACTTTATCTCCTACTGATATATCTATATTGTTTACTTTCTGATCATATAGTGCCTTATTTTTATTCTTATGATCTTCTATCATTATTCTAGCTCTTTTATATGCTACTTCTAATCTGCATTTACTTTCTTTAGCATAATCATCTATATAATATGTTGCTTCTATGCTATCTATGCTATTAAATTGTATTGGTAAATTACTTGTTTTACCAAATACTAGCTCATATGGACAATAATTATGTGCCATAGAGAGGGTCGTGTTGAAACAAAAGACAAAATATTGAATCCACACGTCCCAATCATATATATATACCGATATATAAAATCGTATGTATTCATTTTAAGTTCTATGACTTCTCTCTATTGTTCCAACTGTCTTGTGGTGGTGTGCTGTAAACGTAATATTTTTAATATTTAAATACTTGCACAAATTGTCTATAATTGGATTCTTGAATTCTATTCCCATGTCCGTAATGAACGTCTTCATTGGACCGTACTTCAGAACAAAGGATTCAAATATTGCTTTAGCGACAGTATTGGCGTTCTTGTTTGGTACAGGTATGGCAACTAAATACTTAGTTATGTCACATATTAAAGTGAGTGCATACTCGTTACCATTTTTTGATTTCCAGTAATAGTATCTTTTTATTTTGGCCAAAGTTTTTGATATGCCAGTATGACATCCTTGAATTGGATCATCATGAAACGTAGACAAAATTGCTTCTTTTTCTTTTAAATTTGTTATTTGGGTCACCGGGTTGAGTAGCGCTATTCTTAATGTTTTCAATATATTATTGCCCATAAATTTAAAATTATCTATTGAAGTATATTCAAAGATATTTTCCCATGGTGCCACTTTGAGTTGGCAGAGTTTATTTATACCGGCTTGCAGTTCAAGACTTTGGAAAAATTGACCTAAGTCTAAAATTCCATTGGTATATAAGTCGCTAGCATCGAATCTTGCAGTAATTTTTCTGCCATGTTTAAATAAACATAACATATCTTTTATATGCAATGTCTACTACTTTACGTACTTCGTCATTGTTTATGGTTTCATATAAGTTGGGCTTAGAAGCTGAATCTATAGATTGAGTAGGCAATTCTTTTTCTTAATTTTCCGAGCGGATTTTCTGTCTATTCTGATATCTTGTAGTGACTTTTTTGATATTTCTGGTTATATTTTGTAGGTCTTTGATAGTTTTTCTTGATAATGCATCAACAACATAGTTGTCTTTTCCCTTCAGATTCCACAGTGAAATTATATTCTTCCAGCTCAAGTCGCATGCGCGTTAGCTTAGAGCTTTGATTAATCATTGAAAACAGGTAAATTAATGGTCTATCAGCAGTCTTGATAGTGTCTACCATAAACTGTGAATAGCTGTCAATTCTTGTTCTGTTGTACTTTTATTACTTTCACCCTTAGTAAACGATCTTGATGCATAAGCAACTGGAAGTTGGAGTTGTAACGAACTGTTTTAGCTACGTTTTGCTCGCAACAAACGCCGCGGCTAGCTCACAGAGTTTGAGGGTACGTTCCACCGAATTTATAGTTCGACGTGATTGCCCGAGCCCAGAAATAACACGTTAAAGCTTCTTTATAAATAAATCCCCTTTATTGTAAATAGTTTACAAAGCAATAAAAGGAATCTCACCGGCTGTCTGGCTCAGCCGACCGACCGCTCGTCCTCCCGTCGATCCCCGATCCCCGCTCCGGGTTGGTGCCAATACGCACGCCCTCCCAAAGCTTGCGCCCGGCAGGTCGTGCGGTCTTGGTGCCTGGCGCCGAAACGGCTCTCGGTTCCCTTCGTTCGGACTCACGAACTCTGGTTGCGGGGCCTGTGTTGTTGATGTCTTCTGCTGCCGCTACCTGTCCGTCGCTGCTGCTCCCTCGTCGTCGCTGCGCTACGGTTGCCGCTGCTCCCTCGTCGTCGCTGCTATGCTGCTACCGCTGCTCCCTCGTCGCCGCTGCTATGCTGCTGCCGCTGCTCCCTCGTCGTCTCTGCGCTACTGCTGCTGTTCCTCCGTTTGGGGATGCCGTGGACCTCGGAACCCTTGGCTTGCCTGGATTCGCCCTTTCGCCGTGGCCGGCACCTAATCCGTGTTAACAGACCGAGTGGCTCACCTCCCAGGCATACGCCGGGCAGGATACGCTCCTCGCTGCTTAGCGGCCGGATCAGGGCACGAAGGGCCTTCCTACCCTACAGGACACGCCCCCGGTCGCGTTCGCCACTCGCCTCCAAACACCTGCGTGCATACGCCCCGCAGGATCTGTGGTAGGCCAGAGGTTTGGGCGTCGCGTCTCCTTTGACTCCAGGTGGTTTGCTGTGCATACGCTCCAGCGCCTGGATCAGGATTCTTTTGACTTCCCGGGGTGTCCCTGCCTGGTTTCACAAATGGGCTTGAGTTCCCGGGTTGGCTATCCCTCGCGTTACAGGATCACACCTGGATCGAACGGTCAGGAGCAGACAAGGCGTACGCCAGGCTGATCCGTTGTTGCCGCCACTACACCAGGATACCTGTCGTGTCCGGGAGTAACTCCACCCGACTCTTTTACCCTGGGCCTCAGCTTTGCCGCGGATCCTTGATCCTTTCCCCCTGACTCCTTGCTCGATTTGATGCGCGTACCGCCGCCGGACTTACCCACAGGGGGTCCTTAAGCTATTCTCGTATATCCTCGCTCACTCGCTTTAATAGCCCGCACTAAGGACTGTCGGACTTACCCACGGGGGGTCCTTCAGCCTATACTCCTAACTCTTCAAGGAAGCTTTCCAACTTGAATTCCAGACTTACCCACGGGGGGTCTTTCACTCACTCTCCCAGCTTCCCTAGAAGACTCGGCCCCGATTCGCTCCAAGGGCCCTCCTTATATAGTGCCAGAGGCGCCCGTTAATCCTTGCGAATCTACTTCCTGCCGTTAATCCTCCGCTCCTTCACTTTCTCCGTTAGCTTTCTCCAATCCCGCCGTCTTTCTATCGGCGGGCTTTCTTTGTTGACCCTCCCCCGATGGCCCCGCTCGGGCCACCGATCCGCAATATTTTTGTGCCGGTCATCGGACTTCGTCCCGATGCCCCGCGATCCCCCCCTGGACATCCCAAATGCATTTCTGTGTTTTGTGCATTTTCTAAACACAGCTGCGCAATCGCCGGCCGCTTCTTTCCCCGCCGTCCCCGCTGCTTCCTATGACCTTCGAGCGCGACCGCGGAGGCCCGGCCGGGACCGTTACTTTCCACGGTGATTCCTCCTCCTCCTACTTTCGTGCGCGACGCCGTGCGAATTCCTCTTGGCCCCGCTGCTGCCCCCCGCATGCCGTCTGTCCTTGATACCTTTCTCTTCTTCCGTATTTCTAAACACAGCAGCGCTGGCCCATCCGCCGCTGCAGGGCTGACTTTCTTGTTCCCCCCCCCCGCTGCTGCCCCTCTTGCTACCTGTCCTGGCGTGTGGGAGATCTAATCTCCTCACACTTCCCCCCTTCTTCGGGAACGACAGAAGCTTCGTGGTTCCAGCTTCATGTTTGTTTTTGCAATATAATTTTTTTTGTTTTTGATTTTTTTTTCCTATGCGTGTGGATATTTTTTTGTGTGGATACCCTTATCCACCTCCCCCCTTCTTCGGATGACGTCAGAGTCATTCTATGTTGTTGTATATATATATGGTTTTTGTATATTTTTTCATAATAATACTTCTTTTCTTTTTTTTTTTCTTGTATTTTTCTTTTCATTTTTTTTCTTCTTCTTTTTCTTTTTTTTTTATAATATTTTTTCGTATTTTAAATATTTTAAATATATTTTTTTTTGTTTGTTTTTTTTTTTTTTTGTATTTTTTTTCATTTTTTCAAATATTTTTTTTCTTATTTTAAATATATTATTTTGTTTGTTTTTTTTTTTTTTTGTATGTTTTTTTTTCATTTTTTTTTCCAAATAATTTGTTCTTATTTTATTTTTTTAACATATCTATTTTTTTTTGTTTTTTTTTTTTTTGTGCTTCTGTAGTTTATGCCTGCGCCGACTCCTGCGCCTGGGCTTTCAGCTCACTCAGGTGGGCCCTCTTTTCCTTCCTTGTGCCAGCGTGCCGTAGCACAGCAATCACTGGCGACACAAAGTTCACCACCGTGTACGGCCCGTCGTATTTCGGCGCTAACTTTGCCGCGAATCCTTCGGCCGCCTTGGATAGATGATGTTCTTTTGCCCACACTGTGTCGCCGATCTTCGGGCTCCACTCCCGCCTCCTCAGATTGTAGTGCCGAGCTTGCTCCTGCGCCGCGCGCTCCATGTTTCTCCGCACCAGCTCGAACACTTCTTTTAATTTTTCCGCATTTTCTGAGGGAGTGGCTTGGGCTTCTCCTGTCCCCACTGCCCCTTGGTCGAAAATTGCTTTCGGCATTCTTGGCTCTCTGCCTTGGGTGATGAAGCACGGAGAGTACCCCGTGGAGTCCGACACGCTCGAGTTCACCGCCAGCATCAGTTCTGGCCAGCGCTCGTCCCACGTCCTTTGGTCTTTTCCTGCAAACTGTGCGATCATCGTCTTCACCGTCCTGTTTGCCCTTTCCGTCGGGTTTTCCTGCGGAGTGTATGGTGCGGTGAACTGATGACGAACTCCGAGTTCCTCGAGGAATTTCTTGAAGCTCCTACTGGTGAATTGAACACCATTGTCCGTCACCATCACTTTCGGCACCCCGTATCTAGCGATGATCCTTTCGCGAATTGCCTTCTGCAGCGTCTCTGTGGTGGCTTTTCGCATTGGGACCATTTCTGTCCATTTTGAGAACCGGTCGATCATCACTAGTAGCATGGTGTTCCCGTGCTTGGACCTCGGCAACGGTCCCACGAAGTCTGCACACACCGTCGCCCATGGCTCCTCTGGGACCTGTGTTAACATCTTCCCCGCGGCCTGCATCTGGCTCGGTTTATAGCGCAGGCATGTCTCGCATTTCCTGACGTATTTCCTCACGTCCCTCTGCATCCCTGGCCAGAAGTACCTTGCTGCTACCTTCGCAATTGTTTTTCTTCCGCCTAAATGTCCTGCTGTTGGTGCGTCGTGGTTCTCCTTCAGCACCTGTTGCCTCATGTACATTGGCACACATAATTTCCACGATGCCACTTCCTCGCTTCCGGCTCTGTGTGGAACATGTCGGTAAATCAGGCCTGCCTCCTCGACGTATTCCGGATACTTCTGTGGGTTTTCCTTTAGTTTCTTCTTCAGCGAGCCTATCCAAACGCATTCCGCGTCTTCGGTTGCTGTGGCACTCCTCAGCTTCTCCACGATCGGCTGGCGGGAAAGTGCATCCGCGACTACGTTCAGCTTGCCTTTCCTGTAGCTGATTACGTAATCGTATTGCTGCAGCTCGAAGACCCATCTCGCGATCCTTCCAAGTGGGCTCTCTATGTTGTTTAACCACTTCAGCGCCATGTGATCCGTTATCACGTCGAACTGGTACCCCTCCAGATATGGCCTCATCTGCCGAATTGCCCATATTATCGCGAGACACTCTTTCTCTGTTGCCGAGTAATTTTTCTCCGCGCCTATTAGCGTTCGGCTGGCGTAAGCGACCACTCGCTCGCCCTCATCCGTGTCCTGCGTCAGCACTGCGCCTACGCCGTAATCGCTGGCGTCCGTTTGCAGTACAAACTTCTTCGTGAAGTCTGGGCATGCCAGCACCGGGTCCTCTGCTAAACGTGACTTTAGCTTCTCGAACGCTTCTTGTTGTTTCGAAGTCCATTCCCACTTTGTTCCCTTTCGCAGGAGATCGTTCAAAGGTTTCGCGACCCCAGCGAAATCGGGAACGAACCGTCGATACCACGACGCCATCCCTATGAACTGCCGTACTCCTTTCACGTTTGTCGGTGGTTCCAATTCCGTGATCGCTGCAACTTTCCCCGGATCCATACCAATTCCTTGACTCGTTATCCGGTGGCCCAGGTACAACAGCTCTTCCCTGAAGAAATGGCACTTATCTGTGTTTATCCTTAAGTTTGCCACCTTCAGTCTTCGGAAAACTTCCCTTAAATTTTCCATGTGCTCCTCCCTCGTGCGCCCAATCACTATTATATCGTCCTGGTACGCGAATGCGTGGGGAGCCATGTCCGGGCCTATGACCTGGTCTAAAGCCCTTTGAAAAGTTGCCGAAGCCGAGTGTAGTCCGAACGGCATCACCTTCCACTGGTACAGACCTTTCCCTGGTACAGTGAAGGCCGTGTATTTCCGGCTCTCTTCCTCAAGTGGGATTTGCCAATAGCCGTCCTTCAGGTCGAGGCTGCTGAAAAATTTTGCCTCCCTCAATTGCTCCAAAATGAAATTTATCCTTGGCATCGGGTACGCATCCTTCACTGACTTTGCGTTTATCTGCCGAAAGTCTACGCACATCCTCCACTGACCCGTCTTTTTCTTCACCATGACAATGGGTGAGCTGTAGGCGCTGTTTGAAGGTTCGATGCATCCCTTCTCCAGCAGTTCTTCCACCTTTTCATTGATTTCCCCCTGTATTTTGGGGTTCTTTGGGTAGTATCTTTGTTTAATTGGGATGTCGTCCTTCATCGTGATTTTATGCTGGGTTATGTTTGAACAACCCTTCTGATTCCTGAACGCCGCCAGCTCTTCTTCGATGAACCTTTTGTCCCGCTCGCGCTCCCATTCCTCCGAGGGTCCCGCTATGGCTATGGACAGCCTATCCTCCAGACATCCGCTCCATCTCTCTCTTTTCGGGATCGTGACTTGGTGGCCTGCGCAGTTGATTGTTGTGCCGAATTCTGCGAGGAAATCCCATCCAAGCACCGCACTGTCTCCCATGCCCGGCAACACTATCATATTCAAATCCTTTTTCTTGTTGCCAAAGCTTACAGTTGTTAGGAGTACCATTTGAGTTTCTATGTGGCTCCCGTTGGCCAACTTTACTAATCTTCTTGTCGCTTTCCGTTCTCCGGCGATTCCCGGGTCCTCTGCTAGCTTTTCTGAAATGAAACTAGCCGTTGCCCCGGTGTCCACCATGGCCCTCACTTCTGCTCCTCCGACCTTGATGACCGCCGCCAATTGCTGATCGTCTCCGGTTAATCCTCCAACTATCTCTGAGAGGCAGCACCTCGCGATCTCCGCCTTCCTCTCTATGGCTGGGATCGCTGCACGTTTCCCGCTCTTTGGCAGCATTCCGTGCTTCTTACCCCCACTGCGCCGCACATCCTGCAGAACAACATTCTGGGGTTCCTGCACCCGCTGGCCCAATGGCCCATGCCTCCGCATCTGTTGCACGCCTGTGCTGGGTTTTCTACGTGTCCAGGCGTCGCTGCCCGCTGTATGTTCGGCTGCCTTTGGATTGGGTTTGCTGCCCATTGTTGGTTCGGCGGTTGTTGCCTTGGGCCTGCCCATTGCTGGCTCGGCTGCTGTTGCTGTGGCATTTGGCGATGCTCCTCGGGCTGCCATCTCTGCCCCCATCCCTGTCCTGGATGGCTCTGTTGCTCCGGTGGTTTATGCTGCAACTCCTCCTTCGGCCATCTTCTGTCTATCGCTGGGGACTGTCTATTGAAGACCTCCTCTTCCAAAGCCAGCTCCTCGAACTCTTCGGCTAGACCCATGACCTCCTCGAGTGATGCACAAGCGTAGGGTCGCATGAACATTTTCATGCGTGGCATGCAGTTCTCCACGAGCCTGTCGATGACCTCCTTTGTCGTCTTTCCCAACGGCTTCATTAGCTCTCCTAAGGCTCCTAAAGGCTCTCCTCGCTGTTGCTTCCGCTGCTTTACCTGGTCTGCCAGTTTTTCGAAATATCCTTTTGGCAGGAAAAAGGCCTCGAAGCTCCTTCTGAACTCCTTCCATGTGAGCCACTCCTCGTCGTTCATCAGGAACCATTTTTGAGCTCTGCCCTGGAGTAGTTCGGGCATCGCTCGCGGGATAGTGTTTATATCCATCCCGTACGTTTTGGCAGACCATGCTACTCGGTCCACGAATTCGAGAGGATCCCCTGTTCCGTCAAATCGGAACGACCACTCTCGGACTTGCCTCGTTATCTTCGCATAATCCACCTGCACCGGGACTGGCTTCCGTACTTGTGGCTCCATGCTCCTCATGGTCTTCATTTCTGGCACTGCCAGACTTTGAATGAGCTTCTCCGATTCGCTCACCGCTCTCTGCCTCGGCGTGGTCCTCTGCGCGAACTTCTCCTCGAATCCCCGCGCGACCACCATTACTTCATCCTCCTTCGTTTCATCGACCCATCTTGCCACCAGTGCCCTCATGATCTCCACGGTTCCATCCGCTGCGAGACCGAGCTCTCTGCACACTTCGCACAACTCCTCTTTGCGAAGCGCGTATATCCAATTTTTCCTCCCCATCCTGAAGCTGTGTTACTCCTAGACTCTTAAGCAATCACGTAGTTTGGGCGCCAGGTGTAACGAACTGTTTTAGCTACGTTTTGCTCGCAACAAACGCCGCGGCTAGCTCACAGAGTTTGAGGGTACGTTCCACCGAATTTATAGTTCGACGTGATTGCCCGAGCCCAGAAATAACACGTTAAAGCTTCTTTATAAATAAATCCCCTTTATTGTAAATAGTTTACAAAGCAATAAAAGGAATCTCACCGGCTGTCTGGCTCAGCCGACCGACCGCTCGTCCTCCCGTCGATCCCCGATCCCCGCTCCGGGTTGGTGCCAATACGCACGCCCTCCCAAAGCTTGCGCCCGGCAGGTCGTGCGGTCTTGGTGCCTGGCGCCGAAACGGCTCTCGGTTCCCTTCGTTCGGACTCACGAACTCTGGTTGCGGGGCCTGTGTTGTTGATGTCTTCTGCTGCCGCTACCTGTCCGTCGCTGCTGCTCCCTCGTCGTCGCTGCGCTACGGTTGCCGCTGCTCCCTCGTCGTCGCTGCTATGCTGCTACCGCTGCTCCCTCGTCGCCGCTGCTATGCTGCTGCCGCTGCTCCCTCGTCGTCTCTGCGCTACTGCTGCTGTTCCTCCGTTTGGGGATGCCGTGGACCTCGGAACCCTTGGCTTGCCTGGATTCGCCCTTTCGCCGTGGCCGGCACCTAATCCGTGTTAACAGACCGAGTGGCTCACCTCCCAGGCATACGCCGGGCAGGATACGCTCCTCGCTGCTTAGCGGCCGGATCAGGGCACGAAGGGCCTTCCTACCCTACAGGACACGCCCCCGGTCGCGTTCGCCACTCGCCTCCAAACACCTGCGTGCATACGCCCCGCAGGATCTGTGGTAGGCCAGAGGTTTGGGCGTCGCGTCTCCGTTGACTCCAGGTGGTTTGCTGTGCATACGCTCCAGCGCCTGGATCAGGATTCTTTTGACTTCCCGGGGTGTCCCTGCCTGGTTTCACAAATGGGCTTGAGTTCCCGGGTTGGCTATCCCTCGCGTTACAGGATCACACCTGGATCGAACGGTCAGGAGCAGACAAGGCGTACGCCAGGCTGATCCGTTGTTGCCGCCACTACACCAGGATACCTGTCGTGTCCGGGAGTAACTCCACCCGACTCTTTTACCCTGGGCCTCAGCTTTGCCGCGGATCCTTGATCCTTTCCCCCTGACTCCTTGCTCGATTTGATGCGCGTACCGCCGCCGGACTTACCCACAGGGGGTCCTTAAGCTATTCTCGTATATCCTCGCTCACTCGCTTTAATAGCCCGCACTAAGGACTGTCGGACTTACCCACGGGGGGTCCTTCAGCCTATACTCCTAACTCTTCAAGGAAGCTTTCCAACTTGAATTCCAGACTTACCCACGGGGGGTCTTTCACTCACTCTCCCAGCTTCCCTAGAAGACTCGGCCCCGATTCGCTCCAAGGGCCCTCCTTATATAGTGCCAGAGGCGCCCGTTAATCCTTGCGAATCTACTTCCTGCCGTTAATCCTCCGCTCCTTCACTTTCTCCGTTAGCTTTCTCCAATCCCGCCGTCTTTCTATCGGCGGGCTTTCTTTGTTGACCCTCCCCCGATGGCCCCGCTCGGGCCACCGATCCGCAATATTTTTGTGCCGGTCATCGGACTTCGTCCCGATGCCCCGCGATCCCCCCCTGGACATCCCAAATGCATTTCTGTGTTTTGTGCATTTTCTAAACACAGCTGCGCAATCGCCGGCCGCTTCTTTCCCCGCCGTCCCCGCTGCTTCCTATGACCTTCGAGCGCGACCGCGGAGGCCCGGCCGGGACCGTTACTTTCCACGGTGATTCCTCCTCCTCCTACTTTCGTGCGCGACGCCGTGCGAATTCCTCTTGGCCCCGCTGCTGCCCCCCGCATGCCGTCTGTCCTTGATACCTTTCTCTTCTTCCGTATTTCTAAACACAGCAGCGCTGGCCCATCCGCCGCTGCAGGGCTGACTTTCTTGTTCCCCCCCCCGCTGCTGCCCCTCTTGCTACCTGTCCTGGCGTGTGGGAGATCTAATCTCCTCACAGAGTCCATTTTTGTTTTGAGTTGAAACCGCTCCACACGCTTGCTTACTTGCATCCGTTATTATACAAAATTCTTTGCTGAAATCGGGGTATTGTAATAAATTCGGATTTACTAGTGCCGATTTGAGATGTTCGAAGGCATTTTGGCAATCAGTTGTGCATTCGAAATTAACATCTTTTTTACATAATCTTGTTATGTAAAGAGCATATGTGAAGAGCATAATCGGCATAATTTTTGATAAAACGTCTATAGTAATTGCAAAATGCCTTTATCAGTGCATTTATGTGCCAGAAAGGTGACATTATGCATAAAAAATGAGCATTTTTCAGGATGTAACTTAAGGTTGTATTCCCTACATTCCTCAAAAACATCAGTTAAGTTTTTAAGCATATGTTTTTCGGAACGACCTATAACTATTAAGTCATCCATATAAAGGAATGCATGTCAAGGGTCTAATCCAGAGAATGCAATAGTCATAATCTTCTGAAATGAATTAGGCGCTATTTTTAAACCGAAAGCCATTGCTCGTTGAAACTTATGTTATATCCCTGGAACATTTTTCGAGTTCGATTTGATGAAAGCCAGACATTAAGTCCAGACATAAGAAATATATCGCTCTTCCTATTTGATCCAAAATATTTTATTGATTCTATAATCTCTAATGCATCGAGATAACTTGCTAAATGTTCTGCTTTACCATCAAATACAATTGATGAACTGTATCAAATGCATTTCTCGTACTGTTATTGATGCGGAAAAAAATCTATGTAGGAGCACGTGGCATATTGTGTAATTTTCCATGTAAGTCCAAAATGAAAATCTGATATCCCCAGCAGTACCAATCCCCCCGGAATCACCCTGGATTCACCTAGGATCCCCCCGGATCACCCCGGAATCCACCCGGAAATCTAGAACAAGCGGCAATTTTGTACTGAAATCTTTGAAAATGTCCTCTCGGCCCGGAATTCGATTTCAGGCATGAATCAGCCCAGAATCCGCCCGGATTTCGAATCCGGATTCCGGCGTGAAAATTGTCTCGAAATCGCCCCTGATTCAGACCTAAATTTCAGAGCGGAATCAGGCCCGAAAAGAAAGCATGATTCCGCGCTGAAAATCATGGCTAAATCAGGTCGCATTCATGACCCAAAATTAAAGAAAAAAATTTCCCCTTACAATCTTATAATTTGATAATCATTATTTTTTATGTATTCCTTAAAAATTGCTGTTAATTTATGTTGTAAACTAAATTAATATGTTAAGTAACATTACATTATTAATATTGAAAACTATATTTAATAACTACTCACTCTGGGATTCGAACCTTAGTGCTTTTGTATACTGGACCGACATGGACCCCTCTAAGCTATCAAGGAATCGCGCGTATTTTGTGACTGACTATAATATACCTCTACAAATTTGCATGTTTAAAACAATCTCACTTATTAAAAATCCCCACTTAAAAAAAATATGGAATATAACAGTTTTTTTTTAGACTGCGATATTAAAATAAAATGAAAGTAAACAAAAATCAACTCATAATAAAGACTTTTCCTCTTGGAATCGAACCCACGACCTTACGATTAACAAGCAGATACTTAATTGAACCATGGGGTGAAAGTTTTCCGCGCAAAATATTTAGAATGACAAGAAAATATTAGTGATTAATAACTAATATCGAATATGCATAATTTCGAACTCTAGCAGCAGCAGAGGGCCGGCAGAATTAGTTCGCCTACTTTGTTTTAACGTTCGAAGAGCAAACCTCATTGAATTGTTTTCGAAAAGCACTAAGTTTTTCGAACGAAATTTGACATTCGGGCCGGAAAAGTCGGGGCCAGGAATTTCAGTACTGCTGGGTCTTTACAAAAAGATGATGCCCAACAACAGATGTAATATTTTAAAATACTGTAGATTATAAAATTTTTTTAAAATGCACGATTCAAAACGTTCTTTGTTTTATAAAATTTATTTTAAATGCACGATACAAAATTTTGCTTCTGCTTCGTTTGAACTTCAGAAACGTTTTTTTTTAAATGATTAATCCCAGTTTCAAACTAACACGAATGAGACTTGAATTAGAGGCATATAATTTTACAGTAGAGTATCTAAAGGGTAAAGATAATTATGTAGCCGATGCGCTGTCTAGAATAACAATCACCGACTTGAAAAACATACATTTAAACATTTAAATTCTGAAAGGGACTACCAGAAACCAAAGTAGACAAAAATCCTGCGCAGGAAAAGAAAAAATAGAATTGCATAAGCAATCCATAGAAAAAGCTTCAAAGCCCAACGTATATGAAGTCATTAATAATGATGAAGTACGTAAAGTAGTGACCTTGCATGTAAATAACAATATGTGTTTATTTAAGCACGGAAGGAAAATTACTGCAAGATATAATGTTAGCGATTTGTATACTAATGGAACCCTTGACTTAGGTCAATTCTTTCAAAGGCTTGAAAAGCAAGCCGGTATGCACAAAATCAGCCAACTTAAAGTGGAAATCATTCAGAGTAGCGCTACCTAACACGGTAGCGTAATAAAAAATAATAAAGAAAAAGAAGCTATATTGTCTACATTTCACGATGATCCAATACAAGGTGGTCACACAGGCATTACTAAAACCTTGGCCAAGGTCCAGAGACACTATTACAGGAAAAATATGTCCAAAGACATAAAAGAGTACATAAAGAAATGTCCTAAATGCCAAAAGTCTAAAATAACTAAATACACAAAGACCCCTTAAACCATACCTGTTCCGAATAAAAATGCTAATACTGTCGCTAAAGCAATATTTGAATCTTTTATCCTGAAGTACGGTCCAATGAGACGTTCATTACGGACATGGGAACGGAATGCAAGAATTCAATTATAGACAATTGCACAGTATTTAAATATTAAAAAATATTACGTCTACAGCACACCACCACAAGACAGTTGGAACAATAGAGAGAAGTCATAGAACTTTTAATGAATACATGCGATCTTATATATCGGTTGATAAAACTGATGGTGACGTATGGATTCAATATTTTGTCTTTTGTTTCAACACGACCCCCTCTATGGCACATAATTATTGTCCATATTCGGTAAAACAAGTAATTTACCAATACAATTTAATAGCATAGATAGCATGGAAGCAATATATAATATAGATGATTATGCTAAAGAAAGTAAATGCAAATTAGAAGTAGCATATAAAAAAGCTAGGATAATGATAGAATATCATAAGAATAAAAATAAGGCACTATATGATCAGAAAGTAAACAATATAGAATATCAGTAGGAGATAAAGTTTTATTAAGAGTAACGGAATTGTAAAGTAACGGAAATAGGAGATAGAAATAATATTATAATACTTAACGACAAAAACAAAAAACAGACAGTTCATAAGGGTAGACTAAAACATTTAATTTCATAACCACATTTAGTATGGCCACACATAGACAATAACATATATATTTATATATATATATCTTTAACACATAAATATTGTTAATTAATTTCATTTTCTTTGTCGTTATTAAGTACAAATTCAAAAAAAAATAAAAAAAAATAAAAAAATAGATATGTATATATTTTAAATCATTGTCGTTACTTTATTATATTATATTTATACCCTTGCAGATGGTATTATAATTTTGGTCAAAAATGTGCAAAAAAAAAAAAAACACATTGAAGGAGACATCTCCGACCCTATAAAGTATATATATTCTCGATCAGGATCACCTCCTGAGTCGATATGAGCATGTCCGTCTGTCCGTCTGTCTGTCTGTCTGTCTGTCTGTCTGTCTGTCGGTTTCTACGCAATCTAGTCTCTCAGTTTTAAAGCTATCGAGTTGAAACTTTGCACACACCCTTCTTTCTGTTGCAGGCAGTACATAAGTCGGAACGGCCGGGATCGGTCGACTATATGCTATAGCTGCCATATAACTGATTGGTCGGAAATGCCATAACTTCGTTGTTTTTCAAGTTAGAAGGATGGGAGTTTCAATGGATTCCTCTGTGGGCAAAATAATTCGATATGCCTAATTTCATAAGGATCGACCGTCTATATACGATTCGCTATATATCTAATAATATAAGATGCGTGTGCCAGCGTGACGTATCACAGCAATCACTGTCGACACAAAATTCACCACCGTGTACAGACTGTCGTACTTTGGGGCTAACTTCAGGAAGGTTTCGCCTTCCGCCGCTTTGAACAAATGATGCTCCTTTGCCCACTGTGTCGCCGATCTTCGGGCTCCACTCCCGCCTCCTCAGGTTGTAGTGCCGAGCTTGTTCCGGCGCCGCGCGCTGTTCCTTCGCACCAGCTCGAACACTTGCTGTAACTTTGCTGCATTCTCTGAGGGAGTGGCTTGCTCCCGTCCTTAATGCCCCTTTATCATATATTGCCTTTGGCATTCTTGGCCCTCTGCCTTGGGTTACGAAGCATGGCGAGTACCCCGTGGAGTCTGATACGCTTGAGTTCACTGCCAGCATTAATTCTGGCCAGTGCTCGTCCCATGTCCTTTGATCATTGCCTGCAAAACTGAGCGATCATTGTCTTAACCGTCCTGTTTGCCCTTTCTGTAGGATTTTCCTGCGGAGTGTATGGTGCGGTAAACTGATGACGAACACCGAGCTCCTCGAGAAATATTTGAAGCTCCTACTGGTAAACTGGACACCATTGTCTGTCAACCTCACCTGGTACCCTGTATCTCAAAATAATCCTTTCGCGAATCGCCTTCAGCAGAGTCTCAGTTGTGGCCTTCCGCATTGGGACCATTTCTGTCCATTTTGAAAACAGATCGATCATCACTAAGCTACTTCTTCGCTTCCAGGCTACCAGAGTAGAAGAGGTAGGCCTGGTATACCGACATGTTCCACATAGAGCCGGAAGCGAAGAAGTAGCATCATGGAAGCTGTGTGTGCCGATGGAAATGTGGCAGCTGGTGCTATAAGAGAACCACGACGAACCAACAGCGGGTCATTTAGGCGGATGTCACATCTGTTAGAAAGTGCGTAACATGCATGCATGTGGTATAAACCAAGTCAGATGGAGGCCGCAGGAAAAATGCTGACACAGATTCCACAGGAGCCATGGGCGACGGATGTGCGGACTTCGTGTGACCTTTGCCGAGGTTCAAGCATGAAAACACCATGCTGTTGTTGATGATCGATCTGTTTTCAAAATGGACAGAAATGGTTCCAATGCGGAAGGCCACAACTGAGACTCTGCTGAAGGCGATTCGCGAAAGGATTATTTTGAGATACAGGGTACCAGGTGATGGTGACAGACAATGGTGTCCAGTTTACCAGTAGGAGCTTCAAATATTTCTCGAGGAGCTCGGTGTTCGTCATCCGTTTACCGCACCATACACGCCGCAGGAAAATCCTACAGAAAGGGCAAACAGGACGGTTAAGACAATGATCGCTCAGTTTGCAGGCAATGACCAAAGGACATGAGACGAACACTGGCCAGAATTAATGCTGGCAGTGAACTCAAGCGTGTCAGACTCCACGGGGTACTCGCCATGCTTCGTAACCCAAGGCAGAGGGCCAAGAATGCCAAAGGCAATATATGATAAAGAGGCATTAAGGACGGGAGCAAGCCACTCCCTCAGAGAATGCAGCGCGCGGCGCCGGAACAAGCTCGGCACTACAACCTGAGGAGGCGGGAGTGGAGCCCGAAGATCGGCGACACAGTGGGCAAAGGAGCATCATTTGTTCAAAGCGGCGGAAGGTTTTGCGGTGAAGTTAGCCCCAAAGTACGACAGTCCGTACACGGTGGTGAATTTTGTGTCGGCAGTGATTGCTGTGATACGTCACGCTGGCACACTCATCTTATATTATTAGATATATAGCGAATCGTATATAGTCGGTCGATCCTTATGAAATTCGGCATATCGAATTATTTTGCCCACAGAGGAATCCATTGAAACTCCCATCCTTCTAACTTGAAAACCAACGAAGTTATGGCATTTTCGATCAATTAGTTATATGGCAGCTATAGGATATAGACGGCCGATCCCGGCCGTTCCGACTTATGTACTGCCTGCAACAGAAAGAAGGGTGTGTGCAAAGTTTCAACTCGATAGCTTTAAAACTGAGAGACTAGTTTGCGTAGAAACAGACAGACGGACAGACGGACATGCTCATATCGACTCGGAGATGTCTCCTTCACTGCGTTGTACACTTTTGACCAAAATTATAATACCGTCTGCAAGGGTATAATCAAAGAAAAAATAAAACAAGAAAAGAAAGCTAACTTCGGGCGGAACCGAAGTTTATATACCCTTGCAGTTGAGTTGCAGTGCGCTAGGTGGTGCCACGCATCTTATATTATTAGATATAACGGATCGTATATAGTCGGCCGATCCTTATGAAATTTGGCATATCGAATTATTTTGCCCATCCATTGAAAATCCCATCCTTCTAACTTGAAAAACAACGAAGTTATGGCATTTCCGATTAATCAGTCATATGGCAGCTATAGGATATAGTCGGCCGATCCCGGCCGTTCCGACTTATGTACTGCCTGCAACAGAAAGAAGTGTGTGTGCAAAGTTTCAACTCGATATCTTTAAAACTGAGAGACTAGTTTGCGTAGAAACAGATAGACAGACGGACAGACGGACATGCTCATATCGACTCAGGTGATCCTGATCAACAATATATATACTTATAGGGTCGGAGATGTCTCCTTCACTGCGTTGCACACTTTTGACCAAAATTATAACACCCTCTGCAAGAGAATAAAAAATACAAAAACATAATTATAATAATACAAAAAAAAAATATAAGGAAAACAAACTTAATGTCGCCCGATATCTGGACGAAGTCCGATGACCAGCACAAAGAAAACAAGTGGGAAAACTGAACTGAAGCCCTTGGGAACTGAAGCCCAAGAGTAAAGCGAGTAGTGTTGTGTTATACCCGGACACGACAGGTATCCTGGTGTCACAGCGATAGCGACGGATCGGCCTGGGGTACGCCTTGTCGATTCCTGACCTGAAACGAAACAAGGACACCCCGGTTAAGTCAAGAGAATCCTGGTCCAGGCGCTGGGGCGTATGCACAGGGTATCACCTGGAGTTAAAGGAGACGCGACGCCAAAACCTCTGGTCTGCCATAGTGTAGTGTTAGATCAGTTGTGACATCCAGTTCTACGGCCCTTATAGTTTATGCCATAAAGAACTGGATGCCACGTAGAGTTAAAATACGACTTGTTCAGTTCTATGTCTTTATTTGAATGAATTATGGTTTTCTTACACTAAGGCTTGCTAGCTGTCGGCGCAGCGGCAGAGCAGCCGATTTATATAATTTATATATAAATCAAGTTACAGTATGTAGAAACGGGCAGAGAGTTATGCATGCACATATGTATATATGTGGTCAGCGTGGGAACCATGCTGACTCGGTTCTAAACGGTGAATGCAATTGCATATCATATTACGTATGCACTTGAAATGTGTTTGGGCATTTGGCACGCTGTTGCTGTTATGTTTTTTTTTTTTTTTTTTGGATTGCGAAATCTATCCTAAGATACTATTGGCCCGTATCAATAGTAAGCACGATTCACCGGCGTGTCTAGCCGGTGCCTACGTACTAAAACCACCCCCGCACACACCACAGACCCCGCGGAACCACTGTAAGGTATTACTTCGCGGGGAAGGGTTGCCTAACCTAGGCATTCTCCCTTAAGCGACGTTCATTTTCTAGTCTTCTTAAGTCGCCCTGTGTATAAGCTATAACCTGGCTAACCCGGTTCCACTGCTCCTCTGATTTGCACATATATTTTATTAGGTGCTGTGGAGCTGGTAGAGCTCCTACTCTTGCACGGTACCTCCTGCAGCTATAGAGGATGTGCTCTGGGTCCTCGTCTGCTCCTGAGCAGTTAGGGCATTCTGGGCTTTCCTCGTGCCCGATCCGGTGGAGGTACTTTCTATACCCCCCGTGGCCTGAAAGAAACTGGGTAAGTTGGTAACTCACCTGGCCCTTGTCTCTTCCGATCCACTCCTGTATTTTGGGGATTAGCCTATGCGTCCATCTTCCATTGGTCGCTGAATCCCACCTCTCCTGCCAACTCGATAATGACCATTGCCGGGCGGACCTCTTAATGGCCTCCCTGGGTGCCGTACTTCCCTCTTGTTGAGTTGATTTATATATCTCCTCCGCTTCGGTTGCCAGAATGTCTATGGGGATCATTCCTGCCAAGACGAGGGCTGCATCCTCAGAGATCGTCTTGAAGCCCGATATGACTCGTAGCGCTGCGAGCCGGTATGGTGCTCCTAGCTTCCTTTTAAGCCCTTGGTTTCCTTTGACTGATGCTGCCCATATCGGTGCTGCATACAGTAGGACCGACGTGACGACACTGGCCAGAAGGCGTCTCCTGCCTTCTTTTGGGCCTCCAATGTTTGGCAACATCCGAGATAGTGCTCCTTGAATTCCAGATGATTTTTTGGTCACGTAGTCCACGTGAGCTCCGAATGACAGCCTGTTGTCCAGCATGACTCCTAGATACTTTATTGCGTCCTTAGATCTTATTGGGCAGTTGCCCACTTGGATGGTGATATGTTCCACCTTCTTCCTGCTTGTGAAGAGGACCGCCTCCGTTTTGTGTGCCGCCAGGTCAAGTCCCGAGTCCGCCATCCATGCCGATATGCACTTTATCGCATTGTTCGCATTGGACTCTACTTCCTTGGTTTCCTTGGCCACCACCATCAGGGCGAGATCGTCCGCGAAACCAATGAGCTTACATCCCTCCGGAAGCTCAATCCTGAGAACTTCATCGTACATGATGTTCCATAGGAGCGGTCCGAGAACCGATCCTTGTGGAACACCCGCTGTCACCTCGTACCTTTTCGTTCCCTCCTCCGTCTGAGACGGAGTCCTGTCTGAGAGGTAGCTGGATATTATCCGCTGCGGGTATACCGGGGTTCCTGCCAAGAATATGGCTCTGTGGATGCGTGTCCAGTTTGCCGAGTTAAAGGCATTGCGGATGTCTAATGTTATCATCGCGCAGTACTCCTTATCGCCCCATCTCCACCTTGATCCTGCGATGGCAGCTTCAGCCATGTCGGTCACCGCCTTGATCGCGTCAATCGTAGAGCGTGCCTTCCGGAATCCATATTGGTTCCCAGAGAGCGCTCCTTTTTCCTCAATGATTTTCGAGATGCGAGTGGCAATGGTCATCTCGAGGACTTTCCCTACCGTGTCCAAGAGACATATGGGCCTGTATCCTGATGGGTCATCAGTCGGCTTGTTCCCTTTCGGAAGCAAAATAAGATTTTGCAACTTCCAAGTTTTAGGAAAAGTGCCGCTTTGGAGGCACTTGTTGAAGGTCTCTGCGAAGACCTCCGGTTTTTCCTCCATTGCCTGTTTTAGGGCGGCGTTTGGGATCCCGTCGGGCCCTGGGGTCTTCCTAGTGCCGATCTTCTTCGCGTAGCTTCTGACCTCCTCTTCCGAAACTGGAGTGAATGGCTCCGCGTCTCCGGCAATTAGAATTTCCCGCTTGGGCGGATGCTTTGGGAACAGCGATTCTACTATTTTCCTTAGTAGAATGGGGCATGTTGGCCTAAGGAATTCCTGCCCTTTTATTTTTTTCATGACTACTTTGTAGGCAGTCCCCCATGGGTCCACCTGTGCCTCGTCGCAGATCCTCCTAAAACATTGTCGCTTGCTGGCTTTTATTGCCAGTTTCAGGGCCTTCTTGGCTGCCTTGAATTCCTCCATTTTAATGATCCGATCCTCTACCGTCCTTGCTCTTTGGTATCGCCTCCTTGCTCGCAGGCAGACAGTCCTGAGTCGCTGGATGTCCTGATTCCACCAGTATACCGCTGCTCTTCTTCTGCACCGTATCCTCGTAGGCATGGCGCAGTCGCAGGCAGCTGCTGTAGACCTCGATAGGTCGTTTGCTGACTCCTCTGGAGATGATGGTTGGGTCCAGTCGTGCGTCTGGAGAGCTACCGAGAACGCTTCTCGATCCAGGGACTTGTCCTTCCATTTCGGTCCTGTCACCTTGGGAATCCATTTTCTACTTACCCCTCCAAGGGTAAAGTGTATTGCTTGGTGGTCGCTGAAAGTAAAAGAGTCGCTGACTTCCCAGTCGCAGTTTCTTATTAGAGCGCTGCTTATGAATGTTATGTCGATAATCGACCCACGCCCTGCTTTATTGAAGGTCCACTTTTGGCCTCGATTAGCAAGGACCACGTCCAGGGTCGCGAAGTGTTTCATGAGGCTGATGCCCCTTTCGTTGGCTACTCTGCTTCCCCACTCCGGAAACCAAGCATTGAAGTCTCCCCCAATGACCACTGGCGATCTGCCTCTTGCATCCGAAACTAGGCTCCTCAGCATCCTTTGGAAGCGCGAAATGTCCCATCTCGGCGGGGCGTAGCAGCTATAAAAGGTGACACCCTTTATGCTGGCTCGGACGAAGCCTTCGCAGGATGTCCTAATGTCCTGAGGGGCCGTCTCCGTCGACCATAGGGCCGCTCCTCTGGTCTCTGGCAGTCCTGCCGTTTCCATTAGCTTACCGATCGCTTCTGCAACCTCTTCCTTTGTGGTGATCTCGTCCAGATCTCTGAACTCTATCTCTATCTTGTGCGACAGAGAGCGCACTTCCACCTCGTCTCCGATCGATTCCGTGACCAGTGCTCTGAAACCAGCAGTGTCCTCTCCAGATTTTTTCAGTTGGAGAAGGAGTTCTCCTTTCTGGGTCCTTCTAATCCTTGAGACGGCCTCTCCCAGCTCCTGCAGCTTTTTTTCCTGCTTCACCCGTCGCAGGATGTCGGCGTAGCTGGCCTCGCCCTTGGCCGTGATGACCAGCGCGTCCGGTTTCGGCTTCTCCTTGGGCGCTGGGTTAAGTCTCCGCTGGTTCTTGCCCTTTTTTGGACCTACCAGCTTCCACATGGGGGCGTCCTTCGTCCTCTGGGTACCAGAATCCGATTCCGTAACCTGCCCTGATTGACCTGTTCCGGCCCTCGTTTGCGTAGCCGCTTGCGAAGGCCCCCTTTTGCTCCTTTTGGTGCTCGGGGGGTTGGGTCCCACCCCCTTCCTCCTGGGTTCCGCCGCCGGTCGAAATAAGGGGGACGTCTGGGACGCCTGGTGGGTTTTCGGCGCTTGTTTGCCACCATGTTCGTCCTTCTGAGAGTACGTAACATGGTGGCAGCCAATCTCTCGTAGAGAGTACGGATGCTCTCTATTACGTCCCTCATCGGCTGGTGGATGGACCTCCTTTTTCCATCCTCCAGCATCTCCACCAGCAGCGCGATCTCCTTCCCGAGGTCCTCCAACGATGCTTTACCCATCTCCTGGGTACCGCTCCTGTATTGATCCTTCCCGAGGTCTTTAGGCGTTGCTTTCCCCATCTCCTGGGTTCCGCTCCTATATTGGTCCACGCGGATCCCTGAAATGGGGGGGGCAACATCCAGCCTGTTGCTGGGTGATCTCGGGAGTTTGCAGCTTTTCGCGAAGGCTGCTTCTCCGTCTGCATTATTTTTAGTTTTATTATTATTATTATTATTTAAATTACTCATGTTGTTGGGTCCCAACTCCTGATCCGTTGTCCTTAGGTGTTGTGCAGTCGCGTGGTTGATCCCATGGTTACCTTGGCTCGCAGTGAGGTCCATGCTAGGGTTGACTCTAGCCCTTACGAGGTGAAGAGTTCAGAGCCAGATCCGCGTTGGTCAGGTATGGTCCATCTGAGCCTGCACGGCCAGCTTAGTGGCGACGCCTAAGGAGCGTTTTCGGAGACTTGCCAGATTTTAGCGGGACGGGGGCAGAAGCCGTATTAGCCCGACAGCCGTTTCAGCGGGAGTTCACGTACTAAGCGTACAGCGTACTAAGGTGCCGGAATACGGCTGTCTGTCAGCCCAGGGTTCAATATTTTCTGTCTCGTTGATCCAGTGTTCTATCCTAGGGTGTTACTGGACTCGGCCCTAGTCGCTTTCTCGCGTTTTCCCGCAGAGGGGGGGATACCTTTCCTGAAGGAGAAAGGTTGCGAGCTGCACTTTCCCTGCGTCACTTGGAAGCTTTGCCATCAGACTACCGGCCTGGATGGGAAACTTCGTCCAGCAGGGACATCCCCCTTACCTGTTAGTCGCCTCTTACGACAAGCCAGGTCATGCCCCGGTAGTACTCTAAGCCCCCGCTGCCGGGCGGGAGGGGTGGTTTTTTTTTTTTTTTTTTTTTTAATCGTTTCTTTATTTACAACTTAAACTAACAGTGGTGTCTCCTAAACCTGCTCCTGCGGAAATGCCGGTAGGCTTTGCTTCGCAGGGCTAGGGTTGGCGTAAGATTAGCGCCCCGCAATATTTGGTTGCTCGGCTTGGAGCCTAGCCTCCGCCCGGATCCTTTCCAGCCGTCTCAGCTCCTTCATGGTTGTAGCTGCAAAGCTGCTCAGACCATCCCAGAACTGGGCGTCCTCCAGCAGCCTTCTTCCGAGGAGATCCGCCGTCTGTACATCCCCAAGAAGTCTTTGCCTTGGAACTGTGAACCGTGGGCAGTCCAAGACCACGTGCTCCGCAGTTTCTTCTACGCCGCATGCCGGGCACCTTGGGTCGTCGTCATGACCAAATTTGAAAAGGTAGCTTCTGAAGCAACCGTGGCCGCTGATGAGTTGCGTGAGCCAAAAATTTACTTCTCCGTGTTTTCTATGGAGCCATCTCTCCAGATCGGGGACCAATCGGTGGGTCCAGCGTCCCTTGGTCCATTCGTCCCAGCGTCGCTGCCACTTTCTGATGCTCGTCGCTCTCGAGCTTAGTTTAAGCCGACGGCGTGTCGCCGCCGGTACTTGCCCGCTCAGCTCTGTTAGAGCCTGGAATATTTCGGACCGTTCCGCTGCGAGAAGGTCAAAAGGGACCATGCCTGCGATGACGAGAGCTGCGTCATCCGAGATGGACCGGAAGCCCGAGCAAACCCTTAGGGCGCACAGTCTGTATGTACTGTTTAAGCCCTTGGTGTACGTACTTATTTTGGCCGACTCCGCCCACACGGGGGCTGCGTAGAGCATCGTTGAGCTGCAGACGGTCTGGAGCAATAATCTGCGTCCTTGCTTTGGGCCCCTGCAGTTCATCATAATTTTTCCCAGGGCTCTGGCGACGTTTGCTGCCTTTCTGTTGGCTTCTGCGAAGTGCTCCCTGAAGCAGAGCCTCGTGTCCATCATTACACCCAGGTACCTGATGGCCCTGGTTGATGTGACCGAGTGGCCCCTGATGCTTATCGTGGCTGTCTCGACACGCTTCCTGCTTGAGACCAGGACAGCCTCTGTCTTATGATGGGCTAGACTTAGCCCCGCCCGGTCGAGCCACTCGACGACGCATGCAATGGCTGCATTGCATGAATTTTCGGCTTCCTGGATTGACTTTGCGACGACCACGACTGCTAAGTCGTCCGCAAAGCCCACAAGGTGAGTTCGTTCGGGGTGCTTAAGCCTTAGGACCCCATCGTACATGATGTTCCATAGTACTGGGCCTAAAACGGAACCTTGAGGTACCCCACAGGTGACCGTATGCTCTTGGGTGCCAGTGGTTGTCTCGTACCTGATGGAACGATCGCTAAGGTACGACCTTACGACCTTGATGATGCTAGGCGGCACTCGGAGGGTATTCAGCGCCTCCACTATGGCGTCCCACCTTGCCGTGTTGAAAACATTCCTGATGTCTAGTGTGGCGATCAGGCAGTATTCTTTGCTTCCGCCTGCCCATCTGGTCCCCTCGATTGCCTTGGCTGCTATCCTCTTAACCAGGGAGATTGCGTCGATGGTGGAGCGGTTTTCCCTGAACCCATATTGCAATGGGGAGAGATCTCCTGCGTCAATTACCGCCGCCTGGAGCCTCCGGCATATGCAGCGCTCTAGGGCTTTCCCGGCGTGGTCGATGAGGCAGATCGGCCTGAGGGACGCCGGGTCCTCCGGCGGCTTGCCTGGTTTTGGCAGCAGGACCAGGCTTTGAGTTTTCCACCTTCTTGGGAATAATCCTTCCCTCAAGCATCCATTGAAGACACTGGCGAATCGCTCCGGGAACGTAGACATGGCTAATTTAATCGCGCTGTCTGGGATCCCATCTGGACCGGGTGCTTTTCCGACCTGGATAGCCTTGGCGATTTCTACGATTTCCTGGGCGCTTATTGTCTGGGCCGGCGTTGAGCCGACCGACTCTCTTGCTCGGCTCGGTGTTGAGCAGGTCAGCGTCGGGAAGAGGTGTTCCACAATGGCTTTCATCGTGGCGGCTTCTTTTGGGGCGATCGGCTTTGCTTGCTTGACTTTCTTTACCACTGCCCGGTAGGCCGAGCCCCACGGATCCTGCTCGGCTGCGTCGCACATCTCGAGGAAGCACCTCTTCTTTGCCTCTTTGATCATCTTCATCAGGATCTTCCGCTTAGCAGCAAAGTCCTCACTCTTCTGCTCGAAGTCCGGCCGGTGGAGGTTGTGGGTTTGGTATTGGGCTCAGGTATTGCCCAGCACCGCCTGCAAGTATGCTATGTGCCCCCTGTCCAGATCCATCTGGTGGGCGCTTTTATAGGCAGCGCCCTCTAGGGGTCACGTTGTGCTCAAAGCCCGGCTTACGTGCATTACACTACACTGTTGGAGCTGCACAATCGATCAGCTGGTCTTTCGTTTTAATTTGGTGGGCGACCACGCTCGCGGCAGTTCCGATGAAATTTCCCAGGAAGAGCTGAAAAGAGAGTGACCGGAAGAGAAAGCACTCTCCCCGTCTCCTACCTTGGCGTTGGCGCCATCGATCCGGGCGCGTCGGGTGGACCCGGATTAGGGAGATTCTCCACGGACCTCGACTCAGCAGACCCAGGTAAGGCCTCTGCACACCTGATGGACACCTTTCCAAGTGTTATTTACTCGCGCAGGTACTGTGTTCGGGGTGCGCTTCGAGAAGCGCCACACGGCACGTCTGTTCACTTTCACCATCCGTTCACTTCCCTATTGTTGCTGTTATGTGTGTACATTGTTATGTACACAGTGTTGCCGCTCAATATATATGTTGTGTAATAAGAACTCATGTGTGCATACACCACAATAGATCATGCGGAGCGTAGGCACGCAGTTGTTTGGAGGCGCATGGCGAACACAACTGGGGTCGTGTCCTGTGGGGTAGGTAGGCCCTTCGTGCCATGATCCGGCCGCCAGGCACCGAGAAGCGCGCCCGGCGTATGCCTTGAAGGTGAGCCTATCTATCGGTCTGCTAACACGGATTAGGTGCCGGCCACGACGACAGGAGCAGCGGCGACGACAAGGGAGCAGCAACGACAGGATAGCAGCGACGACAACAGCGCCAGCTGTCCGCCAGCTGTGCTATCCATTCTTTTACGGTTCCGATCGTACCAATATGTTTTTACATCAGACGTAGAGAAAATTTACCGACAGATTATAATACACCCAGACGACCGCAAGTTTGAAATTATATCATGGAGACGGAATCCTATGGAACTATTAAAATATTATGTAGCTCCACAAGCTCCACACCTGGCCACCCGTTACTTGCAATATTTGGCGGTCACAGCACCTGAGCATCTGGCCCAGGGTGCTGCTGCACTTCGACAGGGTTGTTACGTAGTTGATTGTCTCACCGGAGGTCACACCATAGATGAAGCACTATGTAAAAGCGATCAACAAATAAACCTGTTGGGAGAAGCAAAATTCAAACTAAGAAAATGGTGCGCAAACCAACCAGCATTACTCGCAGAAATTCGGTAAGAAGACCAAGAAATGAATCTATTTCAGTTATTTTACTGAACAAACCGTCAAGACGCCCGGAATTATTTGGGATCCATTCGGAGATTGGCTTCACGGACGTGCGGCGACAGAAGACACAGGAGTCATCACTAAGAGGATCGTTGGTTCAGAACTTTCAAAAATCTTCGATCCTCTTGGAGACCAAACAACCCAAACAACGGCTAAATAAGAGTGCAACAATTATGGGAGCTGAAGATCCTTGGCAAGCATTCAGACATGACGTTCAGATCCTGACAACAATTAGAATTCCAAGATGTACACTCCCGGCAGATACATCCGGAGGCATTTAACTACATGTGAATGTAGATGCATCAGAAGCAGCATATGGGACAGTGGTATATTTACGAACAAGTAATAAGACAAGACAGACCTTGCCACGTTAAGAGCTCTGTGCAGCTGTATTATCAGCTAAGGTCGCAAAAAAAGTAAAATCCGATCTAATCTTAAAACTAGAAGCGATGGTGCCCAGATTCAAGAATTGATAGACACAGAGTGGTGGAGACATGTGACATCAAAGGATAATCCTGCAGACATTCTCTCTAGAGATGCACAGTAGCACAATTAGGAGATTCAAAACTTTGGTACACCGGACCGCCGTTTCTGGTACAAGTCCTGGCCAAGGTTCCAATCAGCTGGAACAAACAATGCAAACGAAGATCAAGAAAGCAAGAAGGAGACGGTGAGCAAACTAGCCATTAAGTCAGAAGAATGGATGGATAAAATCAACCACCATGGATCATTCGATACGATGTTGCAAATAATAGGAAGAATGCGGCGATTCATTTTTAATGCCGCAAGCCAGAGAAGAAAAGAATTGAATGAGGCGTTATTAATGGTATTTCGGGAAATACACTCCCAGCAATTCCTACCATCCATTTGTAGCTCAAGAAGACGAAGATTGTCGGGCCAAATGATCCATTACGAGCACTAGATCCGTTCATAGACACAGACGGAATAATTCGAGGGGGGACGTCTGCAAAATGCCGCATTATCGTATGATGCCACGCATCCAATGTTATTAGCTTTAAAATACCCATTAACAATACGCTTATTTTAATGGTAACTACAGGGGGAGGACTAAGAGGAAAGGAGCTGGCTCAGTCAGCTGTTGTATCAGATGTTGCCGAGTTCGACCAAAATTGTTGAATCAAATCCACTATTCCAGATCGAGTTCAACAACATAGACCGTTAAAAAATTGCCGAGTGAAATTGCTTGCCATTTTGGACTCACTATAAAATCCGAGGAAAACGACCACATAAGCTGTATCCAGCAGTGTTTTCACTATAAACTCACTATAAAATCCGAGGAAAACGACCACATAAGGTGTATCCAGCAGTGTTTTGTTGTTTTTCAACAAAGGCAGTACACCTTGAGGTAGTAACATATTTGACTACCCAAGCCTTCCTGGCAGCTTTTAAGAGATCTTGCGGACGACGTGGACTGCTATTTAAAATCTGTAGTGACAACGCGACCAATTTTGTTGGAGCCTACAACGAATTATCAGAAATAATGGAAGCCATATTCGCCGATGAGGGACAAGCGATGATTCACATTATAGAATTCAAATTTACACCAAATCGGGAACTCCATTTTGGAGGCCTGTGGGAAGCCGCAGTAAAATCACCAAAACTTTTACTGAAACGAACAGTATATACCGTCACACTAACCCATGAAGAACTTGAAACCATAGGGATCGACATTGAAGCCATTCTAAATTCTGCCCTCTTGACATCTCTCTCTTCCAGCCCAAGGGATCTCACGACATTAACGCCAGGGCATTTCCTGGTTGGGGAACCTCTAACTGCATCACCCGATATTCACCAATCAAGGCGGCGCACGTGGTTACTCACTCAGTGGAAGCGTCTCGAACATTTACGAAAAGAATTTTGGACACGCTGGAGCCACGAGTACCAGCATGAATTACAGAATCGGTGGAAGTGGACAAGAAGTTGTAAGACGGTTAAGACTGGTGATCTCGTCATAATCAAAGAAGACAACATCGCTCCGTTGAACTCCGTTCAACCCTCGGACGCATCATAGCAGTCCATCCTGGAAGGGACGGTGAGAAATACAAACAACATCCGGCAATATAACACGGGCCATACATCGACTGGTGGTACTATCATACCACTTAACAATAGCAAGGAGGAATCCAATCAATAATACAAAAAAAAAAAAAAAACTTTTCCTAACAATGATACTTGTCTGGGTGATACCCGGAATGTCACTGCCCACCTCTCCACTACCAGAAAGGACGGTTAAACCCGTTAACCCTGTTTTTATCTCTCCGATCAACAACGTGACCGGGACCATCATCGGATATCAATGAAATCCGCCGAGTGGGCGCTTATCACATTCTTTGACCTCAGTCAATTAGCACGAGAGATCGAGACAGTCAAGCAGGGTATACGATCTATAAAACAAAGGTTCCCAACAGCATACGAAGCCTGCCCCACGATCACCCACACGTTGCAACAGGAAGTGGCAGAAATCAAAAATGCCGATCAGTTAATGCATCAACAACATCGCTGGAAACATCGCGAATGGAGTAATCTTCAGAGTTGGGTGACACTGGCATTAACATTGGTTTTAGCAAGTCCATAACATTAAACTTCCTTAGATTTAATTATGTATAATTTAGCATCTTATGTATATAAGAATTGTTCTTCTGCAATAAAGACAGTTGCGAAATCAAAGTGAATCGTCTCGTTACTCAGTGTCTGAACTGCGGCACTTAAAATCACTTAAATCTCTTCGAGTGATCCTGTGTAAAACGATTCTCAAGTAGGACTCTCTGAAAGCTATCTACTTCGTGTGGCTCCAGTGTTAACGGACCACCAGTAGAACTTTCATGATCGAACCTACTTCGAGTGGCTCCTGTGTAAAAGGACCACAAGTAGAACTCGCGGCATACCAGTCTACTTTTTGTGTGGTTCTCCCGTGAAACTGACCAAAGGTAGACCCCGCGTTACCCAACCTACTTCGAGTGGCTCCTGTGTAAACGGACCACAAGTAGAACCCGCGGCATACCAGTCTACTTTGAGTGTTGCTCCCGTGAAACGGACCACAGGTAGACCCCGCGTTACCCAACCTACTTCGAGTGTTTTTCCCGTGAAACGGACCACAAGTAGTACCGGCCGATAAGAAATCAGCCGAACCACCATTCCATCTGAGGAAAACCAGCCCAGGACTTCAATTACCCACCATTCACGCCAGCCTGATCACAGCAAGCACCTGGTCAACCCGATCAGTCCCTTGCAGAATCCAGGTAAATTAGTCAGATTCATACATTCCTTGACTACGACTCCGGGACATACCATTATTCCCGCATGTTCAAGTTTGACGTAGTGGCCGCATAACGCTCTACGGACGAACAGGCAGTATTTAAGTCAGAACGTCTGGGAACGGTCAGGATTGCCATAAATTTTGGTGTTTTATAAGTTAAGGGGTTGGAACTTTCCACACATGTTTTATTTGGTGTGTCATTTGTGAACGTTCTGTACAGACGCGGCTTCTCATATTTGCATTGAAAAATTTAAACTCCGATTCTGGTAATTGTCATTTGTTATATCGGTGCCTACTAAAATGTGAAGGCTACCTGCCGCAGACGCAGTTTCCTGCTTATTCATGAGCTGGTTGATTCATATTTCTTAACATTATCTATCTTAGCTGTATCTAACAGGAAACTAAAAGGTCTAATTATTGAATTTATATTCTATTTAATTTTTATATATATATAAGTATTTATGTATTTGTATTTTTATATATGTAGTCCGACATAAAAAATGTCCACTCATAATTTCACCAGCTCCGTAACCTTTAGGCTCCCCTGAATTAAACTCCAGAATAAACATAAATTCCATTTGATCAAATTTCACCAAATATTGAATTATGTAAGCCAAGAGATTGCGAAGCCATTTGTAAGCCAAGTAAAAAAATAATATCGTCTTGCAGTTACCATATCTTTAGAATACTCATCCAACGTTGACTTATCCATCTATGATTTTTCCCCAAGCCATGACATTTTGAAAATATATAAGATTAAAAACTCCTATTATTTCCAATGGCGAATCCATTTGAAAGCCAAGTTAAAAAAAAAACAAACGTCTAGTAGTTACCATATCTTTGGAATACTCATCCAAAGTTTACTTATCCATCTATGACTTTTCCCCAAGCCATGACTTTTTGAAAATATTATAAGATTAAAAACTCCTATTTAAATAAAGAAAATATTGTTTAACTAACTATAATAAATTCAATAAAATTATTTCGAGTTTTCCCTTAAATATAAATTTAAAACATGGTATGATCATACCATACTAATACTGATACATACTGATTCCAATAAGAAAAAGAAATATCTTTGGAAATGGAAAATTGGAAAATGGCTTTCGTGCGGCCGGAATAGCCTCTTGATAAAAATTTTTAAATTGATATAAATAATTAATGTATACATGGTATACATAAATTATAAAAATGATATAAACTAAAAACAATGATGGTCAATGAATTACATGGGTTACATAATTGAATATATGGTAAAATTTGATCAGTCTATTTTCTTAGGTGTAACACTCAAACTGTGGGCGATTGAACCTATGTTTGTTTTGGACTTTAGTTCAGTGGACCCTAAAGGTTATGGAGCAGATAAAATTTTGCGTAGCGGGGGAAAAAAATTGGAAATTTTGAAAACTGTTATTCAAAAATTACTAATAAATAAATAAGTAACTATTTATATTTTCTTTGTTGTTTTATTCAAGGAACAATATTAATTCTCTTGAAAAGAACGTTTTAAATGCGAACGGGCGAACAGATGACATTCGCAGCGTCAAAGAGACATTGCAACGTGAAAGAGATAGCTTACGAAGTGATATTATAAAGTTGAACAATTCGATGGCGGATTTAAAACATGATATGATGTTGAAAGCAAATATGATTAGTTCCTTAAACTTGGATATGAATAAATTAAATGTTAAATTAGATGAAGCTTATATTCTGAAATCAAAAGCCGAAAAGGAAAGAGATGAAATGGCCCAAGAAATGGAAACATTGCATGAACGTATCGAAAATTACAAAGGTGAATTATTTCAGTGATTGTAAATAAAGATTATTAATTGAACATTTCAATCTAATATCAGAAAAATAAAATATAATAAATAAATAAATATAATAAATCAAATATAATAAATAAATTTAAATGTAATATACATAAATATAATAAATAAATATAAATGTAATATACATAAATATAATATAATATAATATAATATACAATAAATATAACAAATCATCATCAAATCAAAATAACAAACAATTTATATTTTTTTTAATACATAGTAGATTTTGTATTAGTGTGTAATATTCCATTCCAGTGTGTTATTCCATTTCCATGAATTTGAATGCTTGCTTATCTAGATTATCCTGCAGAAGTTGGATCCTGCCACAAAATTCAAGTGGGAAGGCAGTCTCGCCGAAAACAATGACAGCCTTCCGTCTTGGGAGTCTAAGGCACGATTTTCGGAGCTCTTAAATGCGTCGACTTTTTTTTGGCGGCGTATCCACCAGCTAACCAAGTGGGCCGAGGTAGATCTTCGAATAACCGATCTTCGTGCATGGTTATTAACGCCCTTTTATTAAATGCTCACCCAAATATGGCACTGCACAAGCGCGTAGCGATACGGGTATAACTTTAATATTAAGACACAATATTAGTAATGAAAACCAAATGTTTAAATTAAGGTTTCAAACCCGCGTTTGGCAAAAATAGAATTTATCGCAAGCGCAAAAAATAATCACGACCGTTCGCTATGAAGTGAAGGAAGAGAGTGGATTTGATTTGTTGCTCGATGCAGTATAGACGTTCGTTCGGCGCCGATTTGGCGTTAACGGTGCCTATATAATGAAAATCGCCGACTTTGATCACTTTGTCTGCCAACTTAGCTAAATCTGCTAGGCAGGCGTCCGATGCTTGCAAGATCGCTTGCAATTGTGTTGGTAGGCGCTGCAGCCACAGTGCTTTTAAGAAAGTTTCGTCAAGTTTGTTTGCGACGAGTGCGCTTAACTCGTTGAGCAGTTGTGTGGGGCGCTTCTCACCAAGGTCAGTCTCCGAAATCATCTTCTGGATTTTCTTCGGCGCGCTTTCGCAGAAGCGTTCCAAAATGCACGACTTTAAATTTTCGTACTTGCCTGTGCCAGGTTGGTTGACGATGGCGTCGGCAATTCGGGCAGTCTGCAGTTATTCCTGCCAGAACAAATTGGGCTTCGATTTGCGACAGCCATAATTCTGGGTGCATGGTCCAAAAGGGCGGAATTTTAAACGCTACGCGGTTAATACCTACGTCGGAACCGCGAGTAACGGTATCGTGAAAGACGTCACCGACGATACACACACACCGACACTATATTGTATATGGGTATTTATATATCATTATATTTTTTTTCTTTCTCTTTCTCTCTCTCAAAATGTTCCTATATATATTAAATCAATCTAACCAATCTAAATTTAAGTTCGGAAACAAAATTGTTTGCTGTTTTGCCAAATAGTTATTGATAAATACTGGCAGAATTAATAAACGCTTAAAGAAATTTCAAAATGACAGACTCAAACGGTCCATCTACTAGCGCTACTAGCGCTATGCTAATTTAAGCAGACAAACACCTGAACAACCATTAACATCAGACCTACTTGTCCGATTTATAGCTAATAACTTAACACCACTGCATGAGGAAATACAAATTGTACGTTCTCTCTTGGATTCCAAATCCAACATCCAAATTTGGCCTAAGCGGCCCAATTTCCGGAATGTTATTTTCCCTAAATCCTCCAGACTTACCAAACGCTCTATCTAGATTACAAGAAATTGAGAGCAATCATATGAGGGCACAGCTGTCTTGGATTCCAAATCCAACATCCAAATTTGGCCTAAGCGGCCCAATTTCCGGCATGTTATTTTCCCTAAATCCTCCAGACTTACCAAACGCTCTATCTAGATTACAAGAAATTGAGAGCAATCATATGAGGGCACAGTTCGCCTATCGTTTTAGCGCACCTCAAGGTCGTATTATAACCAACGAACCCAAAACGAACCATATTATAGATGAACAGAACCAACGACAATTACAAAAATTATAATGGACAAAATCGCAATTATCAGCACAATAATAGAAATTCTACTCAGAATAATAATAAATCCCAATATAAAAATAACCCCCAAAATAGTAATAGCTACCAAAACAATAATAGCTATCAACACAATAACGCTCGATATAATCCCTATCCAAGTTATAATACTTGGACTCTAAGAAATAATACATACCAAAACAGAAGCGAACCTATGGAAGTGGACACCAGCATCCAAATCCAAAATAGAAATAGTAACCAACCATTCCCAATGGTAAATAGTACCTTTGGGAATAGACCAGAGTATCGGGGTTTCGCGTTCTTTTTATTGCCTTGAATTAGCGTCTGGAGTATGTGTTGGTTATCAGCAGCACGTGGGATAAACGGCCGATAGAAGTTGATCATACCCAGAAACTTATCAACTCTTTCGGATGGCTTCCACTTTGGCTTCGGATGGTTTCAAGCCGTGCTGGCTGATGTCATGTCAAAGGAACGTGAGGGATCTGGTGATACGCTTTTTGCAGCTCGATTTTTGAAAATATCTGTTCACCGTGTAGGATGCTCGTTACATCCAGTATGTACGTAATAGGGTATCGATCCGGCACTGTTACGTTGTTTAGTGCTCGGTAGTCGCCGCATGGTCGCCACTCTCCGTTTGCTTTCTTTACTAGGGGTAATGGACTGGACCAGTTGCTTTTTGAGGGGCGACATATTCCTTTTTCGATGAGGTAGGAGAACTCAGTTTGTGCAGCTTTGAGTTGTCGGGCGCTAGTCGTCTGGCGCGAGCGTGAGTAGGTTGGTCAAGATTAAGTGCGGCTTTGCTGGCAGCCGATTTGAGTTGATCGTTGCGAGATCGCGGTATTCGTGAAGCAACCTAGCATATTGGTTGCTCGTGTCGAAAATTGCGTTGATTTTACGTTGAGACGCGTGATATGTTGATTCGTGCAGCGTAGCTCGATCGATGAGTTCGGGTCATTTCATATCGACGAGAAAGCCGAAATGTTGAAGGAAATCGGCTCCAATGATAGCGCATTTTTTGCCGAATTTGTCCGCCGAATCCGAAGACTGTTTTAGTTTTTTGGTTCGGATGAAAACGAGCACGGTTGGCGAAATTTCTTGGCGGCGTTGCCAGATTCGCTGTGGTACCAAAACAAGCCTGAAATCGGGGCGCTGTTGCGATCCGTTAATGTGGATTAACTGTTCTTGCGGAAACTGTTCTTGAACAGCGTTGATTTTTTTTTTTTTTTTCGCGCGGTTCCCACTGCATACGTACAGCCCACCTCCCACCCAACCGACCGAGGGGTGCCTGTCGCATAACGTACGGCTCGAATCGCGGGAATAAATTCGAGTTAGTATAATGAGTATAGTATATAAGTTTAAATAGAAGGATTATAAAGAAAACGAGGAAGAATTAGTATGCTCTTGTAGGTAATTTAAAATGGAGATTTTCAAATTTGACAGGGAAGAAAGAGAAATAATATGATTCAGACCATTGTAGTTCGAACATAAAATCCTAAGGGGATCATGCTGTGCATATGTCGATCTACAATGGCTTAAGAATAAAGGACTAAAGTTTCTGGTCCTTCTATTCGGAACGTTAAACTGTAAGCATGTTAGTAAGTGCTGGCTATCTACATCACCATTAATAAGGTTGTGTAGGAAAATGACACCCAGCATTGTTCTACGATTTTTTAAGGAGTTTAAGTTTATTAGTAGGAGTCTACTATTATACGAAGGTAGGTGAAGATTTGCGTCCCAGTTAAGTCCTCTAAGAGCAAATAATAAGAAGTTCTTTTGTACGGATTCTATGCGGTCTTGATGAAAACCGTATTGGGGACACCAGACATATGAACCGTACTCCAGTATCGGGCGGACCAAGGATATAAATAAGCTTTTAGTAATATAAGGGTCGTTAAATTCTTTAGCCCATCTTTTAATAAAACCGACAACATCTTTAGCCTTATTAACCATTGAAGAAATATGGTCGGAAAATTTAAGTTTTATGTCTAAAAGGACGCCAAGATCATTATCCTGAGTTAATTTTTCTAAGGCAATCCCAGAGAGATAGTACGAAGCCTGGTGAGGACTAGTACGATAAAAAGACATAAGTTTGCATTTTGATCCGTTAAGTATTAAGTCATTAGCTAAACACCATTTTTGAAAATTTTATGTCTAAAAGGACGCCAAGATCATTAACCTGAGTTAATTTTTCTAAGGCAATCCCAGAGAGATAGTACGAAGCCTGGTGAGGACTAGTACGATAAAAAGACATAAGTTTGCATTTTGATCCGTTAAGTATTAAGTCATTAGCTAAACACCATTTTTGAAAATTGTCGAGATCCGACTGGAGTCTGTTTTGGGCAGACGGGAACTTATATTGCGTACATTAGTACCAGCGCGTTCGTTATGGATGGGGGCAAGTCATTTATAAAAAGAGTGAATAGTAATGGGCCAAAATGGCTTCCTTGAGGGACACCAGATGTGGCACGAAGTAAGTGGGAGTATTGATTTTTAAATAAGACTCTCTGTGTTCTTCTATTTAAATAGCTGGAGATCCACATAATGAGGTCGGTTGAGAATCCCAAAAGATTTAGTTTACTCAACAAGAGTAAGAGATTAACTGACTCAAATGCTTCACTAAAGTCTGTCTAAATAACAACAGTTTAAAGTCCCTTATGGAAGCCATCTAAAACAAACGATGTCAACTCCAATAAATTAGTGGTGGTAGAGCGACGCCTAATGAAACCATGCTGACATGGAGAAATTATTGATGAGCATAGGTGTTGCAAATGAGGAGTTATTAATTTTTCGAATAACTTTGGAATCGCTGACAATTTTGAGATGCCTCTATAGTTGGCAGCATCGGATTTTTTCTCCTTTTTATGCAGAGGAATTATGAAGGATTCCTTCCATTTAAAGGGGAAAATCGAAGATTCCAAAGATAAGTTAAAAAGTTTTTTAAGAGGTTGATAAATTTTGATACATAAGTAGGGAAGGAAAAGATACATGTTTACGCTTCGTGTTTACAAAATTATAAAATTGCTTTGGATCCGGAGTGAACTGAATCCGACAGCGGCGAATATAATTTTTATAACATTCAGCGTTATGCACGGTGAAATTTAGCCGAGCTATTAAGTATCTTGAGAAATCTATGCTGCTACAGGTTCTTTTATATTTATTTAAAAGCCTGTCTTTATATGTTTTTAATTTTGTTAGGCACCTTGTAAACCAAGGAGGATTATTTGTAGCGGACGGATATTTCCACGGCACCCTTAAGTCAAAAAATGAATTTAATGTCAAATAAAATGTCAAATATCGGACCAGTTAAAAGTATCAATTAATAAATTAAGTTTACGAAAATCAGCCTTACGAAAACAACGAATCTTCTTTGATACGCAGGAAGGCTTCTGATTGACACTAGAATTGGTGTCAATTGAAACTTCAAGCGTAGGGTGGTATGGATCTTCAGGGGTTGAGAGGGGCAAAGCTCTGGAAAGTGTGGGACTATCTGGATCAGATACAAAACATAAGTCAAGAAGCCGACCTAACGAATTTTTAACAAGGTTGATCTGGCCTAGGGACAAGTCAAAGATGCCCGCCGTGAAATCATGATGGGTGGAAAGTGATAAGGAAGTTTAATTTTCAGTAATTGACCAATTGAGTTCTGGTAAATTAAAGTCGCCAAGAACTACCAGAAGGTCAATATCTGACATAAGATTGGTAACAGCCTGTATAGCCGACAAGTGATGCCAGTATGTAGGCGGCTCGGATGATGGTGGAATGTAAGAACATGTAATAAACAATGATTGAGCAGACAATATGACTTTAACGCAAATAAATTCGAAATCACCAAACTCTGGTAACTTTACCTCTTCAGAAACGAAATTGGAGTCAATAGAAATAAAGACTCCTCCTCCTCTTCGCAGAGGTCGGTCACGTCTAAAAGTGGTGTACCTACTTGGAAAAACTTCGGAGCAAAAGATCTCCGGCTTTAACCAAGTTTCAGTAAAGACTATAATATGGGACGCAAAGGAAAGACTATCAGAATAAAGTCTAGGGAGCTTGCTACGTAGGCCCCGACAGTTCTGATAGGTAAGATTGATAGAACATGTTAGTTTTTTGAAGAGTCGGTTTGGACAGTTGTTGGGAGGTTGACTCCATCAGGCTTCGAATTTTTTTTCTTTACCTTACTCGGCTGATGCTCTTGTACAAATATGTCCTCTGGCCAGAAGCCAGGCGAACATATCGTCACAAACATCGGCCCTGGCACCCTATCATGAAGGACATTAGAAAATTTAAATACTCCTTACTCGAGGCGCATTAACATGCGCCTCTCAACTCTAATAACGTCCTTGGTTTTGGCTTTGATATAAGCCGAGATATCAATCTCCGAGGTATCGGGAGCTATATATAAATATTTGTATAACAGGTCGGTAATACCGCGGCATCAGTCCGTTCCGGGGGTCCGGGCGGCGGGTTGCCATTTCTAGTAGAAGCTATGGGGGTTAATTCAAGGGTATTCCTGGGAATCACTTGGAGTAATGCCATGGAGGACAAAGCAAACAAGTTTTGCTCTGCCACGATAAATTCGGGTGCTGACTTTGTTTTTACCGTCCCTGCTCTTGGAGTAGCAAGGGAAATGAGCGGCTGCAGAATTGCGGGAGGGTCCAGCTGTCCCGCGATCTCTGGAGCTGCAACTTCCCTAGTAGCAGATTTTTTTCGCTTAGGAGATTCATTCAACAGCTGAAGGCTATTGAATTGAACATCCAGCGCAGTGAGTTGATCGTTGATTTTTCGGAAACCAACGATCAAATCTTTAAACCCACTCTTGGTCTATCGCATGAATGATCTCATTTCATCTTGGACAGCTCGGCACCCACTGCAGCAATAATGGATAAGGCCAGCACATTTGGCATGTGAGACACTTTCGCACAGCCAACAATAGATGCTGGCCTGGGACGAAGATATCGGCTTATTGCACGATTTTGCTGAGCAGACAACATTGTATTCCATTTTTAAAAAATTAAAAATTAGCAAAAATGAATTTATAATTTTTTAAATTTTCTATTATTATTTTTTTTTTTTTATTTTAAGCAAATTAGCCTTCAACCACTGTACCAACTAAGGTTAATAAAAGGTAGGTAGAGGAGGGAGTTAGTGAAGAGAGAGCTACGGGAATTTTAAACGCTACGCGGTTAATACCTACGTCGGAACCGCGAGTAACGGTATCGTGAAAGACGTCACCGACGATACACACACACCGACACTATATTGTATATGGGTATTTATATATCATTATATTTTTTTTCTTTCTCTTTCTCTCTCTCAAAATGTTCCTATATATATTAAATCAATCTAACCAATCTAAATTTAAGTTCGGAAACAAAATTGTTTGCTGTTTTGCCAAATAGTGATTGATAAATACTGGCAGAATTAATAAACGCTTAAAGAAATTTAAAAATGACAGACTCAAACGGTCCATCTACTAGCGCTATGCTAATTTAAGCAGACAAACACCTGAAGAACCATTAAAATCAGACCTACTTGTCCGATTTATAGCTAATAATTTAACACCACTGAATGAGGAAATACAAATTTTACGTTCACTCTTGGATTCCAAATCCAACATACAAATTTGGCCTAAGCGGCCCAAAATGGGGGTCTACACTTTTTTTCCAAAACTGTTGATTCGTCGTTGATTACGAAAATTTATAGTTATTTAGCTGCAGGGGGTCCACCGGATCCAGCAAAGTTTTGAAAGTGGTCTATGAGAGAAAAGAGTTTGGGAACCACTGATCTAGATTACAAGAAATGGAGAGCAATCATATGGCATTGCACTGTGGTTGGGCTTGTATGGAGCCGCGGCCATAAATACTTTCCGTTGAGATATCAATGTGAAATTTTTTCCAAAAATCTAAAAAAATATTTTTAATATATAGTAAAAAAATTGGATACATCGGAAGACTGTATCCCATTGCTCTCATAGCACCGTAATAAGTATGGCAGTAGTATTATATGGCAATGGTGCTCTAAGCAAATACTTGCTTACTTACCAGTAGAATTACAGTGCTAAAATTTTATTATTAGGCATCCAATTTATTTGTATTTAAATTATTTAGAGTATAAAATAGTAACTCCTCTCCTCCTTCCCACAAGCTTTTCAAAATATAATGAAATGAGGTTTTAAAGTTCCTTTTATGATATGTATATAAGAATAAATGTATTTAAAAAATTGGGAGTGAAATAAATATTAACAAATATCTTCGAATAAATCAAATGTGCTGGGAGAAAAATTATTTTTGTCTCTTTTTGGTAGTTTCCTTTGACTTGTTATGAAAGGGTCTGAACGCAAAAGAAGTGTATTAATTAAGTCTGTATTTGTCAATATGCGAGACATCTTCCGAGTATGTTGCAGCCGGCATTTCTTTATTTCTTTGTTGTTGGACTCAGCTTCTTCTGATAGCTCTCCAATTGACAGCACCGCATGCTCTATCACTTTCGCACCGTGAATTAAAATTTTATGCACTGTTGCTGGAAGATAGTACCATGGATATATTTTTATCAACTGCTTAGCAGTATCCAACGCATAGATTTCGAATTTTTTAGCATTAATGGAATATCCTGATGCTAAAGCTTGCAATATCGTTGCGCAGCGGGTTATGACTTCTTCATCAATGCCTGTAATATCAGATGCCAAGCTCGGGTTAGCAAAAAATTTCCTGGCCATATTTCCATCGTTGGAAGTTCCTCTGCCTCCGTCTCTAGGCTTATCAACAATTATTCCCATTTTATCGCGAAACTGCGCTTGTACTCGTTCTTTTCTTTGCAGTGCATTAAGAATATTCGTGATACTCCAATGAGTTCCTTTTTAAAACTGTTTTTATTTCTTACAATTCTCTTACAAGAAACATACATGAAAATCTTAAATCTATTTAAAACTACTTATCAACGGACTGCTCGCTGACATGCTATGTGACCCTTTCTTAAGTGCCTCAAGTGCACCACATAAATATTTGGTTAGACTGCAGGAGATCGTCTTTCAAACCATGCTGTTAATCACTTATTCACATGGGTCCGATCTCCTACATTCTATGTTTGGAATTCTTATCGTGTTCAATGCTTGAACATTAAGCTTTTGTTCTTAACGCGTTGCACACTTTACCATCTACCATAGTAAGTTGCAGGCTATGATTTTTAAATAATTTTTTATTGGGACTTTCAAATTCGGTTGGCTTTAGGTTATCTATTTTATTTTTGAAGTACAGTTCTTCTTTAACGGATAGTGTGGCTGTTTCCTTTTTAAATTGAAGTCTGACTGGTCTACAATAGCGTGTAGATGATGGTCTAGGATTTTTCCATATTATTTTTGAGTTACTTTCAGATATAAGCTGAAGTGGGACGTATGATGTTACAAATAGACATCTATCATCGTCATTGCAGTTTGAAAACTTTTGCCTATATTCACTGTGCCCTGTACTGCCATCAAAGCCCCATTTTCCAATTAATGTTAGTGTGTTCTCCGTGCCATCAAGACAATTTTCAGTTACAGTTTTTTTGAGCTCTAAAATGCTTGATGCTGTGTTGTCTAGTAGACTCTGCAGCTCAACTTCTGCATATGTTTCTGCTACTGTTATATTTTCTGGATATCTTAAGGTTTTAAATTTGAGAATTTTCTCATAGCTTGGCAATATATTGCATGAAGCTTCACTATTTATAAATTAACGAATAAGCAAGTATTGATGTTTCATGATTCCAGTGACCATTAAAAGCGATGAGACCTTTTCCATATTTGTTTGACTTTGGGATCGGTTGAAAATAGGATGAGCGTAAAACAGAAGCTGCAGACTCATCTTCTTTTTCTAGCAGAGCTATCCGACGACGTTTTGTCCTTTTTGAGGACTCAGCAAAATCAATTTTGGGTCGTCCACGTTCAGCACTTGCAATCCCTTATTGAGGTGGCTCAATTATAATTGTTTCAATAGTGTTCAGCCAATTAGATTGATGTTTAACAATTGAATTCTTAAAACGATTGTATTTGGCCCAAAAAGTACAATTTTTTTTTGCAAATGTAACTAATGCAATTACTAAGTGTTGTCATGTCGATTGCGTAGCCTTTGTGTTTAATGCTTTCTTCTATTGCACTAGTAACTCTCCGATTTTTTTCTGCATCAACGCCCTTTTCTTTGCACCAAATATGAAAGACGTGCAGGCGTGAAAATTCGCACTTACAAGAAGCACCTATTAAAAATGAAAACATAAAAATAATCGAAAAAATAATATGCGAAATTATCGACAAACACAAATGACGAAAACAAAAGAAACATCATAAAAGCAAAGGAAGAGCAGCAGATTGCGTCGCGAATTTGACCTTGACAGCTTGAGTTTATTAATGAGTATATACACAGGCAAAAATCGGCAGTTGAACTTATCATTTTTATTACATGAAAACATTGGCAAATGCACTGATATCACTCATAAAGGGGGAATCGGGGGGGAACATATCTAAAAGTTTACTTAAACATGAAAAAGACGTTCATATAATACACAAAAAATGTATAGTTAATTAAAAACACATAACGAATAAAATATTTATCAAATAAATTTCACAATAAGTAATTAGTAAGTAAATACCTTCAACTTTAAAATTCATTTTAAATAATAAAATTAGGACCTCTCTAACAAACGTTTGAACACTTTGAAATCTAGTAATATTTTGACGAAGTGGTAACTTAACGCCGCTGCGCTTCAAAACTAAACACTTGTTCACGCTTTGCATTCTATTTTTAGAAAGTCCCGTTAGATTTCTGAAAAATCTGGTTTGCCATTGAGGATCTTGGACATTATGTAGACTTTTTGTTTACTTTTCGCAAATTTTCCGTTCTGCGGATTTTTTGAATTATGGCCTATGGGCGCAACCACTGTGCATTGGGACTCTTTGTCCGAAAAAGCCGTCTGTACTTTGTAGCCCTAACCATTTTAGATAAAGATAGTAGGAAAAGCCAACGACGCTTAATTTTGGCCAGACTCGATTTTGTCTTTAGAGACGAGAGCCCAATCCACCGATTTTCAGTAATGGACTTTTATAATTTGGATTATAAAAAGTTAACCCTTTCATAAATAAAATCATAATAACGTACGGGAAAGAAAATCCCATAACTACAGAAGCAAACCTCAGGCATAGAGAAAACTCCTTGGGAAAACTCAATTTCCGGCATGTTATTTTCCCTAAATCCTCCAGACTTACCAAACGCTCTATCTAGATTACAAGAAATTGAGAGCAATCATATGAGGGCACAGTTCGCCTATCGTTTTAACGCACCTCAAGGTCGTATTATAACCAACGAACCCAAAACGATCCATATTATAGATGAACAGAACCAACGACAATTACAAAAATTATAATGGACAAAATCTCAATTATCAGCACAATAATAGAAATTCTACTCAGAATAATAATAAATCCCAATATAAAAATAACCCCCAAAATAGTAATAGCTACCAAAACAATAATAGCTATCAACACAATAACGCCCGGTATAATCCCTATCCAAGTTATAATACTTGGACTCAAAGGAATAATACATACCAAAACAGAAGCGAACCTAATGAAGTGGACACCAGCATCCAAATCCAAAATAGAAATAGTAACCAACCATTCCCAATAGTAAATAGTACCAAACTACAAAGGGCCTCCAATATAATTCATTTAATCAGGATATAAAGTCATTCTAACAACCAGAACAGGAAGTCAAACGCGCACAAATTTAGTCATCTGCGCAACCTAGAAACAAACAAATGCGCATAAATAATATCAAAGAGGAACATTTTTTAGGAGAAGAATAGGTCTGCCACACATATTACTATTTGACAAAAAAATTAATAAAAAACTGTTCTGATAGATACAGGAACCACAGCCTGTAAAAAAAGGTACCTACCGAAACGGTATAGTATTGCCCATTTATAAAAAAAATCCACGGTTAATGGCTACTCAATAATAAAAATATGCCACTATATAACAATTTCTCAAACAAAAAAAAAATTTTACGAAATAGAGGTCTTAAATGCAGATTTATTAATAGGATACAATTTACTAACAAAGATAAACAGACATGTAACATGTCAGGGAAAAATCGAAAAATTACACTATGATGAATAAATAAATTTTTTAGAACTAAACAAAGAAACAACCACACTTCCACTAAAAAAATATATTCTAGACAAAGCAAAAAGGGTATATAAGCCCCAAACACGCCGTCGATGTTCATTCCGACATACATATACAGTTTAGAGCACTCAGGGTCCAACAACTCTGTCAGCGATACTTCTGACAATTTTAAATGTTCATAAAACCCGAACACGCCATCGATGTTCAATCCGACATACACAATTCGAAACACTTAAGAGCACCTTCATCGATACATCTCGCAATTACAAATCTTACAGTTTGGGTTATACAAAAACCAAACACGCCGTCGATGTTCATTCCGACTCAAACAATTTAGGATACAGAAGTTCCAAATGCACTGAAAGTCAGATTTCCGACAACTATCCCTCAAGTGGTTCAGCGCACTTAGACATTGAACACGATATCGATGTCAAATCTGATTCAAACGATATAAACACTGCAACATATAAGAATATGGATAACACTGCCGAAAATATTTTCCGCATAAACAATTTAGAAAACAATACAGACGAAACCGACGCAGAAAACTACATTGAACTAATAATTAGCACAATGAAAAGAATACGTTCAGAAATAAATGCGAATTTTCCATTCCGGTCGGACGGTGCACGAAATACACCGAATGATTTTTGCAAATTTATTGCAAATATTTTTCAAACTTTTGATATGTATTTAAAATTCTAATATTTGAAAATGTAATGTCTAAATAAAAAATTTGGCATTAAATGGATAAAAAATAATCAAAAGTCCTTATAACCCACCCGTAATTGTAGTATCAAAAAAACGGTACTAACCTTCGTTAATGGCACCTTTAAACTTAGACTATGCATCGATTTCAAAAAACTAAATCTTAGCACAATTCCAGATAGATACCCCATGCAAGATAGACTTAGAATCAGGTTTCCACCAAATATGAAAGAAATGATGAAAGAATCAGACTTAGAAAAAACTTAATTTTCCATTAACAATGGAAAGTATGAATTCATTAGAATGCCATTCGGGTTAACAAACGCACCTCGAATCTTCCCGAAGGCAATGGACGAAATACTTCGAGAACATGTTTGTAAATTCTGCCTTGTCTACATGAATGACATAATTATTTTCTCTCACTCCCTCGAACAACATTTCAAAGACCTAAATTCAATCATTAATATTTTGCATAAAGCCAATATGAAAATATCATTAGAAAAATCTCAATTTCTTTAATTAGAAACTTCATTTTTAGGATACGTAGTTGCGCAAATCATTATTAAAGCCGATCCTCAAAAAATAGACACCATTCCGAATTACCCAATTCCCAAAAATATCAGAGAGCTGCGTAGCTTTCTAGGGCTCACCGGATATTATAGAAAATATGTAAAAAACTATGCAACCATTGCCAAACCCCTGACTAGACCCTAGCTGAATAGTGGACGTGAGTTGACCACAGCTTCTATTTGGGCGAGAAGTGTGTGCATTTTCTCAAAGGTGAGGACATTCTTGCCAATGACTCTATGAAGATGCAGTTTGACAGAGCGCACAGCTGATTCCCATTTGCCACCTCAGTGTGGTGCATGGGGGGGAATGAAATTCCAGTTGATTCCTTCGTCTGCTAGGGCCTTCAGTACAGTGTTGTTGTGTTCGTCTGACTTCAGAAGAGTTTGCATTTCGTTTAATACCCTTTTTGCCCCGACGAAGTTTCTCCCGTTGTCGCTATACATTTGCGAGCATTTTCCGCGGCGAGAGATGAATCGTCTGAGTGCCGCCAAGAATGTGTCGGTTGTAAGATCTGTAGCCAATTCCAAATGCAAGGCAGAAGTGGCTAGGCATACAAATAGGCAGATGTAACCCTTTTCTTGTGTGGATTTCGTCCCTTGTGGACCTTGAGGGTGATTGGCCCGGCGTAGTCGCAGCCAGTGTTTGCAAACGGAAATGCCTGCCGAACCCGGACAGACGGAAGATCTGACATGAATTGGTGAGATGTGTGTTGCCGTTGTCTAAAGCATTTTAGACAGTCATGCGCTTCGTTATGCGATGAGATTTGGGCATAATTATTGGATGCTGCACATCCGCTGGCAGTTCTGAGTTACCTAAACGGCCACCCACTCGCAGGAGTCCATGTTTGTCGATTTGCGGTGAGAGGGTGCGCAATTTTGATTTGTTTCCCAAATCTTGTTGGTTAAGGAGTCGCTTGTAGTCAGCTTGGAATTCGTCTTGGGCATGGCGCAGGTACAGGATCCGTGCGTCATGGATCTCCTCAAATGTCAGCGTAGCGGTGTTGGATTTTCTGCGATTGCGTCGGATGAACTTGAGAACATAGGCGAGAATACGAAGTAGCTTTGGCCACGAGGAGACACGGTCGATCAGTTGGCCCAATAGTGAGGTTTCAGTGTTGTATGTTCTCATTGTCGTGAAAGCGGAACCTTTTACTTCAGCCTGGACTTGTTCATCTGCTTCGGTTGAGTATAGCCAGTGTGGGCCCTTCCACCATAGGTTGTGGTTTACTAAGTCAGCAGCTAGCATGCCCCTTGAAGCGCAGTCAGCAGGGTTGTCATCTGATTTGACATGTTGCCAGTGATCTCGTGGAATGATGCTGAGGATTTCGGCAGTGCGGTTTGCGACGAAAGTCTTTAGTTTGGCAGGTATGTGCGAGAGCCAAGCCAAAACAATGGTAGAGTCGCACCAGGCGTAAACAGTGACGTTGTAGTTTTTCAGTGGAGCTTTGACTGAGTTGATGAGTCGACTTAGTAGCAGTGCGCCGCACAATTCCAGGCGTGGAAGTGATTGTGTTTTGAGCGGTGCAACACGAGTCTTTGCAGCAATAAGAGTAACCTGTATGTTACCATTAGGGAGAGTGACTCTACTGTAAACGGCAGCGGCGTAGGCTTTTATAGATGCCTCCGAGAAGGCGTGCAATTCAATTGTGTCAGTAGAGTTGCCAATGTAGCGTGGAACCTCAAGTTCATTGAGCGTGTTGATATCGTGCTTGCATTTGAGATACCAATCTTCCAGGCTGAGCGGTAGCGGGCTGTCCCAGTCTAAGTTGAGAACCCAAAGTTCTTGGAACAGGATTTTGAATTGAATAACCACTGGAGCCAGCAATCCAAGTGGGTCGAAAATGCGAGACACGTCTGATAAAACTTGCCGTTTTGTAATCTTTCCCTCGCTGGGCAAAGATACCTTGTATGCCAATGTGTCCGTGTGCGGTTGCCAATGAATTCCCAAAACCTTGTTCGTAGTTTCGAGTGGACTGTATGATGTATTGTTTGTGATTGTTGTCTCAGGGTCGACAACGCGGTTGCTGTTGGAAATCCATTTTCCAAGTTCGAGTTGAGCACATGACATTAGTTGAATTAGTTCTTGTTTGTATTGTAGAAGCTTTTCCTCGGTGTCAGCTCCTGTTAAAACGTCGTCAACGTAGAAATCTTCAAGAAGAATGCGTGCAGCAGTTGGATGCAAATGTTGGTTATCTCTGGCCAGTTGCTCGAGAACCCGTACAGCCAGAAATGGTGCACACGCAGTGCCATAGGTTACAGTGCAGAGTTGGTAATGTAGAAGTGGAGCTGAAGGATGTTCTCTCCAAACGATACGTTGATAGTTGCGGTGATGCTTGTTGATCCAAATTTGCCTGAACATCTTGATAATGTCCGCAGAAAAAACGTATTTATATAAACGAAAGCGTACGCATACATTGAAAAGGTTTCGTTGAATGCTCGGCCCAACGTTCAGGGTGTCGTTTAAAGATTGACCAGAAGAATCTTGGAATGAACCGTCAAAAACTCCTCGTAGTTTCTTTCCAAGTACAGGGTGATGTGGCATGTAGAATACCCTTCCATCATTGGTGAGAATTTCGTCAGGGTTCAATTGGCGCATGTGGCCTAGAGAAATATACTCTTGCATGAATTGTACATACCGTGAGTGCAAATCTGCGTCTCTATGTAGACGGCACTCCACAGAAGCAAAGCGTTGGGTTGCTCCCTGCAGAGTGTCAGTGAATTGTGGATCTGCCTCCTTGAATGGAAGCTCTACGGTGTATCTTCCCTTGGAGTCGCGTGAGTGCGTGGTTTTAAAATGCTCTTTAACCTTAACATTTTCAGGATCATGGTGAGCGGTGATTTGGGAGTCCTCGATTTCCCAAAACCTTTGTAGAGTAGCATGGATATCGACTGTAGACAAAAATGACGTGGTGATTGATGGATTTTGATGCGCAATCGATGTGATAACCCATCCAAAGATTGTTGAATTAGCTATTATGTTGCCTTGCACATCCAGCTTCCTGTTGCCGGTTAAAATAGCCCATACAGAATCGGTGCCTAGTAGGACGTCTATAGGCGATGCCGAGTTGAATTCAGTGTCTGCAAGCGGAATCCCATTGAAGATCTCAAGCGCAGATGCATCGATGTTTTCCCTTGCCAGCGTAGATGTGATTTTTCCTAGAATATGAGCTTTTACTTGTAGCGAGTGATCAGAAACTCGAGACTTGATCGTGAGTGTGCTGAATCCCCTCGTGGTATCGGCCTTGATTGAAGAAATGCCGGAAATGAGAATCCGGCCAGGAACCCGACTAAGACCCAGTGCCTTAATACAGCGTTCCGATACATATGATAACTCCGAGCCCGTGTTGAGTAGCACCCGGCAGTTTGTGAATGTGCCTTGAGAGTTGCGGATGTGTACCAATGCAGTTGGCAAAGTACATGTTCGTCCTACTTGCCCATGTGACAATAGGGTTGGCGTGAGTAGTGCCTGTGACATGTGACTCGCAGTCACCGATGTCGTGTCTGGATCCTTGTGATCGCTTAAAGACGTGGATGTAATTTGACCCTCGTTGGTCTGCATAGCATGCGGGTGTATGAGTGTGTGGTGTCTGCTGCCACACTGCTGACAGTTGTACTTTGAGTTACAGTTTGATGACCTGTGACCTGGTTTGAGACAGTTAAAGCAGAGAGATTTGTGCCTTACAAAAGAACGGCGTTGGTCGATAGACAAACCAATGAATTGAGGACACTTAGACAGTTGATGCCCATCCGCATTATAATTCACGCATTTTGTCAGCGCAGCAGTTACCATGGCTCTGCTGGTCTTCTTGTTGTTACCACCCTGTCTCGGTACAGGATCGCTTTGACACAGCTCAAATTCTTCACATCGTGCATCCAGGAACTTGAAGAACTCTTCGACTTTTGGTGAATTTTAAGCACGGCTTGCATCTACCCATTTGCGGCGTGACTCTGGATCGATTTTGTTCAGCAATAAATGGATAACCCAGCAGTCTCGGTCCATATGGCCAATTGAGTCCAATGCACGGATGACCTCATTTGCACCATCTGATATGCTACGCAATGTGGATACCTCTCCATTGTTAGTCGATGGTAGCTCCATAAAGGCGTCCAACAGGTTGTGAATAATTTGCCGTGGTCGATCGTATCTCTCGTTGAGGCGCTCCCAAGCGTTGTCATATGCCGTCTCAGAAATCGGCAAATGGCGTACCAAACTTGCAGCCTCGTCCACGAGGAACGATTTTAGATAGTGGTACTTTTGTATCTTACCCAGATGTTGCTTGCTATGTACAGTGCTTATGTACAGTGCTTTGAAGGCTGGCCACTCCTTGTAAATGCCACCAAACGGTTCAATAATTTTATTGAATTAAATATAGATGGTTAAACAATATTTTCTTCAATTAAATTGTAAATATTTTCAAAAAGTCGTGGCAAGTATTTGAAAAATTTTATTATGAAAAATTATAACTCACGCGTAATTGTAGTATCAAAAAAACGGTACTAACCTTCGTTAATGGCACCCCAAAAACATAGACTATGCATCGATTTCAGAAAACTAAATCTTAGCACAATTCCAGATAGATACCCCATGCAAAGGGTAGGTTTCCACCAAATTTTGATAAAAGAACCAGACTTAGAAAAAACTTAATTTTCCATTAACAATGGAAAGTATGAATTCATTAGAATGCCATTCGGGTTAACAAACGCACCTCGAATCTTCCCGAAGGCAATGGACGAAATACTTCGAGAACATGTTTGTAAATTCTGCCTTGTCTACATGAATGACATAATTATTTTCTCTCACTCCCTCGAACAACATTTCAAAGACCTAAATTCAATCATTAATATTTTGCATAAAGCCAATATGAAAATATCATTAGAAAAATCTTAATTTCTTAAATTAGAAACTTCATTTTTAGGATACGTAGTAGCGCAAAACATTATTAAAACCGATCCTCAAAAAATAGACACCATACCGAATTACCCAATTCCCAAAAATATCAGAGAGCTGCGTAGCTTTCTAGGGCTCACCGGATATTATAGAAAATATGTAAAAAACTATGCAACCATTGCCAAACCCCTGACTAGACCCTAGCTGACCCGGCCACGCGCTGCTGTGGCTAAAGTTTTTGTTAAATTACATTAGAGTAAAAAATTTAAGGGGAACAATAAGGGGAAGGAGAACATCACGCAGTCCACTATGCTTTTTTACTGTTGTTCAGGATAAATAGCTTGCAATAGATAAGCTAGGCTTAAGTTCTTTTTGCGAGTGCTTGTACTTGGAAATTGAATATCAAACAGCCACCTTTTGTTTTAAAAATCGTTGAGATAAAATAATCTCATTAAACATTTTGGTGGTAACGCTAAGTTATTTTCAATCACTGTAAATCGGTGCAGAAGTTTATGATCTTGCACAGATTTGACATCTAGTTGATTTGCACTTCGCAACGGTGTGACCTTTTCGCAGACAATTTAGACAGAGAGATGCTGACTTGACAAACTTCAAACCTTTGCATTACAGCAAGGCGAGCGAACGGACTGCCACTAAATGGGCCACAAAATGGTCTTGAGCGCTGCAATAACTGCAAGCTGGGTTGACGTTGGCAGATGAGCAAGCCAACGAACTTCTATTAAGTTGCTTGCTTAACCCAGTTTTTTCCTGTTTTGTTTTGCCAGTCTCTTCCGCGGATAGATGCTGTTACCTACGATTTAATACCTTTTCGAAATCGGACCACAGCGGCCATTCCCCATAATCCAGTAACTCTTCCCATTTTTGCCTGGTCACTGGATCTACTCTACTCAAAACTAAATATATAATCATAGAGTTTGCAATGTTAGTGTCATCTCCTATGTATAATAATGATCCATAAATCGATGACATAGTGTCGATGAGACCCCTCAACGACGACGCAGACGGCTGGGGAATTTCCGGAAGGCTGAACAATTGACTTATTTGGTTCGCAAAGGCATTCGTTATCATAGACTCTTTTTAGACTATCGATAGCTTTGGCGTAATTGCTCTCGGTGACTTGGAATGCCTTGATAGTTCCTAAGGCTTCACCAGTGAGGCAAGAAATTAAATGATTAAATTTCTCAATAACAGGAATGTTCACATCTTTGTGTACCAAGGTCCCGAAAAGACTTATAAAATTTTTGAACTCCGAATAATTTTCACTGAATTTTGGTAATGCTCAACTGGGAAGTCTAGCCCGAGTTGGGGCTGCGGAAATTGCAGTAGCTGGGCGGCAGTCCTCAGCTGTACTGAAGGCATTACATAAGGACATAATCCTTGCCTTGGTTGTAATTATTAATTCTTCCAACTCGGCTTCAAATTCTTCCATTCCGTCTATTTGTTCGATCTGGTCTTGCAACTCATTTGCTTTAGAAATTGCCATATCTAAAACATGAAGCCTGCATTCTAGCTCGGTTTTGTTCGGAGGAAGTGATCCATCTTCCAAACGTTCCTCCAACCGGCGAATGCTTTTTACTTTAACATTTAATCTTCTCTTTAAATCATGAAGGTCGTGGAATTAATTTTGGGTTTATTACTCTCCATTCTACAATTTTTTATTTTCTAAAAAGAAGCGAATTCGATGCAATTTAAATATTAAAAAATTATTTAAAATTTAAAAAAAATACAATTTTAATATGTTTATAAAATTAAAGAAATTTTAAAATTAATTTCGGTACAAACAACGAAAACAATAATAATTTATTAATTTACGAAATTACTTTTATTTAAAATGTTTATTTTAAAGTAATTCTGTGGATTGAAATTTATTATATAAATAAAATCTAATTTATCTAATTTCCAACCAACGAAAACAATAATTAATTAATTAATTGATAGTCGAATAAAATATAGTAGAGGCACTGAGTATTTAAATATTTGATCACCAGTGATACCGAACCAAATTGTAGGGTATCGCGTCACTTGGCGTTTCGTTGAACAAAAGACGCCAAAAATGCATATACTCTATATTATATACTACATATCACTGTGGACGGAAGTCCACGAGGTGACGACCTGCATGCCTAGGCGTGCGCGAGGAAACTCTATATATAGCCGAAGAATTAAAAATTTTCTGTAGGCAACTGATCTAAATGAATTATATACCAATCGAAAGGTATTGTTTCAACTCGATAATTTTTGAAACTAGGGTGAAAGTAAAAAAATTTTTTATCACTAATGTGGGGCTGGTGGACACATTTTATTCAACAGATAGAATATTTTTATATATTCGAATTCTAGAGCTAAATACGCGTCGATTGGTATCTCAATCCCGATCCGACATTTCATTCAGATGTTATTCGAAAAATTCGATTTTTTCTTCTTCTTCAAAATGAAGCCAGTTGTCGGTTTGTCTGTTTGCACTATTTTTTTCTTAAAAATCCTGAAAAAAATTGGAAAATGTTTGTTACTATCATATGAGCAACTATTGTTCTACAACTTTTTGAAATACCTTAAGCTTACGTCAAAAAATTAATAAAACGTTGTTTAATTAAATTCATAACTTTATAATTAAGAAAGATATTAAAAAGATTTATTTCACTTTCTTTGAGACCAAACGTCTATATGGTACACAAAAAAAAATACACTGAAAATAAACTTTTTTTTTAAGAAAAAAAAATTATTTTTCAAAATTTGCTCGACTGATCTTTTTTATATTGCACGTGTAGATAGCTTTTGAGATGACGCATTTTTTGATATATCGTACATATCTGGCAAAATCCGTTAACTGAAGATATAGTCCTGTAAGTGCAGCTACCCATTTTGTGCAGCCTCCTGTGAAGCTTGCATTTACTTATACATGTGTGTGTATTTGATTGGCAACTTTGCTTTTTGGAGTCTGCATATATTTGGTCAATACCCTAAATAATATGGAGTATATCTTCTCACATTTTAGTTTATTTATTTAAAAATAAAAGCCAAATAAAAAAGGGCTTAAAAAGTAAAACATAAACATTGACTCAACTAGGATTAGAACTCAGGCCCTCCCGTGTTAGAAACCACAACGCTCTCCATTCGTCTAATCTCGAACTTTGTTGATTGATGGCAAATTTTGATGTAATTCTGCTTTGTGTTTCAGTTTCTCATGTCTTAATGAGAAGAATGCAAAATGTTATGAGTAGAAAGCTTTATATGCATATGCCCCCACTGAGCATATAATGCATATAAATAAAACTCTGCTTTACTTAAATTGCAGCCACCACCGTTTTGGGCCAAATCATGGATTTGTGGCAATCCTAAGTGCTTACCATAACACAATCGAACTCGATATCTTATGAGAGTATCGATATCGCTGGAGGCCCTCTCTAGAAACACAACCTTGTCTGCGCCTCACAACATCGACAGCCTCATCCGCAGCTAGCAACGCTTTTATTATTTTTCATTAGTTTTTAAGCAAATATATAGTGAATAAACGAACATTAAATTGGTGACCCCGACGTGATCACTATATAGACGCGAGTACCGGTGCTTACAATGGCAAACAACGACACCACACAAGACGACGCCGACGTCTTTCACGATACCGTTACTCGCGGTTCCGACGTAGTTATTAACCGCGTGGCGGTTAAAATTCCGCCCTTTTGGACCGAGCACCCAGAATTATGGCTGTCGCAAATCGAAGCCCAATTCGTCTTGGCAGGAATAACTACAGACGATACGAAATTCAACACGATCCTGGCGTCAATCGAAGCACCGGTACTGGCCCGAATTGCCGACGCCATCGTCAACCAACCAGGCACAGGCAAGTACGAAAACTTAAAGTCGTGCATTTTGGAACGCTTCTGCGAAAGCGAGCAGAAGAAAATCCAGAAGTTGATTTCGGAGTCTGACCTTGGTGACAAGCGCCCCACACAACTGCTCAACGAGTTAAACGCACTCGCCACAAACAAAGTTGACGAAACTTTCTTAAAAGCACTGTGGCTGCAGCGCCTACCAACACAATTGCAAGCGATCTTGCAAGCATCGGACGCCTGCCTAGCAGATTTAGCTAAGTTGGCAGACAAAGTGATCAAAGTCGGCGATTTTCATTATATAGGCACCGTTAACGCCAAATCGGCGCCACCAAGCAGCACCGTTTTCGACGAACGTCTAGTCCGCATCGAGCAACAAATCAACGCGCTGTTCAAAAACCGTTATCGCAAGAACAGTTCATCCACATTAACGGATCGCAACAGCGTCCCGACTTCAGACTTGTGTTGGTACCACAGCAAATTTGACAACGCCGCCAAGAAATTTCGCCAACCGTGCTAGTTTTCATCCGAACCAAAAAACTAAAACAGTCTTCGGATTCGGCGGACAAATTCGGCAAAAAATGCGCTATCATTGGAGCCGATTTCCTTCAACATTTCGACTTTCTCGTCGATATGAAACGACCCAAACTCATCGATCGAGCTACGCTGCACGAATCAACATGTCACGCGTCTCAACGTAAAATCAACGCAATTTTATCCAACGACACGAGCAACTAATATGCTAGGTTGCTTCACGAATACCGCGATCTCGCAACGATCAACTCAAATCGGCTGCCAGCAAAGCCGCACTTAACCCTCTAGTGCCCAAGTCCGCCTCTAGACGGGTAATGTTAAAAATACCGTTATTTTATTGTTTTTAGTCCTTTTGACTCGGTTTTGCGTTGTTTTCAATTCGGGAAGATCCAAAAATTAAGTTGATTGCCTTTGGAATACATACGAGAGCTTGCGCAAGCTGCTGTATTCATTTGAAGCAGAAAATTTGAGCAACTCGAACGTAGTAATTATTTTGTAAAAAGTGCAAAATAATACGTGACTGATTTTTTTTTTGTTTTTCTTGCACGTGCCGAACAAGAATATTTTTTATACGTAATTTTGTACACCTATATAGCGTATTTTCGTCACTAAAATTTATATCAGATATTTTGGGTTTCGCATGCAGGTTCGTCACCGGTACTTTACCTCGTCAAGAGGTTTTTTATATGATGTATATATATAATCATAGAGTTTACAATTTTAGTGTCATCTCCTATGGATAATAATGATCCATAAATCGATGACACAGTGTCGATGAGACCCCTCAACGACGACGCAGACGGCTGTGAAATTTTCGGAAGGCTAAACAATTGACTTATTTGGTTCGCAAAGATGAGACATTCTTTCCTTTGTGTGAGACATTCTTTGCTTAGTCGTAATTGCTCTCGGTGACTTGGAATGCCTTGATAGTTCCTAAGGCTTTACCAGTGAGGCAAGAAATTAAATGATTAAATTTCTCAATAACAGGAATTTTTACATCTTTGTGTACCAAGGTCTCGAAAAGACTTATCAAATTTTTGAACTCCGAATAATTTCCACTGAATTTTGGTAATGCTCAACTGGGAAGTCTAGCCCAAGTTGGGGCTGCAGAAATTGCAGTAACTGGGGGGCAGTCCTCAGCTGTACTGAAGGCATTACATAAGAACATAATCCTTGCCTTGGTTGTGATTGTCGTAAGAGGAAGTGATCCAGCTTCCAAACTTCCTCTAACCGGCGAATGCTTTTTACTTTAACATTTTATCTTCTTTTTAAATCATGAAGGGTCGGGGAAATTATTTTGGGTTTATTACTCTCCATTCTATAAAATTATTTTTTTTCTAAAAAGAAGCGACTTTAATGCCATTTAAATATTTAAAAATTATTTAAATTTTTATAAGTAAATAAAATTATAACAAGTAAATCAAATTAAATAAATTTTAAAGATAAACCGATATACTCAAGACAGTACACATACTCACAAGCAGTAAACGAATTTGTTAATCAAGAAATACAGAAATACATGATTAATGATGAAATCATTAGACCCAGCAAAAGTCCTTATAACTCACCCGTAATTGTAGTATCAAAAAAAGGTACTAACGAAGATGGCACCCCTCAACAGACTATGCATCGATTTCAGAAAACTAAATCTTAGCACAATTCCAGATATATACCCCATGCAAGATCCGACAGTTATTTTATCAAATCTAGGAAAAGCTAAATACTTTAGTACTATAGACTTAGAATCAGGTTTCCACAAAATTTTGATGAAAGAATCAGACATAGAAAAATCTTAATTTTCGATTAACAATGGAAAGTACGAATTCATTAAAATGCCATTTGGGTTAACAAACACCTCGAATCTTCCTGAGGGCAATGGATGATATACTTCGAGAACAGTTGCGTAGCTTTCTGGGCCTTACCGGATATTATAGAAAATTTCAAAAAAACTATGCAACCATTGCCAAGCCCCTGACTAGATTGTAAGAAGGCTCCAATGGAAAAATTTCCAATAGGATGTCAAAAAATGTTTTAATTACTCTTGACGAGACTGCACTACAGGCATTTAATGAACTCAAAGAACACCTAATTTGTCAAATAGAACTAGTCCAACCGGACTATTCAAAGCAATTTACATTAACAACTGACGCATCTGACTTAGCTATATGAGCAGTACTTTCTCAAGACGGATACCCAATCACTTTTATATCAAAAACCCTTAATAAAACTGAAAGAAATTACGCGACTAACAAAAAAGAACTTATAGGCTATATAAGTTATAGCAAAAGTTTGGGCACAAACAAAAAAAAAATTAAGATAGTACGGAGTACGGAGTATGAGGAATAGAAATACATCATATGCAATTTCGGATAAAAACCCAAATGTGTAATTAAAACGATGGTTTAATTACATAGAGAGCTTCAGCCAAATTTTTTTGTATAAGCCTGGTACTACTAATGTAGTAGCAGACGCACTGTCCCGAATTGAAATAAATAATATTACAGAAGAAGAAGATGTAAAATCCAAGGATTACGGCACCCAATACTGTAACGAATAGTTGCAGTGCTGACGTGGCATCATTGGAGATATCGGATGAGAGAAAGGGTTGCACGCGGTGTACGCGATCTCGTCGCCTTCTCTCCCCTTGATGCTGCCTCGGGAATCATAAATTCGGGAAAATAAAATTTCAATATTGAAGCGTGCGCGACCTCACTCGGCAGGGCGGTGGCAATTAAACGATGCGAATTATATTTTCTCACTCCATTATAATTTCCATATTTATTCCTTAAAGAAAATCCTTGTATCTCTAAATAACATCTCTTTTCTAGCTTCCTAAATATCCTAATAATTAAATATATAATCTTTCTTACTACGGTTAACGGTAACTTATCACTAACAATTTATGACCTTAATGTATATTATATTTAATTCCACAGGGTATGTGGACGTGCGCTTAATCTCATCACACAAATTTTAACTGTTTAAAGAGCTCAACTGCAAAGTCCGCGAACTCGATTTTCATTTTCATTTCTACTCAAGGCAATTCGGTGGTTGACTATCTAACTGGTGAAGCCTCTTGGGAAAAGCATTTCCCAATTCGGAAAACGTGGAAAAGCATTGATCGGAGAATCCCATCAATTCAGCTGGCTTGGCATAGATTGAAGATTACTCACTTTTTATATCCGCGAGGAGTCGTTGAAGCGCTACTCAGGCTGGAAAAGAAAATATACATATCGGGAGGACTCTCGCCTATCTCGTTAACAAAGCCAACACAAAACACTCAGCCAGCAGCAGTGCTCCAGCCCGAAGTCTCCGGACACTACTTCCTCTTTCCCGTTTTCGGCACCGATAGGTCATCAGACGGATGAACCCCTCAGCTCCCTCGGAGCGCTTCTTGAAAGCGCCGCAGGCGCCTCGACCCTGCTTCCTGTCCTATGACTGCCGACTACTCCACGGCGCTCCTTGAAAGCGCCGCAAGCGCTCCGTTCTTGCTTCCGCTCCTGTAGGCACCTAATTCAGGATGAATCCTGAGAGTTTAGGGCCGTACCCAGTTCGAATCCACAGCGAAGCGCCCCTTAAAACGCCGCGAACGCTCCGTCTGCTTGCCACTACTCCAGCTCCAGTCGAGCTCAATCTGCTCCTAGCTCCAAACTAGTCAACGTCCCTACCCCTGCCGCTGCCCCCTCATGCCATCTACATTCCACGCATTTCTTTCTTTCAGTAACTTCTAAACACAGCCGCGCCTGATCAGAACCGTTATGTTCCGCGGTGATTCCTCTTTCTCCTTCTTCCGTGTGCCGTTGAAGGCCGCCATCCGGTTTCAACTAACAACTAACTGGTAATCCTCTGCGACCAGGATTAGCTCACCTTTCCGAATGGACAACCCCGCTTTTTCGGATTGTTTGATTTTTTGTTGTTTAATTTTTTCTTGACCCTCGGGTTCTTAAACTATCTGGAAAATTTTCTTGAAGACTTCATGAAAATTGACAGGTGATGGTACACTATCAGAATAAACTAGAATTCTTTTTTAATTCCTTATAATAAAACCGAAAACAAGCAGCAGCAGCTTCCATCTGTTAAACCTGTAGTGACAGACCAAACCGGGCTATTTATGGCCACTTATATTCCGGCTCCTTTAAAAACGATGGAATTTGATTAGCCGAAACCGTATAAGACTTGAATATACTCTTCCTGGATTGTATCAACAAATCATTTAAAAATGTATGCATTTCTGTTTAAATGTCTTAGAGGGCGCACAAGAGACTTCCTCTCTTTATCTTAAAGCGGACCGACGTGTTTTTTGTGCGCACTGCGTTTTTATAATATCTGTAATAAGTTTGCCTTAAACATCGGTGTTTATTCCTATACTCATTTTTAAAAACAAAATTTTGCATGGTTTAGATTCGTATCGCTTCGCATGTGCAGTGATATATTTGAAGGTAAAATAATAATTTGATTAATTTTCCTTCCAAACATAGCCCTGCGCTGCCTTTTCATCTTTTGTTCCTTTTGTTGTACGGTGTGTTTGTCTTTTGTTGTACGGTGTTGTTCCTATTCTCGCTCAATAGAGATTCTTATCTCTATTTCTCGCATTTTACAGTTTACCGCTCTCTTTAATCTCCCGTTTTCGTTTCCTTGGTACAGTGGTTCAAGGTTCCTTAATAATAAAAACAAATAATGTAATAAATAAATTATTTGATTTTTAATTTTTAATAATAATGGAATTTAAACTTGTCTGTGCATTGAAGTTTTGTAATAAGATAATCTCCTCTTCCCAGCCTACCATTCATTGCTGTTTTTGTGAAAACGCATTTTGGAAACGCACGCTAAGTGTACCGGGTTCACGGTATCAGGTCTGGTCTCCACTTTTGCTGTGACGGTTGTCGTGCTGTTCAGGACAAAAAAAGATCGTTCATGAGGCAGACTTAAAGTGGATTCAAGGAGTTGTTTAGCGGTTTTCGTAAAATCAATGACCAACTCTGTGCGCTCGTCACACAGTTTAGTAGTCTTCAACTAATAAATGAGTGTCAAAAGCTTAAGAAATCCTCTGTTCGGCTTCCGAATATCTGTAGCGGAGCGTAGAACTACAGGATCAACTGGTACTAGCCCCACCTATCGGGCGGTAGCCGTTGCAAGTGGCAACATTATACTCTATAGTTTATCGGCAATCTGCAAGACTGCATTTGCGTTAACGTTAAGTCTCCCACTAATCCCAGCTCTAGCGCCGGCAGGAAGCTACTGCTATCATAAATGCATTACGCGTAAAAATATAATATACAGAGAAAAAACCCGTCGTAGTTAATACTAAATAATATCGTAGGTTAAAATTTCTAAAGTTTAAAAATGTAAGTTAAAGTCAAATATAATGAATAACAAGATTGGTAAGGATTTGTGAAATTTAAATATGTAAAAGTTAAAAGAAAAAAAAGATGTGAATATAAAAATGTGATTTATGAGGCTACAGAAAGAAAAAAAAATATGCAAAAGAAGTTATAAAATCACTTATCAGTAGGAAGATCTTAGGATAAAAATATGTGAGGAGGAATTGAAAAAAAAGTTAAAGTTTGCGTGCATGCAAATTTCGGTCGCTTAAAGACATGCGCTAAATATTGTGCATTTACCGAAACTTTTTTTGTTGTTAGTTTTTTTTATTGTGTTTGCCTACCAGAATTTCACAGCACCACCGCCAACGAATGGAAGCGCTTTCGTCATTGGAGGAATTTAAGGTGAACTTTATATATTATTAGGCAATAAACCAAGTTTGATTCTTTTTCTACCGAAATTTTATTACACGATCACACGAATATAAATGAGTATAAAGAAATAATTTTCCTTAAAAATTTAAAAATATTTTTGAAAAACATTGAATTGAATTGCGTTGGAATGAAAACAATAACGAAGTTACTTTTTAAATAATTATATCACATTTTTTTTGCATACTTTAACCCACAAATTTTTAGAAAGATTTACTGTTATTTTTTTTTTTATTAGAATATTTTATGAGCATTAAGAATGAATATCCTATCTCTCCCTGTATTATATGAAACAAATATTATAATGTCTGAGTAAATACCCAGTTTTAACTCCATGCTGACCCAAGAGCCGTCGTAAGTTCAAGATTCTAAAAGGGGCCTAATGCATAGCTTTGTCGGAAGAGCATTGGCCATGGTAGGGAGGGCTGATAACACCCCGTTCACATCTAGGGGCGTAGCATGTCTAGTGAGAAGTACTGTTTCATTTTCTAAACCGCCTGTCAGATTTTTATGCTATTTCTTTTCCGGCCGACGCGTGCGGGATTAACAGGTTGCAAGACCACCAGCTCATACGTTGTTCGTTACAGGAATAATAAGAAACAATATCTAAAATAATTATGGCGCCCAACTAAGGGGCCTTACTGTACAGTGAAGCCCACTCAATAGCATGAAAATACTAAATCTGTCCTTTCTGTCTATTTCTGTCAATTTTCCCAGTCAGATGGGTCAACTTTCATTCGCTAGGAATGCAGTTATACTTTTATAAATAGTAAAATCTGACCACGAAGAAAGTCTGGCACACCTGTCTGGCATATTACAGAAGAAGAAGATGTAGAATCCAAGGATTACGGCACCCAATACTGTAACGAATAGTTGCAGTGCTGACGTGGCATCATTGGAGATATCGGATGAGAGAAAGGGTTGCACGCGGTGTGCGCGATCTCGTCGCCTTCTCTCCCCTTGATGCTGCCTCGGGGATCATAAATTCGGGAAAATAAAATTTCAATATTGAAGCGTGCGCGACCTCACTCGGCAGGGCGGTGGCAATTAAACGAGGCGAATTATATTTTCTCACTCCATTATAATTTCCATATTTATTCCTTAAAGAAAATCCTTGTATGTCTAAATAACATCTCTTTTCTAGCTTCCTAAATATCCTAATAATTAAATATATAATCTTTCTTACTACGGTTAACGGTAACGTATCATTAACAATTTATGACCTTAATGTATATTATATTTAATTCCACAGGGTATGTGGACGTGCGCTTAATCTCATCACACAAATTTTAACTGTTTAAAGAGCTCAACTGCAAAGTCCGCGTACTCGATTTTCATTTTCATTTCTACTCAAGGCAATTCGGTGGTTGACTATCTAACTGGTGAAGCCTCTTGGGAAAAGCATTTCCCAATTCGGAAAACGTGGAAAAGCATTGATCGGAGAATCCCGCATCACTTCAGCTGGCTTGGCATAGATTGAAGATTACTCACTTTTTATATCCGCGAGGAGTCGTTGAAGCGCTTCCACTACTCAGGCTGGAAAAGAAAATATACATATCGGGAGGACTCTCGCCTATCTCGTCAACAAAGCCAACACAAAACACTCAGCCAGCAGCAGTGCTCCAGCCCGAAGTCTCCGGACACTACTTCCTCTTTCCCGTTTTCGGCACCGATAGGTCATCAGACGGATGAACCCCTCAGCTCCCTCGGAGCGCTTCTTGAAAGCGCCGCAGGCGCCTCGACCCTGCTTCCTGTCCTATGACTGCCGACTACTCCACGGCGCTCCTTGAAAGCGCCGCAAGCGCTCTGTTCTTGCTTCCGCTCCTGTAGGCACCTAATTCAGGATGAATCCTGAGAGTTTAGGGCCGTACCCAGTTCGAATCCACAGCGAAGCGCCCCTTAAAACGCCGCGAACGCTCCGTCTGCTTGCCACTACTCCAGCTCCAGTCGAGCTCAATCTGCTCCTAGCTCCGAACTAGTCAACGTCCCTACCCCTGCCGCTGCCCCCTCATGCCATCTACATTCCACGCATTTCTTTCTTTCAGTAACTTCTAAACACAGCCGCGCCTGATCAGAACCGTTATGTTCCGCGGTGATTCCTCTTTCTCCTTCTTCCGTGTGCCGTTGAAGGCCGCCATCCGGTTTCAACTAACAACTAACTGGTAATCCTCTGCGACCAGGATTAGATCACCTTTCCGAATGGACTACCCCGCTTTTTCGGATTGTTTGATTTTTTGTTGTTTAATTTTTTCTTGACCCTCGGGTTCTTAAACTATCTGGAAAATTTTCTTGAAGACTTCATGAAAATTGACAGGTTATGGTACACTATCAGAATAAACTAGAAATCTTTTTTAATTCCTTATAATAAAACCGAAAACAAGCAGCAGCAGCTTCCATCTGTTAAACCTGTAGTGACAGACCAAACCGGGCTATTTATGGCCACTTATATTCCGGCTCCTTTAAAAACGATGGAATTTGTTTAGCCGAAACCGTATAAGACTTGAATATACTCTTCCTGGATTGTATGACCAACTATCAACAAATCATTTAAAAATTTATGCATTTCTGTTTAAATGTCTTAGAGGGCGCACAAGAGACTTCCTCTCTTTATCTTAAAGCGGACCGACGTGTTTTTTGTGCGCACTGCGTTTTTATAATATCTGTAATAAGTTTGCCTTAAACATCGGTGTTTATTCCTATACTCATTTTTAAAAACAAAATTTTGCATGGTTTAGATTCGTATCGCTTCGCGTGTGCAGTGATATATTTGAAGGTAAAATAATAATTTGATTAATTTTCCTTCCAAACAAAGCCCTGCGATGCCTTTTCATCTTTTGTTCCTTTTGTTGTACGGTGTGTTTGTCTTTTGTTGTACGGTGTTGTTCCTATTCTCGCTCAATAGAGATTCTTATCTCTTGTTTATCGAGATTATTTTATCTCGTCGCGAAAAACGAAAGGAAAAAATTGGTGGCTGTAGAAATAATTATATTGCGAAAAAAACGAACAAAACGAAAATTCGTGCACTCTTCGACGTTATAAATTCGGTTATATTCATATTAACAAAACCTTAAGCCTAGCTTATCTAGTGCGGCGAAGCGGGGCGAATTCATGGGAGAGCGCAAGTGAGAGCTTCACTTGCGCTCCCGCTCCGCCCTAAACTAACTTATACTAGACTTCACACAATTCCACTTATTATCTACATCTAATTATACACCGGCCCCGTTGAAGGCCTTCCTTAGGCTTCAACTATTGGCAGCCTTGCCAGCTTATGGACTGCTCTCCGAAACAATGCTCCTCTACTCGTCCTGACGTCGGCGACCCTGACCCTTCCGTCCGCGCCGGCGTGAGTCTCGACGACCCTGGCGGTGATCCACTGCTGGGGCGGCTGGTCGTCCTCGGCGACCAGGACCAGATCGCCCTTCCTGGCGTCCTCCTGCTCCCGCTGTCACTGCGACCGCGCCTGTAGGCCCAAGACGTACTCCCGGGACCAACGCTGCCAAAACATTTGCTTGATTGACGAGACAAGCCGCCATCGCCGCAAGCACGTTAGACCCTGCTGGTCCGGGGTCCGCGGTGCTGGTGGGGCGATGAGCGGCCCGCCTGTCAACAGGTGCCCGGGAGTCAGCGCCTCGCCGTCGCTTGGGTCCTGACTGAGGGCGCCCAGGGGCCTCGAGTTCAGGACGGCCTCGACTCCAACGAGGACGGTCTGCAGCTCCTCTGCGGTCAACTTCGCGCTGCCCACCGCTCGTAGGAGTAGGTTCTTTGCAGACTTCACACCTGCCTCCCATAGTCCGCCCATGTGCGGAGCCCGCGGCGGTATGAACGCAAATACGCATCCTTTTTTTGATGCGTATTGCCGCAGCTCGTCCGCTTCGCTCTCGATCTGGTGCCGCAGTGCCGCGAAGTGGCGACTCGCTCCGACGAAGTTCGTCGCGTTGTCGCAGTACACGGTCTGCGGACATCCTCGGCGCCCAACGAACCTTTGAAAAGCCAATAGAAAGGAATCAGTTGACAGATCGGAAACTACTTCTAAATGTACTGCTTTAGACGAAAAACAAACAAACAGGGCAATGTAGGACTTGTATGGTGGCCTACCACGAATTTTCAAGGTCGTCTCAATAGGGCCACAGAAATCCACGCCACATATGGAAAATGGGCGGAGAGCACGAACTCGATCTAGGGGTAAATCTCCCATGATTTGAGTCATCAGATGAGGCTTGCATTTAAAACATCGTATGCATGACCGCACTATCTGACTGCAGACTTCCTGCGCGTTTACTATCCAAACGCGCTGTCGCAAGAGACTCACTAGTGCTCGTGGACCCACATGAAAATTCGACTCGTGCAAGTATCGGACGTAGCTCTGAACAAATTGAGAGCGCTTCGTCAACAATACTGGAAACTTGGCATCGTACGAAATAGGAGCATTAGCTAGTCGCCCCCCGACCCGCAACAACGAAAAGGTAAGCCCAGCCTGAGAGGTTTCATGAACAAACGGACTTAGCTTCTGTAGGCTTGGGCTAACAACAAGATTTTTTCTAACATTTTTAATTTCCTCTTGATACTCGTGCTCTTGGACTATCTGGACAATTCTACTAAACGCGGAACTACTAATTTTTTACATTTCTTTATAAAGCGGACCATGTAAACGAACACTCGCAGCAGTTTTAAGTGAGAGGAAAATCCTTCTATCACTTCCAACAAATATGAGGTAGAGACCATTGCAGTCAGTCCGACCGCACTCTTCTTTGCTTCCATCTGCAAAATCTCTGGTGACGGATCAAACCGAGGGCTCGTTGGCCACTTATCTTCCGGCTCCGTTAAAACCGATGGACCTGTGAACCAAATTGATTCTATCGTTTCCTTTACGTCTCCACCTCTTGACACAATATCTGCCGGGTTCTGTTTAGTTGGTACATGCCGCCACGTGCTATCCTCTGACCACTCTTGAATCTCAGCAACTCTATTTGATACGAACGTTGACAACGACGATGGATGGGAACGAATCCAATGAAGACAAACTTCCGAATCTGACCAATATACACTTCGTTCGATCGGTGCTTTGATAAGAGGTTTTATTTTGCGACAGAGGTCCGCGAGAAGGTGAGCGGCACATAACTCAAGACGGGGGAGCGTCTTTGTCTTGAGCGGCGCTACTTTCGACTTTGCTGTCAACAATGAGACTTTACTACCTTCTGCAGATTTGCAACGGATATAGACGCAGGCTCCATAGGCTCTCATCGATGCGTCAGAAAAGGCATGAATTTCAATTGGTGACATTGGCTGTTGTTCCATGCGGTTTCCAAGTGCAGTGGAATGGACTCATCCCAATCTAGCTTATTGAGCCAAAGTTCCTGTAACAGGATCTTTCCTTTAATAAGGATCGGGCTTAATAAGCCAAGAGGGTCGAAAAGCTTTGACGTCACCGAAAGAATATTCCGCTTAGTCGCCCTTTGACCCATGACTGACATATCAATTTCGAATTTAAATACATCATCTTTAGGAACCCAAACGATTCCTAATGTTTTTGTCAGCTCTGAGTCCGAAAGTGTTATTGGCTTAACCGTGCTCTCGGATGCAGTAACTTCAGGCGAGTTTGAAAACCACTTGCTCAATTCAAACCCAGCGTTTTGAAGAACCTGAGTTACTTAATTGTCTTTAGCTCCTCCACGCAACCAGCACCCGTTAACATGTCGTCGACGTAAAAGTCAGACCCAATAACTTTAGCAGCTCGAGGGAATGTATTTTTCGCGGATTCACTCAACCTCTTCAAACACCTTATGGCCAGGAATGGGGCTGGTGCAGTGCCATACGTAACGGTGTTGAGCTTGCACAATTTCAAGGACTCAGACGGGTCTTTTCTCCACACTATCAACTGGTATCGTCGATCTGCTTCATTTACCATCACTTGACGATACATCTTTTTTATGTCGGCTACCAGAGCGAATTTGTTTAGCCGAAATCTAAGAAGAGTTAAGTAAAGTTCTTCCTGAATTGTTGGACCCACCATCAACAACTCATTTAAACACTTTTGTGTGGATGTCTTGCAGGACGCATCGAAAACGACTCTAAGTTTGGTCGTTGTACTTTGCGGCCGCAAGACACACTGGTGGGGTATGACGTAGTGTGGAGAAGCAAGAACGTCATTGCTTGCAGGGGACATATGGCCTAGGGATTCGTATTCTTCCATAAATTCCAAATACATTTTCTTTAAGTTCGGATCTCGAGATAATCTTCTCTCGAGCGACAGGAATCGGCGTTTGGCTATCTCGAATGAATTGCCCAAAACGCTTGGATCCGACTTAAATGGAAGTTTAACTTCAAATCGACCTGAAGGCAGTATTCTTGTAGTCTTCCGATAATGTTCCTCACATAGCTCTTGTTCTGGCGACAACATCTTTTTAGAAGAAGGAACTTCTTCCAACGACCAGAATTTTTTCAAGTTTTTGTCTATTGACTCTAATACTTCCTCTTGGCAATTCAGACTAGAGACTGGCTGTGGAGGAGTTGAGGAATTTGCCAGATATTTTCCCGACACTATCCACCCAAGGAGAGTTTTTTGAAGGATGGGATGGTTCGGACCTTGTTTTATTTGGCCAACGGACAACAATTCGAAAAATGACTCAGCTCCAATTAGCATATCTATCCGCTGAGGTTTGTAGAAATATGGGTCTGCTAACGGCAAGTTCTTTGGTAGGGTCCAATCTTTTACGTTCACTGACTGATCAGGGTGATAGACTGAAATGGTTTTCAAAACCCAAAAGTCGAACGGAAACTCGCTACCATTGACTCTCGACTTCACCACGGTGTGTATCTTTTTCTTAACTTGTGAATTAGTTTGACCAATTCCAAGCAAGTTGATGCACGATTCCTCCCTACGGATCTGTAAGCGTTGAGCAAGATCTTCTGTAATAAAATTCATTTGTGACCCTGAGTCAAGTAATGCTCGGGCCAAGATGTGCTCACCATTTTTTGTGCGAACGCTTACGATCGACGTTGCTAACAAAACCGTTTCTACAGACGACGCATGCAAAGCATGTGAAGTAGAAGGGCCATCATTCGTTAACTCTGGAGGAGGATTTTGTGTGGGTGGTGGTAATGCTAAGCTATTTTCGGTCACTGTAAATCGGTGCAGAAGTTTATGGTGCGATCTTGAACAAATTTGGCACCTGGTCGCTTTACAATTCGCTACCGTGTGACCTTTTCGCAGACAATTCAAACATAGGGAGGCTGACTTAACAAACTCAAACCTTTGCATTACAGCAAGGCGAGCGAACGGACTACACTGGGCCAAAAAATGGTTGTTCGCGTTACAATAACTGCAAGCTGGTTTGGCGTTGGTAGAAGAACAAGCCAACGAAGTTCTATTTAGTTGCTTGCCGAACCCAGTTCTTTCTTGTTTTGGTTTGCCAGTCTCTTCAGCGGCCAGATGCTGGTATCTACGATTTAGTATTTTTTTGAAATCGGACCACAGCGGCAATTCCTCATTCCCAGTGACTCTTCCCATTTTTGCTTGGTCACTGGATCCACTCTACTCAAAACTAAATGAATAATCATTGAGTTTGCAATTTTAGTATCATCTCCTATGGATAATAGTGATCCATAAATTGATGATACAATGTCGATGAGACCCCTCAACGACGACGCAGACGGCTGGGAAATTTTCGGAAGGCTGAACAGTTGACGTATTTGGTTCGCAAAGATGAGACATTCGTTATCATAAACTCTTTTTAGACTAGCGATAGCTTTGTCGTAATTACTCTCGGTGACCTGGAATGCCTTGACAGTTCCTAAGGCTTCACCAGAGAGGCAAGAAATTAAATGATTAAATTTCTCGATAACTGGAATGTTCACATCTTTGTCAACTAATGTCTCGAAAAGACTTATGAAATCCGAATAATTTCCACTGAATTTTGGCAATGCCAAACTAGGAAGTCGAGCTCGAGTTGGGGCTGCAGAAATTGCAGTAGCTGAACGGGAGTCTTCAGCTGAATGCAAGGCATTACATAAGGACATAATCCTTGCCTTCGTAGTTATTCCTAATTCTTCCAACTCGGCTCCGAAATCATCAATTTCATCTATTTGCTCGATCTGGTCTTGCAACTCATTTGCTTTAGAAATTGCCTCATCTAAAACCTGAAGCCTGCATTCTAGCTCGGTTTTGTTTAGAGGAAGTGATCCATCTTCCAAACGTTCTTCCAACCGGCGAATGCTTTTAACTTTGACATTTAATCTTTTTTTTAAGTCAATAAGAGTCGTGGAATTAAGTTTTTGTTTAGTACTTTCCATTTTAAAAAAATCAATACAATACGAATTTCAATACAAAAACGAAAACGATGCAAATTTAAGATGTAATAATTTATTTAAAATTGTTTATTAATTTTAAAATATTAATATTAAAAATTTATTAAATTTTTTATTTATTAAATTTTTCTAAAATTTATTTAAAAATTTATTGAATTTAATTCAACAACAAGAAAATGCGAAAACGAAAATAATTAATTAATCTTATTTAAATATAATAAATAATTTATTAAATTTAACCAAATCTAAATTGATTAATTAATTGATAACGAATTATTGATAGTCGAGGCACAGAGTATCCAAAAAAATAGTTGGTCGCCAATGACACCGAAACCAATATGCTTGACCAAATTGTAGGGGAGCGCGTCACTTGGCAGACCGGTAAACTATACGCGCCAAAAAGTGCATATACATACATACATACAGCAGCGGATAACGGTGGGAAACGAAAACGAGAATATTATCGCTGCATCTATTTGTATGTATGTAAACCAAATATATATGCACCTTTATTTTATCTGAAATAATTAAAATAATTTTTGGCTGCACTTTAGTATTTATTTGGAAGATTTGTAAATTCGAGAACGAGGGGTAGGGGGCGACAGTGATTGCAAATAATATAAATATTCTCTTTTTTATTTTATCCACAGGCAGTACATTTAGGTTAGCACATATATTTATAATTAAAATTTTAGAATTTTTATATAAGTTGTTATTTATTTTTGCTCTACTATTTTTTCTACGTACGTATGCGCCAAGAATTGAAAGGAGGGTGCAATATTCCAGCAGCAGGATTTTAATTTGTCTTATCTCAACTTTCAATTTTTTGCACAAATACCTGGGTTTCTGCTTTCGGATCCTTTAATCCTGCGGCCACTTTCCTTTTACAATTGATGCAGGTGCAGTGCATGGGGACGACGAATCCTTCCAGTAGCAGCTATGTAGAAGTTTGTTTCGCGACGCGGAGAATTCTTTAATTTGTATTTTGAATTCACTGGCACAACCGTCGCGAGCAACTCTTATTTTTTTTTTTTGAATATATGTATATATGTTATATATTATATTGAATATATATGTATGTGTCACTGTCACTATTTTTTGTTGCTTTTTTATTTAATTAATTATACTACAGTCCACCCGGGGGCGCCAAAATGTTTATCGAGATTATTTTATCTCGTCGCGAAAAACGAAAGGAAAAAATTGGTGGCTGTAGAAATAATTATATTGCGAAAAAAACGAACAAAACGAAAATGCGTGCACTCTTCGACGTTATAAATTCGGTTATATTCATATTAACAAAACCTTAAGCCTAGCTTATCTAGTGCGGCGAAGCGGGGCGAATTCATGGGAGAGCGCAAGTGAGAGCTTCACTTGCGCTCCCGCTCCGCCCTAAACTAACTTATACTAGACTTCATACAATTCCACTTATTATCTACATCTAATTATACATCTCTATTTCTCGCATTTTACAGTTTACCGCTCTCTTTAATCTCCCGTTTTCGTTTCCTTGGTACAGTGGTTCAAGGTTCCTCAATAATAAAAACAAATAATGTAATAAATAAATTATTTGATTTTTAATTTTTAATAATTATGGAATTTAAACTTGTCTGTGCATTGAAGTTTTGTAATAAGATAATCTCCTCTTCCCAGCCTACCATTCATTGCTGTTTTTGTGAAAACGCATTTTGGAAACGCACGCTAAGTGTACCGGGTTCACGGTATCAGGTCTGGTCTCCACTTTTGCTGTGACGGTTGTCGTGCTGTTCAGGACAAAAAAAGATCGTTCATGAGGCAGACTTAAAGTGGATTCAAGGAGTTGTTTAGCGGTTTTCGTAAAATCAATGACCAACTCTGTGCGCTCGTCACACAGTTTAGTAGTCTTCAACTACTAAATGAGTGTCAAAAGCGTAAGAAATCCTCTGTTAAAAATGTCAGCCTGCTCAGGCGACTACTATGCAGCCGCTTATATCTCTGTCTACCCCAAGGGCTAGACCTGAGAAAAATTCGGCTTCCGAATATCTGTAGCGGAGCGTAGAACTACAGGATCAACTGGTACTAGCCCCACCTATCGGGCGGTAGCCGTTGCAAGTGGCAACATTATACTCTATAGTTTATCGGCAATCTGCAAGACTGCATTTGCGTTAACGTTAAGTCTCCCACTAATCCCAGCTCTAGCGCCGGCAGGAAGCTACTGCTATCATAAATGCATTACGCGTAAAAATATAATATACAGAGAAAAAAACCCGTCGTAGTTAATACTAAATAATATCGTAGGTTAAAATTTCTAAAGTTTAAAACTGTAAGTTAAAGTCAAATATAATGAATAACAAGATTGGTAAGGATTTGTGAAATTTAAATATGTAAAAGTTAAAAGAAAAAAAAAGATGTGAATATAAAAATGTGAATTATGAGGCTACAGAAAGAAAAAAAAATATGCAAAAGAAGTTATAAAATCACTTATCAGTAGGAAGATCTTAGGATAAAAATATGTGAGGAGGAATTGAAAAAAAAGTTAAAGTTTGCGTGGATGCAAATTTCGGTCGCTTAAAGACATGCGCTAAATATTGTGCATTTACCGAATCTTTTTTTGTTGTTGTTAGTTTTTTTTTATTGTGTTTGCCTACCAGAATTTCACAGCACCACCGCCAGCGAATGGAAGCGCTTTCGTCATTGGAGGAATTTAAGGTGAACTTTATATATTATTAGGCAATAAACCAAGTTTGATTCTTTTTCTACCGATATTTTATTACACGATTACACAATTTTTAAGACAACCCCGATAAGAAACTCTTCAGGATGCTGGGCTCACAGCGACGAAGACCGAGCTGAAACATTCGCAACACATCTCCAAAGTGTCTTCCTGCCAAACCCTGCCTCAAATTCATTTCACCTGCCACTCATTCAGCCAGACGCTTACCCTTAGCGAACTGCACATCCATTCCGCCAGATCGAAATCGAAAAAGTCATAAGAGAGCTAAAACTAAAAAAGACTCCCAGAGGTGACCTACAGACGCTAAAGATGCTGATCGAACTTCCAAAATGCGCTATAGAAGTCGTCTGCAAACTATTTGATGGGATCATTAATCTTGGCTGTTTCCAAATAAAGTGGAAGAAATCCATCATTATAATGATTCCGAAGCCTGGAAAAGACCACACAATTCCGTCATCGTACAGACCAATAATACGGAGCAGTCCTTCTATCTTGTTCATCTAAATTGTTTGAAAATTGCATGTAAACTCGCATAATACTACATCTGGTAACTTGCAACATTATCCCGCCACACCAATTGGGCTTCCGAAGAAACCACGGAACCATCAGAGCAAGTTAACAGATTCCAAACCAGCAATCGATTTTTTGGGCCGTCTAACTCTGTATCAGTCAATATGACTGTTAGTTAAGTTAAAAATATAAGATTTGATACACCTCTTGTTAGTCTCGCGAAAAGAAGATTCAAGAAATAAAAGCAACGTTTAAAAAAAAAACAATGAAAATCTCATTTGATTTCCAGAAAAATTTGTTTTACCACGAAGAAGCTGATATTGGCCAATGGGCGCAACTACTATACACCCGCCTCTCCGCAAGGCCCACCACAAGATATGTAACGTCGGCGATAGGTCGGCAGAGGGTGCAACTCGGGGGCCGGAGTGAAGTGCCTACGTGGAATCCCTGTTTCGTAGTAGGACCCTATTTAGAAAGTTAGAAAGTTGAGGTTTTAGCTGTTTTATGGGTTTGTCTGGAGCCGTCCCAATATATATTTTTTTCTTGCAGCTTCGAGCATTTGGAAGCGCTTCGACATCTCGTCGCGGATGTAAGGGGTGAGTAAACCTTAATCGATACCGGAGTGATACGGTATTCTCAAATCGTGATCGTACCACGTCCTCCGAATATCGGCCCAAGGGGCTGTGCCAATCTGCCTTTGAAATCAGAAAAGTGTCGCTCTAATTATGCGATTGAACTGAACTTCTGTATCCAATCCTAGAGATCACCGAATGTAAAATTATTCCGCCACAATTAAGTCATTCGCACAGGCGCACACATTTGGGGCATTCGAATTCCTCTCTTTATCTCAAAGCGGACGGACGTGTTTTGTTTGTGCGCACTGCATTTTCATAAAACTTGCTTATTAACTTTCCATAAACAATCGGTGTTTATTTCTATTCACATACAAAAAAAAAAAATCAAATTGCAATTTATAGCTCCGTATCGCTTCGCGTGTGCAGTGATATATTTGAAGGTAAAATAATAATTTGATTATTTTCCTTCCATTAGCCCTGCTCTGCTTCTTCATCTCTTACGGTGTTGCTTATATTCTATTGCTCCTATTCTCGCTCACTAGAGATTCTTATCTCTATTCTTTGCATTTTACTAACTCGCACTAACTGCTCTCTTCAATCTCCCCCTTCGTTTCCCTGGTACAGTGGTTCAAGGTTCATCAATATAATTAATAAATAAAATTATTGAATTTTTAATAAAATAATACTTTTAAATTTTTAATAATTATGGAATTTAAATTGGTCTGTGCGTTAAAGTCTAGTAATAAGACAATCTCGTCTTCCCAGCCTACCATACACTGCTGGCTTTGTGAAAACGTTTTACACGCTAAGTGTGCCGTGTTCACGGCCTCAGTTTCGGATGCAATCTTTCGGATGTTCAGGACGAAATGAGATCGTTCATGAGGCAGACTGAAAGCGGATTCAAGGAGTTGATTAGTGGTTTTCGTAAAATCAATGATCAACTCTGTGCGCTCCAAAGCGTAAGAAATCCTCTTTTAGTGATGTGCTTGTGGTTAATAATCTTCATCCTTCTCAGCCGACAACTATGCAGCCGCATATATCTCTGGCCACCCCAAGGGCCGGATCTGAGAAAAATTCTGCTTCCAAATATCTCACAATTAATGAGCAATTGTCCTCTGTGGCATCGCTTCAAGAGATCCCAGACCCAATAATTCAAACCCCTGTAACAATCACCAAACAGGGTAATAAACCGTCCGGACCCCCGGTACGCACTGATGCCGCAGTATTAGTTACGGCGGCACCAAAATCCTTGCAGGTGATCCCACCATCGAAACACATTTTTGTTTCCCTGCTTGCCCCTGATACTTCTGAGATTGATATCTCGGCTTACATCAAAGCTAAAACAATAGTCGACATAATTGTGGTGGTGCATATTACAAAAGTTAAATATTCATACACCAGGCACACGTCATCTTTCCAAATACGTGTGCCCTTGCAAATGTTTAAGACGATTTGTTCGGCCAGCTTTTGGCCAGAGAACATTTCCATCGAAGAACATCAGCCAACTACGGTCAAAAAAAAATAACCAAAAACTCCCACATGATCCGACCACTGACCACCCTTCCACCTCATCTTCCTCAGTTTTAAAAAACTCACACTTACCTATCAGAATACTAGAGGGTTACATAGTAAATTTCCAAACTGTATTCTGATAATTCTTTCTTTGCATCTCACATTATTGTATTTACATAAACTTGGTTAAAGCCGGAGATCTTAAGCTCCGAAGTTTTTCCTAGTAGGTACACCACCTTTAGATGTGATAGAACTCTGCGAAGGGGAGGAGGAGTGTTAATCTCTGTAGACTCCAAACTCGCTTCTGAAGAGGTAAAATCACAAGAGTTTGGTGACATTGAATTCCTTTGCATTAAAATCACTTTGTCCGATCCGATTGTTCTGATTTACTGGCATGCGAGGATATAAACATCGCATTACAAAAATTTTATTACACTTGCGTGCCGTGGAAATATCCGTCCGCTTCAACGAATCCGCCGTGGTATACAAGGCACCTTATAAAATTAAAGAATAGTATGAGTAGACTTTTAAACAAACATAGATTATCTGGCTGTACAGTTAGTTATTCAAGATACTTAGTAGCTCGGTCCAATTTCACCGTGCATAACGCAGAATGTTATAGGAGTTATATTCGCCGCTGCAGGATTCAGTTTACTCAGGATCCGAAGCAGTTTTATAACTTTGTAAACACTAAGCGTAAACATGTATCTTTTCCCCCACTGCTTACGATTGAGAACTCTTATGCGAACACCGATCAGGCAATGGCCGATCTCTTTGCACAGTTTTTTCAAACTACCTATTCACCTAGCAGCAGTTTAGCTCAGCCTTACACTTATAATATCCAATCAGCCAACCTTATATTTTGCCCATCTTTCGATCTTCTTAAGGTTAAGCCAGTGTATTCGCCAGGCCCTGATGCAGTACCAGGCTGTTAAACTCTTTAATCTATCGCTGGAAACTTCGATCTTTCCCCTTGTGGAAGGAATCCTTCATTATTCCGCTGCATAAAAAAGGAAAAAATCCGACGTTGCTAATTATAGAGGCATCTCTAAATTGTCAGCAATTCCAAAGCTTTTTGAAAAACTTATCACTCCACATTAGCGACACCTATGTAGTTCAATAATAACTCCGTGCCAGCATGGCTTCATGAAGCGCCGCTCCACCACTACTAACTTATTGGAGCTAACATATTTTATCACGGATGGCTTCCGGAATGGCTTACAAACCGACGTCATTTACACTGACTTCAGTAAAGCATTTGACTTTGTTAACCATTCGCTTCTTATAAGTAAACTCAGTCTTTTGGGATTCCCAACTGATCTTCTTATGTGGATTTCGAGCTACTTATCTGGGAGAACCCAACGTGTTTTCTTTAAAGATGATACCTCGCGTTTAGTCCGCGCCACATCGGGGGTGCCCCAAGGAAGCCATCTTGGACCCCTACCTTTTAAACTGTTTTTTAACGACTTGACCCTTGCCTTAAATAATTCACTTGTACTTATGTACGCTGATTATGTTAAGCTATGCCTTCAGTATAAATTCACTAGCGCCAAGTCTAGACTTCAATCCGATCTGGATAATCTTCAAAATTGGTGTTTAGCAAATAATCTAAAGCTTAATGGATCGAAATGTTAGGCTATGTACTTTCTCTATGGGAACGCCTTAGAACGATTAACCCAGGTTAACGATCTAGGTGTCCTAATAGATTTGAGACTTAAATTTACGGACCATATATGTACCATGGTTAATAAAGCTATGGGTGTGCTTGGTTTTATTAAAAGATGGTCAAAAGAATTTAATGACCCGTACATAACTAAAACGTTATATACATCACTGGTCCGTCCGATTCTTGAGTATGGATCGTGCGTCTGGAGTCCTCAATATGGAGTACACCAAGATCACATTGAATCTGTACAAAAAAAATTCCTTACTTTTGCTCTTAGGGGACTTAATTGGGATGCAAATCTTTACCTTCCCTCTTATCATAGTAGACTTTTAGTAATCAACTTACCATCATTAACAAACCGTAGAACGATGCTGGGTGTCATGTTTCTATATAATCTTATTTATGGAAATATAGACAGCCAGCATTTACTAACACGCTTAAATTTTAACACTCCTAGTAGAAGGACCAGAAAATTTCGTCCTCTACTCCTCAGCCATTGTAGTTCGACATATGCCCATCACGATCCATTCAGGGTATTATGTTCGGACTACAATGGTCTCTACCACATCTTGTCACTTTGCTCTACTAACAATCATAAGCTTATATTAACCGCCTTATCTGTGCAACACTCTTCCTCGTGATATCTTTCTCCTAATCCTCGCTTATCTATCTCGGATCTATTCTCGCGATTTAATCCTTACGTTACGCGGCAGCGTCCCTCGGTCGGTTGGACGGGAGGTGGGCTGCACGTATGCAGTGGGAACCGTTCAAAAAAAATATATAACAGGAAAAAAAAAGTAAAACAAAAAAAAATAAATAAAAATAAGAAAAAAACATATACACAAAAAAAAAATAATATATATACAACAGCATAGAGAAATAGAACGACCCTGACGTCATCCGAATAAGGGAGGAGGTGGATATGGGTATCCACACACAGAAAAAAAAAAGTACAAAAACAAAAAAAAAACTAATTATTCACACAAAATAATGCGTCTCTTCCTGTCCCTGAACTTGGTGAGGCAAGGAATACCTTTCTCTGCCTTTTATTTGTCTCCCTGTTGCTTTCCCGAATTAGGAGAACCGCCAGCTGAACCATTAGTCTGTGGATTCTCCACCTGGGTGGCCATGGAGGATTCTGATGACCTCGAGGAAGGAACTTTTCCGGTGTCCCGTTCCAGCTTCCGGAGTATTTGTTCAAATCCCGTCCTCATGCACATGTCGATCCTTTGATGCACCCGTTGGCTGAGATCTACCCTTAGCTGCTCTTGGGAGGTGTGAATGAGGCCTGTATCTCTCGTCGATTAAAGGATGCATAGGCATCTGCGTTCTACAGGCTATACTGCTCTTAAATGGGATCCAATTGGACATGAGAGTACTTCCCGAATGGAGTTGATGCTTGCTCCATGCCGAGGTTCGTCGGGATTGCACCCTTTTGTTGTGCGCTGAGTCGACTGGGCTCTCTGCTTTGCTCGGTACCGGCCTGTGCTCCCCCTCCTTGTCCAAATCTCTTTCCCCTTCTTCGAGCATAGAGTCCTACTTTGATTTTACTCAAGTTTCCCAATAAGGAACAATCCAATCTATTTATATGCAAGCGCTGACTGACTGTAATAATTAATTTCAATACCGGCTTCAAAATAAATAAATAAATAAATAGATAAAAAAACAAGTAAGGAAAGCTATCTTCGGGCGGAGCCGAAGTTGATATACCCTTGCAGTTCAGTCGCAATCCGCTAGGTGGCGCCACGCATCTTATATTATTAAATATATAGCGGATCGTATATAGTCGGCCGATCCTTATGAAAATTGGCAGATCAGATTGTTTTTCCCAAAATAGAATCTGTACCAAATCCCATCTTTCTAACTTAAAAAACACAAAATTTATGCCAATTTCGATCGTTCTATGACAGCTATAGGATATAGTCGGCCGATCCTTATGAAACTTCCGATCCTTATGAAACAAACAGACGGACAGACGGACATGCTCATATCGACACAGGAGGTGATCCTGATCAAGAATATATATACTTTATAGGGTCGGAGATGTCTCCTTCACTGCATTGCACACTTTTGACCAAAATTATAATACCCTCTGCAAGGGTATAATGAACAAATAAATAAATTATTGATAAAAAAGAAAGATAAATAAACACTAATAAACCAAATAAACAAAGGAATATATAATAAGTATTCGAATAAATGTCGAAATACAGAAATAAGTGAGTCGATATGAGCATGTCCGTCTGTCCGTCCGTCTGTTTCTACGCAAACTAGTCTCTCAGTTTTAAAGCTTTCGAGTTCAAACTTTGCACACATCCTTCTTTCCTTTGCAGGCAGTATATAAGTCGGGACGGCCGGGATCGGTCAACTATATCCTATAGCTGCCATGTAACTGATTGATCGGAAATGCCATAACTTTGGTGTTTTTTAAGTTAGAGGGTTGGGACTTTCCCCACATGTTATATTTGTTATACCTGAAGGATCGGCCGACTATATCCTATAGCTGTCATAGAACGATCGAAATTGGCATAAATTTGGTGTTTTTTTAAGTTAGAAAGATGGGATTTGGTACAGATTCTATTTTGGGGAAAACAATCTGATCTGCCAATTTTCATAAGGATCGGCCGACTATATACGATCCACTATATATCTAATAATATAAGATGTGTGGCGCCACATAGCGGATTGCGACTGAACTGCAAGGGTACATCAACTTCGGCTCCGCCCGAAGTTAGCTTTCCTTTGTTGTTTTTTTTTTCTATTTGTAGGGTTTTTTCTTCTGGTCCTCCTTGGAGCAACGCAAAGACTATTTGTGTTTAGCCGTTTGGGACTTCCGTTTTTGGTTCAGAACCCCTACAAACATAAAACCAAATTCTGTCTATCCTATTCTTTTATCAACGCATATATATTCTTTGCTGTTTTAGACACAGACGTTGAATTTCCTCCTTCTATTAATCCTATCCTTTTCCTACTCTTATTTATTTCTACTCTAAGTCCTATCTATTTATCACAGTACTTATCACAGTTTATTCCTTGTTGCGCCAATCGTCCTTTGGTCTATTAAGGCCCGATGTCGCATATGGAATTCCAATTCAACCTTGATCTGTACTGCCATAAATTGAATCTATTTCCTTTCTTCTTTCGCAATCCTGAAACATACTACTTAAGGACCTCTCGAGTGGTCCTCTATTTAGCTCTCTGGATCCACGAAAGTCGAGGTTTCTCTTGTGGAGGCTATAGCGTTGGCTTCAATTTTGGGCGCCATATTGTTATGACCAGCGTCTGGTCCTACGGTCCTCCAATCGGCATGGGTCTGGCTCCGGCTAGCTCATCCAGGCCGTGGTTCCCCTAACCCTTCCCATTTAGACCGCACAATAACAATCATCCAACACATACCAAACCGCATATATTAGACGTTTCACAACACTAAACTCCCACAACATTTAAATTCAAATTCTAACATATCGAAACAAAACAAACTTATAACACCCATCCTCACCTAATCATCACGGGATCTCTATCCTACTCCTGATGACATGGAGTAGTTGGGAGCTGCCCTCCCTATCCTTAGCGGATCGCTGGCCAATTCTTGGGTCCGCCCCTTATTTCTATCCCTCTCAATCCCCAACCCTTGCTTTCCCATTATCATTCCCTTAACCCCTCTACTCAGTCTTCATCTTCTAATTATGTTTTTATTAAATAAAGTTTATAATTATTGTTATTCAGACCTATTTTTTACTTCTTTCTTCTGTTCCGACGCTTCGGTTTCGCTTTCGGGCTTAATAAATCATAATAATAATGTAATAATAATATAATTATAATAATCTCACTTTCCACCCTGATTTATACCCCTACCTAAGAGAGCTCTCCTTAAGACGTAGGAAACACCGAACTTTCAATGTATTCCAGGTCACCGATAGTAGTTATGGCAAAGCTATCGCTAGTCTAAAAAAAGTCTATGATAACGAATGTCTTATCTTCGCAAAGATATGTCAAGGAATGGCATATGAATGAGATATGTCAATTAAAATATCAGTTGTTCATGCTCCCGAAAATTTGTGTTCCAATATTTTGTCAATTGCACAAAATTGCTAAAAAAGCGTTTTTGCTGCCGTTTTAATTTTTTGTTGCTGCAGTGTTTGATTTTTTAAGTCATTGTTTTCTAGGATCAAATATTTTCTTGATTAAATGTTGTTTATTTTTGAGTTAATATAACATAATATAACAAATAATTGACATCGTTATTATGCCATTCCATCAAAATTTTCATGTCTGTCTCAGCATTATTATTATGGGGGAAACTGGTTGGAAACTGGAAATTTTCTGTTCTACCTTGATCAAAACGTTTGGGAATTGTACGCTGACGAGGAATTTAAGGTTCCTCAATTACAGCTAAATCAATTACAGCTTTAACACTTTTTTCCCGAATTTCTTCAAATTTTGAGACGCATTCAACACATCAGCAACTGCTTTTACTTATTCATGCGATTCAATAACACAAAGGCTCGACTTCTGCAGTTCTTTGTTTAATACTTCAATGCGATCGAAAATTTTAATCACCATTGTCTGTTGAGCTATCAGAATTTTGATAGCGACCGAATTAATACACAATCCACAATTCGATTTCAATATTTTTATTGGGTCAATTTAACCCCAAAACAAATTCCGCGGCCGGTCCAAAACAATGCCGAATTACAACTCATGAAACCTAAGAGCTTGCGCAGAAGCTCCACCAAAGCTCCCAAACTGCATGCGCTACAAAAGAACAACAAAGCGCATGCGAATCTGGGAGAAACAAAGAATATGGAGCAGCTGATAACGGGCAATTAGTGGACCGCTGCGGCTGGTTACACTGAGAGAATAGAAATAGAAATAATTATGATTTTTGATGCTGGCGCAAGTCCCAACATTGTCAAATAAAATACGCACTCAAAAGACTCTACGTAATCGTAAAACCCCAAAGCTTTGGCGGATATAGTACTATCGACTTCGTTATTCGTTCGATTGTTTCGAGTGGGTAATTTTACTACTCGTGATTTCTCGAGTGGGTCTAACTACCCACTCAACCCACTACTCCTGCCGGGCCTGAGTACGAGATGACATGAGGCATGCTACGATTGAACGTCATAACCTTGCATTGTGAGCAGGTTACTAAGAGGAGATTATTAGAGCACCACAAGAATACTTCATCAAGGTCAAATTGCAGATGTCTATGAAGGAAGTGGTCTGAGAAAAAGAAAAACAGAGCTTGACATCATCAGCATACATAAGTATAGAAGCATAGCTTACGACACTAAGTATGTCGTTAACAAAGAGGATAAACAGAAGAGGTCCTAAGTGACTGCCTTGCGGAACACCGGGTTATGTTACTTTTACAAACATAACCCGCTGCGTACGATTCGATAGATATGAAGTCATCCACTGTATGATATTAGAAGGAAAACCTTCTCCTTCCGGAGAAGGAGACGATGATTAACAGAATCGAAAGCTTTGCTAAAATCGGTATAAACTACATCGGTTTACATTCGTTTTAGATAACCCTTGTTGACGATCGAAGTGAATTCTAGCAGATTGGTTGTTGTAGAACGATGTTTGACAAAACCATGCTGGGTGGAGGAAATTATGCTTTTGCAATGATGTTGTAGTTGCAATGTAAACATGTAAGTACAATAAAATACTAGTAGCAGCATGAAAATACATTATTAATCAGTTTTTTGGAGCAGAATCGGCATTGTTAGGATTTAGAGGGTTGTCTAAAAGTTCATGAATAATACTGTGCCCAGGATAGGCTGAGCCAGGACCGGATCACTTCCACAGGAAAATCAGTAGGCGATGATGTATTAGGCGTTAAAAATGTATTGGATGTATCGCATGAGAAGCAGGGTTACCCAATAAATTCGCCGCCACCAGGTTGTTGTTTGTCATAATAATTTAATACCAAGACCAAGAAATTGAATCTCAATTTAATTTAAGACCAAGAAATTGAGTCTCAAGTGTAAGGAATTGCTCGTCTGCTTCATGAAGGTCCGCATCTCAGTCTCAATCTGTGTACAGGCAATACAAGATCATTTCAGGCCAATATTCTTTGTTATAAGATCCTTATCCGTCCATTAAGCCCCCTCCAGCACATTTAATATGTGAGCAGTTATTACAAAGAAGCACTCTTAGTACAAAATTGGCTCAATTTACCCAGAATACTTAGAACGTTTTGGTAGCAGCAATAAAATACGTTATTACTTATTTTTTTGAACTTCTGAATCGGCAGAGTTGGGATTTAGAGGGTATTTGGCTAAAAGTTCATGAATAATACTGTGCTCAGGCCAGGCTGACGGATCAAGTGCTTTTTCAAAGTAGGATTCAGGAATTACAATTTTGAAAGAGGATATACTACGCTTATGTTTAAAACTAAACTTAAAGACCGCTAATTCATTAGGCGCTACCTTAAGATGGTTTAAGAGGTGACTCCTGACATCATCCGCAGTGGCGTCCGGCATGAGGCGGGGTACAAATAAAGCTTTACGAGGTGCAAAAGCTCTAAGCGAAAGCCCAGAGGATCTTAACACAGGCCACACCAGTGAGAGGCCTAGGAGACAGTGCCACAGGAACCTGCAGGTTTTCCAACGATGGATGATCCAAGACAATAGGTGGTCCAAGACTCCTTGACGATTACATTGGCTGACTTGGTGAATGGATCATTTCCACAGGCACAACAGTAGGCAAGTAGGCAATGAAGTATTAGGCGTTAAAAGAGTATCCGAATGAATCGCATGAGAGGCAGGAGTAACCAATAAAGTGACCCCCATCGGGTTGTTGTTTAGAATTTTTCTCCTTGGAGATTCACTTAATAACTTGAGACCAAGGAATTGGGTCTCAAGTGTAAGGAATTGCTCATTAAGTGCAGAAAATTGCTTACGGATATCAAGAAAGCCGTTTCTCGTCTGCTTCATGAAAGTCCGCATCTCAGACTCAATCTCTCTACAGGCAATACAAGACCATGTCAGACCAATATTCTTTGTGAAAAGATCGCTTATCCGTCCATTGTGCCCACCACCAGCAGATTTAATATGTGAGTAGTTGTTGCAAAGCCAGAAGGGCAGATACGAGTCACCAGTGATGCATCCTCCAAACTCGCATTTCTTAGCAGTGCAAATTAGACTCATTATTAACTGAGATTTGTCCACTGTAGTGAGAGCGAGAAGAGATCAATTAGAAATTTGAGGTAGAGACGCACGTTCGGATCAGGCACGTCGAAGAGAAGACGTCGCAAAAGAGATACGCCGAGACGAATAACCGCTTGAGAGTAACAATGATGTAACGGGATTACTCGACCTGAGAATAGCAACTCAGAAAGGGAATATATATATGAATATTCGAAGAGCGCGGCAGAAGTAATATTGAATAATAATATTGTTTTTAAGAAGTGAATGGTACAATGAACTATGTAAGTCAAATATGCTCCGACGATGATACGCGGAAAGGGGAAACACGTATCAAAGATATAGGTAATCAGATGAGAGCAGATGAGAGCAATCGCAAAAACACGTCGGGATACGGCAAAGTCAGACTAAAGACTCGGCCGGCAATACCTTATCGATATACGATGCCTCTAGTAGTTTTCGTAAGTTTTCGATTTCTATTGTGAATTTTCAGCCGTTTTACCTTTCTGGGTAGTTTTTAAGATTTTTGCGTTAACTACATAAGATGTTTCATCGATAAGAGTATCGTTGATCTTTTTAATGATTCTATTTATTGTGGTTTCATTTTGCACACTGCCGCTGAACTGAATAGGTTTATAATCTCTGTCGGGTCAAGCAGCCGCCGGAAGAAGTTTGGCCGGCAATAATTTATTGAGTTCGTGACGTCCCTTTCTTTTATACTTATGTTCGCATGGCCCGCTCTCGTGCATTCGATCGGCCACCTGCATCTGCCGTCATGCACTAGCGTTTGTCTCGCTCTATCCCGGGCTCTCTCGATCGCTCCGCAGCATCAAGCATTGATCCGCGCTCCCGCGTTTGTATTCTAATTCGGTCTTCACCCACTCGCAGTCGCATCTATACATATATCATTTTGTATAAAGCCAAAACTTTTTAAATACATTGAATGAAATTGAACTGTGCTTTTTTTTACTAAAGCCAATATTTAGAACATTGAATATAGCTCCCGAAAACGCTCGGTAACTGAACATTTGGTGAACCCCGACGTGATTGTGCATAGGAAAATAAGTTGCTAAATTATTTTCCGTTGAAAATTTGAGCTTCGCGGCTTAAAAAATATTAAGCAAATTAAAAAACATTATAATTTCGATACATCGTTTGGCAGAACCTTTCAGGCTTTGTCGCCACTGCCACTTCCCACGTTTAGTGGAGGTTATGCGGAGTGGCTTGAATTTCGGGCAGTCGGGTCGAGAAGCTTCAACGGTTGCGGTCCTGCCTTCGTGAATCTGCCTTGGAGACTGTTCGATCGTTGGAGCTCACGAACAAAAATTATGACGTCGCATTGGAGCTGCTAAACAAAAGGTTTAGTAATCGCAGGCTCATTTTTCAAGCTTATGTTAATGAGATAATGAATCTGAGGGCCGTTGAGTCCGCATCGGCGACGAGGCTTCGCGAGCTTTCGGACAAATTTAATTCGCATATGCGAGCCCTGGCAAGCATGGGCACGACAACGAGATTGCTAGCTGCATCATTATCCAAGTGCTGTTTCAGAAGTTTGATGATGCCACGCAGTCTAAGTGGAAGGAAATGCACGCTGACTCGGATTCCTTGGATTCCGATGGCTATTCTCCCGTGATAAACTCCTGTCCAAGGTTTTTAAGCTTGTCGCCTGAGGATCGTTTAGGCGAAGTTAGGCGATTGGATTTATGCCGTAAGTGCCTTGGATCTGGGCACCTATTTCGGCATTGCAATGCTTCAAGCTGCCGTGCGTGTGGACGCAGGCATCATAATCTGCTGCATTTAGGAGGCAATTCGCCATCTCCAGACCAAAACCCCTCTCCTTCGGTTCCCACATCCAGCGACGCTGTTTCTGGTTCAGCGTCCGCCGCCGTCAATTCTCTCGTCGCTAAGGATCGGTTTGGTGATGGGGTGTTGCTAGCCACTGCCAATATTCTGGTTTGGAACCGCTCCGGAGATCTTCTGCCCTGCCGAGCGCTGCTCGATTCTGGCTCGCAGGTGCATCTAGTCCAGCTGCAGCTGCAGCTGCGGAAGATAAGGACTCCGGTGGCTGTATCCGGTATAGGACGCGCAGGGTTCTTTACAGATGGGTTTTCCGTGCAAGTCAGCTTGCAATCCCAATGCTCTGACTACTCTGCGTAATTAACTGCAATCGTAGCCTCCAACATCACGGACCTTCAGCCCAATTTTGCATTGGACGTCAGCTCTAGGAAAATTCCCGACAATGTAGAGCTAGCCGATCCTCATTTTCAACCGCCTCAGCCAGTTGATTTGCTAATTGGAGCTGGACTATTTTACGAACTGCTTTGTGTGGGGCAAATTCATCTGTCTCCTGGATTGCTCTCCATCCAAAAAACTCAGCTTGGATTGTTTGTGGAGGCGGAGGCCCTGACTATGGTAAGGTCCCCATGGCAGCTGAGCAGTCAGAGTTGCTCGTCCAGCCTCAGAAGGAGCCGGTGAAGGTGGAGTCTCTTCGCAGGTTTCCTTCTGAGCCAAAGAATAAGCCCCTCCGCAAAGTGCTCAGCGAGAAGGAGAAATATTACAGGCACCGTCGTCACTTCGAGCAGTGATAGGTCATATGTTACCCAGTGTGGATGTGAAGCCGCTCTTGGACTTTGGCAGCGAAATGGAGCTAATTCATTAGGAGCTACCTTAATAAGGTTTAAGAGGTGACTCCTGACACCATCCACAGTGGCATTCAGCGAAGGCGAAATACAAATATAGCTTTACGAGGTGCAACAGCTCTAAGCGAAAGCCCAGAGAATCTTAATTCAGGCGCCACACCAGTGAGAGGCCTAGGAGTTGGTACTACAGGAACCTGCAGGTTTTTTTAACAATGGAGGATCCAAGACGATAGGTGCATGCGACGATTCCATTGGCTGACTTGGTGAACGGATCACTTCCACAGGAACAACAGTAGGCGATGAAGTATTAGGCGGTAAAAATTTATCCGAGTGAAACGCATGAGAAGCAGGAGTACCCAGTAAATTGACCGTCATCGGGTTGTTCGGAATTTTTCTCCTTTGAGATTCACTTAACACTTAATAACCAAGAAATTGGGTCTCAAGTGTAAGGAATTGCTCATTAAGTGCAGAAAAATGCTTACGGACATCATGAAGGACCGCATCTCTCTACAGGCAATACAAGACCATGTCAGGCCAATATTATTTGTTGCTTTGACTCATTCCATTTCTCTATTAGGATAACAACGACAGTGACTCATTCGACTAGAACGACCTTGGAAAATTTTTTTTTCGCGCGGTTAGCACTGCATATGTAAAGACCACTGTGACTTTTAAAAGCAATAAAGAAAAAACAATTTAAAGTCCGCGTCGCAAAACAACATTTTTATTCAGCCACTTTAGAAACTGGAAGGATTCATCGAATAATTTATTTAAAATATTAATTACATTTTTTTGTTTGGTGAAAAATAATCAAATTTTTTATATCGTAACAGAGGGTATTATAATTTTGGCCATAAGTGTGCAATGCAGTGAAGGAGACATCTCGGACACTATAAAGTATATATATTCTTAATCAGGATCACCTGTCTGTCTGTTTCTACCGTCTGTCTGTTTCTACGCAAACTAGACTCTCAGTTTTAGAGCTTTTATAGATATATATAAAATAGAAAGAAGTGTTAGTTACACCACTTATAACTCAAGAACAACAAAACAGATTTGGCTGAAAATTGGTAGGGAGGTAGCTTAGAGCCAGGAGACGGACATAGGATACTTTTTATCCCGTTCGACAGCGTTCCCGTGTGACCAGAAAGATAGCTGTGTAATATGAGATAATTTATAATTTATAGAACAAATGGAAGTAGAAGCAGCTTTCCTAAATGGCAAAGCAAAAACCGAAGTCTATATAAACACGCTACTAGGGTATGAAATAATTGAAGACAAAGTATATTAATTATAAAAGGCACTGTATGGTCTCGGAGAAAGCCCAAGAGCTTAGTATGATACAATAAATGAGTTCTTAACAGGTCTTGGTCTTTTATAAGAAGAAAGTACGTTTGTTGTTTATATTTAGATATTGCAAAAAAGGATCCAATTCACTTACTAGTTTTTGTAGAAGACTTGACCAAAAAGAAAAGGTTTTCTATGACAGACTTAAGTAAAATTACAAGCTATATTGGCAGAGATGTAGACTATAATAATGAAATAATTAAAATGACATTATATCAAACGAAATATATAGAGTCTTCAGCGGAAAAATACAACTTAGAAAATTCAAGATTATACTATACACCCATGGAAAAAAATTTAAAGTTAGAAAAAGAATCTGAATCAACCGAACAAATAAAATATAGAAATTTATTAGGAGAATTACTATACATAAGTACAGGCACAAGACCGGAAATAACATGTAGTGTGAATTATCTCAGCAGATTTCAAAACGGCTATAACGAAACTCTTTTTAAATATGCTATATGACGGCGTCCCCTTCCGTCCGCGCCGGCGTGTGTTTTGACGACCCTGGCGGTGCCCCCGATGCCACTTCGACCACACCTGTAGACCCAAGACGTACTCCCCGACCATCGCAGCCAAAACGTTTGCTTGATTGACGCGACAAGCCGCCATCTCCGCTAGCACGTTAGACGTAGGTGCTTTGCAGATTTGACACCTGCCTCCCATAGTAAGCCCATGTGCGGAGCCCGCGGCGGTATGACCGAAAATACCCATTCTTTTTTTTCGTCCTCAATTTGCTGCCGTAGTGCCCCGAAGTGGGGACTCGCTCCGACGAAGTTCGTCGCGTTGTCGCAGTGAACGATCTGCGGATATATTCGGCGCCCAACCAACCTTTGAAATGCCAATAAAAAAGAAATAAGTTAATAAATCAGACACTTCTTCTAAATGAACAGCCTTGGGCATAAAACAAAAAGGGCAATGTAGAACTTGCCACCCTTTAAGTTGCCACCCTACCACGAATTTTCCATGTCGTCTCAAGGGGGGAGAGCACGGATTCGATCTAAGGGTACATCTCCCATGATTTGAGTCATCAGGTGAGCCTTGCATTTAAAACCGCGTATGCATGACCGTACTATCTGACTGCAGACTTTCGGCGCGTTTATGTCAAAATACGTTGTCGCAAGAGACTCACAGTGCTCGTGGACCCACATGAAAATACGACTCGTGCAAGTATCGGACGTAGCTCTGAACAAATTAAGAGCGCTTCGGTACAATACAGGAAACTTGGCATCATATGATAAAGGCTAGCATTAGCTAGTCGCCCCCCGGCCCGCAACAACGAAAAGCCAAGCCCAGCCTGAGAAGCTTCATGGACAAATGGATCTAGCTTCTGTAGACTTGGGCTAACAACCAGATTTTTTCGAAAATTTTTTATTTCCTCTTGATACTTGTGCTTTTGAACTATCTGGACAATTTTATTAAAAGCTTCTTGATGTCCGACATTTAAAGAAAAAGCACACTAAATCATGTTCTTTTACATGTTCCGCTTTAAGAAGAAGTATACAAAATTAGTAGTTCCTTTGTAGTTCCTTGTCTGGATTTGTTTATAAGTGGTTGGATAATTGGGGGGATTACTTATTTTTTTTTAGGTTAAGGTAGGTGTTTTTTAGGGGAAAGTTCAGGATGTTAGGATATCTTCTCAAAATCAACGGTGCTCTCGGATGCAGTAACTTCAAGCGAGTTTGAAAACCACTCAATTCTCAATTCTTACTCAATTCAAACCCAGCGTTTAGAAGATCGCCGCTTTTTTCTTTAGCTCCTTCACGCAACCAGCACCCGTTAACATGTCGTCGACGTAAAAGTCAGACTCAATAACTTTAGCAGCTCGAGGGAATTAAATAACAATTGTTTCTCTAAGACTGTGTTGCACTGGATAAGCAGTCTCTTTCAAAATTGTAATTGTGGTCTGGCCTGGTCTCTGGTCTCTGTTCTCTGGTCTCTGGTCTTTGGTCTCTGGTCTCTAGTCTCTGGTCTGGTCTGGTCTGGTCTGGTCTGGTCTGGTCTGGTCTGGTCTGGTCTGGTCTGGTCCTGTCCTCCACAAACAATCTAAACGAGCCGAGTTTTTTGGATGGCAAACCAGAAAACAGATGAATTTGTCCCACACAAAGCTGCTCGTAAAATAATCCAGCTCCGATGAGCAAATCAACTGGCTGAGGCTGGTGAAAATGAGGATTAGCTAGCTCGGGAGAGGGGTGTTGGCCTTGAGGTGGAAAATTGGCACCAAATTGCAGCAGACTATTATGTCTGCGCCCACACGCACGGCAGCTTGACGCATTGCATTGCCGAGATAGGTGTCCAGATCCAAGGCACTTACGGCATAAATCCAATCGCCTAACTTCGCCTAAACGATAAACCTTGGGAAGGAGTTTATCACGTGAGAATGGCCATCACAGATCATGCATGCGGAAGAGTTTGTGATCACAAATGCAGAGTTACCTGGATGAAAGGGTCTATGTCGTCCTACCGCAAAGCTTGGTGCATGGGATGACGTCGTCAAATCCATGCTCTTCAAAGTCCGGCATCTTTGTTCAAGAAAACTGGCAATGGACTCCCACGTTGGAATGGAATCCGAGTCAGCTTGCATTTCCTTCCACTTATACTGCGTGGCATTATCAACCTTCTGCAACAGCACTTGGATTATCTGCTGCGTTGTGCCCATGCCTGACAGTGCTCGCATATGCGAATTAAATTTATCCGAAAGCTCGTGAAACCTCGTCGCCGATGCGGACTCAACGGCCCTCAGATTCATTATCTCATTAACATGAGCTTGAAAAATGAGCCTGCGATTACTAAACCTTTTGTTTAGCAGCTCCAATGCGACGTCATAATTTTTGTTCGTGAGCTCATTCTCGAAGGCAGGACCGTAACCGCTCCGCATAACCTCCACTAAAATTGGGAAGTGGCAGTGGCGGCAAAGCCTGGAAAGATCTGCCGAACGACGCATCAAAACCGTTGATCAGCGTTGAACTTGCCGGCAAGAAACTGGAGCGCCACATAATCGTGCCTCCCTCGCCGCATCGTTTAAGTTGACGCGCAGATCGCTCATGAGTTCTGAAACATCCAGCTCGTACAAGCTCCTTGTGTGCGCTCTTGAAATCCGCGATGATGCCTTCCAATTCGCTAAGCCGCACATTTATCATTGCCTTCGGAAGTTTCTCCACTTCTTTCAAGGAGGACAGCAATCCTTGAAGATCCTCAAAAAGGACTTGACTCAGGAATATTTTCTTTCCAGGCGAGGCACACTCGAAAGCGGATTCATTTTCGTTTATTTATTCTCAGCTCACGACCCACTGTGTAACAGTGTTGACCCGACAGATGCATTTGACATTTTATACAGGATTTATCCACAAAGCTAGAGGTATTCCTGTGAAACGTCATGTGAAGAGTAAGAATATTAGTATTAGAGTAAGAATATCCTTTGAGCACAATATCTGGAAAAATTCACTTTCGAAAGTGATTCAGTACTTTAGTCGAACAAAGTCAGCCAGGTAGTGGCCAAACTAACTTGTATTTCAAATTGAATTGAATCAAATTATGCGTGGAGGAAAAAAAAGTTGGAAATTGTAGGCCTGTGTTATTAAGGCAAGACGTCATAATCGTGGTAAGACTGAAGAAAAGACCCATTATCAAATTTATCAAAGAAAAAATGGTCAACTTTCAAAAAAAGAATGAAAAATTTGATTTCAACTTTCTTAAATTCAAGTTTCTTAGATATACATATTTAAAGAAGAATTTGGGAAATTATCAGAAAAAAATATTAAACAGTCAGCCATTGAGACGTCATTTCCCATGGCCCCTTGGAAAAAAGGTGCTTTCGCGTTGACAGCACAATTCCTGACAGAATCATCTGAAAAGAAAAAACTAAATACGTTCCTTTAGTACAGACCTAAAACTAGAAACTAAACGAAAAAAAAAAACAAGTAAAAATAGGATTTTTTGGACCCCTTTTTGAAAAAAAAAATTAATATTTGGGGGAACATTTTTGACAATTTTTTTTTAAATAGTTTTTATCAACGAAAAACAAAATCCTTCGTTTTAGTTCTAGATAATCGTATCTTGAAGGCCTGAGCAAAGTTTTATCAAGATCGGTTGAGTAGTTTTCGAGAAATCTTGACAACCGACTTCAAAAACACAGTTTTGAGAAAAAAACGCTTAAAGTTTGCGTTCTGCCTATGCCTGACCACGAGCGTCCACATTTTCAAGACTGTATCTCCGAAACTTTTATTCCAATCGACTTGAAAACTTGGAAGAATATTCAGAAGAAGAAAGACTCTGTAGAATTTTATAAAAAAATAAAAAAAAAACGATTTTTTTGAAGTCGCCAAACCCACTTAACCCCTTAAATAAATTTGAAAATAGCAGTATTAAATTTTATCTTCTTATTTGCAAATCTCTTTTTCAATGTGTGCATGGACTTAATTTGAATAAGTTTATATATCACATTGAATTAGACGATTTAATAACATTATTTGATAAAAAATGGGTTTTAATTTATATTTTAGATGCCAGCTTAACAGCATTAATTTCTGATAGGAATTGAAAGAGATAAGAGCAATAAAAGTGGAAGTACATTTGTGAGTGGCCCACTAACGGCAACAAAGTGGTTTCAGTCGAACGTACAGCGCATCACAGATGGGCCAGGGCGAGAATTGAGGTGGTCTACACTGAGAGAAAATTATGAGAAATAAATAACCATTGAAAGCGTCCCCTCTCAGCTTTGCGAATATGCCTTCTTAAATGAAAATATTATAAAAGATGCTTTTATGACAGGCAATACATTAAATGTGCCCCTTTGTTATAATAGGCATTTCTTAATTTTGTTTGTGGATTTTTAAAAAATGGAATATACATTCTTAGATCCTTTTGGGTAGACGAAAATTGCCCAGAAGTCAGTAGAATGAAATACACATTTGTGTGTAAAGAAAATGATATTCAAGAAGATTCCTACAATTGTGGCATATTGATTTTGCAGTTTGCAGAATACTACATGAAAAATCTTCCAGTGACAAATTTGAAACCCTCTACCTTGGTTGGGGTGAGTTTGCCTACGTGGCAGCCCTTTCGCTTAGTAGGACCCTATTTAGCATTGCATGGAGAGCTTTGACGATCTGGTGACAAGGGTAAAGCGAAGCGTAAGTTGATGTTTTGACTACGGAAGGAGAAAGATCGGACGAGCAAGGAGAGGCATCGAAAAGTTCAAGAAGGGCTGTAGCGAAGATTTACCCGCTGAGGGATCATCGCGCTGGAGGAACTGACGCAGGACTGGCAATAATAAAAAGGCCACGAGGGGCCATTTGCCGGTGTTCGCGGAGTTGAGTTGAGGCAGGTAGCTGATCGCAGAGGCGAGGTGAGTCTTGAGGTTAGGTCATGGTCGTGCGAGCCTGACGTAGAGGTTTTCGTTTCGTTAGGTCAAGGGTACAAGCGTAAAAGCTAGATCCCTAGTGGCAACGAGGCGTGGTGTGACAGGGCGCTTGCGGCGCTTTCAAGAAGCGCTCTGTCTTTCAAGGGAGCGGAGAGACTCGTCCGACTGATGGCCTAACGGTGCCGAAAGCGGAGATTTCAAGCGGGAGCACTGCTGCTGGCTGAGTGTTTTATTGTTGGAATTGTTAACGGGATAGGCGAGAATTCTCCCGAAATGTATATTTTCTTTTCCAGCCTCGAGAAGTGGAAGCGCTTCAACGACTCCTCGCGGATATAAAAAGTGAGTAATCTTCAATCTATGCCAAGCCAGCTGAAGTGATGCGGAATTCTCCGATCAATATTTTTCCACGTTTTCCAAGTTCCGGCCCAAGAGGCTTTAACAGTTAGACAGTCAACCACCTTGCGGCATTGAACAGAAATAAAGAACTCAAATCGAACACGGTCCACTTCCGTACGCGGACTTTGTAGTGAAGCGCTTTTAGCAATTAAAATCCTATGCAATGAAATTGAGCGCGCGTCCACAAATCCTATCAAATTGAATATACAGTAAGTTCGCAAATCTTTAGTGATAAGTTATTGTTAAGCGTAGTAAGAAGGAATATATATTGAATTATTAGGATATTTAAGGAATCTAGGAAAGATATGTTATTTAGAGATTTAACGACTTTCTTTAAGGAATAAATATGAAGTTTATAATAAAGTGAGATAACGCAGTTCGCCTCGTTTGATTTGCCACCGCCCTGCCGCCAGCCTATGCCATGGACCTTTGTAGGGACCTCCCAAAGGATCCTAATATACACCGTTTTAAGGAGCTCGAGTTTGACCTACGCAGTTCGTGAGGTCTCGCACGCATCAATATTGAAATAATTAATGATTCCCGAGGCAGCATCAAGGGGAGAGAAGGGGGTGTTTCAGAACCCGCCCATTAGCCGGCGAGATCTGGCCGGACACCGCATGCAACCCTTTGTCTCATCCGATATCTCCAGCGATGCCACCTCAGCACTGCGACTATTCGTTACAGTTATAATTATCTTAATCATAAATTTATCTGACGCCCAACTAAGTGGCCATGTTTTTAGCATGGTTAGACGCAGCCATGTTTTGCGGACAAATCTTTTCGGCCGGTTACAGTAGCATGGCAGAACCAGACCAAAACCCTCAGCAGTGGCGCGGGTACCGCTTGGAATTCTACACTCAAAAGAGAAAGTAGACCGCAGTGCCACGGCAGCCATAGCGATAGTTTCGAGTAGAGTTTAGCAGGACGGTTTCTCGCATAGGACTTCAGGAGGGAACAGGACCCAAATGACCACGAGTAACGGATAGCAGGCTGCTATAAGAGCGAAGGGACGGGAGAGCCATTGCCACGGTTGCTTGGAAATGCAGAATTAGTCAGCGGACTGATATCTGACCACGACTGTAGATTGGCAGCGAGATCCCTAGGAGAGCAGAAGGACGCTTGGAGTTCAGTCGTAGCAGTTACGATATGACCACGTCCAAAAAGTTTCAGCTATTGGATCGCAGGCCTGGGAATTAGCAGGACGGGCGACAAAGAGCTGAGAAGGGGAGTTTTGTTAAGGGCGGTTTCCAGAACGGAACTAGGAGAGAAGCGATGGCGAAAGAAGAAGAACATTAGGCAGCGTGCAATGGCGGTTGGAAATCTGCTGCGTTGTGCCCATGCCTGACAGTGCCCGCATATGCGAATTAAATTTATCCGAAAGCTCGCGAAACCTCGTCGCCGATGCGGATTCTACAGCACTCAGATGCATTATCTTATTAACATGAGCTTGAAAAATAAGCCTGCGATTACTAAATCTTTTGTTTAGCAGCTCCAATGCGAAGTCATAATTTTAGTCCGTGAGCTCCAACGATTCTCGAAGGCAGGACCGTAAGCGCTCCGCATAACCTCCACTAAAAGTGGGAAGTGGCAGTGGCGGCAAAGCCTGGAAAGATCTGCCGAACGACGCATCAAAATTTTTGGCAGCAGTACCGTTGAGCAGCGTTGAACTTGCCGGCAAGAAACTGGAGCGCCACATAATCTCCTGGTCCAGGATGAATCGTGCCTCCCTCGCCGCATCGTTGAAGTTGACGCGCAGATCGCTCATGAGTTCTGAAACATCCAGCTCGGACAAGCTCCTTGTGTGCGCTCTTGAAATCCGCGATGATGCCTTCCAATTCGCTAAGCCGCACATTTATCATTGCCTTCGGAAGTTTCTCCACTTCTTTCAAGGAGGACAGCAATCCTTGAAGATCCTCAAAAAGGACAGGAATTCTTGACTCAGGAATATTTTCTTTCCAGGCGAGGCACACTCGAAAAACGGATTCATTTTCGTTTATTTATTCTCAGCTCAAGACCCACTGTGTAACAGTGTTGACCCGACAGATGCATTTGACATTTTATACAGGATTTATCCACAAAGCTAGAGGTATTCCTGTGAAACGTCATGTGAAGAGTAAGAATATTACTTTGAGCACAATATCTGGAAAAATTCACTTTCGAAAGTGATTCAGTACTTTAGTCGAACAAAGTCAGCCAGGTAGTGGCCAAACTAACTTGTATTTCAAATTGAATTGAATCAAATTATGCGTGGAGGAAAAAAAAGTTGGAAATTGTAGGCCTGTGTTATTAAGGCAAGACGTCATAATCGTGGTAAGACTGAAGAAAAGACCCATTATCAAATTTATCAAAGAAAAAATTGTCAACTTTCAAAAAAAGAATGAAAAATTTGATTTCAACTTTCTTAAATTCAAGTTTCTTAGATATACATATTTAAAGAAGAATTTGGGAAATTTTCAGAAAAAAATATTAAACAGTCAGCCATTGAGACGTCATTTCCCATGGCCCCTTGGAAAAAAGGTGCTTTCGCGTTGACAGCACAATTCCTGACAGAATCATCTGAAAAGAAAAAACTAAATACGTTCCTTTAGTACAGACCTAAAACTAGAAACTAAACGAAAAAAAAAAAACAAGTAAAAATTGGATTTTTCGGACCCCTTTTTGCAAAAAAATTAATATTTGGGGAAACATTTTTGACTCTGTAGAATTTTATAAAAAAATAAAAAAAAATCGATTTTTTTGAAGTCGCCAAACCCACTTAACCCCTTAAATAAATTTGAAAATAGCAGTATTAAATTTTATCTTCTTATTTGCAAATCTCTTTTTCAATGTGTGCATGGACTTAATTTGAATAAGTTTATATATCACATTGAATTAGACGATTTAATAACATTATTTGATAAAAAATGGGTTTTAATTTATATTTTAGATGCCAGCTTAGCAGCATTAATTTCTGATAGGAATTGAAAGAGATAAGAGCAATAAAAGTGGAAGTACATTTGTGAGTGGCCCACTAACGGCAACAAAGTGGTTTCAGTCGAAAGTACAGCGCATCACAGATGGGCCAGGGCGAGAATTGAGGTGGTCTACACTGAGAGAAAATTATGAGAAATAAATAACCATTGAAAGCGTCCCCTCTCAGCTTTGCGAATATGCCTTCTTAAATGAAAATATTATAAAAGATGCTTTTATGACAGGCAATACTTTAAATGTGCCCCTTTGTTATAATTGGCATTTCTTAATTTTGTTTGTGGATTTTTAAAAAATGGAATATACATTCTTAGATCCTTTTGGGTAGACGAAAATTGCCCAGAAGTCAGTAAAATGAAATACACATTTGTGTGTAAAGAAAATGATATTCAAGAAGATTCCTACAATTGTGGCATATTGATTTTGCAGTTTGCAGAATACTACATGAAAAATCTTCCAGTGACAAATTTGAAACCTTCTACCTTGGTTGGGGTGAGTTTGCCTACGTGGCAGCGCTATCGCTTAGTAGGACCCTATTTAGCATTGCATGGAGAGCTTTGACGATCTGGTGACAAGGGTAAAGGGTAAGCGTAAGTTGGTGTTTTGACTACGGAAGGAGAAAGATCGGCCGAGCAAGGAGAGGCATCGAAAAGTTCAAGAAGGGCTGTAGCGAAGATTTACCCGCTGAGGGATCATCGCGCTGGAGGAACTGACGCAGGACTGGCAATAATAAAAAGGCCACGAGGGGCCATTTGCCGGTGTTCGCGCAGTTGAGTTGAGGCAGGTAGCTGATCGAAGAGGCGAGGTGAGTCTTGAGGTTAGGTCATGGTCGTGCGAGCCTGACGTAGAGGTTTTCGTTTCGTTAGGTCAAGGGTACAAGCGTAAAAGCTAGATCCCTAGTGGCAGCGAGGCGTGGTGTGAGCGACGCGCACAGAGGAGGCAGAGAGCTGTGGCGTTCGGCCAGAAGAAGCAGAGCGAGTCTCAGAAGCGCTGAGCTGAAGCAGCTGGAGCGTTCGCGACGCTTTAAGGGGCGCTCCGCTGGAGACTCGGATAGGGTCATCGTGAAGGAGTGAAGCTAAGAACGGAGTGCTGGCGGCGCTTACAAGGAGCACCCCGTGGAATGAAGGAGTCGCCGTAAAGTAGGCGTCATCCTGTAGGAGTGAAGTCAAGGACGGAGTGCTGGCGGCGCTTTTAAGGAACACCCCGTCGATCGAAGGAGTCGCCGTAAAACAGGCGATATCCTGTAGGAGCAGAAGCGAAAACGGAGCGCTTGCGGCGCTTTCAAGGAGCGCTCCGTTGTTCGGAGGAGTAGCCGTGGATTAATCGACGGTCGTAGGACAGGGAGCAGGGACAGGGCGCTTGCGGCGCTTTCAAGAAGCGCTCTGTCGTTCAAGGGAGCGGAGAGACTCGTCCGACTGAAGGCCTAACGGTGCCGAAAGCGGAGATTTCAAGCGGGAGCACTGCTGCTGGCTGAGTGTTTTATTGTTGGCATTGTTAACGGGATAGGCGAGAATTCTCCCGATATGTATATTTTCTTTTCCAGCCTCAAGAAGTGGAAGCGCTTCAACGACTCGTCGCGGATATAGAAAAGTGAGTAATCTTCAATCTATGCCAAGCCAGATGAAGTGATGCGGAATTCTCCGATCAATATTTTTCCACGTTTTCCAAGTTCCGGGCCAAGAGGCTTAACAGTTAGACAGTCAACCACCTTGCGGCATTGAACAGAAATAAAGAACTCAAATCGAACACGGCCCACTTCCGTACGCGGACTTTGTAGTGAAGCGCTTTTAGCAATTAAAATCCTATGCAATGAAATTGAGCGCGCGTCCACAAATCCTATCCAATTGAATATACAGTAAGTTCGCAAATCTTTAGTGATAAGTTATTGTTAAGCGTAGTAAGAAGGAATATATATTGAATTATTAGGATATTTAAGGAAACTAGGAAAGATATGTTATTTAGAGATTTAAGGACTTTCTTTAAGGAATAAATATGAAGTTTATAATAAAGTGAGATAACGCAGTTCGCCTCGTTTGATTTGCCACCGCCCTGCCGCCAGCCTATGCCATGGACCTTTGTAGGGACCTCCCAAAGGATCCTAATATACACCGTTTTATGGAGCTCGAGTTTGACCTACGCAGTTCGTGAGGTCGCGCACGCATCAATATTGAAATAATTAATGATTCCCGAGGCAGCATCAAGGGGAGAGAAGGGGCTGTTTCAGAACCCGCCCATTAGCCGGCGAGATCTGGCCGGACACCGCATGCAACCCTTTCTCTCATCCGATATCTCCAGCGATGCCACCTCAGCACTGCGACTATTCGTTACAGTTATAATTATCTTAATCATAAATTTATCTGGCGCCCAACTAAGTGGCCATGTTTTGAGCATGGTTAGACGCAGCCATGTTTTGCGGACAAATCTTTTCGGCCGGTTACAGTAGCATGGCAGTAACCAGACCAAAACCCTCAGCAGTGGCGCGGGTACCGCTTGGAATTCTACACTCAAAAGAGAAAGTAGACCGCAGTGCCAGCGATAGCGATAGTTTCGAGTAGAGTTTAGCAGGACGGTTTCTCGCATAGGACTTCAGGAGGGAACAGGACCCAAATGACCACGAGTAACGGATAGCAGGCTGCTATAAGAGCGAAGGGACGGGAGAGCCATTGCCACAGTTGCTTGGAAATGCAGAATTAGTCAGCGGACTGATATCTGACCACGACTGTAGATTGGCAGCGAGATCCCTAGGAGAGCAGAAGGACGCTTGGAGTTCAGTCGTAGCAGTTACGATATGACCACGTCCAAAAAGTTTCAGCTATTGGATCGCAGGCCTGGGAATTAGCAGGACGGGCGACAAAGAGCTGAGAAGAGGAGTTTTGTTAAGGGCGGTTTCCAGAACAGAACTAGGAGAGAAGCAATGGCGAAAGAAGAAGAAAATTAGGCAGCGTGCAATGGCGGTTGGCAGACTGAGAACGGAGGGGAAGTTCAGTTTTAGAGTTTTGGTATTTGAAAAGCGAGTATTTTTTCAGGCTAAGCAAGAAAGGGAAAAAAAAGGATGAACCCAGCAGAGGCAGAGAAGGGGTCAGCGACACCTATGAAGGTGAACCGGCAGAGCCAGGACCAAGTGCGGACACGAGTTCCACAAAGCATGTATAACAACACACGCTAAATCGAAGTTGTCATGTCCGAAGTGCAAGGTAGTGTGTTTCGAGAAAGCACAGGCTTCCGGCGACATGACTGGCGCGAGCACGAGTCAGCTGACTCGCAGAGCAAATTCACCTTGTGGGACCATCCAAAAGAGCTCTCAAGCAGAGTCGGCAGGAAGCACAGCAGAATTGAGTTCGATTGTGTTCCAATCAATCAGCGCTATGCAGGCAACGCTTTTGGAACAACTGTCAGCGCAAATGGACAGACTGGTCCACCAAATGGCGCAATTAGAAAGGGAAGGAGAAGAGAGAGCAGGAGGCTACGAGTAGCCTAGTGGGATCTATGGTGATGAAAGGGAAACTATTTATTTAGGAAATGGCGTAAGGCAACAGGCTGGCCACAACTTTGGGTATAGACCAGAGAAAGTGGGACAGATCCTGAATAGTTGGAAGATTCATTTTAGACATCCCGACGGTATGACCATCGATAATTTCATCTTTCGGGAAGAAGCTTTGACGCTCTATGCGGAAATGCTAGTTTGTTATTTGATGGGAAGCGGGATAATTTTACTGGCGCTTTCACAAGTTAAATAGAGGAATGAGGTGGAATGATTTATGCGACGCGCTCATGAAACACTTCAGGGATGATAGGTCGGATGAGGACATAAGAGAGGCGATAAGAGATCGAAAGCAGCGCAACAGAGAAGATTTCGACACGTTTTATGAGGCGGTAGAACAGTTGATGAATGGTCTAAGTATTCCATTAAGCGATGCCACGCTTGTGGAGATGGCGTTCCGTCAGGTGTGAACAAGGACAAGTAGGAAATAAGTTCAGAGAAGAGTGTAGTAAGGCTAAGGTTGAGAGTAAGATTAGGTTAAGGAATACTAATAGATTAAGGCAGTATTGGCAGTCAATGAAGGCGGTAGAAACGATAAGGTATAAGACCTCAGACAAACGTCCTTTTGCCGAGGTTAGATTGTTAGGAGAGGAAGTGCTTGGACTACTGGATACTGGTGCAGCAGTTAGCTGCATCGGAGGGAGTTTTGCGGGCGAAATCATAAGAAGCGGGGCTGACTTCAGCCGTAACGACAGCAGGTGGTAGGTCATTTGACGACTGAGGTGGAGTTCAATGATCGATGCAAGACCCATATGTTCTACCTGGTTCCCACTCTGCGCCAGGATTTGTATCTAGGTATCGATTTCTGGAGGAGTTTCGAGCTGTTGCCATCGGAGTTCCGAGTCGGCGAAAATTCCGTTAGTCAGGAGTTGTCTGAAGCTCAGCAAGTTAGTCTGAAGGTAGTGGTAGAGCTATTTCCATCATTCGCCAAGTTAGGATTGGGCAAGACGCATTTGATCACCCACAGTATCGACGTCTGAGACACGAAAGCGGACAAGAAGAGGCACTATCCGGTTTCTCCAGCGGTAGAGAAACTGCTCTACGGAGAGGTCGATAGGATGATGAGATTAAGAGTGATCGAGGAGTCGCAAAGCGCCTGGTCGTCGCCAGTTGTATTGGTACAGAAGCCAGGAAAAGTTCGGTTATGTCTGGACTGCAGGAAAGTGAATAGTTTTACCCAGGGCGACGCTTATCCACTTCCGCAAATTGATGGGATCCTGAGTAGACTTCCCAGAGCTTGGTTCATCTCCAGTCTGGATCTGAAGGATGGGTACTGGCAAATCCCGTTGGATCCGGATTGTACCAGTTTAAAGTTATGCCTTTCGGTCTAATGAATGCATCGCAGATCATGACTCGACTCATGGACAAAGTGATTCCGGTCTCGTTGCGTAATGAGGTATTCGAGTAGTTGGATGATCTGCTGGTCGTCTCCGATACCTTTGAGTCGCATCTAGTGTTTCTGAAGACGGTGGCAGGTCACATTCAGAAAGCAGGGCTAACCCGGAAAATTGAGAAGAGCAAATTTTGCATGCGTTCTATTAAGTATTTGGGCCATGTGATCGGAGATGGCGTCATAAGGACCGACCCCGAGAAGATAGAGGCGATGGTAAATTACCCGGTTCCGCGGACGTTAAAGGCGTTGCGGAGTTTTCTGGGCATGACTGGATGGTATAGCAAATTCATTAGTAATTATGCAGACATAATCAACCACTTGGCTGATCTGGAGAGGCCTAAGTGTCGTTTTACGATGTCGCAGGCTGGTCTAGAGGCTTTCAAAAAGCTTAAGAAAGCGATGTGTCAGGCTCTGGTTCTGCACAGTCCGGATTTTAGGTAGCCGTTCTTTACGCACTGCGATGCGAGCAGCTACGGGATTTGTGGTGTCCTGGTTCAAAAGACGGAAGGAGTCAAGGGGGACGGGTATCGCTTTCGTCTCAAAGAAGTTGAGTAAGGCCCAAAGGAATTACGCCGTCACTGAGCAGGAATACCTGGCCGCGATTTTTTGTATTAAGCGGTTCAGACCTTACGTGACGGCGAGACGGTACCAGATTTGAAGGTCATGGATGGCAAGGTTTTCCGGCGGACGAAGCAAGTCCGGGATGTAAAGCTAGCGGATAATTTCACATGGAAGTTATGTGTTCCAAAGGGTATGATTCCCGGGATACTTAGAGAGGCCCATGACAGTCCCACAGCAGCTTATGGAGGAGTCCATAAAACGCTGGAAAGAATTCGCCAAAGGTACTACTGGCCAGGATTAGTGAATGAAGTGAAAGAGTACGTAGGCAAGTGAGAGGTCTGTAAGATGAACAAGGTACCTAATCAAGTGATAAGGCCAGCGATGGGAAGACCGGCAGAGACCCAAAGATTCTTTCAGCAAATTTATGTGGACTTCCTGGGGCCGTACCCGAGATCCAAAATGGAAATATTGGAATATTCATTGCGTTAGACATTGCGTTAAAGCTTTCAGCGGATGTAGTGGTGAAATACATGAGGAGGGGTTGTTCCACGCATATGGAGTTCCGGAGACTGTGTTTTCAGATAATGGAAAGCAATTCAAAGGAGAACTATTTAGGACGATAATGCGGGAGAATAGGGTGACGCAGGTCCATTCACCGCAGGCCAATGCGTCGGAAAGGGTGAATAGGTCCGTCATTGCAGCCATAAGGTCGTATGTAATTGCAGACCAAAGAAATTGGGACGAGCATCTCAGCGAGATCTGCTGTGCTTTGAGGACCTCGGTCCATTCGGGCACCGGGGAGTCCCCATATTACTTAGAGTTTTGGCAGCAGTTTGTAGGGTCAAAAGGAACGTACAAGCTCATGAGAGAGCTAGGTATCATGGAGGATAAAGAAGTCAGGCTATCCAAGGAGGACTCGTTGAAAGTAGCACGCGCTCAAGCTCAGAAGGCTTTCGCGAGGCAAACGGAAAATAATGAGAGGCTTTACAATGTGCGTTCCAGAGAGGTATCATATCGGGAGGGCCAAGAGATCTTCAGAAGAAACTTCAAGCATAGTAATTTTGCTGTAGGGTATAATGCCAAGCTTGGGCCTAGGTATGTTAAAGCTAGAGTTAGGAGGAGAACAGCAAGGGCGATCGATAGGTATCTATCATGCCAAAGATTTGAAGCAGTAGTTCTCGCCTCCGTGGTTGAGCTAAACAGGATCGTTTGAGACCCTGTTCTAGCTCTTGAGAAGGGTGCATTTTGTAACGTCGGCGATTGGTCGACCGGGGTGGCAACCCGGGGGGTACGGCGAGTTGGAAGAATTAACAATCACAACCAAGGCAAGGATTATGTCCTTATGTAATGCCTTCAGTACAGCTGAGGACCCCCGCTCAGCTACTGCAATTTCCACAGCCCCAACTCGAGCTAGACTTCCCAGTTTAGCATTACCAAAATTCAGTGGAAATTATTCGGAGTTCAAAAATTGTATAAGTCTCTACGAGACCTTGGTACACAAAGATGTGAACATTCCTGTTATTTTGAAATTTAATCATTTTATTTCTTGCCTCTCTGGTAAAGCCTTAGGAACTATCAATACATTCCAAGTCACTGAGAGTAATTACGACAATGGTATCGCTAGTCTAAAAAGAGTCTATGATAACAAATGTCTCATCTTTGCGAACCAAATAAGTCAATTGTTCAGCCTTTCGAAAATTTCCCAGCCGTCTGCGTCGTCGTCCAGCCGTCTGCATCGATTTATGGATCATTATTATCCATAGATGACACTAACATTGCAAACTCTATGATTATATATTTAGTTTTGAGTAGAGTAGATCCAGTGACCAGGCAAAAATGGGAAGAGTTACTGGATTATGAGGAATTGCCGCTGTGGTCTGATTTCGAAAAGGTATTAAATCGTAGGTACCAGAATCTAACCTCTGAAAAGACTGGCAAAAAAAACAGGAGAAAACTGGGTTTCGCAAGCAACTTAATAGAAGTTCGTTGGCTTACTCTTCTGCTAACACCAGCTTGCGAAGTACAAATCAACTAGATGTCAAATCTGTGCAAGATCGCACCATAAACTTCTGCACCGATTTACAGAGATGACTGAAAATAACTTAGCGTTACCACCACCAACAGAAAATCCTCCTTCGGCGTTAACGAATAATGGCCCTTCTACTTGACATGCTTTGCATGCGTCTCTAGAAAGGGTATTGTTAGCGACGGCGAGCACATATTGGCCCGAGCATTACTGACTCAGATCTTGCTCAACGCTTACAGATCCGTAGGAAGGAATCGTTCATCAACTTGTTTGGAATTGGTCAAACTAATTCACAAGTAAAGAAACCGTGGTCACCGTGGTGAAGTCGAGAGTCAATGGTAGCGAGTTTCCGTTCGACTTTTGGGTTTTGAAAACAATTTCAGGCTATCACCCTGACCAGTCAGTGAACATCCTCTCTTCCTCTCTTTATCTTAAAGCGGACGGACGTGTTTTTTTTGTGCGCACTACGTTTTTGTAAAATTTGCACTAAGCTTTCTATAAACAATCGGTGTTTATTTCTTTACAGATATAAAAACAAATTGCAATTTTTTAGATCCGTATCGCTTCGCGTGTGCAGTGATATATTTGGAGGTAAAATAATAATTTATTTAATTTACTTTCCAAACATAGCCCTGCTCTGCTTCTTCATCACCTACGGTGTTGTTGCTATTCTTTTGCTTCTACTCTCGCTCAATAGAGATTCTTATCTCCATTTCTTTAAATCTTACTTACTTGCACTAACTGCTCTCTTTAATCTCCCCCTTTCGTTTCCTTGGTACAGTGGTTCAAGGTTCCTCATTAATATAATCAAATAATATTTTTAAATTAATTATTAATTTTTTTAATAATTTTTAATAAATTAATTATTTAATTTTTAATAATTTTTAATAAATTAATTATTTAATTTTAAATAATTTTTACTAAATTAATTATTTAAATTTTTAATAATTATGGATTTTAAATTGGTCTGTGCATTAAAGTCTTGCAATAAGACAATCTCGTCTTCCCAGCCTACCATCCATTGCTGGCTCTGTGAAAACGTTTTACACGCTAAGTGTGCCGGGTTCACGGCCTCAGTTTCGGATGCAATCTCGCGTAGGTCTGGTCTTCACTTTTGCTGTGATGGTTGTCGTGCTGTTCAGGACGAAATGAGGTCGTTCATGAGGCAGACTAAAAGCGGTTTCAAGGAGTTGATTAGTGGTTTTCGAAAAATCAATTACCAACTCTGTGCGCTTGATACACAGTTTAGTAGCCTTCAACTACTAAATGAGTCTCCAAAGCGTAAGAAATCCGCTTTTAGTGATGTGCTCGGGTCGAATAATCTTCAGCATGCTCAGCCGACAACTATGCAGCCGCTTATATCTCTGGGCACCCCAAGGGCCGGACCTGAGAAAAATTCGGCTTCCGAATGTCTCGGAATCAATGAGCAATTGTCCGATATGTCCTTTGTGGCATCGCTTCAAGTGATCCCAGACCCAATAATTCAAACCCCTGTAACAGTCACCAAACAGGGTAATAAACCGTCCGGACCCCCGGTACGTACTGATGCCGCAGTATTAGTTATGGCGGCACCAAAACCCTTGCTGGTGATCCCACCATCGAAACACATTTTTGTTTCCCGGCTTGCCCCTGATACTTCGGAGATTGATATCTCGGCTTACATCAAAGCCAAAGCAAAAGCCGACATAAAGGTGGTGGATATTACAAAATTCAAATATTCTTACACCAGGCACACGTCATCTTTCAAAATACGTGTGCCCTTGCAGATGTTCAAGACGATCTGTTCCGCCAGCTTTTAGCCAGAGAACATTTTCGTCCAAGAACATCAGCCAAGTACGGTGAAAAAAAAGATAACCAAACTTGTGGGTGTAAAACTCCCACATGTTGAGGCCACTGATCAACCTTCCACCTCATCTTCCTCAATTTCAAAAAACTAATGTCTTCATTAACACTTACCTATCAGAATACTAAAGGGTTACGTAGTAAACTTCCCAAACTGTATTCTGATAGTTCTTTTTTTGCATCCCACATTATAGTATTTACAGAAACTTGGTTAAAGCCGGAGATCTTAAGCTCCGAAGGTTTTCCTAGTAGGTACACCACTTTTAGATGTGATAGAACTTTGCGAAGGGGAGGAGGAGTGCTAATTTCTGTAGACTCCAATTTCGCTTCTAAAGAGGTAAAATCACAAGAGTTTGGTGACATTGAATTCCTTTGCATCAAAATCACTTTGTCCGATCAATTTTTGTATGTTACCTGTTCGTACATACCACCTTCGTCCGAACCGCCAACATACTGGCAACATTTGCCCGCTATTCGTTTGGTTTTCGATCGTCTGTCTGATGGTGACCAGCTGATAGCTCTGGGTGACTTTAATATCCTAGAACTTATGTGGTCAAGTGTTGATAATTCACCGTCTTTACAGCTTAACTCCCACCATGACTTCCCTGAGGGCATGTTCGACATGTCACTCGGGCAAATTAACCATGTTAGAAATTCTTTAGGTCGGCTGTTGGACTTATGTTTCGTTTCTGATCCTGATGGAATTACTCTTTCCAGAACTTTGCCCCTTTCTCGGATCCATATCATCCCACTCTTGAGGTTTTAATCGAAAATATTTACTTTATTGACCTTAAGCATACAGTTAAATCTCAGAAAGTTCGCTTCTTTCGTAAAGCTGACTTTATGAAATTAAATAAGTTAATTTTGGAATTTGATTGGTCTGATTTACTGGCATGCGAGGATATAAACATCGCATTAAAAAAATTTTATTACACTTTGAAGTTATTTTTTGACGCTTGCGTGCCGTGGAAATTTCCGTCCGCTTCAACGAATCCGCCTTGGTATATGTACAAGGCACCTTATAAATTTAAAGAATAGTATGAGTAGACTTTTAAACAAACATAGATTATCTGGCTGTACAGTTAGTTATTCAAGATACTTAGTAGCTCGGTCCAATTTCACCGTGCATAACGCAGAATGTTAAAGGAGTTATATTCGCCGCTGCAGGATTCAGTTTACTCAGGATCCGAAGCAGTTTTATAACTTTGTAAACACTAAGCGTAAACATGTATCTTTTCCCCCACTGCTTACGTTTGAAAACTCTTATGCGAACACCGATCAGGCAATGGCCGATCTCTTTGCACAGTTTTTTCAAACTACCTATTCACCTAGCAGCAGTTTAGCTCAGCCTTACACTTATAATATCCAATCAGCCAACCTTATATTTTGCCCATCTCTCGATCTTCTTAAGGTTAAGCCAGTGTATTCGCCAGGCCCTGATGGAGTACCAGGCTGTTAAACTCTTTAATCTATCGCTGGAAACTTCGATCTTTCCCCTTATGTGCTGCTGTTACGCTGCATAAAAAAGGAAAAAATCCGACGTTGCTAATTATAGAGGCATCTCTAAATTGTCAGCAATTCCAAAGCTTTTTGAAAAACTTATCACTTCACATTAGCGACACCTATGTAGTTCAATAATAATTCATGAAGCGCCGCTCCACCACTACCAACTTATTGGAGCTAACATCTTTTATCACGGATGGCTTCCGGAATGGCTTACAAACAGACGTCATATACACTGACTTCAGTAAAAAATTTGACTCTGTTAACCATTCGCTTCTTATAAGTAAACTCAGTCTTTTGGGATTCCCAACTGATCTTCTTATGTGGATTTCGAGCTACTTATCAGGGAGAACCCAACGTGTTTTCTTTAAAGATGTTACCTCGCGTTTAGTCCGCGCCACATCGGGGGTGCCCCAAGGAAGCCATCTTGGACCCCTACTTTTTACTCGGTTTATTAACGTCTTGCCCCTTGCCTTAACTAATTCACTTGTACTTATGTACGCTGATGATGTTAAGCTATGCCTTCAGTATAAATTCACTAGCGTCCAGTCGAGACTTCAATCCGATCTGGATAATCTTCTAAAGCTTAAGGGATCGAAATGTTAGGCTATGTACTTTCTCTATGGGAACGCCTTAGAACGATTAACCCAGGTTAACGATCTAGGTGTCCTAATAGATTTGAGACTTAAATTTTTCGACCATATATCTACCATGGGACGGACATTACTGGTCCGTCCGATTCTTGAGTATGGATCGTGCGTCTGGAGTCCACAATATGGAGTACACCAAGATCACATTGAATCTGTACAAAAAAAACTTACTTACTTTTACTCTTAGGGGACTCAATTGTCTTTTAGTAATCAACTTACCATCATTAACAAACCGTAGAACGATGCTGGGTGTCATGTTTCTATATAATCTTATTTATGGAAATATAGACAGCCAGCATTTACTAACACGCTTAAATTTTAACATTCCTAGTAGAAGGACCAGAAACTTTCGTCCTCTACTCCTCAGCCATTGTAGTTCGACATATGCCCAACACGATCTATTCAGGGTATTATGTTCGGACTACAATGGTCTCTACCACATCTTGTCACTTTGCTCTATTAACAATCATAAGCTTATATTAACCGCCGTGATCGCTTATCCTCGCTTATGTATCTCGGATCTATTCCCCCGATTTAATCCGTACGTTACGGTTGGACGGGAGGTGGGCTGCACGTATGCAGTGGGAACCGCTCAAAAAAAATATATAACAGGAAAAAAAAGTAAAACAAAAAAAAAATAAATAAAAATAATATATATACAACAGCATAGAGAAATAGAACGACCCTGACGTCATCCGAATAAGGGGGGAGGTGGATATGGGTATCCACACACAGAAAAAAAAGAACAAAAACAAAAAAAACTAATTATTCACACAAAATAATGCGTCTCTTCCTGTCCCTGAACTTGGTGAGGCAAGGAATACCTTTCTCTGCCTTTTATTTGTCTCCCTGTTGCTTTCCCGAATTAGGAGAACCGCCAGCTGAACCATTAGTCTGTGGATTCTCCACCTGGGTGGCCATGGAGGATTCTGATGACCTCGAGGAAGGAACTTTTCCGGTGTCCCGTTCCAGCTTCCGGAGTATTTGTTCAAATCCCGTCCTCATGCACATGTCGATCCTTCGATGCACCAGTTGGCTGAGATCTACCCTTAGCTGCTCTTGGGAGGTGTGAATGAGGCCTGTATCTCTCGTCGATTAAAGGATGCATAGGCATCTGCGTTCTACAGGCTATACTGCTCTTGAATGGGATCCAATTGGACATGAGAGTACTTCCCGCATGGAGTTGATGCTTGCTCCATGCCGAGGTTCGTCGGGATTGCACCCTTTTGTTGTGCGCTGAGTCGACCGGGCTCTCTGCTTTGCTCGGTACCGGCCTGTGCTCTCCCTCCTTGTCCAAATCTCTTTCCCCTTCTTCGAGCATAGAGTCCTACTTTGATTTTACTCAAGTTTCCCAATAAGGAACAATCCAATCTATTTATATGCAAGCGCTGACTGACTGTAATAATTAATTTCAATACCGGCTTCAAAATAAATAAATAAATGAATAGATAAAAAAACAAGTAAGGAAAGCTAACTTCGGGCGGAGCCGAAGTTGATATACCCTTGCAGTTCAGTCGCAATCCGCTAGGTGGCGCCACGCATCTTATATTATTAATTATATAGCGGATCGTATATAGTCGGCCGATCCTTATGAAAATTGGCAGATCAGATTGTTTTTACCAAAATAGAATCTGTACCAAATCCCATCTTTCTAACTTAAAAAACACAAAAGTTATGCCAATTTCGATCGTTCTATGACAGCTATAGGATATAGTCGGCCGATCCTTATGAAATTTCCGATCCTTGTGAAACAGACAGACGGACAGACGGACATGCTCATATCGACACAGGAGGTGATCCTGATCAAGAATATATATACTTTATAGGGTTGGAGATGTCTCCTTCACTGCATTGCACACTTTTGACCAAAATTATAATACCCTCTGCAAGGTTATAATGAACAAATAAATAAATTATTGATAAAAAAGAAAGATAAATAAACACTAATAAACCAAATAAACAAAGGAATATATAATAAGTATTCGAATGAATGTCGAAATACAGAAATAAGTGAGTCGATATGAGCATGTCCGTCTGTCCGTCCGTCTGTTTCTACGCAAACTAGTCTCTCAGTTTTAAAGCTGTCGAGTTCAAACTTTGCACACATCCTTCTTTCCTTTGCAGGCAGTATATAAGTCGGAACGGCCGGGATCGGTGAACTATATCCTATAGCTGCCATGTAACTGATTGATCGGAAATGCCATAACTTTGGTGTTTTTCAAGTTAGAGGGTTGGGACTTTCCCCACATGTTATATTTGTTATACCTGAAGGATCGGCCGACTATATCCTATAGCTGTCATAGAACGATCGAAATTGGCATAAATTTGGTGTTTTTTAAGTTAGAAAGATGGGATTTGGTACAGATTCTATTTTGGGGAAAACAATCTGATCTGCCAATTTTCATAAGGATCGGCCGACTATATACGATCCACTATATATCTAATAATATAAGATGTGTGGCGCCACATAGCGGATTGCGACTGAACTGCAAGGGTACATCAACTTCGGCTCCGCCCGAAGTTAGCTTTCCTTTGTTGTTTTTTTTTTCTATTTGTAGGGTTTTTTCTTCTGGTCCTCCTTGGAGCAACGCAAAGACTATTTGTGTTTAGCCGTTTGGGACTTCCGTTTTTGGTTCAGAACCCCTACAAACATAAAACCAAATTCTGTCTATCCTATTCTTTTATCAACGCATATGTATTCTTTGCTGTTTTAGACACAGACGTTGAATTTCCTCCTTCTATTAATCCTATCCTTTTCCTACTCTTATTTATTTCTACTCTAAGTCCTATCTATTTATCACAGTACTTATCACAGTTTATTCCTTGTTGCGCCAATCGTCCTTTGGTCTATTAAGGCCCGATGTCGCATATGGAATTCCAATTCAACCTTGATCTGTACTGCCATAAATTGAATCTATTTCCTTTCTTCTTTCGCAATCCTGAAACATACTACTTAAGGACCTCTCGAGTGGTCCTCTATTTAGCTCTCTGGATCCACGAAAGTCGAGGTTTCTCTTGTGGAGGCTATAGCGTTGGCTTCAATTTTGGGCGCCATATTGTTATGACCAGCTTCTGGTCCTACGGTCCTCCAATCGGCATGGGTCTGGCTCCGGCTAGCTCATCCAGGCCGTGGTTCCCCTGACCCTTCCCATTTAGACCGCACAATAACAATCATCCAACACATACCAAACCGCATATATTAGACGTTTCACAACACTAAACTCCCACAACATTTAAATTCAAATTCTAACATATCGAAACAAAACAAACTTATAACACCCATCCTCACCTAATCATCACGGGATCTCTATCCTACTCCTGATGACATGGAGTAGTTGGGAGCTGCCCTCCCTATCCTTAGCGAATCGCTGGCCAATTCTTGGGTCCGCCCCTTATTTATAATCCTCTCAGTCCCCTACCCTTGCTTTCCCATTATCCATCCCTTAACCCCTCTTCTCAGTCTTCATCTTCTAATTATGTTTTTATTAAATAAAGTTTATAATTATTGTTATTCAGACCTATTTTTTACTTCTTTCTTCTGTTCCGACGCTTCGGTTTCGCTTTCGGGCTTAATAAATCATAATAATAATGTAATAATAATATAATTATAATAATCTCGCTTTCCACCCTGATTTATACCCCTACCTAAGAGAGCTCTTCTTAAGACGTAGGAACTACCGCAAAAAAATTAAATTTATTTTCGCGCGCACCCAACAACTTGGTTGGGTATAAATATTCAATGTCATCGCCTGACAACTATTTTTTTAATACTCAGTGCCTCGAATATCAAAATTATTTGACTATCAATTTCATAATTAATTTAATTTAATTATTATTTTCGTTTTTTGAATAATAAATGGACAAAGTGCAAAAAATTTATACAATATGATTTACAAAATCACAAAGCTTTTGGCAGTTCATGGAACGTTTATAAGCTGGATCTCTTCTTTTAGAAAAGACTTAGCTAGAGTGCAGGCTTTAGGTTTAAGATGAGACAATTTCTGAAGCAAATGAGATGCAAGACCAGATCGAGCAATTAGATGAAATGAATACATTTGCAGCCGAGTTGGACTAGCAATAACGACCAAAACAAGGGTTGAGTTGTTATTTAATGTCTTTAATTCAACTGAAGACTCCCGTCCAGCTGCTGCAATTTCTGCAGCCCCAACTCGAGTTCACCCCTCAGCTTGGCATAACCAATATTTAGTAGAAATAATTCGGGGTTAAAAAATTTTATAAGTCTTTTCAAGACCATAGTACACAAAGATGTGAACATTCTTGTTCTCTCTGGTGAAGCCTTAGGAACTTTCAATGTATTCCAGGTCACCGATAGTAATTATGACAAAGCTATCGCTAGTCTAAAAAAAGTTCGTTGGGCGCCGAGGATGACATTTGTTGACAGGCGGGCCGCTCATCGCCCCACCTGCACCGCGGACCCCGGACCAGCAGGGTCTAACGTGCTTGCGGCGATGGCTGCTTGTCTCGTCAATCAAGCAAACATTTTGGCAGCGATGGACCCGGGAGTACGTCTTGGGCCTACAGGTACGGTCGAAGTGGCATCGGGAGCAGGAAGACATCAGGAAGGGCGATCTGGTCCTGGTCGCAGAAGACCACCAGCCGCCCCAACAGTAGATAACCGCCAGGGTTATCGAAACAGACGCCGGCGCGGACGGAAGGGTCAGGGTCGCCATCGTGAGGACTAGCGCTGGAGCGATATTCAAGAGGGCGATCCATAAGCTGGCGAGGCTACCGGTTGGTTGAAGCGGTATGGAGGCCTTCAACGGGGCCGGTGTAGAATAATTAGATTAGTAGCATAAGTAATACTGAAGTCGAGAGATATAATTGAAGTCAAGTCTAAGTTAGCATAGGGCGGAGAGGGAGCTAAATAAGAGTTCAGTTGCGCTCTCTTGCGAATTTGCCCCGCTTCGCCGCAATAGATAAGCTAGGCTTAAGTTCTTTTTGGTTTAATATAGCGAATTATAACGTTGAGTCGAATGCTTCTAATTTTCATTTTCGTCCTTGTGAAAATTTTAGTAAACAGCCACCTTTTTCTTTTTAAAATATTTGAGTTAAAATAATCTCATTAAACACAATGCTTAACAAATATTTTTAAGTTATGTCAGAGTAACTTATTCTGCTTAATGTGCAAAGACTCACAATAGTAATGTTGGGCTAAGCAGCCACCAGATAGGCTAATTAGAATATTTATAATTTGTTCATCTACAGCGGCATTTAATCTTCTCTTTTGTCTCCCAGATTCGCATGCACATTGTTGTCATTTTGTAGCTCATACGCTTTTGGGAGCTTTGGAAGAGCTTCTGCGCCAAAGCTGTTCTTCTTCTTGTTGTATTTTGGGAGTTGTTATTGACGGGCCGCTTTTTGTTGTATGGTGCGGAATTAGTTGAATAAATTTAATATAAACAATTGAATCTCGTCTTTAATTCGGTCGCTATCAAAACGCTGATCGCTCAACATTGGGGACCCCGACGTGATCGCGCCCGAAGTTCAATCAGTTTAATTGCCCGAGAAACTGAAAAAACTATTGTACAAAAAACTCAACAACAAAAAAAAATAACAAACATCTCTTGGTTATTGATTTAATTCACTCGCGCTGGAGATTTGCGGGATGGAGTCTGGATGTGGAACTATTGGATCTGCTGCCGCAGGCAGGGAAAGGATGCTGCGGAGAAGAGCAGAGGTGACCTGCCAGGAGATGGAGGCGCTGCATCATAAGGTGAAGGCTGCAGCGCGGAATGAGGATGGCACCATTATGGCGCTGGAGTCAGTGGAGAAGCGTTTGCGTGAGCGGTTCACCGCGCTTCAAGAAGAGTTGGAGGAGCTTAAATTCAGCGAGATCGGGAGTGAGCTTTATTGGAGATTCTCGCAGATGGCGACTGATGTGCAGGTTGACATTCAGGTGGAGGTTGGCAAGCACTCCATGAGAATTGCTTCTCGACGGTGCCGGTGTCTCACCTATGCCATACAAGCCAGCCCCCTCCTTACCACCGTTGACGATGCCAACATTTAGCGGCGGCTATGTTGACTGGCCGGATTTCTTCGCCCTTTTCAAGCCACGATTGACAGCCATCCTCATCTAACAAATATGGAAAAGCTCAGGTGGCTCATTTCATGCCTGCGCGACCATCCTTTGTATGTTTGAAGGATGGTCATTTTGCACGCCGATGTTCAGCTGCCCGTTGTTCAAAGTGCAATCGCCGACATCATGCTTTGTTGCTCCATTGCGGGCAGCTGCCCAGCTTAAACAATTCCCCACCATTACGAAGCTTGGGTTCCGCCGCTGGTGTTGCCGTTGCTACCCCACCTTCCCAGTCAATCAACACGGTCTTGACCGTTAATATGAGTGTGAAGTCTCGACTAACCACATATTGTGCGAACCTAGAGGCGGTTATAGTGTCTTATATTGCGGACTGTCAGCCCAGCCTTAAAATTAATGTTACGAAATGGAAGATTCCTCACGGCATAGCGCTGGCTGATCCCAACTTCCACAGACCGCAGGGTATGGATCTGCTAATTGGAGCCAGCCTGTTCTTCAACCTATTGTCAGTTGGCCAATTCCAATTAGGTCACTGCCTCCCTGTAGCCCAAAATACACTATTTGGATGGATGGTTTCTGGATGCATTGGACTATCGCGGAAGGCTGGATTGCCCTATGCAGAAGGAGAAGAGGAGAAGAATCAAAGCTGTTCTTCTTCATGTTGTATTTTGGGAGTTGTTATTGACGGGCCGCTTTATGTTTTATTGTGCGGAATTAGTTGAATAAATTGAATATAAACAATTGAATCTCGTCTTTAATTCGGTCGCTATCAAAACGCTGATCGCTCAACATTGGTGACCCCGACGCGATCGCGCCCGAAGTTCAATCAGTTTAATTGCCCGAGAAACTGAAAAAACTACGGTACGAAAAACTCAAAAACAAAAAAAAAATAAACATCTCTTGGTTTTCGATTTGATTCACTCGCGCTGGAGATTTGCGGGATGGAGTCTGGATGTGGAACTATTGGATCTGCTGCCGCAAGCCGGGAAATGGAGGCGCTGCATCATAAGGTGAAGGCTGCAGCGCGGAATGAGGATGGCACCATTATGGCGCTGGAGTCAGTGGAGAAGCGTTTGCGTGAGCGGTTCACCGCGCTTCAAGAAGAGTTGGAGGAGCTTAACTTCAGAGATCGGGAGTGAGCTTTATTGGAGATTCTCGCAGCTGGCGGCTGATGTGCAGGTGGACATTCAGGTGGAGGTTGGCAAGCACTCCATGAGAATTGCTGCCCACTCCACTCTTCTCGACGGTGCCGGTGTCTCACCCACGCCATACAAGCCAGCCCCCTCCTTACCACCGTTGCCGATGCCAACATTTAGCGGCGGCTATGTTGACTGGCCGGGTTTCTTCCCCTTTTCAAGGCCACGATTGACAGCCATCCTCATCTAACAAATATGGAAAAGCTCAGGTGGCTCATTTCATGCCTGCGCGAGTCAGCCTTGGAGACGGTGAGGGCGCTGGAAATTACTGACGCGAACTATGATGTGGCTCTTGACCTATTGCGCAATCGGTTTAGTAATCGGCGATTAATTTTCCAGTCTCACATCAACGAGATCCTGCAGCTTCGTGTGGTCGAGCCAGGTTCTGTTGCTACGTTGCGGGAGCTGTCGGATCGGTATAATGGGCATATGCGGGCTCTCATGAGTTCCGAATCAGCTGCCGAGATCCAAGGATGCTTGCTCATCCAGATTGTCCTTCAGAAGTTGGATCCGGCCACAAAAGCCAAGTGGGAAGACACTCTCGCCGGAAACAACGACAGCCTTCCGTCTTGGGAGTCCATGGCACGATTCTTGGAGCAAAGGTGCCGGGCTCTTGAATGCGTCGACTTTTCTTTGGCTGCGTATCCACCAGCTAACCAAGAGGGCCGAGGGAGATCTTCGAATAACCGATCGTCGTGCATGATTATCAACGTCTATGCGCCCTGTGTGGTGTTTTGGCGCACGCGCTTCCTACATGTCCAAGCTTCATTGCCTTGCCACTTAGTCAAATTAAGTATGTTTGGAGGATGGTCATTTTGCACGCGGATGTTCAGCTGCCCGTTGCTCAAAGTGCAATCGCCGTCATCATGCTTTGTTGCTCCATTGCGGGCAGCTGCCCAGCTTAAACAATTCCCCACCACTACGAAGCTTGGGTTCCGCCGCTGGTTTTGCCGTTGCTACCCCACCTTCCCAGTCAATCAACACGGTCTTGACGTAGGATCGCCCTACTGAAGTGCTTCTGCCAACCGCCAATATCCTCATCCGTGGTCGATCAGGTGCCTTCCTGCCTTGCAGAGTGTTATTGGACTCTGGTTCACAAGTTCACCTTATCTCATCGCGGCTGGCAAGTCAACTTCAGCTTCGTCGCACCAAAAGCTGTGTAGCGGTCGCCGGTCTCGGCGGCACTGAGTTTGCTACGGATGGATCCTCCGTTAATATGTGTGTATCAACTAACCACAAATTGTGCGAACCTAGAGGCGGTTATAGTGTCTCATATTGCGGACTGTCAGCCCAGCCCTAAAATTGATATTTCGAAATGGAAGATTCCTCACGGCATAGCGCTGGCTGATCCCAACTTCCACAGACCGCAGGGTATGGATCTGCTAATTGGAGCCAGCCTGTTCTTCAACCTATTGTCAGTTGGCCAATTCCAATTAGGTCACTGCCTCCCTGTAGCCCAAAATACACTATTTGGATGGATGGTTTCTGGATGCATTGGACTATCGCGGAAGGCTGGATTGCCCTATGCAGAAGGAGAAGAGGAGAAGAATCAAAGCTGTTCTTCTTCATGTTGTATTTTGGGAGTTGTTATTGACGGGCCGCTTTATGTTTTATTGTGCGGAATTAGTTGAATAAATTGAATATAAACAATTGAATCTCGTCTTTAATTCGGTCGCTATCAAAACGCTGATCGCTCAACATTGGTGACCCCGACGCGATCGCGCCCGAAGTTCAATCAGTTTAATTGCCCGAGAAACTGAAAAAACTACGGTACGAAAAACTCAAAAACAAAAAAAAAATAAACATCTCTTGGTTTTCGATTTGATTCACTCGCGCTGGAGATTTGCGGGATGGAGTCTGGATGTGGAACTATTGGATCTGCTGCCGCAAGCCGGGAAATGGAGGCGCTGCATCATAAGGTGAAGGCTGCAGCGCGGAATGAGGATGGCACCATTATGGCGCTGGAGTCAGTGGAGAAGCGTTTGCGTGAGCGGTTCACCGCGCTTCAAGAAGAGTTGGAGGAGCTTAACTTCAGAGATCGGGAGTGAGCTTTATTGGAGATTCTCGCAGCTGGCGGCTGATGTGCAGGTGGACATTCAGGTGGAGGTTGGCAAGCACTCCATGAGAATTGCTGCCCACTCCACTCTTCTCGACGGTGCCGGTGTCTCACCCACGCCATACAAGCCAGCCCCCTCCTTACCACCGTTGCCGATGCCAACATTTAGCGGCGGCTATGTTGACTGGCCGGGTTTCTTCCCCTTTTCAAGGCCACGATTGACAGCCATCCTCATCTAACAAATATGGAAAAGCTCAGGTGGCTCATTTCATGCCTGCGCGAGTCAGCCTTGGAGACGGTGAGGGCGCTGGAAATTACTGACGCGAACTATGATGTGGCTCTTGACCTATTGCGCAATCGGTTTAGTAATCGGCAATTAATTTTCCAGTCTCACATCAACGAGATCCTGCAGCTTCGTGTGGTCGAGCCAGGTTCTGTTGCTACGTTGCGGGAGCTGTCGGATCGGTATAATGGGCATATGCGGGCTCTCATGAGTTCCGAATCAGCTGCCGAGATCCAAGGATGCTTGCTCATCCAGATTGTCCTTCAGAAGTTGGATCCGGCCACAAAAGCCAAGTGGGAAGACACTCTCGCCGGAAACAACGACAGCCTTCCGTCTTGGGAGTCCATGGCACGATTCTTGGAGCAAAGGTGCCGGGCTCTTGAATGCGTCGACTTTTCTTTGGCTGCGTATCCACCAGCTAACCAAGAGGGCCGAGGGAGATCTTCGAATAACCGATCGTCGTGCATGATTATCAACGTCTATGCGCCCTGTGTGGTGTTTTGGCGCACGCGCTTCCTACATGTCCAAGCTTCATTGCCTTGCCACTTAGTCAAATTAAGTATGTTTGGAGGATGGTCATTTTGCACGCGGATGTTCAGCTGCCCGTTGCTCAAAGTGCAATCGCCGTCATCATGCTTTGTTGCTCCATTGCGGGCAGCTGCCCAGCTTAAACAATTCCCCACCACTACGAAGCTTGGGTTCCGCCGCTGGTTTTGCCGTTGCTACCCCACCTTCCCAGTCAATCAACACGGTCTTGACGTAGGATCGCCCTACTGAAGTGCTTCTGCCAACCGCCAATATCCTCATCCGTGGTCGATCAGGTGCCTTCCTGCCTTGCAGAGTGTTATTGGACTCTGGTTCACAAGTTCACCTTATCTCATCGCGGCTGGCAAGTCAACTTCAGCTTCGTCGCACCAAAAGCTGTGTAGCGGTCGCCGGTCTCGGCGGCACTGAGTTTGCTACGGATGGATCCTCCGTTAATATGTGTGTATCAACTAACCACAAATTGTGCGAACCTAGAGGCGGTTATAGTGTCTCATATTGCGGACTGTCAGCCCAGCCCTAAAATTGATATTTCGAAATGGAAGATTCCTCACGGCATAGCGCTGGCTGATCCCAACTTCCACAGACCGCAGGGTATTGTCAGTTGGCCAAATCCAATTAGGTCACTGCCTCCCTGTAGCCCAAAATACACTATTTGGATGGATGGTTTCTGGACGCATTGGACTATCGCGGGAGGCTGGATTGCCCTATGCAGAAGGAGAAGAGGAGAAGAATCAACGTTCCGGACCCCCTGCACTCGTTAGGAGAACTCGATTCCCGCATTGGTCTATTGGGGGGAGCAATGCATGGTCAAGGTTTTGGAAGAAGTTGGTGTGCCTTTTTCGCCCTGTGAGTTCTAAATCTTCTTAATGAAAAATATGTGTCTGCTGCCCTTCCAAAATTGTTATTGAAGGCCCACCCTTCAATAGGGGGAGGATGTTGGGCTAAGCAGCCACCAGATAGGCTAATTAGAATATTGATAAATTGTTCATCTGCAGCGGCATTTAATCTTCTCTTTTGTTTCCCAGATTTGTATGCACTTTGTTGTAATTTTTTTAGCGCATGCGCTTTTGGGAGCTTTGGAAGAGCTTCTGCGCCAAAGCTGTTCTTCTTCTTGTTGTATTTTGGGAGTTTTTATTGACGGGCCGCTTTTTGTTTTATTGTGCGGAATTAGTTGAATAAATTGAAAATAAACAATTGAATCTCGCCTTTAATTCGGTTGCTATCAAAACGCTGATCGCTCAACAAGTATCTTTTCATGATTTTGATGAGCAGGTTAAGTGACGAACGGCATAGATGTTTCCTATCCGGATATGATTTGGTTGGGACTAGACTCATTTTTCTTTACGTTGATTTAATCATTAGAGTCGTCTCATTACACCCTCCAAAGCAAAGGAATTTGTTATCCGTTGAACAGTTTGCTTTGTTTGAGCTGCCTTCAAAGCAAGTAAAAGAAAAGTGAACTAGGCCTATTGAGGATACCACTATAAAAAAAAACGCGCCAATAACTCTACCTCAAAAGTGGTGTGGAAAAGAGTTTAAGAAACCAATTTTTTAATAGCTACTCTCCTGTCTTTAATACTAAACTCCTCACTCCTTTAAAGGAAATCCTGAACCGTCTTTAGAAGGTCTACTGCAACAATATCGGCGTGGAGGTTATATTCATCAATTCCCTGTAGCAGTGCAAAAGGATCCTTAAGTGTTTGTCGTCCCCAGTATTCTGAACTTCTTGCCCGAGGAGAAGCGTCTGATCCTGCACCTTGACCAGATATTAAGCCAGTTCGCTTGAAAACCTTTACTAACTGCTATCCATTTAGGGCTCTAGAGGGTAAAGTACCATTTGGGCATATACATTGAGCGTCTGAACCGTGTGACAAACAAAAACTTTCGCCTGAATCAATCACATCTGCACATCTGGGTACTACACATGGTATTTTGAAATACCTCATTTCATATTCCTCGTTATCTTAACGAATCTCAGCTCGGACTCTTTGGACATCTGTGCCACGGGATTACGGTTAAAGGTCAGTGCTACGGACATCTCAAATGGAGCCAGTCCCGAGGGAGTGGAGGAGAATGAGACCCCTTATAACGCCCTTCCACAACATTGCCGTGTGGTCGGTTTGGTCAGGTAAAATAAGTAGATTCCACTTCGACTTCATCTAATATGACATTCATTTTAGAGTTAAACTCTTGTCTGCATGAATCACATCATCACGAAGGACTTCCCGGGACTATGATCCCAGGTGGTGGACAACATCAGTATGGCGCCCTGATGACCATGTACCAGCCGGTGAAGACCTACGAGTACAAGCGGAGCGAGGAGCGACCGCCCCTGAACGAGGCCATGAACCTCTTGCTGCCGATGATGGTGCACCTCCTGACCGGTGCTGATGGAGCAATCGGTGCTGCTCCAGAAGCAGATCCTTAAGATCTACTTTTTCTTTACGCAGTACAGCCGCTGGACCTCAACTTCAAGGAGATCTTCTCCCAGTGGATGGAAATTTGTCGCCAAATTGATGATCGGGATGTGCCCGATAGCTCGCATTTGGACGATGATGAGCACACCGAATTTCCCTACTGGAAGACCAAGAAGTGGCTCTCCACTACATGGGTCGCTTGTTTTAGAGGTAAGTTCCAAAAAGAATCATAAATTGTTTGCCGAAAACATTATTTTTTCTTTTTTTTATGCATGGAAGTCCCAGCAACGTAGTTAGTGAAAATTACAAAAAATTCGATGATTGGTATCTGTTTACGTTCAGCCAAGGTGTACTGAAGTTGCTTATCAAGATTCTCGACCAGTACCGTAATCGTATCTACTACTCGCCACGTGTCCTCACGAATGTGCTCAACTATCTGAAGAATGCGTAAGTACCTGCCACTTTATGCCTAATCCTACTATATTATTTTTGTTATTGCACTTTTTAGTGAAAGCCACGCCTATACCTAGAAGCTAATCAAGCCGCACATTGTGGCAGTTATCCAGGATGTGATATATATATTATATCATTCACCGACTCCGATCAGGACCTGTGGGAGAATGATTCCTACGAGTATATTCGTCTGAAGTTTGGTAAATAATTGTATTCTTTAGAAACACAAGCACCTTCTTAATCCCAAAATTTTCAGATATATTTGACACCAGTTCAAGCTGCCCATTCCATGTTTAAGAAACGCAAGGGCATTCTGCCCATGGCCATAATCACAAATATGCAGATCATCACGTCGCGGACAACAAGCAAAAGGATGGTGCACATGATTGGAACACTAGCGGATGTCCTATTGAAGAAGGCTCAATATCGGGATCAAGTGTCAATTTATGCTATCCACGCATGCCCGGAGTTCCAGAATCCCGCCGGCCATATGCGGGCGCGTCCCTGTTGGTTTCAGAACTACTTCTGCGAAGTGCAGATCAAGTATCCCCTGGTCCTGGCCGAGATCATGTGGCTGACCACAAACGCTCTGCACACGGACAAGAAACTGCCCGTTAAAGTTGAAGCGGCTATTGGCCTGCAAATGTTGCTCTTATCCCAGGACAAGGAACCCCCCTACGTTGAAGGTCAGATTAAGGAGATCACCAAGGAGCTACTCACCATCATTCATGAAACCGAGAACGAAGATCTGACCAACGTAATGCAGAAGATTGTGTGAATCTTTACGAAGCGGCTGTTGCCGGTGGCCACCGAGATTTGCCAGCACTTGGCAACCACCTTCAGCCAGGTGTTGGAATCCGAGAAGGGATCCAAGGAGAAGGCCATCACCGCCATGACCCTGCAGAACACCATGCAGCTCAGTGGGATGGACGAGCATCCCGACGTCCTTCTCAGTCTCCATGCGATCGTTATCAATGTGGATGGACCATAGCTTGCAAATAACTGTTAACCGTTTTTTTGCTTACGCTCTGTTTGCGAGAGCAACCGAAACAAAGCATGCCGTTTCGGTTCCTCTCTGAGCAGCAGGCTTTGTTTTGTTTCGTTTCGTTTTCTGTTGAACGAAATACAATGGCAATTCATGAAACTCTCATCTACCTAACATTGCTCAATGAGAGATTTGAGTGACACTCGTACAGAGAGACTCAGTAAAAGACCGATTGACTGAAAAGTCAGCGCAAAAAGTCTTTTCAATAATTTGTTTTCGTTTCGCTGCACAGTGGTACATGGTACATGAAATTTGACGAAAAAACTTATTAAAATTTTAAACGTGAATTTTCCAATTTCAAACTAATATATTGATTATTTTAATTAAAAAAATGAATAGTTTCCTTTTAAATACATTTATTTTGAGTTAAGCTTAACAACTAAACTTTGGACAACTTTGTTGTCCATTTTGTTAAATATAAAAAATTGATGCACTTTTTTATTAAATTCTCGTCCCATTTTCAATAAATTTGATGAATCACTGTTTACACGAGAGATTTACAAAGCAAATTGACAAGTTGAGCCCACTAAACTTCACATACACACATACATGCACAAAAGACTTTTTGAATCGTCGAATGCAAGCAAACGGTCCTAGAATGAGCAGTGCTTTGACTGCGCGCGAGCAAAATTTGTATACGAGCAACTCAATCGGTTGCTCTAAGACTTTTTGCTTAAAGTCTCAGTGACAAACACTTATTTTGAGACCGCTGTAAAATGCACATATATGCACTATTAATATCATATATATATATATCGACCACCCACTGTACCAAGAGTACTTAAAGGGTACACACTGTAACACTTTGTCGCAGTGTTTATGTTATCCAAGGTCTCGGTCATAAACCTAAGTGCACCGAAATATGAATCGCCCGCTGTGCCTTTGCTGCACGCCGAAAAGTGCATATGTCCGCATATACGTAACACGAGTGGACCTTATGCATGTCCACATACCTCCGCCTAAGCGAACATAACATAAACATATATTCATATATAAATATTTAAGAATACATAAACGTCTCTCCGCTGCCGCTTTGGGCAGCGCAGCTACGAGACTTAGACTTCCTTTAACTCATAAGTAAATTTGTTAAATCAGAAACTCCCATGAGCTCGGAGCGGCAACAACAGCTGCTCCGAATACAAAGCAAACTTTAAATAAAGATATGCTAAAAACATAAACCCAACCGATGTAATAAATAACAACTGGGAACACGACCACAAACCTGGGGAGCCTTCAACATAACACTACATGGCGACCGTGACAGGACCAAAGGGACATCGAAGGATCCCCAACGCAGAAGGCATCATAGGATCAACAACTGGAGGAAAAAACATCAACGAGAAAAAAAAAAAACACACACAGCAGCAGCCACTCTTAAATGGAATTCCAATGATCTAAATGGAAAAACAGAATATCGCAGTAAGTAGAGTGTGATGTGTGCTAAACATAGTGGCGTGGTTAAACGTTTAAAAGCCAGGAAGGCTGAATTACTGAAGCTACTAAATAGCGGAAGTAAATTAGAGTGGAACAACTCGGTGAAAATACATGCCGAAGTTGAACACATCAAAAACCTATTAACGCAAAGAAATAATAAAACCACAGCCACTGACACATCCACCTACACTGCAATACCTAATATATGCAAAGACAAGATAATACTTAATCCACCACCAAAATAGGAATTACCGAGAATAAAGAGAAAATGCCCCAATGACTGCAGAGGACCCCTGGAATCCCCCTTCTGCGAACAAACCTGTGCCAGCACCGGTGCCCGAACAATCAAAAAAGGAAGACAAGCCTGTGCAGCCAGCACCAACCCCGCTTAGCGCTCCAAGCTAAGCCCGGATCAGTGAACCGACAGCGCTACCAAGAGCGCAAAATTTTTTTTCCCCATGCACTGCGTTGCATATTTTTTTGTATTGCACTGCGATGCATATTTTTTTTTAGTATAAAGAATCATTTGTAAAATTGAGCGACATTAAAGTTGCCCGATTAGCGTGTGGCCTGAAAACCATACAAAAAATAGGCAGGTTTTTATGTGAAAAAAAATACAATGAACAACAAAGAAAAACTACCGATATATAAAAAAAAAAAAAAAATTATAGGCAGGTTTTATAAAAAAAAAGGTACAAATAAAAAAAAAACACAATATACACATAGCCAAATAAGGCAAGTCTTTAAATGAGCCAAACTGAATGGCAAATAAATAATAAATTAAATCATACAATTCACACAAACCAATTCAATTATACAAAATCATACAATTATATACCAATTCTAGAGAAAATACCCAAAATGGGCTTAGTAGATGTAAAACAAGTGGACTCCACAGCAAATGTAATAAATAAAATTGAGTCCAGCACTATGAACACAGAATTGACAAATATCCTATTAACAATTATTGTATTCATTTTGATCGCATTTATTTTGTATAAAGCCTACATTTTCCATAATAAATGTATAGCAAAAAGAGCGATTAATAAAAGCCAGGCTATCAATCTGGACAAAATATAAAAAAAAAATAACGGAAAAATAAAAATTAATTTTTAAGACATATAAAAAAAAAATAATGACAACGCTCAATGCCAAATTTTGATATATTTAAGATGCACCTATGATATATACAAAAAAAAAAAACGATTTCATATGTTCATGAATAATCCTATCTTTACGTACAATGAAAATAAAATAAAAAATAAATAAAATAAAGAAAGCTTAAAAGAAAATAATTCCAGTATGAGTACACAAAGAGCCATAGACAAAACATATGAAAAGGACCCCTATTTCAAAGAAAGGATCAAGCAGTTAGTATCAACAACCCCAGTTAGTGTGTATGAACTAGAAATACTTTATATAGAAACATTTAACTGCCACGATTCACCATTGTTTCACTGCACCGCAACCCAAAAAGGAATAGTATTAACAAAAATTCCGGGTGTGCTAGTGAAATCAAGAATAGATGAGCATCTACTTTTAGGTAGAACGATTGTTATGATGGTTTCTAAAAGGTAATCCATACCCTTAATATAACGGAATGGAATGAATTATCGAAAGAACTATTAAGCATTAAAGCAGAATTCGACAAATCTCATAAGTCACTAACACAGAATGGACCGATGCAAAAAACAACGGTCAATAAACACGTAGAAATATTAGGTAAATGCTTTAATGAAGCTCGAATATTAATATATGAACACAGAGAAAAGTTAAATCCGGATCACTGGTCTCGAGTATCATAGTTTTTGATCAGACTAAGATCTAATCTAACATCTGTTAAAGAAAGGTTCAAACTTGATATTTCAATACCTACTATTCTCAATACTTCAATAACAATTGAAGCTGGTGACGAACCAGAATCAAAAGAAGTTATTGACCAACAAGAAATAGAAGAAAGCGATATTAACAACCTTACGGTTCCGGCAATCCTCATTCAATCTGAATTATCAGACCAGGACTTGTCCGACTCTGAATTTAACGACATCGTTGTAGAATTAAAACCGATCGCAATGGCTGACGAGAGCATTGCCCAAAGGGCATACATTAGAGAAATATCGAATGCCATCCCTGAATTTAACGGCAAAGGTTACACCTTCAAAGATTTATAACAGCTTTGAGGTTAGTTAACCTAACGAAAGGCACATTCGAGAATTTGGCTGTAGAAGTAATTAAATCCAAAATAATTGGATCAACTTTATACAGAGTCCAAAATGAAACAACAATAGAAGCAATAATCAGAAAACTACAAGACACTATAGTCGGAGAAACCTCTGACATAATTAAAGCCAAAATGGCGAAAACAACCCAGAAAGGCAAAACTGCGGAAAAATTCACGACGGAAATAGACAACCTAAGAAAGCTCTTAGAAGCTTCGTACATTGACGAAGGCCTATCGGCCGAACACGCTGACAAATTCCGTACCAAGGAGGCCATAACCACAATGGTTAAAAACTGTGAGCATGGCCGCCTCAAAACAATATTGGAAGCAGGCACTTTCATAACTATGAACGAAGCCGTCACAAAGTACATTCAATGCAGTACTGAAATGACAGGTAATGCCAATTCAATATTATACACCCAACGAGGAAATAATTATCGCGGTAATAATTTCAGAAACAATTATCGCGGTAGAGGTAATAATCGAGATAATTATAATAATACTAGATATTACCAGAATAACGGTTATAATCAAAACAATGGCTACTACAGAAATAACGGTAACCAGAATAACAGTTATTACTCAAACAACAACCGCGGCGGAAATAACAGTGGTGGAAACAACCGCGGCGGAAATAGCCGTGGGGGAAACAACAATAATAACGGTAATAATAATAACAACCAAAATAACAATATAAGGATAGCCCAAACGAATTCGGAAAACTCCCAAACACCTTTAGATACACGTCAGTAAAAAATAACAAGATTCACACTATAAATCTCAGTCAAAGTACATTCGTTAGTTTTATAAACGCAGCAACAGGAAAAGAATTAATTTTTCTACTAGATACAGGTGCAGAAATTTCCATATTAAAGGAAAATTCTGATAATTTTCAAAATATTCATGATGATAATATCATAAACATACAGGGTATAAGACAAGAGGTTACCAAATCAAGAGGCATAACTTCTATTGAAATTCAGACTTCTAAGTACATCATCCCACATGATTTCCATATAGTAAATGTGCAATTCGCTATTCCTTGTGATGGGATACTGGGAATAGATTTTATCAAAAGGTACAATTGTCAATTAGACATCAAGCCTTCTGAAGAATGGCTTGTAATTAGACCAAATAATCTCAAATATCCAATTTATGTTCCGATAACATACAGTTCTGGCAACAACTCCCTAATTCTGCCAGCAAGATCCCAAGTCATCCGAAAAGTTAAGATAAACTCCGAAGAAAATAGTGTACTGATTCCGAATCAAGAGATTCATAAAGGTATCTATATAGCAAATACCATAGCAACAGTCCAGAATGCATATGTAAGACTACTAAATACCACAAATATAGATAAGGTAGTTAATATTAAAAATATTCATCATGAACCACTTTCAAACTACGATGTAGTAAAAACAGACCCCAAAAACCGTAAAAAAACTGAATTATCCCAACTTACAAAAAACTTCCCACCTCAATTCAATGATCAACTTACAAAATTATGCACCCAGTCGGACTAGAAACCGAAGCGATCACTACAAATAATTTCTATAAACAAAAACTGAGATTAAGTGATGATGAACCCGTATATACAAAAAATTACAGAAACCTTCACAGTCAACAAGACGAAATTCAAAAACAAGTCCAAAAACTCATTAATGATAAAATAGTAGAACCCTCTGTATTACCTTATAATATCTTTCTTTTGCTAGTACCAAAAAAGTCACTCCCAAATTCAGAAAATAAAAAATGGCGATTAGTAATAGATTATCGTGAAATTAATAAAAAACTCTTATCTGATAAATTTCCACTCCCTAGAATCGATGACATTTAGATCAACAATGCCAAAACGCTTTCAAACATCTAAAATCAGCATTAATAAACCCAACTCTGTTGCAATACCCAGATTTTAGCAAAGAATTTTGCATAATTAAGGTGAAAGCAACAAGAGCACTACAGAACAAGAATTAGCAGCTATTCATTGGGCAATAACATACTTCAGACCATATATTTATGGTAGACACTTCACTGTCAAAACAGACGACATAGCACTTACCTATTTATTTTCAATGTTAAATCCCAGTTCCAAACTAACACGAATGAGACTTGAATTAGAGGAATATAATTTTACAGTAGAGTATCTAAAGGGTAAAGATAATTATGTAGCCGATGCGCTGTCTAGAATAACAATCACAGACTTGAAAAACATACATTTAAACATTAAAATTCTGAAAGTCACTACCAGAAACCAAAGTAGACAAAAATCCTGCGGAGGGAAAGAAAAAATAGAATTGCATAAGCAATCCATAGAAAAAGCTTCAAAGCCCAACGAATATGAAGTCATTAATAATGATGAAGTACGTAAAGTAGTGACCTTGCATGTAAATGACAATATGTGTTTATTTAAGCACGGAAGGAAAATTACAGCAAGATATAATTTTAGCGATTTGTATACTAATGGAACCCTTGACTTAGGTCAATTCTTTCAAAGGCTTGAAAAGCAAGCCGGTATGCACAAAATCAGCCAACTTAAAGTGGCACCGTGGGAAAATATCTTTGAACATGTTTCAATTGATAATTTTAAAAATATGGGCAATTATATATTGAAATCATTAAGAGTAGCGATACTCAACCCGGCGACCGTAATAAAAAATAAAGAAAAAGAAGCTATATTGTCTACATTTCACGATGATCCAATACAAGGTGGTCATTCAGGCATTACTAAAACCTTGGCCTTGGCCAAGGTCCAGAGGCATTATTACTGGAAAAATATGTCCAAATACATAAAAGAAAAAAAAGAGTACATAAAGAAATGTCCTAAATGCCAAAAGTCAAAAACAACTAAACACACTAAGACCCCATTAACTATAACTGAAACTCCACAAAGAGCTTTCAATAGAGTAATTGTGGATACGGTTGGTCCACTACCAAAATCAAACAATGGAAACGAGTATGCAGTAACACTCATATGCGATTTAACCAAATACCTGGTAGCAATACCAATACCAAATAAAAGTGCAAATATGGTAGCAAAAGCTATATTTGAAGATTTTTTTCTAAAGTACGGTCCAATGAAGACGTTCATTACGGACATGGGAACGGAGTATAAAAATTCAATTATTGAAGGTCTATGTAAAAATTTAAATATTGAAAACATAACTTCTACTGCACATCATCACCAAACTGTAGGTACCGTGGAGCGAAGCCACAGAACACCGAATGAGTACATTCGTTCATACATCTCAGTTGACAAAACGGATTGGGATGTATGGCTCCAATACTTCGTCTATTGCTTTAATCCGACCCCCTCGATGGCACATGACTATTGTCCATACGAGCTAGTTTTTGGTAAAACTTCAAATTTACCTAAGCATTTTAATAGCATAGAAAACATAAAACCTCTTTATAATATAGAAGATTATGCTAAGGAATCAAAATTCAGATTAGAACAGGCATTTAAGAGAGCCAGACTAATGCTAGAATCTCATAAAATAAAACAACAAATTATTTACGACAAAACTAGTTTAGATTTTGAGTTGAAAATAGGAGATAAGGTCTTGTTAAAAAATGAAACTGGACATAAGCTAGATTTTAAATATACAGGCCCCTATAAGGTAGAACAAATAGGAGATAGGGATAATATAACTATATTAGACAATAAAAATAAAAAACAAATAGTACATAAAGATAGATTAAAACTTTTTATTTCTCTATTATTTATTTTTTTTTAACTATTTTATTATTTATTTAATCAATCAACATTTCACAAATATATCACGTATGGCCATACATAAATAAATAAAAAAAAAAGAAAAATAAATAAATAAATAAAAAAAAAGAGAAAAATAAGCATACCAAATATAACACAAAAAAAAAAACTTATTGTTGACATGATTTATTAAATTTTGTACAATTTTTGGGAACACGACCACAAACCTGGGGAGCCTTCAACATAACACTACACCGCTCGAATCGGTTAACAGTTATTTGCAAGCTATGGGTTGGACACATTTTCCAACACAACATTAGTGGTGGGTTGGGTTTCTCTGCCAATGAAGGTCTCAATGTTATTTTATATTATTTCAATGTTATTTTATATTAATATGAGGAGACCTTCTCTCTTGTCTACGATTTCACGCCCAAGTCCATCTCGCCGAAGATGTGGCACATGCTGGAACTGATCTACCAGATGTTCAAGAAGGACGGCATCGACTAATTCATTGACATTATGCCGGCTCTGCATAACTATGTCGACAGCCCGCATTCCTCTCCAATCCCAATAGGGTGCTAGCTATTCTCGATATGTGCAAGACTGTAAGAAGACTGACTTTGAAATCATGTTGAGATTTTAATTTCGTCTAGTCTATTAGATGTTAAATGGCAGCCCTGGCGAGGATGCCATGTCGCCATACTGATGGAGGTTATCATTCTGCAGTGCAAGGGCCAGATCGACTTGGTGATATACATGTTCGTGACGGGGGAAGTACAGTCCTCGGCTCCATTCTGCTCTCCACTCTGGACAAGATGTCGTAGCAGAACTACGAGTCGATTAGCGCGCATTTCATTAAGAAGTGGCCCAACAACAATTGCTTCTTGGGGTAAAGATACCTCATTAATTTTTAATAGAAATCATTTATTTATATTTTATTTTTATTATATTATCCCCTAGAATTTATGATCGCAAGCTGTGCATCCTGGGTCTGTGAACACTCATCTCACCCGGCGATGGCAAGCCGCAAGTCTTGAGCGAGCTAGCTAGTAAGATCCTGCCGATTCTAGTACTGTTCTTTGATAAACTGAAGCGAGCTTACGAGTCGCGTGCTGAGGAGGAAGAGGAAGTGGAGGAGGAGGAAGATGGCGATGACTGCGAGGAGGCATAATAATAAAAGAAAACATAAAAATATGTTTTCTTTTTTGCATTACTGTTTATTTGTAAATATTTTATTTGCCAACATTGGCCCAATGTGCAGGGTCGGCAGCGTTGGCCGATCCGGCTTCTACTCCACGGTAGCGTCGGCTCCTTCTTCTGCTGCTGGTTCTGATGCTGCTCCTTCTGCTGCTGGTTCTGCTGTTGCTCCTTCTGCTTCTTCTGCTTCTTTTGCTAGTGCTGAGTTCCGGGCCCGCCTTGACTGGCCTCGCGGCGCACCCGCACCCGGCAGTATCGGTATCCGTTCGATGATGGCAGTGGGCCAACGATGTCGATATTGATGTGCTCGAAACGGGCGCCGCTGGCGGAATACTCTCCCAGTGGCGATTTTGTGTTTCGTTGGATTTTAGCTTTTTGACCTGGAAGGCTTACCGAATGCAGGGCTTGAACCACGGTTTGGCGTTGACATCTGGGCACGAACGGGCGTATCTAATTATTGGTGACGTGGCAGTACAATTGCTTGTTTGAGCCTGAAAGGGATAATTTGGTTAGTGAGATGGTATTTTCTGGATCAGAATTGAGTAGCGATTGTAGTTCATCGTCGTTTTCCTGTTCCAGTGCCATCTCGTCGAAGTCGATGTGTTTGATGGTTTCGATGCGTGAGAGAAGATCAGCCACGTTGTTTTCCTCTCCTGTGATGTGCCGGATATCGGTACTGAATTGGCTGATGAAATCCAGTTGGCGCGCGCGTCGCGGTGAACTTGAAGTGCAAAATGGCCTGATAGATGGCAGTCAGTTCTCTATCGTAGGTGCTGTACTTCTTTTGCGTCGGTGTGAATTTCTTGGAGAAGAAACCCAGTGGTTGCGTCTGCTCGATGACAATCTGATGTAACATGGCACCCATGGCGTCATCGAAGGCCATGTAGTTCAGCAACGTTGCGTTTGCAAGCTCGTTCTTGCAGGCGTCGAATGCGTGGTCGGCTTCTGTAGACCAGAGTATCGGGGTTTTGTCGTTCTTTTTATTGCCTTGGATTAGCGTCTGGAGTATGTGTTGGTTATCAGCAGAACGTGGGATAAACGGCCGATAGAAGTTGATCATACCCAGAAACTTTTTTAAATCTTTAGCTATAAGCGGTTTTTTAAAGTGGCGAATGGTTTCCACTTTGGCTTCGGATGGTTTCAAACCGTGCTGGCTGATGTCATGTCCCAGGAACGTGAGTTGTGATTTACCGAATTGGCACTTCTCGAAGTTCACGGTGAGATGTGCCTTTCGAAGGCGGTCGAGGGTCGTATGGAGGTGTGTCTCGTGCTGCTCCGCGGATTCTGAAGCGATCAGAATGTCGTCGATGTATGCGAAAACAAAGTCGAGATCCTGTATTACGTTGTTTATGTGACGCTGAAAAGTTTGCGCTGCGTTGCGTAAGCCGAATGTCATGAACAAGAATTCGAATAGCCCAAAAGGCGTGATAATTGCTGTTTTGGGAATATCTTGCGGTTCGACAGGGATCTGGTGATATGCTTTTTGCAGGTCGATTTTTGAAAATATCTTTTTACCGTGTAGGATGCTTGTTACATTTTTCGATGAGGTAGGAGAACTCAGTCTGTGCGGCTTTGAGTTTGTCGGGCGCTAGTCGTCGGGCGCGGGCGTGAGTAGGCGGGCCGTTGGTCGAGATGAAGTGCGTTACTTCGGACTCTGCTGGCAGCCGGTTCGAGTTGACCGTTGCGAGATCGCGGTATTCGTGAAGCAACCTAGCGTATTAGTTGCTTGTTCGTAGGATAAAATCGCGTTGATTTTACGTTGAGGCGAGAGATATGTTGATTCGTACAGCGTAGCTCGATCGATGAGTTTGCGTCGTTTCTCATCGACGAGTAAGTCGAAAGGTTGAAGGAAATCAGCTCCAATGATAGCGCAGTTGACGTCAGCTAATACGAAGGTCCAAACGAAGTTTCGTCCCAATCCCAGCGACACTGTTATGTGTTTTTTTCCATAGGTTTGTATCTTCGTAACATTGGCGGCGAAAAGAAGCTTTGGAGTGAGCATAGTTTTTTGCGATTCTGCAGGGTTGCTTCACTGAAATGTCGGCGCCGGTGTCTATGAGAAATTGAGTTTTGGAGTAATTGTCGTTGATGGCGAGGCGGGCAATTGTGTTGTGGTCTTCTATGAATTTGTCCGCCGAATCCGAAGACTGTTTTAGTTTTTTGGTTCGGAGGAAAACGAGCACGGTTGGCGACATTTCTTGGCGGCGTTGCCAAATTTGCTGTGGTACCAACACAAGCCTGAAGTCGGGGCGCTGTTGCGATCCGTTAATGTGGATGAACTGTTCTTGCGGTAACGGTTTTTGAACAGCGCGTTGATTTGTTGCTCGATGCGGTCTAGACGTTCGTCGAAAACGGTGCTGCTGTGGGGCGCCGATTTGGCGTCAACGGTGCGTATATGATGAATATCGCCGACTTCCATGACTTTATCTGCCAACTTATCTAAATCTGCTAGGCAGGCGTCCGATGGTTGCAAGATCGCTTGCACTTGTGTTGGTAGGCTCTGCAGCCACAGTGCTTTTAAGAAAGTTTCGTCAACTTTGTTTGCGGCGAGTGCGTTTAACTCGTTGAGCAGTTGTGTGGGGCGCTTGTCACCAAGGTCAGTCTCCGAAATCAACTTCTGGATTTTCTTCTGCTCGCTTTCGCAGAAGCGTTCCAAAATGCACGACTTTAAGTTTTCGTACTTGCCTGTGCCTGGTTGGTTGACGATGGCGTCGGCAATTCGGGCCAGTACCGGTGCTTCGATTGACGCCAGGATCGTGTTGAATTTCGTGTCGTCTGTAGTTATTCCTGCCAGAACGAATTGGGCTTCGATTTGCGACAGCCATAATTCTGGGTGCTCGGTCCAAAAGGGCGGAATTTTAACCGCCACGCGGTTAATAACTACGTCGGAACCGCGAGTAAAGACATCGGAGTCGTCTTGTGATGTGTCGTTGTTTGCCATTGTAAGCACCGGTACTCGCGTCTATATAGTGATCACGTCGGGGTCACCAATTTAATGTTCATTTATTCACTATATATTTGCTTAAAACTAATTATGAGGCGGATGAGGCTGTCGATGTTGTGAGGCGCAGAAAAGGTTGTGTTTCTAGAGATGGCCTCCAGCGATATCGATACTCTCATAAGATATCGAGTTCGATTGTGTTATGGTAAGCACTTACTGTTGCCACAGACCTATATACTTATGTATAAAGAAATGTACTTATATATATTGCTATGCGCTCTTAAGTGGAGGCGCGAGGGGGTATGCATATGCTGTCCATTATTTACAATTATGCCGACGCTAGCACTTTCTGTGTGCGGGCTGAGACATAGCGATCGCTTCATATTTCAGCCACTTAGGGTTTATGACCGAGACTTTGAAATATGTAAACACTGCAACAAAGTGGAACAGTGCGTACTCTTTAAGTACTTTCGGTACAGTGGGTATTCAATATATGTGCTTACTACACAATTAAGTGTTTACCAGACAACCCTCAATGAACAAGTAATAACACACAATTAGATTTTCGATTAGATTTTCGCTCACGATGCCAGAAAGAAAGTGAACGAGAATATCGACAGGGCAAGAGGACAACGAACAGAAGAAGTGAATGAGAATATCGATAGGGCAAAATAGCAAGGAACAGGCGAGAAATTGTTAATGTGACTTTTGCATATTTGAAAACGCAAATTTCAACATAATAAGTGATCCTGTACGGGTTTTTTCTGGGTTTTCCCCGTACCTTGCAGCAAATGCTGGATCAGATTGCTGGATCAGATGGCTGGATCAGAATTTGAAACCTATGGATGTTATTTTTGAGGGGGGCGTGTTGGAATACCCCTATACAACTATTAAACATACTGTTCATGCTGAATTCATAATACTATACTAATAATAATCACATATGTACAAATTCATAGTATATACTAACATATCATACATATGTATATCGATAACCACCGACTGTGCCATCTCTAGAGAGTTTTAGCATCTCTGGAATGATGTTAAGTTTTTTGGAGTTCTTTTTGCCGCTAAAAAATTCGTTTTGATAATAAAGAGAAGAAAGTGAATTAAACCCGCCACAAGTGTCTTTGGAATCATCCTCAAATCTTCTTTTCCTACTGTTCGCCTCATTCCTGGCAAAACATTGGTCCTTCGAGCCGGATATCACCGACACAAAACGGCAAGTTCACTATTCAGGTGGCTAAATTATTTTTGGTTGAGACATATAACAACCGAAACATATTTACCCACATTTATTCATTCCTACTATCATCTTCAAAAAAATATATATTAAAATATCATCATCTTCTATCACCTCATCTTCTGCATATATACATACATACAAATTGTTGCCGAGGGCTGCTAGAAAAGTTCTCCTATATATTATTCCTATTATTCCTATATATTATTCCTATATATCCTATATATTACTACTCCATTTAACGCGTTAAGAGGAAGGAAATAAAAAAAAAAAATTAATAAATTAAATTATTTGGTTAAAATTCCTATTAAATTCCATTAATTCCTATCGCGTTTGCAGGGGGGTTCGTATCCTCTGAACTTATCCAAGGCTCCCATATTATGTCCTCTGGACGAGAGACAAAACCAAAAGGTTTTGCACCCGTCAAAATTATAAGAAGGAGTACATCCTCATCTCCAGTTCCTCCTTCGCATCCGTTAGCAAGATCTGCGAATACCAGATCCAAGAGCGAGTCCCTGACGCCAACGCTACCAAAACCGCAGAGCATCTCACGAACCCCAATAGGAACCCGATCCGTCACTCGGAAGACAGTTTCTGCAACCACGATGGCTTTTGCGACGTTCATTTCCGTGTGCGATAAACCAAGCCATTTCGAGGCCAAGATCAATGAACCATCGACTTCTGAGTCCACTCAATACGCCCTTGAGGTCCGCCGTGACCACGTAAAGAAACTTTGGGAGACGATTGAGAGCGAGTACGACAAATGTTCCCAAGTTCTCCAGCAGGAAGCCTCCAGCAGTGGTGAGTGGCAGGCAATAGAAGCCAAGTATGACTACTGCTATTCCGTTTATGAACGCTGTGTAGCCCAGCTAACAGAGGTTATTGAAAGAATGTCCGTTCCAACTCTTACAAGGGCATCAAGTACTGCCCAACTGTCCATGTCTAGCGGATGCCGACTTCCGCCCTGTGACACTGAAGTTTTCAGGGGGGATTACTTACGGGGGCCAACGTTCCGCGACCTTTTCACTGCTATCTGTGTCAACAATCCGAGGTTGACGCCGGTGGAAAAGTTATTCCATTTAAATGCCAAAACAGAGGGAGAAGCGAAGGCTATAGTAGCAAAATCTCCACTCACGCATGACGGTTTTGAATCGGCTTGGACCGCGCTTTGTGACCGTTTTGAAAACAAGCGTCTTCTTGTCAACAGCCAATTAAAAATCCTGTTCAATCTTCCCGTAGTGGTTGTTGAGTCCGGTGCAGCTTTAAAGGAGCTGCAAAGTACCATCCAAGGCTGTCTCACGGCGTTAGAACACTCCACAATTTCAATCGATAATTGGGATTGTCTTCTCGTATTTCTCTGCTCCTCCAAGCTTCCGAAATTGACCCTTTCTTTGTGGGAACAATCCTTGTTCATAAGTGCGAGATACCCGCATGGCATGAAATGAACTCGTTTCTCAGCGAACGATATCGCACCCTGGAAGCCATAGAGGATGTTAAACCCAGCTCCAACATTAAGATGGTTAACTCCCAACCGCCTTCAAAAAACACAGGCTCAAAAAGGATCAACTCCTTTGAGACCAACGTGACGCAAGGACCCAAAATCTGTGACCTTTGCGCAAAAGAGAATCACCCAGTGCGGGTATGTCCTCGGTTTCTCCAAATGCCCGTCAGTGAACGATCCGCATATATAAGGAGAAAGAAATTGTGCTTAAACTGTTTCGCTGGGGGACACCAACTTAAAGAGTGTACCAGTAAGCACAATTGTTTCACGTGTAAAGGGCGCCACAATACGCTCCTGCACAGAGCTGACCTTCCTCAGTTGACTACAATTCAATACAATAATAATCCTACTACTTCAACTATACAGTCCACTACGCCTACCAATGTGCAAAGTTATCTAGCGGCAGCCACACAAGGTGTGCTGTTAAGTACGGCAATGATAAATGTCTGTCACTTAGGAGTGACATATACTGCAAGGGCCTTACTCGACTCCGGGTCTGAGGCTACTTTTATCTCGGAGCGTCTCTTTAGGATTTTGAAGCTTCCGTACCAATCCGTACAAGCTAGAGTTTCCGGCTTAAATCAAGCAGTAGCTGCCCAATCAACTTAGATGTGCCATTTTCAAATTGGGTCGCCAATAAAACCTAGACTACACATCGAGGCAGAAGCATTTGTCGTGCCACTTCTATCCGGAAAGTTGCCTTCAACCTCCATACCAAAGGAACAGTTAAAGGACCTTCCCAGTTTTACATGGGCTGATCCTTCGTTTTTCGAGAGCTCACAAATTGATTTGCTGATTGGGGCGGATATTCTTCCGTCTATTCTTCTGAGTGGCTCGAGGACAAAGATTTGTGGCACTCTGTTAGGTCAGGAAACAGTATTTGGCTGGATCCTGAGTGGGCCAGTCTCCAAGTCCGATTCTTTCTGTGAGAAGAACTTTGTGCAAACAACAAGGAGAGATGACACTGGGAGATACCCTACCATTCCGAAGTTGTGATCGGATTGATCTAGGGCATTCAAGATCCATAGCACTGGCTCAATTCCTAAAGAACGAAAGCCGTTTGAGAAAAAATCCAACTCTTAAAAAAGAATATGAAGCAGTAATCAGGGATTACTTAGACCAGCGGCATATGTCTCCAATCGTTCCAGACTCCAGTGGGAAGAATTTCTACTTGCCTCATCACGCCGTTTTTAAGCCAGATAGCACTACTACCAAGGTTCGTGTAGTATTCAATGCTTCCTGCCCTACTTCCAATGGAAAGAGCCTGAATGATATCCTTCATCCAGGGCCTGAGTTACAGTCCGATTTGACTTTGCAGGTCTTACGCTGGCGGTTCTTTCGCTTCGTTTTCAATGCCGACATTACGAAAATGTACCGGCAAATACTCGTTGCTCCAGAGCACACTCCATTCCAAAGAATCCTGTTTCGTGATGCAAATGACCAAATCTGTGACTATGAACTCAAAACAGTCACATTTGGAGTAAATTGTGCTCCGTTCCTTGCAATAAGAGTATTGCAGCAGTTGGCGAAAGATGTGAGAACGACTTTTCCATTGGCAAGTGCAATTATTTCTACTTCTATGTACGTAGATGACGTACTGGCTGGGGCGCACACAAAGCAATCTGCTGGTGTAGCTATTGAACAGCTACGTGCGGCGCTCAGGAGCGCAGGATTTCCGTTGCGCAAGTGGACGTCCAACTCCAAGTGCATTCTCAAGGACATTCCTAAAGATCACTTGCTAAGAGAGGGTTTCTTAGAGCTAGATGATCAGAGCACTGCCAAAACTCTCGGGATTCGTTGGCAGGCAAATAAAGATGAATTTTTCTTCGTCCCATCCGATATTACTCCAAAGGCGGTCCTCAGTAAACGGGAGGTACTGTCACAAATTGCAAGACTTTTTGACCCGGCAGGATGGCTGGCACCTTTCGTGATCCGAGCAAAAATCTTTATGCAGGAGATTTGGCTCCAACAGCTGGGTTGGGACGATCCACTCCCTGCTGAGCTCATGGGAAAATGGAACGAATTTCTTATGAGCTATCCTACTATAAACCAAATCCGAATTCCAAGATGGGTGAAATACGGTCCACAATCCAAAGTTCAATATCACGGCTTCTGCGATGCATCGCAGCAAGCATATGGAGCCGCGATCTATGTCCGAATTGAACACGCTCAGGAGGTTTCTATTTCTCTTTTGACCGCTAAAACTCGCGTGGCTCCAGTAAAGACCATGTCCATACCACGCCTTGAATTATGCGGTGCAGTTCTTCTGGCTGAGTTATTCCAATCGGTTGTTCCACAACTCCCTCCTGATGACTTCGACACATTCTACTGCTACGATAGTGCTAGCATGGTTAAGCAAACCGCCATGTACCTGGACATGTTTTGTGGCAAACAGAATTGCCAAGATTACACAGTCCGCAGATGCTGGGAAGTGGTCTCACGTGCGGTCTGAATTCAATCCAGCTGACTTGGCTAGTAGAGGCGTGGCTCCACAGGATCTCGCCTCAAGTAACTTGTGGTGGAATGGCCCACAATGGCTACAGCTTCCTAAGGAGCAATGGCCTACTCCAATAGAATCCGTACCTGAGACAGAACTTGAGCAGCGTCCTATCAAATGCAACTTGGCTAAGTTGCCACCGTCGGAGGATTACATAGATCGTTTTTCAGACCTAAGTCGTGCCCTCCGGGTGACCGTTTATGTCCTGCGGTTCCTAAGACGTTGCAAGGTACCATCTACGGTCTTGCCAACTGAAATCAGTACCGCCGAAATCCGAGAGGCACAGGAGTGTCTTCATGTTCTGACCCAACGGCAAGGGTATCCAAAAGAATACAGTTGCTTGTTAAAAAAGCAACAGATCCCATCATCCAGCCCTCTCAAGAACCTGAATCCCTTCTTAGACCACAGAGGGGTACTGCGAGCATCGGGCAGGCTTGTTGCGTCTGACACGCTTTCCTACGATGAGAGACATCCGATTATAATACCATATTCCAGTCCATGGGCCCGTCTACTGGTTCGATTTACTCACCGCATATCCTTGCATGGTGAAAGTCAGCTCCTAATGCGACTCATTCGATCCAAGTATTGGATTCCAAAGCTTAAAACTTTGCTAAAAGCTACTATTAGTGCAAGGTGTGCTTGATCTACCGAAAGCGGTTGCAGACCCAACTCATGGGGGAGCTGCCCGCGGAACGGGCCACTTTCTCACGTCCGTTTACACACACTGGCGTAGATTTTGCCGGTCCCTTTGAAATTAAAAATTATACGGGCCGTGCGTGCCTTATCACAAAGGGCTTCTGCTTCAGCACAAAGGCAATCCACCTTGAAGCTACGTCAGACTTGACGAGTGAGAAATTCCTGGCGGCTTTTGCGCGCTTGGCTGGTAGAAGAGGCTGCCCACAGAAATTATATTCAGACAACGGTAAGACATTTGTGGGTGCCTCAGCCATTATCACGCGGGATTTCCTACAAGCAACGAGAGAGATGGTCACTGCACACTACAGCCACCAAAACCTATCCTGGTACTTCAATCCGCCAAGTGCGCCATATATGGGAGGACTGTGGGAAGCAGGAGTGAAGAGCTTTAAGGCGCATTTCTACAAGTCTGCTTCCTCAGTCAAATATACGTTTGAAGAACTTTTGACATTATTAATAAAAATCGAGGCGTGTCTCAATTCACGGCCCATTTCTCCAATGTCAGAGGATCCTACTGACTTGTTAGCCTTGACTCCCGGGCATTTTTTGATCGGTGGCCCACTGCTAGCTCTGGCCGAACCAGAAATTAAAGCTAACGCAGTATCCATCATCAACCGTTGGCAACGTTTAAAGGGCCTTCATCAACAATTTTGTGTCCGATGGAAGGAAGAATACCTAAAGGAGCTCCACAAACGGAATAAGTGGCAGTTACCAACTACGAATCTCCAGGTCGATGACATGGTTGTCATAAAAGAAGACAACCTGCCCACGAACGAATGGCACAAGGTGAGAGTTTGTTGTATTTGGTTGTAGCCAGTAGGATCAGCTCTACGGTATCGCTAATGCCTTTGTCGATTTTAAGGCATCTAGCAAACTCTACCAGAGTGCTGTGGTAGCGTTCCACCTGTCCGTTTGAGACACTGTGAAGGGGCGGAGCATTTGAAATGCTAACGCTGAAATAGTTTTCCAGCATGGCCACGGTGGTGAGCGAGTTCAACGATGGTTCGTTGTCGTATTATATGACCTTTGCCTTAGGGAAAATGTTCATCAGCTGTAGTAGCGCTGGTTTGAGGTCCTCTATAGCTCTAGAGGGAGCCGGTTGGGCGACGGCAAATTTCGAGAATTTGTCGATGCGCGTAAGGGAATACTTTTTATCCGTGGAGAAGATGTGTATGTGTAGCATTTCTCCTACATGAGATGGGATTGGTGTTTCGACAAGCTCCTGTTTCTTTGGATGTCTATCGTATTTAGCCTTGGCGCAAGCCCTGCAAGAATCGACTATTTCGTTCGCCATTTGGGTCATTTTCGGGAAGTAGTACTCGGAGAGTACCTGCTTCACGTTTTCTTGGGCAGATCTGTGAGCTCTGTTGTGCTCGACAGTGAGAATCTCCCGCCTCTCGTCAATTGCAAAAATATCCGTTACTCGGTTTTTGCAGTGCCAAAATTTGGTGGCAGGGAATTGCCGAACCAATTTGTCCTGTACCATTGCTAGCGTGTGCAAATCGCAATGGATGGCGTTTACGCCTTTAGGAACTATTACGTCCGCCAGCTCCTCCAGCAATGACTCCTCGCAAGAGAAGTCAATGTTATGCCGTCTCTTATTTCCAAAGAGAACGAAGCTGCGTTTCGACGAACAGCGGGCTTCTTCCAGAGTTATCTGTTTTTGGAAGCAATTTAGAGGCTTGTCCGTTGATGGGATAGTGTGGGTTAGCGACAGCTCACTGTGGATTGTGGCCGCGCTTGAAAACGCCTCTTCCTCTTCTACAACTTTGAGTTGTTGCCTCGAGAGGGCATCTGCAACGAGGTTGTCTTTGCCAGGAATGTAATGAACCTTGGCACCACACTCGTCGATGCGTTCTTTCCACCTTTTAATTTTCGTGTTCGGATTAGAGTCCGACACCGCGTAGGTCAGTGGTTGGTGGTCAGTGTAGCTATTTATGTCTTTGACCACATATAGGTAGTGACGAAGCTTTTCTAGTACCCAAACTATGGCTAACAGCTCCCTTTCGTTGGAAGTGTAGGTAGTAATAATACCAGCCCTGTCCTTTAGATCATAAGGTTCTAGAGATCATAGTAATGGGTCGTCCTTTTTGGGAAAGCACTGCGCCAATGCCGTATGCTGAGGCATCTGTCGTTAGATCAAATGGCCAAGCTAGCCAAGCCCATGAATGACCTTACATCGTTTTTAGGCTCCGGGAATTCCTTGATGGACCGGACCTTTTCTGAGTCTGTTCTAGTCCCTTCGCTGGTGACTATAAACCCAAAAAAGTTAACGCTTTTTTTTAAGAAGATCGATCTTAAGTTAAATTTACGTTGGGCCATGCTTAGAATTCTAGCTTTTCTTTTTCGGAATTCCATTTGAGGTGTCCGGAAGCTAGGCAAAGCCCCTGCCTGTTTTAACAGGTCAATCAAAGGAGGACAAATCTGGTAAGATGAAGAACGTGGCCGTCAAGTTGAATAGGGATACGAAGCACTTTTTTGTGATAGTGGTAACGCCATGGATAGAATGTACTGAAAATGCCGAATCTACTGGGCAGACGCCATTCAACCCTTCGTACGGACGGATGAAATTTTTTTGACGCGCCCGTGTCTATTAAAAGCTTCATTTCAAGCTCCGCTATTTTTCGCCTGATGACGGGTATCAGGGACTTTCCCCTAAAAAATTGATCATATTCCTTAATGGCGTCGACGTCAATTTCTTGAGCCGCGTCTGAAGCTGCGGCGGTATATTTCACCCCGGGCCTGTTATTTTACTCCTTATAATGATAACACAGGCCGACAATTTCCAACTTTTTTTTACCTCCACGCATAATTTTACCTGCTCCATAACCTTTAGGCTCCCCTGAACCAAAGTCCAGAACAAACATAGGTTCTATCACCCACCGTTTCCGCGGTACACCTAAGAGAAGAAATTAATCAAATTTTACCATATATTGAATTATGTAGGCCGTGTAATGGCGATGACCATCATAGTTTCCAGTACATATCATTTTTGAAATGTATTTGTACCAACTAAAATTCAAAAATGGTATCTAGCAGTTACCATATCTTTGGAATACTCATCCAAAGTTGAAATCTCAGATTTTCTACATTAATTTTTGGTCTTCTATGATTTTTCCCCAAACATTTTTATATGGAAGATTTTTATTTTCTTATTGAAATCAGTAGATCATCTAAAACTGTTTCTATATTCAAAACGTATCTATTGCAGGTTCAGCTTGTTTAGTAAAGCTTTACAGAAGTTGTAGATAGCCATGACTTTATGAAAATATGAGATTAAAAACTCCAATTTAATTGAAGAAAATATTGTTTAACCACCTATAATAAATTCAATAAAACTATTTCGAGTTTTTTCGAAGAAGATTTAATAATAATTTAATCAACAATAATTGAAGAAAATATTGTTGAACCACCTATATTAAATTCAATAAAATTATTTCGAGTTTTTCCTTAAATCCAAAATTAAAACATGGTATGATCTACTGATTTCAATAAGAAAATAAAATTGAAATCTCGTCACATTTGACGTCGTCCCTAATTTCTATGGGTTCATCTACTTTGATCTTGGGAGCTTCCGCTTGCGCGGGAGTGATTTTTATTGTTTTGACCTGTTTGGTCAGCTGTTGTATAGCGAGGCGAAGTTCATTTCCCCTACGTTGGCTCTCAATACTGGCTTCTTGAACGGCATGTTGAACGACCGCCTGAATAGTGGCTGTCATTTGTTCCATGCTGAAAGCCATGTTTGCGTGTATGAGTCCTCTAGCGTTTGCGCTTTTTGGGGTGGAAGATCGGGCGGGTCTTTCGGTCTCGGACTTAGAATCACTGGAGAATTGTCTTACGCTTCTATATCGTCGGAAGGGATTGCTCATGTGGAGCTGTAGCTATGTATTAGACATCTGCATGATTACATTCATAACATACGTCTAACAGAGTACATTCGAATCGAATAGAATGGAGTAAGTGGAACGATGGAAATGAAATGACATTGTATGAATGTAAGCTTGGGTTCCTCTCGTAATTTGAGACGTCAAACGAAATGTCAGAGAATGAACGAAACCAAAAGTTGAAATGAGAAATATGTCAATGTCATGTATACCCGAATCCTTCGAGTTGTTTCTTATGATTCGGGCACATTTCTTTCTGAGAGCTGCAGCAAAAAGACGGAAATATGGACAATTAATTTATAAAAGAAGCCGACGAGCCTTCAACAAGCTCGAAAATATTTTGCATTCCTGCAAACAGCGCGGCTTCGGTAAGGTACAAATCCTTAATTGACCTTAAGTCTACACTTAAATCTCATAAAGTTCGTTTCTTCATTAAATTAAATTATATAAGTTAAACTCGGAATTTGATTGGTCTGATTTACTGGCATGTGAGAATATAAACATCGCCTTACAAACATTTTATTTTACTTTAAACTCATTTTTCGACGCTTGTGTGCCGTGGAAATATCCCTCCGCTTCAACGAATCTGCCTTGGTATACAAGGCACTATATAAATTTAAAGAATAGTATGATTAGACTATTAAATAAACATAGATTATTTGGGTGAATTCTGTCTGATTCAGTTTACTCAGGATACGAAGCAGTTTTATAACTTTGTAAGCACTAAACGTAAACATGTATCTTTTCCCGCACTGCTTAAGTTTGACAACTCTTATGCAAACACTGATCAGGCAATGTCCGATCTCTTTGCACAGTTTTTTCAAACTACGTATTCACCTAGCAGCAGTTCAGCTCAGCATTATAGCCAATATCCAATCAGCCAATCTTATATTTCGCCCATCTTTCGATCAAAGTGGTGTGTTTTTGGATCTTCTTAATGTCAAGCCCGTGTATTCGCCAGGCCCTGAAGGAGTACCAGGCTGTGTTCTGAAGAACTGCGCCAAGGCTCTGTGCAAACCGCTCGTTAAACTCTTTAATCTATCGATGGAAACTTCGATCTTTCCCCTTATGTGGAAGATATCCGGGATATAAAAGGGAAAAAATCCAACGCTGCAAATTATAGAGGCATCTCTAAATTGTCAGCAATACCTGTTTATTAACGACTTTCCGCTTGCCTTAACTAATTCACTTGTACTTATGTACGCTGATGACGTTAAGCTCTGCCTTCAGTATAAATTCACTAGCGCCCACTCTACACTTCAATCCGATTTGGATTAACTTCAAAATTGGTGTTTAGCAAATAACCTAAAGCTTAATGGATCAAAATGTAAACTCATGTCTTTTTACCGATCTAGTCCTCACCAGGCTATGTATTTTCTCTATGGGAACGCCTTACGATAGAACGATTAACTCAGGTTAATGATTTAGGTGTCCTATTAAATTTGAGACTTAAATTTACCGACCATATATCTACCATGTTTAATAAAGCTATGGATGTGCTTGGTTTTATTAAAAGATGGTCAAAGGAATTTAATGACTCGTACATAACTATAACGTTGTATACATCACTGGTCCGTCCGATTCTTAAGTCCGATTCTGTCTGAAGTCCTCAATATGGAGTACACCAAGATCATATTGAATCTGAACAAAAAACTTCCTTACTTTTGAGCTTAGGGGACTTAATTGGGATGCAAATCTTTACCTCCCCTCTTATCGTAGTAGACTTATACTAATCAACTTACCATCATTAACAAACCGTAGAACGATGCTGGGTGTCATGTTTCTATATAATCTTATTTATGGAAATATAGACAGCCAGCATTTACTAACACTCTTAAATTTTAACGTTCCTAGTAGAAGGACTAGAAACTTTCGTCATCTACTCCTCAGCCATTGTAGTTCGACATATGCACAACACGATCCGTTCAGGATATTAAGTTTGGACTACAATGGTCTCTACCACATCTTGTCACTTTGCTCTACTAACAATCTAAACCGCCTTATCTGTGCAACACTCTTCCTCGTGATATCTTTCTCCTACTTTTCGCTTAACTATCTCGGATCTATTCCCGCGATTCGAGCCATACGTCACGCGTCAGCATCCCTCGGTCGGTTGAACGGGAGGGGTGCTGTACGTATGCAGTGGGAACCGCGCAAAAAAAAAAAAAAGGCATGTGCTACGGTATCGGCTTGCATGCCTTCGATAACAATGGCTTCTGGCCACCTCGTGTACCGATCTATGATGGTGAGGCAGTATCAGTACGGGCCAGAATGTGGTAGAGGTTCAATAAAATCGAGATTGTTGTGCTCGAATCTTTTGTTGGGTAGTGTGAAGTGTGAAGATGTGAACGAACCTATCGGGAAATTTTTGATCTTTGGCAAGGAATGCAGGAATGCGAGTTCGTACTCGGATATTTTTTTTTTGCATGGAGGGCCAAACGAATCATTGTTTTAAAAGATTTATAGTTGCCTTAACTCCACCGTGTGCAATGTTGTGTAGCTTCTCGATGATTTTGTTCCTAAGTGGCTGTGGTATGAAAGGCCGTACGCTAAAAGTAGGTAAATCGCAAATTATTGAGTGTTGCGTATGAGGATTATTTACTTCTTTTAACTGAAGCGAGCTGGTGTTGTAATGGAGTAGTTTTTGAAGAAACCCATAGGTTGGAATTCCGAGTTGATGACTTGATGTAGAACCCCTTCCACTATCGACAGGTTGGCGTTCGGTGCAGGATGTGCCAATAGCGCAGCTTGTGCTAAGGAATTTTTGCAATTGTTTAAATTTTTGATCGTTTCTGTCGTTAAGTTGATTGGGGTGGAATCGGTTTTTAATTACCTGGTATTAGCTGTACTAGTTGAGCTTGATGTTGAATAGCATTAGAGAGGAATCGTATATAAAAGTTGATCAATGCGAGAAATCTTCGTAATTTTTTGGCAACCATGGGTAAGGGAAATTTGTAATGGTTGTTGAGGTTTAATACCCTGGTGCTTAATTTGATGTTCTAAGAACTCAATTGATTCTTTTCCGAAAATTAATTTGCTGGGATTTATCGTAAGATTGTACTCTTACAGTTTCTCGAAAACTTGGCGCAGGTGGATATGATGCTGTTGTGTGCTAGCCGATGCGACTGCTATATTGTCGACGTAAACAAAGACGAAGTCTAAATCTCTGAATGCTATATGCATATACCGTTGAGCTGCGTTACACAGTCCAAATGTCAAGTGTGTGAATTCAAACGGTGGAAACGGTGGAAAAAACTCCAAATAGAGTTTTTATAGCCGTTATAGGGATGCCTTTAGGTTCTATGGCGATTTGATTGTATGCGCGGTTGAGATCGATCTTGAAGAAAATTGTTTTTCCATAGAGCACGTATGTGCAATCTTGTGTGTGTGGTAGTGGATACCGGTCCGGTATGGCTTGCGCATTGAGGGCGCTGTAGTCTCCGCATGGTCTCCAATAACCAGTAGGTTTACGTACCATGTGTAAAGGTAAAGCATATGGGCTTTTAGAAGATCTGCATTCTCCCATGTCCATTAAATATTGGAACATGTTCTTTGCTGCTCGGAGTTTCTCTGGCGTCAGTTTTCGTGGTCGCGCGAAGGGTAGTGCTTCTTTGGTGTTGATGACGTGGGTGATGCTGGTAATTGACGATGGACGGTGTGTGATTGTGTTAAATTGTGTAATGTCTTTAAATTTCTGCAACAGTTAAGCGAACGCATTCGTCGTGTTGAATTTTTTAATAGTGGATGCATTTTGATCTATATGGATGCCACAACATGTCAATAGTGTTTGGCATCATCTAACTTAGCCTCCTTGATGTTGATAAGGAGGTTGTAGTGGTGTAGAAAATCTGATCCAATTGGAGTATTGATATCAGCAATAACAAAGTTCCAGATTGGGCGCCTGTTACGAAAAGTCAGTTGCAGTATGAAATTCTGTGAACATTGATTTGGAATGCTTGATGAATAGAAGAGTCGAAATTACTTAATCCGTCAAAGCTGACCCATGATCCACTTACGGTTGCATTTACTTTTTTTAGTTATCACTAAAAAAGGGCATGGTTGGCTGCAACATTGTGGATCTCTGCCGTACTTGGATCTTGGAAAATCTTGGATTGTTGACAATTTCGTGTACTTGTTCCAGGTACTTTCTGAAGAACATTTCGATGCTTGTGATTGATTGTAGATTTGGGAACGGAATCTTTCCAATTACAGATTGGATCATGGCTGTGCTAGTGAATTGCGCAGTGACTTGCGCATCAGCGAAGTCTTCATTCTTCTTCACCAGACTTGTGATTTGGAAATTTTTCTAGTTGTCGAGGGTTACCAATTATGGAGACTTACATGCTCAATTAAGTATAACGACGTTGGTTAATATCTATTAATATTTATTAAAGATAAACTGCATTAATAGGGCTGATACAAAGATTTTGGTTTAATGTATAGGTTGTGAATATTAAGATGATTTCATGGAGAGTGAAGCTTCTTGTAGCGGCGAGTAGTCTTTCAGTATGCTCAAAGGGTTTTTAGATACCACGGCGAAGAAGTATTTATTCGTTGCTATTTTAAATTGTGTCGGTTGGATCAACTATCTGTCTGAATAAATTGGGAAGGGATCTACGTTGGACACCAACTTCGCCAACAACACATGTATCCTACATGGCGATCCTTGCGAACTCTTACAGAAAATTCAATAAGTACATTCGATCATACAATTCGGTAGACAAAAATGATTGGGGCATAAACCTTTGACTGGTTTACGACAGGCTTTTATCACAATCCTTTAAAATTTTCCCACCTCTATACAAAAATAGCGATTATGGAACTTGCTATAAAAAAAACATAAAACACAGGAAAAAAATCACTTAATAAAAAAACAATAATTGGAAGCGTTTATGGGTAAAAACTTTAGATAAGCACAAAGTAAATATAGTCAAATGGTAACAGACTGACTTTCCGTCCAGAGTGACACTATATGTAATTTTATTTCATAAGCGGGTTTTTTCTATTTTCAATCCAGGCAAATATATTCCTTTGAAGACATCAAACATCTGATTGATTTGAGGTCGAAAGTTAAAAAAGTTTACATTATTAACGATTGTTAACAGTCTTTTAACAGAGAAATAGTGTTGTTAGGTAGGTCTCGCCGATGTTGTTGACCCCGGACCCACCCTCGCACTTAACCCTATCCCTTGACTGGCTCACGCTAGCCAAGGCTTTTTTTTTTAAACGTTTTTTTCAAATCTTATATTTTTAACGCTACCAGCTTTTTGATAGCGGTAATTTATCAATAAATTTTGATAATTTATTGAGAGCTAATTCCGCGCAATATCACAAAAGAGCGGCCCTTCAATAACAACTCCTAAATATGCAAGAAGAACAAGAGCTTTGACGCAGAAGCTCTTCCAAAGTTCCCAAAAGCGCATGCGCTACAAATGACAACATAGGGCATGAGAAACTGTGGGACAAAAGAGAAGATTAAATGCCGCTGCAGCTAATTTGTTTAGCTCAATAGTATTCTAATCGCATGATGGCTGCTTAGCCCAACAATTATTATTATATATATCGGATCGTATATAGTTGTCCGATCCTTATGAAAATTTCATCCTTAAAAATCCGATCCTTAAAAAAATATTGGAAACAGCCAAAAGCATCTTTACAAATAGCAAGGTTGCGCCATTTCCGATTGTTCAGTTATATGACAGCTACAGAATATAGTCGGCCGATCCTTATGAAAGATCGGATTAGAATGTCCAAAACGGGATCCGCAGAAAGTCCCATCATTCTAGCTTTAAAAACAACAAAGTTAAGCCAATTCCGATTGTCCAGTTATATGAGAGCTATAGGATATAATCCTATTAAAATTTTGCAAATCGGATAAGATTGCCAAAAATGCAATCTGTTCCAGTCCCATCTTTCTAACTTAATAAATACCAAAGCTAGGCCAATTTGTATTGTGCAGTTAGTAAGAGCAAAATGTCGTACGCTGCTATTCCTCTTGCTTTACCACACGGCGTCATGTCCTCGTTGGTGGCTGCTGCCAAATTCGAATTACTGTGTCTAACTGACATTTTGCTTGAAATAATTACAAAAAGTGTTCTTTTCTTAGGGTCTGTGCTTTGGGCTGATGTTTACAATGTATTTCCTACTACTGATTCCCTGAATCCTGCTTCTTTTAATAAAAATCATCAAAGTTAATGTTGTTTTAGCGGCTGAAGTATGGCTTCTTTAATCCGGTACTATACAATCGAAGTATCTCCGAGGAATGTTACTCCACGAACAAATATTCCATGCTTCCACCGCTAGACTGCAAAAAATTATTCGGTATGAAGTGTCAGCTTGATCTGGTCGACCATTCCGATTATCTCGAAATAAAGGCGCTATTCCTAGATACAGAATCCTAAATCACCTCATCAATTCCACAATAAAATCTTCAGCTAAATCTCATTTACAAGTTAAGAAAGTCGCTTCAGTCAGTGTTGTCGCATGGGTGTCCCGAACCGTAAGTACTCGAATCGCGGGCGCAATTACAATGCGCAGACATGCAGATCCCTCCTTTCAGACTCTTATCTTGATCCTAAACGCTAAACTGAAACTTTACTTATTTGCACTTTTTGTCGCTACGCTCCGTACCCTACATTTCGGATTCGGCATTACCGACTATCTATGGTAAAGGCTGATACCAAAAAATAAGATATTTTGACCAAATGTAACATGTGTGGAAAGTCCCAACCCTCTAACTTAAAAAACACCAAAGTGGGGTGTTTTTCCCAAGTAAGTTCATCCTTTCTTATTTTATTGCTAAACCTGAAAACCCACTAAAAATAATCGCTTTTCACCCAAAACCCTGAGACCGAATTTCGACCTCGTTTTTAGTTTGCCTACCGCCTAAAATTTAAGCGTCATTCTTCTCTTCTATGGGATAATGGGCTCTAGCTGCCAATCTACAAGCGTGGTCAGATATCAGCTTGCTGACTGATACTGCTTTTCCAAGCGACTGTGAACTGGAAGTCCCGTCTCTTTGTTCTTGCAGCAGTTGCGGCTTATGCCCTATGCCCTTCTGAAATATTATGCGAGAAACCGTCCTGCTAAGCTCTACTCGAAACTATCGCTAGGGTTGTCGTGGCACTGTGTTCTACCCTCCCATGTAAGTGTAAAATTCCAAGCGGTGCGCTCCCCACTACTGAGGGTTTTGGTCTGGTAACTGCCATGCTACTGTAACCATCCGAAAGGATTTGTCCGCAAAACATGGCTGCGTCTAACCATGCCAAATACATGGCCACTAAGTTGGGCGTCAGATAAATTAATGATTAAGATAATTATAACTTTGACGAGTGGTTGCAGTTCGGGACTGCGTAGGTCACAAAGTCTCAAAAAAAAATGTACGTTGAATGACAGGGTCCTCGAGAATAACTGTGGGCTGGGCTGGCGGCAAAGCGATGGAAAATTAACCGAGGCGAATTGTATTTCATTACTTCATTATAATCTTCGTAAATGACATATTTCCACTATTTCTTACTTATTACTCATTTTTATTTTATAAATTTTATTTTTAAATATCAAGAATGAGTTATAAAGATATCCTATTGGACTGATCGTTGATTATAAACTGATTTTACAGATTCAATTTTCTTATAACTATAGCTTTTATCTGTGACAGCGACGCTGGCAGCATAGATGGACTTTGGTTGAATAGTTTTAATTGGTCAGAGTTTTATTCTGACATGTAGGTTCCCAGGATGGGCACTTGTTTATGAATTTGGAGCGAAAAGGGGTTTGATGTTTACGTCTACTGTCGTCGATAAAGGCGTGTTTATGTCTGAAAGCCAATGATAATGCCATGGGAAAGTGTTTGTGTCTATCCTATTTGAATTATTCCCACACTAGGCTCTGGAATGTTGTTTTTATATAATTTTATAGGTATGGCAGGGTATACTGGTTTTATGGAGGTTTCGCATTTGCATATACATTAAGTGTATTTGCAGATACACTACTCGACCCTCCTTTAGAAATTTCAACATCCTTGTTGAATTTAACAACAATTTTCTTGGCTAAACGCTTATAAGGGAATATTATATAAATTTTTATGCTTACAACTATAAGTATTAGGCTTATAAATACAATCCATTTATAGACAATGTCTTGTTTTTGTTGATTGATTAAAGATTCTTTAAGTTTTAAACATAAGTTTGGTGTTGGTTCATGTAGAGTTTCATTGGTACTTGACAATATTATTTTATATTAATTTATATTCTTTGAAGTAGTGAATTTGATATTTCTTATATCAAGTGTACATTGGCTTAATTGTATAATATTATTTCCTTCAATTGTTTTATTAAATAATTCACAATTTTGGTAAATTTGCGTTTTACTTAAATTATAAGTTATTACAATATTTGGTTCAATGTATTTTATAAATTCTTTTTCTGAAATAAAAGTGTGTTGACAAATTGCTAATTGATTTGTAAGGATCTTTGAAATACATTGGTCAGTTACTAAATATTTTTGATCCATTACATCCACTAAAGGATTTGCAGAATTTTCCAAACAATAAACACTTTTATTATTATTCACAAAATATTCAAATTTATCATTTATGTCAATTTGGCGGCCTAAATTATCTGGATATTTAATTATTCTGTATTTTTGAGTTTCATTAAAAGATGTTGGTATATGGGCTAAAATAAAAGTATTTTTGGTTTGACTGCATATCCAAGCTGAAGTCTTTATTGATAATAATTTTTCTTCATTAATGTCATCTAACTCTTCATGTTTTAATATTTTAGGATTAAATATTCCAATTCTTGTTAACTGAATCCCCATTTGTAAATCTTCAATGTATTCTAGAAAAATGTGTAAAGAGTATCTAAAAAGGTGCAAGGCTTCATTTTCCTCTTCTTCCCGTATTAATTTATTTATGTCTTCTGTATGTTTATTTATTATACCAATGATTTCATTAAATTCTGAATTTTCTATCATATTTTCTTTTATATTATTTAATTTTACTTCTAATTCTTTTTTATCTTCTTCTGTTAGTGTACCAAACAAATATTTGTGAGCTGATCCTACAATATTTACTAATCCCCGTTTTTGTCTATTTGATGGGATAATCCCTTTTATTTCATGTTTTAATTGTTTAAGTGCTAATGCTATATCTGGAATTGTTTTATATAAATTTTCATATTTTATAAATTCTTGGTATGTATTTAATATTTTTGTTTGATTTATTTCTATCATGTGGTGTTCGTAATTAAGAGGTATTTTTATAGTTCCTGTATTCAATAGTAAATAGCCATTTTTTGAAGTAATTGGGACAATACTAATTTGTTGAGCCGTTATTAATGGTAACGTTGTCCATGGTACTATTATTATCACTTTCAATATCAGAGTCAGAATTTTCAACATTTCTGGAATAACGAGAAAAATTGCGTTTTTTAAGTTTTTTAAATTTACTTTTGTGTTTTATTACTTTGTGACCCCTATTTATTTCCTGCCAGTGTTTTTCATCTTTTTGTATAATTTTTCCTGTTTTCTTAAATGGATTAACAAGTTTCGGCTTACGTTTCATATCTTTTTCAACTTTTGCATAATTTAAATCTACCTCATACTCTTCCCGTTTTTCATTAATTTTATCAATTTTTGATTCTTTTATTTTTTGGACATTTTTATTAGGTTTCATACCGAAAATAAATATTTCAGCAGGTGTTCTACCTGTAGTGTCATGTGTTATTTCATGATTATAAACATATGTAGCTTTTTCGATATTCATGAGCTTGTCTTCAGCATCATGAAGTGTATTTATGATTCGTAATTTTTCATTAATTGTTTTGTGAACTCTTTCTATATCAGCTATACCATTCTTGCTACTAGTAATTTCGATCTCAATATTTTCTTTTTCTAACCAATTTTGTAATGATTTGCATACTAATCCGGGATCTTGATCCATTTTTATTATTTTTGGTTTACCTAACATATTAAATATTTTAAGTAATGCTTTTTTACTTTCGATCCAATCTGTGGTATGAGTTTCTATAATTGAAACAAATTTTGAATAGATATCAATACAAGTTAAAAATTTTCTTTGATCAATAAAATAATAGTCAATTACATATTTTTCACGGATATTTTTACTTTCAGGGATTTTTTCAAATGTTAATGCTACTTTTCTATGTTCTGCCTTGCATAAATTACAAATATCGCATTTATTAATTATATTTTGGATTAATTTTTGTGCATCTGGAAAATAGTATTTAGTTTTAAAATCTTCATATGTTTTTTTAATACCTTGATGAATAGTTTTCTCATGAATATTAATTACTTTCTCGTGAAAATCTGCGTAGGTAGATATATTAGGAAGTATTACTGATGTTTTCATTAATTTTGTTCCCAAATTTGGTTTAATTAATTCCATGAAAGCCCTTTGAAATATTGCGAAATCTTCGTCATTATTTATGTACATTACAAAATTGTGTCCACATACAAATTTAAGAATAATATCTTTTGCTGTACGTTCCGTCATGTTACTATATTTTATTGTATTAATTGTTTTATTAAAATACCGGACTAATTCATTACTATCTTTATTTCCCTTTTCAAATATTAATTGGTGACTGAAAACATTAATTGGACGCCCTGTAATCTGAATACAATTGCCATTATCTTCTTGGGCGCTATGTATAGTAGCTCCTGTGCTTTGTAAATCATCTTCGTTTTGAAATGTTTCTTCTAGTTGTTCATTATTTGATTCTTTTTTAGGTAGCCTAGATAAGGCGTCTGCTACATAATTTTCCTTTCCTTTAATGTAATTCATACCACAATCATATTGACTAAGATATATTTTCCATTTTTGTAATTTCATATTAGGTTCTTTAATATTGTGTAACCAAACTAGTGGTTTATGATCGGATGTAATTTTAAATTTTCTTCCAAATAGATAGGGTCGGAAGTACTTAGTTGCCCAGACTACGGCTAATAACTCTTTTTCGATAGTTGAATAATTTATTTCATGATCATTTAATGTTCTACTTGCATAGCAAACTGGTCTACCTTCTTGAGCTAGGACAGCTCCTAAAGCATAATTACTAGCATCAGCAGTTAATTCAAATGTTTTTTCAAAATCTGGATATCTAAGGATTGGATCATTTGTAATTAGTGTTTTTAATTTTTCAAATGCTTCAACGTAATTATTATCTTTGACATTTATTTTTGAACCCTTCTTAAGGCACTGGGTCATTGGTTTAGCAATTTTTGCAAATTCTCTAACAAACTTTCGGTAAAATCCACAAAGACCAATAAATGATTTAATTTGTTTAGGAGTACTTGGAATTTTAAAATCGTGAATAGCTTGAATTTTATTTGGGTTTGTTTTAATTCCTTCAGTAGTAATTATATGGCCTAAAAATTCTGTTTCTCTTTTCATGAATTCACATTTATCTAATTGAAGTTTAAGATTGGATTTTCTTAATCGGACGAAGACTTTTTGAAGGGGCTGAATATGTTCTTGTAAGGAGGTTAAAAATATAATAATATCATCTAAATATACTAGGCAATGAGTTCCTATTATATCATGAAGAATATTATTCATACATCGCTGGAATGTAGCAGGAGCATTTTTTAGACCGAAAGGCATTCTAGTATGTTCATAGTGTCCTTTCTTGGTGGAAAATGCTGTTTTTTGAATTGATCTTGGGTCCATTTCAATTTGATGGAATCCCTTTGCCAGATCTAACGTTGTAAAATATTGACATTTACGTAACTTATCTAGTATTTCATCCATATTGGGGATGGGGAATTTATCGTCAATAGTTATCTCGTTAAGTCCTCTGTAATCAATAGCCATACGAAATTTTGGAATGCCCGATGCATCCATTTTCTTGGGTACTATTACTATAGGACTACAATAGGGAGTTTTAGATTTGCGGACAATACCTTGTTTAATCATATCTGCTATTTGGTTTTCTACTTCATTGTCATAAATATAGGGATAAGTATATGGTCTTCTATAAATGGGATCTTCATGTTTAGTTTTTATTTTATGTTTGATTTCATTTGTGAAGGTCAAATTGTCACCCTCATGATACTGAATATCAAAGAATTTAGACATTAGAGAATGTAGTGCCGATTTTTCCTCACTGTTGAGATGATCATCTCGAATATAACTAGTTTTTAATTCCGTTTCCAATGCGTAAATGTGTTCTTCATCCTCTAACATGTTTGTATAATTTTTGTTATGTTCCTTTATTATATTGATCATTGGAAATTCGTAATTATTTAGTTTAACAGTATTCTTTCCAAAATCTATTTGGGCTGATGTAAGGTTTAAAATATTACGTCCTAAAAGAAAATCGTAATGATTGGAAAATTCTTTGACAAAAAATTTTTGTTTAGATTTAAATAATTTTGGAATTATAAATTCAATGGATTTATTTAAAGTGACTGAATTTCCTACTGTTTGAACTTTTATATAATTCTCTTTAATTGGATATTTTAAAAAATTTTCATTTATTAAACTTATACTGGAACCTGTGTCAATGAGGCAAATGCATGGTCTATTATCAATTTTTATTTTTATTGCTGTTGTGTTTTTTCCGAGGCTTGTGTCTGAAAATTTTCAACTATCTCCATTGGTTCTGGTCTATTCTGTTGGTCTGATAGTTTTTGAGGAACATTAACAGACCGATTATAATTTGGAAAGTTTTGACCTAAAGGATGTTGAGAGTATCTATAATTATTATTATAGTTTGAATTAAAATTTCTATTTGAATCAAAAGTATTTTGTCTTTGTTGATAATTATATGTCCCACGATTATTATAATTTTGACTCCTATTGTTTCCTACATTCTGATTGAAATTTGGGTTTCTGTCCCTCTGATTATTATTAGAATTATTAGTATTAGGAGTATTAGATGTGGAGACCATTGGTATATTATATCGATTTTCAACACTTCGGGAAAAATTGTATATATCATCATCATCATAAAGACCTACAGCTTGAGCAGCTTGTTTTAATTTAGTTGGAGTTGATATATCGTATTTGCATATTGATATGTACACTCGTAATGGTAATTTTTCACGAATTACTTCTGCTATATGATCACCTAATACTCTCGAAAATATAACAATGTTTGCTGCATTATTATCCAGACTTAACTTATTACAAATTTTACTTGTCTGTTTATCTAATTCATCAATAAACTTACGTAAACTATTTTGATATTTAATTTTATGTAAATCCATGATCATGAGATGTGGGGGTTTTGATGAGTTGAATTCACTGATGAGTAAGGTTCTTAATTCATTCCAGTCCTGGGTTGAATTCCTAAGAAGAATTGTACGTGCAGGTCCAACGATGAGGTTTAGGATAGCTCCTTGAATGATTTCATTCTGAGTAGACGATGTTGTTTTGTATTTGGTAATCAAGTTATCAACACTTTTTATAAATAGTGCTAAATACATTGTATCACCATCAAATTTGTCAATTTGCTTTAGTTGCATGAAGAAATGATTCATATTGCTGTCAGACAGGATGTGCGTTGCTGCAGCTGATGTGGATGTTTGTTCAGATTGCATTTTAAAGTTTATTTATTTAATTTGGTATATATATGTTTTTTATTTTTTAAATTGTCTTGATTATGTTAATAATTTTATTTTATTTGTTTATTTCCAATAGACATTAGAAATCCTCATTCGTGATTTAACTAATGCTGAGTTCACTGGTGTTTATCGAGATTATTTTATATCTCTCAGCAGACTCCATCTATAGACTAGAGTTGTGCGCAGCAGTCCTAGGCGCAGAACTAACGCACAGAGTCAGACAAGATTTACGCTTGTCGCTAGACACGGTTGCGGGGTTCTTTTGGACTGATTCATCCGTCGTGTTAGGGTGGATCAATGCAACAGCTTCCACTTACCACACGTTTGTGGCAAATCGGATAGCTAAAATTCAAGAAGTGACGGAGCAGTGTCAATGGCGTCACGTATCATCCGCCAACAATGCAGCCGACGTCTTGTCCAGAGGAACAACAGCTAGCAAACTCTCGAGCAACAGTATGTGGTTTTATGGACCCCTGTTCCTATATGGATCAAAGGAAAGCTGGACAAAGATGCCAGCTATTATTTCGACGAACTTAGAACAAAAAACGAAATTCGCCAGCATGGCGGCCGCTAAAGACATATTCAGAGGGGAGATATACAACTGTAGGCACAGTAACTCCTTCTACAAATTACAACGAATTGTTGCGTACATGCTGCGGTTCTGTTATAAGTCTAATAGAGCGCCAACGAAGGCGCTATGTCTGGAGGAGCTAAGCCAGGCACGCATTATTATCCTGCGCACGATTCAGCAAATCGAATTTAACGCAGAGCGTAACCAGCTCAAACGGTACAAAACAGTGGACAAAAAGAGTTCTCTTGTATCATTGGCTCCCATCGTTGGATCTGATGGGTTAATTCGAGTAGGAGGCAGACTCGAACATTCAAACCTATCCGAAGACGCAAAACATCCAGTTCTGCTCCCCTACAATGACACAATTGTAAAAATGATCTTAAGAGAACTACATGAGACCAACATGCATTGCGGTGCCCAAGCCTTGCGCGCCATTGCTAGGCAACAGTATTGGATCATCAATGACAAAACAATGGCAAGAAGCATTGTACATAACTGCGTGCGATGTACCAGAGTCAAGCCCAAATTAATGAGTCAAATCATGGGAAATCTACCGAGCGAGAGAGTCACACAGGCTCGGCCCTTCTTTAACTCTGGAGTAGATTACTGCGGCCCCATATGGATTCATCACAAGATTCGAGGAAAACGTCCCGACAAGGCCTATATCGCAGTGTTCTGTTGCTTCGCCACGAAAGCAATTCATTTGGAGTTGGTAAGCGACCTCACAACAGACGCCTTTTTGGCCGCTCTCCGCCGGTTTCTTGGACGTCGAGGGAAGTGCCAGACAATCCATTGCGATAATGCAACAAATTTTATTGGAGCCAACAATAAATTAAAAGAGCTCGAAACCAGCATCTTCTCAACCAATGCGCAGGACTCCATAGTTCAGCATTGCAACAAAAGAGAAATAAACTTCAAATTCATTCCCCCACGAGCACCATCCTTCGGTGGCCTATGGGAAGCTGCGGTGAAATCCGCAAAACGGCTGCTAGTATCAATTACAGCCACGGCGTCTTTGACGTTTGAAGAACTCAACACTGTGGTCGTTGAAGTTGAAGCGATCCTCAATTCACGGCCGATTACTCCCATGTCATCAGACCCCACTGACGAATCAGCTTTAACGCCAGGACACTTCCTGATTGGAGAACCACTAACTGCTCCTCCTGATACCAACATCATTCCGGGCGGCAAACCATTAGTAAAAAGATGGGAACTGGTATCACGACTGAAGCACGCGTTTTGGAAACAATGGTCATGTGAGTACCTGCAAGAACTTCAGAATCGACACAAATGGAAGCATGCATCTCCGAATATTAAAGAGGGATTGTTAGTCCTTATAAAAGAGGACAACGTGCCTGTAATGAGCCTATGGGAAGAGTTCTCAAAACATATCCCGGACCGGACAACCTCGTTCGGGTAGTCGATATCAAAACGTCATCTGGAGTATTCAAGAGACCAGTGACTCGGCTAGCGCCACTGTTCCCAGAAGAAATCAACAACAAGCACCCATTACACAACACCCTCAAGGCGGACCAGTCTGATGAGCCGCCTGTACAACGCAAAAAGGAAACACTCTCATCAATGCCTGTGATTCTAGCGCTTATGTTGTTACTTCCACTAGCCATGGCAACGCCAATTAAGGTAACGGAGTTCAGTAATAAGCCAGGAATATTCTACGAACGGTTGGGAACCACGAGAATGGTAGTGTCAGAATGGACGATGATAGTATACTACGACTTGGATCCCTACTGGAATGATATGAAGGTACTTTCAGGTGGAGTAACGGAACTCGCACACAAATGCCAGGAATTGACCAACGTAGCAGCATGCAGTTCCATCCTAGAACATTTTAAACATATAATTGCAGAACTTGAGGCAGGAAATAACCTGATGCATCACTCTCGGCAACGTAGATCACCGTTTAATGTTGTTGGAACTATGGCCAATTCATTATTCGGTGTACTCGATTCCACATACGCAGAAGAGATGGTCAAAACTATCACTAAGGTGAAGGGTAATGAGAACTTCCTCCTACAGCTGCTTCAGAACCAGACGTCCATTGTTGACTCCACCATCAATTTGGTGCGAAAGGGAAGGTTGGCTACCAACAACCGCTTACGATCTTTGGAACAGCAGATGACCCTCATAAATAAGCAACGAGGACAGTACCAAGGCGCACATTTAGAGCAAGCGTTTATGATCCTCACGACACAATTGAATCTACTTGCAAATGGTTTACAGCGAATGCAGAGTGAGATAACTAATGTATTGACTGATGCTCGCCACAAAACAATCAGTCCAATTTTAATATCACCTACACAGTTACGAGACCAGCTCGACCAAATGCGGGATCATTTACCACCCGACCAGATCTTGCCAGTAGCCACAACGGATGTTGTTCAGCTATACAAAATAATGTATGCGCAAGGCAGTACGTCTGATACTCACGCCATTTTTCGAATCACAATACCATTGGTGTCGTCAGAATTATTGGATGTCTTCAGCATCGTGCCCATTCCAATATGGGAATCGAAAGGTTGGACGCTGTACAATCTTCAGACACCGATCATAGCTGTCAATGCCCATAGAGATCGCTTTATTGGGTTTAGTGAAGACGAATTCAAAAGATGCACTTCTATAAAAATTGAGCAGCATATTTGTTTCAATCACTTAACGGCATACAATGTTGACAGTCGATGCGAATTCCAGTTATTTAATAACAAGACTGGAACAGAATGTCACAGAAATCCTGTGCACTCTAGCATGGTGTGGTTAAAAACTCACCAATCTAACCAATGGATCTTCGCGACCAAGGACTCCATGGAACTTCAGGCAGTATGCAGTGGAGTTTCATCAACAGTCAACATAAAGGCGACTGGTATACTGAAATTGCCCATTGGTTGCACAGCACGCAATTTCAATATAAGTTTGACCACATTCGGCACTATGACCACTGAAGTACAAACTTCGTTCAGTCGATTCGGAAATATCTCCGAGCCCCTAAAGCCCATAGAGGAACCATCAGAATTCGGGTTAAGGGCCCAATCACCAAGTATAGACGACACAGAATTACAGATCCTACAACATCGGTTAGCCGATCTACAAAGAAAAGATGCACCGTACCAACTGGACCACCAGACAACTATGTCATACACAGCATTTGCCATTTCCGTCATCATACTGATACCGATAGGCATTATCATCATGCGACACAGACGGTCGATTTGGACGCCAAAGCTTAGAGGGACTACAAGAAGTTCAATTCCCGAACCTACCCCAAGACAATTTACTATAGAGCTGGACGACGGTTGAACACCTGTTCAACGGCCGGGAGAATGTTAAGTCATAAGCATTTAATATTTAGGTCACAAGAACACGATTTACACATAACAAAGACACAAGTACAATAAATATATAATAAAGAAAATATTAGGTCAAAAAACCTACATAAAACGATGAACATTAAAAAAGACCAAACACTACAGAAACAACAAACTGAAAAGCAGCAAGGACTGCTGACATTACAAGTTCATGCAACCGACAAAATATTGCAGAATTACACTTTTTAAAATTGTTAATTTATCATTTTTTATATTTTTTGCTATATTTCCATTAATTTACCACTTAAGCAATATCTATGTATCGAATTAGCTATAAATATTGAACCTTTATATGAATAAAATCAGTCTCAGACAAATCTACTCTGAACTCAGTAATTTCTCCACGTCCAATTTGTTCAAGTGCAAGTTGCGGCAACCAATTTTATCGGTTTATGTACCCTTTGCTTCTATTCAAACATTTCAGATAAACAATTGGTTCGCCTATTATTCTCCTCCATAATTTGAATCCACTTCAATTATGTAACGGTCATCAAAAAGATCACCGGAAACATTCTTGAAGCAACCATTTTGGCTGGGAAGTTTAAAGAAAAAGTGGTCCTGCTGCCACGTATTCCGATGATACCATCCGATTCTACCATACCCTTCAAAAGGCTACAGTTTCCAATTCGTTTAGCTTTCGCCATGTCTATAAATAAATCTCAAGGTCAAATAACGTCCATTTGTGGTTTAGATTTGAGAAATCCATGTTTTTCTCATGGGTAACTATATGTTACCCATATATGAAAAACATATATGTACCCTATATGTACCGTCGAATCTATTTGTGTTAGGTAAAGACAGTGTTGGGCTAAGCAGCCACCAGATAGGCTAATTAGAATATTGATAATTTGTTTATTTGCAGCGGGATTTAATCTTCTCTTTTGTCTCCCAGATTCGCATGCACTTTGTTGTCATTTTTGTAGCGCATGCGCTTTTGGGAGCTTTGGTAGAGCTTCTGCGCCAAAGCTGTTCTTCTTTTTGTTGTATTTTGGGAGTTGTTATTGACGGGCCGCTATTTGTTTTATTGTGCGGAATTAGCTCAATAAATTGAATATCAACTATTGAATCTCGTCTTTTATTCGGTCGCTATCAAAACTCTGATCGCTCAACAGACAGGTTAACCAAAAACATTGTGCACCGATTGGCGTTAAATTAAATGTAATATACTGTATTTGTTATAAATTTAAATAAAAATAATAAATCTGAAAAAACTTGTATTTTTTACCTATTGATTTCTGCTTAATACGAAGTGTAAGAACATTTTGATTAATTGTGTTCAACGTACTACCCCTTCGAATCTCAGTCCAGTGAATTTGTATACCAACATCAACATTTTCGTCTTTGTTCGTAAATAATTTCATTGTACTAAAGGATTATAGTAGTAGAAAGTCAAATAAGGAGATCACTATATTTTTTTACAAATACCATATGTGTGAAGAAGTCACAGCAACGCGTGTCCGGGTCAGCTAGTATATGTATATTTTTTTGCTTTTTTTTTTTAAATAATAAATTTAAATAAATTTTAGTTTCAATTCCGGTACAAAAAACGAAAACAATAATAATTAATTATTTTAATAAATATTACTTTTTTTTAAATTTTTATTTTAAAGTAATTCTGCGTATTATAATTTTTTATTTTTTATAATAAAAAATAAATTATTATTATTAAAACTAAATTATTATTTTTTAACCAACGAAAATAATTAATTAATTAATTGAGAGTCGAATAAATCTATAGTCGAGGCACTCAGATTTTAAATATTTGTTCGCCAGTGATACCGAAAACAATATACCGAACCAAATTGTAGGGTATCGCGTCACTTGGCGTTCCGTTGAACCAAAGGCGCCAAAAATGCATATACGTGCATACATACAGCAGCGGATAACGTAGGGAGGCGAAAACGATAAGTTCACCGCTGCATCTATTTGTTTGTACCAAATTATTTATGCAAAAATATAAAATAATTTTTTGGCTGCACTTTATCTAATTTATTAGCAAATATTTACAATATCGAGAACGAGGGGTAGGGGCCGAAAGTGATTTTTAAATAATTTATGCGTATTAATTTTGGACACAGGCAATTGTTTCTTTATATTGGCAATATTTTATTGAAATTTAAATACAACGTTATAATTCACTTTAGCTCTAATATTTTGAAGTACGTATGCCACCACGAATTGAAAGAAGGGTGCAATATTCCAGCACGCGAACTTTAAATTGTTTTTTGTTTATGGTTTTCAAAGTTCACAGCACTACCGTCGCGATCAACTTTTTTATTTTTTTATTGTTTTCCATGTATTCTTTGTGTCACTGTCACTAGTTGCTTGATATTAGCTTATCTCAACAATTTAAAAAAAAAAACTAAACGTGGCTGTTTACTATAAATTTCGACGGAAAAAACGACGGAAAAAAAAGTACATGCTCTCGGCTAGACGTTATAATTTATTTTTTATTATAAAAAATAAAAAATTATAATACGCAGAATTACTTTAAAATAAAAATTTAAATATAAGTAATATTTATTAAATTAATTAATTATTATTGTTTTCGTTTTTTGTACCGGAATTGAAACTAAAATTTATTTAAATTTATTATTTAAACAAAAAAAAGCAAAAAATATACATATACTAGCTGACCCGGACACGCGTTGCTGTGACTTCTTCACACATATGGTATTTGTAAGAAAATATAGTGATCTCCTTATTTGACTTTCTACTACTATAATCCTTTAGTACAATAAAATTATTTACGAACAAAGACGAAAATGTTGATGTTGGTATACAAATTCACTAAACACAATTAATCAAAATGTTCTTACACTTCGTATTAAGCAGAAATCAATAGGTAAAAAATACAAATTTTTTCAGATTTATTATTTTCATTTAAATTTATAACAAATACAGTATATTACATTTAATTTAACGCCAATCGGTGCACAATGTTTTTGGTTAACCTGTCTGTTGAGCGATCAGAGTTTTGATAGCGACCGAATTAAAGACGAGATTCTATAGTTTATATTCAATTTATTGAGCTAATTCCGCACAATAAAACAAATAGCGGCCCGTCAATAACTACTCCCAAAATACAACAAAAAGAAGAAAAGCTTTGGCGCAGAAGCTCTTCCAAAGCTCCCAAAAACGCATGCGCTACAAAAATGACAACAAAGTGCATGCGAATCTGGGAGACAAAAGAGAAGATTAAATGCCGCTGCAGATAAAAAAATTATCAATATTCTAATTAGCCTATCTGGTGGCTGCTTAGCCCAACATCCTCCCCCTTATTGAAGGGTGGGCCTTCAATAACAATTTTGGAAGGGCAGCAGACACATATTTTTCATTAAGAAGATTTAGAACTCACAGGGCGAAAAAGGCACACCAACTTCTTCCAAAACCTTGACCATGCATTGCTCCCCCCAATAGACCAATGCGGGAATCGAGTTCTCCTAACGAGTGCAGGGGGTCCGGAACGTTGATTCTTCTCCTCTTCTCCTTCTGCATAGGGCAATCCAGCCTCCCGCGATAGTCCAATGCGTCCAGAAACCACCCATCTCAGCCAATGTGAGATGCATCAATGAGAGCCTATGGAGTCTGCGTCTATATTCGTTGCAAATCTGCATAAGGTAGTAAAGTCTCATTGTTGACTGAAAAGTCGAAAGTAGCGCCGGTCAAGACAAAGACGCTCCCCCGTCTTGAGTTATGTGCCGCTCACCTTCTCACGGACCTCTGTCGCAAAATAAAACCTCTTATCAACGCACCGATCGAACGAAGTGTATATTGGTCAGAATCGGAAGTTTGTCTTCATTGGATTCGTTCCCATCCATCGTCGTTGTCAACGTTCGTATCAAATAGAGTTGCTGAGATTCAAGAGTGGTCAGAGGATAGCACGTAGCGGCATGTACCAACTAAACAGAACCCGGCAGATATCGTGTCAGGAGGTGGAGACGTAAAAGAAACGATAGAATCAATCAGATGGAAGTAAATAAGGATGCGGTCGGATTAATCGCAATGGTCTCCACCTCATATTTATTGGAAGTGATAGAAGGATTTTCCTCTCACTTAAAACTGCTACGAGTGTTCGTTTACATGATCCGCTTTATAAAGAAGTGTACAAAATTAGTATTTCCTTTCTATGGTGTACCTTCACCTGTCGAATATCAAGGAGCTTTTAATAAAATTGTCCAGATAGTGCAAGAGCACGAGTATACAGAGGAAATTAAAAATATTCGAAAAAACCTTGTTGTTAGCCCCAGTCTACAGAAGCTAAATCCATTTGGCCTTAAAGCTTGTCAGGCTGGGCTTGGCTTTTTTGTTTTTGCTAATGCTAGGAGCTAATGCTCCTATATCGTACGATACCAAGTTTCAGTATTGTTGACGAAGCGCTCTCGATTTGTTCAGAGCTACGTCCGATACTTGCACGAGTCGAATTTTCATGTGGGTCCACGAGCACTGGTGAGTCTCTTGCGACAGCGCTTTTGGATAGTAAACGCGCAGGAAGTCTGCAGTCAGATAGTGCGGTCATGCATACGCTGTTTTCAATGCAAGCCTCATCTGACGACTCATCTGAAGTTCGTGCTCTCCGCCCATGCTCCATATGTGGCGTGGATTTCTGTGGCCCTATGGAGCCACAAGTTGACCGCAGAGCAGCTGCAGACCGTCCTCGTTGGAGTCGAGGCCGTCCTGAACTCGAGGCCCCTGGGCGCCTTCAGGACTAGTGCAGGACTAGTGCAGGAGCGGTCTTTAGGAGAGCAGTCCACAAGCTTGCGAGGTTGCCAGTGGTTGAAGCCTGATGAAGGCCTTCAACGGGGCCGGTGTAGAATTAAAGTCGAACGCTTGTGTATTATTTTTCGTCGTTTCGGCGAGACTACGATATCATATGACGGCAGATGCAGATGGCCGATCGAGTTCACCGGAGCGGCCATCGCGAAAAGGGACAAAAAGAGCGAGCGCGAGTGGATGGAGACTGACGTCACAGGAGTATTTTTAATTACATAATTAATTGCATAATTTGTTTTCTGCCTAATTTATTGCAGCTCCGGACAATATTGTAGCTCCGCTCTGAAGCGCCACCCGACATACTCGTCATCTCCGACGACCATTTTTGTTTCTTTCGCCAGGGTCACTTCTTTGGCGGTAAGTTTCCGTTTCCGGCATGAATAAAAATCACCGAGAGAGGCTTGCGTCTCTCCAGAGTACATTGTTATATCGACACCATACGAGGACCCAAGTCGAAAAACTCCTTTGACCTCAGTTACTTTGACGTAATGCAATTTGTTGAAGCCAATATCGTTTGGTAGTTTTTAATTGGGGATACGGTTTCTTCGTACCGTGCCAAGGCTATCGCTCTTAGATAAGCCACCAAAGGCAGAGATGTATAAAAATTATCGAATTAAATTATGTGATTCTTAAATCTTTCTACGGTTTGTGTTAAGAGCGATACAATGTTGGCTGAAGCTCCAAGATCTGGGTGACCAGGTAAGACCACATTATCACCTGCACCGCTGTAGATCTCAAAGCGGTATGCGTATCCGAATGAATCGCACAATACAAATAGTTATACCGAACCCGGTTTGCCATTTTCTATAATAATTCTAATTCTTTTAAGTAAAATCCCTCCATAAACAGAAACAAACAAATAAATTGCAATGAAAGTTGTCCTGGATCCCCAAAACAGCCCTCAAGGCACGTATAGCTCTTTCGCTGTCGCAATGCATGCTTTTTCAATATTTATAAAAATTCAACTTAATTTTAAAAGTAAATAAACTTACCTCTCAAGAAAAAAATTCTGAGCTGGATAGGTTTTATACATTTGCTACTATTTGAACAGCAACACACCACATACCGCAGACCAAATTTTACGCGCGAAAAAAACATTTGCGGTGGTGTGGGTCTTGGATACCAGCTGGCGAGTTGCCACCAAAATTAATTGCCACCTGCGTTCACACGCACGGCAGCTTGAACGATTGCAATGTCGAGCTAGGTGACCAAATCCAAGGCACTTACGGGATAAATTCAGACGGCTAACTTCGCTTAAACAATCCTCAGGCGACATACTTAAAAACCTGGGGCTGGAGTTTATTATGTGGGAGTGGCCATCACAGATCATGCATGCGGACGAGTTACCGGTATTAAAGGGCCTACGTCGTCCTACAGCAGGGATTGGTGCATATAACGTCGTCGTCTAATCCATGCTTTACAAAGTCCGGCGTCTCTGCTCGAGGAAACTGGCGATAGACACCCATGCATGGCCATGGTGGAAAGGAATCAGATGCAGTATCCCATTAACATGATTTTGAAAAATAGGCCGGTGATTACTGAATCTTTTATTTAGCATCTCAAAGTCGACTTCATAGTTTTTGTCGGTGAGCTCCAACGATGATCAGTGTCGAACTCTCTGCCAACAAACTGGAACGCCGAATAATCTCCTGGTCCAGATGAATCGTGCCTCCCTCGGCGCTTAGTTGAAGTGGACGCGCAGATCGCTCCTAAGTTTCACAATATCCAACTCGGACAGCTCCTTGAGCGTGCACTTTAAATACTTGACGATTCAATTCGCTAAGACGCACAATTAAAATTGCTTCCGGAAATGTCTTCACCGCTTTTAAGAAGGACGGAATTCCACTTTATAATAAAATAAAAGTTCTGCTAGATCTATAAATAAGCGCAACTTATTCGATCAGATCAGATAAATTTTTTTTTATATACAAATTGGCAAAATGTCCGAAGTATTAAAGATTGAGTGAAGAAATCTGAACTGAGCGCAGCTCTATGCTTGAGTGGAAGGAGAGTGATGTCACGGGTGTTTTCTTTCAATAAATTCAGGCCAACAGAAAAAAATCTCCATGCTTAATTTCACCTGCTCCAAATTAAAAAAACGCCATTATTTACTGGTTTCAATAAGAAAAAAGCTTCCATTGGAAAATGTTTGAGAAGAATTAATAGAATCACAAAAATAAATCTACAAAATCGGAGTTTTGAACTTTGGATGAGTATTCCAAAGATACGGTAACTGCTAGATGCCATTTTTTAATTTGAGTCGGTACACATTCTTTCTCAAAATGATAGGTACTAAATACAATGATGGTAATCGCAAATACACGGCCTACTTAATTCAATATATGCTAAAATTTGATAAATTTCATCTCTTAGGTGTACAAACCTATGTTTGTTCTGGACTTTGGTTCAGGGGAGCCCAAAGGTTATGGAGCAGATGAAATTATGTTGGCCTGTGTAATTGTACCGTGATTTAAAGGGGAATGAAAATGATCTGGGTGCGTTAATTCAATTTCATGTATCACAGGATTTTAAAAGATCCATTTTTCGAATGAATCTTTTAAATTTTAATCGCACTTTTGACTTTTTTTTAAACACTATGCTTTAATGTTTTAAAAAAAGAAACAATGGGCCCATTATTCATTCTTTTATTGAAGCTATCAATAAAAATACTCATTAAATTTGTCCAAAATGGAGCAAAAACGATATATTAAAGGCTATATATCCTATATAGGGGCTATATAAAGGCTATAAACCTATAGCATTTCGAGTAAAATCTCTTAGTCCTACATTTAATAACCCTACCGTTTTGTCAATATCAGAGCACATTATTTTTGCATAATGCCTCGTACACAATTGAATGACTACAGGAGAAAAGAATTCACTTCCCCATATAAAAATGAATAGCATATACTGTTGTAGTTAATAATATCTGTATTATTGAATTCTTTCAAAACCTCTTGGATTACAAAACTGCAAATTGGTAACTTTATTTTATTGGATTTGCAATATCTATTGAGCTCGCATAAAAAGTTAACAATATCATAAGCTGTATGGTTCGAAAGAACAGCTTGAGGGAACACAATATTCTCATCAGGATTGTGGGTTGCTAATGTGTATAGATAAATGCGTTTATCTATAAATTTCATTGGTTGCACAACACAACCTGTGGCATCAATATGCAATGTATTTTTTTGAAATTTTTCTATGGAACAAAATATGCTCTTTGTTTCATAGGAATACCTCTAGCTTTGTAGATAAATGCTGTATAAAATGTCAAATGCATCTGTCGGGTAAGGCAACCGCCGGAAAGAAGTTTGGCCGGCAATAATTTATTGAATTCGTGACGACACTTTCTTTTATATTTATGTTTGCGTCGCCAGCTCTCGTGCATTCGATTATCCACCTGCATCTGCCGTCATGCGCTAGCGTTGGTCCCGCTCTTTCGCGCTCCCGCGTCATTATTCTAATTCGGTCGTCAACCCTACTCAGTCACATATGTATGTAAATTTATCACTTTTAGAAACGCCAAAACAATTAAATTAATTATATCAATACCAGCATCGAACTGTGCTTGTTTTTATTAAAGGCAATATTTAGAACACAAAAATGAAGCTAATGAAAACGCTGAGTAACTAAACATTTGGTGAGCCCCGACGTGATTGTGCTTAGGAAAATAATTTAACAAACACCGAAACTTGAGCTGCGCGGCTTAAAATATGTAAACATAAAAAAATAAACAAGTTAAGAAACATAATTCGGTTGGTGATTTGTGCGCGAAATATAAGCATTTATTGGCATACATACATACGCTGAGTGAGACATATGCAGAGTGCTATAACCACTCATACATATATTATTCCGTTATATAGTTTCACAGTGGGTCGTGAGCTGACAATAAATAAACGAAAATGAATCCGTTTTTCGAGTGTGCCTCGCCTGGAAGGAAAGTATTCCTGAGTCAAGAATTCCTGTCCTTTTTGAGGATCTTCAAGGATTAGCGAATTGGAAGGCATCGTCGCGGATTTCAAGAGCGCACACAAGGAGCTGTCCGAGCTGGATGTTTCAGAACTCAGGAGCGATCTGCGCGTCAACTTCAACGATGCGGCGAGGGAGGCACGATTCATCCTGGACCAGGAGATTATGTGGCGCTCCAGTTTGTTGCCGGCCAGTTTGTTCAACGCTGATCAACGGTACTGCTGCCAAAAATTTTGATGCGTCGTTCGGCAGATCTTTCCAGGCATTGCCGCCACTGCCACTTCCCACTTTTAGTGGACGTTTTGCGGAGTGGCTTGAATTTCGGTCACTATTCTCGACCATGGTGGACACAAACCCATTCATAAGTCGGGTCGAGAAGCTTCAACGGTTGCGTTCCTTTTTTTTCCGCGGTTCCCACTGCATACGTACAGCCCACCTCCCGTCCAACCGACCGCGGGAATAGATCCGAAATAGATAAGCGAGGATTAGGAGAAAGATATTACGAAGAAGAGTGTTGCACAGATAAGGCGGTTAATATAAGCGATTTAAGATTGTTAGTAGAGCAAGGTGATAAGATGTGGTAGAGACCATTGTAGTCCGAACATAATACCCTGAACGGATCGTGTTGGGCATATGTCGAACTACAATGGCTGAGGAGTAAGAGACAAAAGTTTCTGGTCCTTCTACTAGGAATGTTAAAATTTAAGCGTATTAGTAAATGCTGGCTGTCTATATTTCCATAAAAAAGATTATATAGAAACATGACACCCAGCATCGTTCTACGATTTGTTAATGATGGTAAGTTGATTATTAAAAGTCTACTATGTTAAGAGGGGAGGTAAAGATTTGCATCCCAATTAAGTCCCCTAAGAGCAAAAGTAAGGAAGTTTTTTTGTACAGATTCAATGTGATCTTGGTGTACTCCATATTGAGGACTCCAGACACACGATCCATACTCAAGAATCGGACGGACCAGTGATGTATATAACGTTTTAGTTATGTACGGGTCATTAAATTCTTTTGACCATCTTTTAATAAAACCAAGCACACCCATAGCTTTATTAACCATGGTAGATATATGGTTGGTAAATTTAAGTTTCAAATCTAATAGGACACCTAGATCGTTAACCTGAGTTAATCGTTCTAAGGCGTTCCCATAGAGAAAGTACATAGCCTGGTGAGGACTAGATCGGTAAAAAGACATAAGTTTACATTTCGATCCATTAAGCTTTAGGTTATTTGCTAAACACCAATTTTGAACCAAATTTTCCAAATCGGATTTAAGTCTAGACTGGGCGCTAGTGAATTTATACTGAAGGCATAACTTAATGTCATCAGCGTACATAAGTACAAATGAATTAGTTAAGGCAAGGGGCAAGACGTTAATAAACCGAGTAAAAAGTAGGGGTCCAAGATGGCTTCCTTGGGGCACCCCCGATGTGGCGCGGACTAAACGCGAGGTAACATCTTTAAAGAAAACACGTTGGGTTCTCCCTGATAAGTAGCTCGAAATCCACATAAGAAGATCAGTTGGGAATCCCAAAAGACTGAGTTTACTTATAAGAAGCGAATGGTTAACAGAGTCAAATGCTTTACTGAAGTCAGTGTATATGATGTCTGTTTGTAAGCCATTCCGGAAGCCATCCGTGATAAAAGATATTAGCTCCAATAAGTTAGTAGTGGTGGAGCGGCGCTTCATGCAGCCATGCTGGCACGGAGTTATTATTGAGCTACATAGGTGTTGCAAATGTGGAGTGATAAGTTTTTCTGACAAGCTGACAATTGTTAAGCTGACAATTTGGAGATGCCTCTATAATTAGCAGCGTCGGATTTTTTCCCTTTTTTATGCAGCGGAATAATGAAGGATTCCTTCCACATAAGGGGAAAGATCGAAGTTTCCAGCGATAGATTAAAGAGTTTAACAAGCGGTTTGCACAGTGCCTCGGCGCAGTACTTCAGAACACAGCCTGGTACTCCATCAGGGCCAGGCGAATACACGGGCTTAACCTTAAGAAGATCCGATAACACACTAGACATCTGCATGATTACATTCATAACATACTTCTAATAGAGTACATTCGAATCGAATAGAATGAAGTGAGTGGAATGATGGAATTGAAATGAGATTGTATGAATGTAAGCTTAGGTTCCTCTCGTAATTTGAGACCTCAAACGAAATGACAGGGAATGAACGAATCGAAAAGTGAAATGAGATATATGTCAATGTCATGTATACCCGAATCCTTCGAGTTGTTTTTTATCATTCGTGCACATTTTTTTCTGAGAGCTGCTACAAATTTGTCTACAAATTTTTAACAATTTTTAACTTAATATCAAAAAAAAAGAGCTGCCAAAAAAAAAACGGAAATATGGACAACGAATTTATAAAAGAAGCCGACGAGCCTGTATGTATATATTTGTAGAGTTTTTTAAAGTTTAGTGTTTAGGTTTTTAAGAGTTAATTTAATTTATTTAAAATATATAGGCTGTGCAAAGCGCGGTGGGTATCAAAGAGAACCTGCAAAGTGGAATGTACACCTTAACAGAAAAGAGAGGCAGAAGCGAAGTCTGGGAGTTTTTCCGCAAAATTAAAAACGAAAATGGAGAACAAATTGATGACTTTGTAGCTTGTAAGATGTGCTATACTGTTTTAAAGTTTACAGGAAGCACATCTAACCTGGTCAAACATAAGTGCTACATCCTAAATGCCAGCAAATTCCACACCGCTGCTCTTGTTGAAGTTAACAAAGCTACAAAAGACGAGGGCTTATCTGTTGTAACCGAATGGGTTCTTAAGAACTGCCGTCCTCTTAACATTATTGACGACTCTGGCATCAAACAGTTTGCTTCATTTTTAATTAATGTTGGAGCTAAATATGGTGCAAATGTCGATGTTAATAAGCTGTTACCACATCCAATTACCGTATCCCGAAACATAAAATCTATATATTTGACCCACTTTGGGCCAATAAAAACGGAAATAGAAAAGTACAAAGCCTTTGGATATGCTATTACCAGTGACATATGGACTGATAACTTCTTAAAAACAGCATATTTGTCGTGCACTGTCCATTACATAAGAGAGGGAGTTTTGGTCGATCGCCTTATGGCCATGAAGTCAATGAAAGGCTCGCCCAACACAGGTTTGTTAACTCTATCTTTATGTTACAAGTATAATTACAATTTTTTCTTTGTCAAGGTGCCAATATAAAGAAAAAAATAGAGGCGATTTTGAAGGACTTTGGATGTGACCTTGAAGTAGACAAACCCGTAATTGTAACTGATCGTGGGTCGAACATGATTAAAGCCTTTTCGAGCTCGGATAAAATTCACTGCATAAACCACTTGCTTAACAACGCTGTTGAAAAAGCTATTAACGCTATTCCCGAGGTGGAAAATATTGTCACAAGTTGCAGCCAGCTAGTCAGATATTTTAAAAAGTCAGGAAATAATTCATCGTTAGGGGTGTCTTTAAAGAGTTTTTGTCCAACTCGGTGGAATACCGTCTACTATTTGCTCAAGTCCATTGAAATAAATTGGATAGAGCTAACAGCAATTTTAAAAGAAAAAAAGCAGACCTGCAGAGTGGATGACATCAATATTAATCATTTAGGTGCAATTGTACGATTGCTGGAAGTTTTTGAGAATGTGTCCAAAAAACTTGAAGCTTCTAAACGCCCAACGATACATTTAATTTTGCCAAATTTAAACAAGTTAAAGAAAACGTGCAATATCGAGTACTATGACGCAGAAATAATTAAAAGCCTTAAATTCCAACTCAATAGCCAAATTTTATCTACAGTTACTCCAAATCTGTCAAAATACCATAACATAGCTTTGTTCCTTTTTCCCCCAACTAACAAACTAATTCAATTCTCACAAACTGAGAAAGAGACCATTATTAATGATTGCAAAATAATTATGAGTCAATTTCTTGAAGACAATTCTGACCTCAACAATAATGCAGCCCAGTTAGTAGATGATGAATTTGCCGATTATTTCGATGTCCCCAAATTTGAGACAGTACAGGACAAGGTGGAACAAGAAATTTCTGGATATTCCAATATTAAGGTTGCATACACTCCTGATTGATGCTTTAGCTTGGTGGCATTTAAATAAGCAATTTTTTCCGCTATTGCACAAAACAAGCTGCAAAATATTTTGCATTCCAGCGAGCAGCGCGGCTTCGGAACGGACCTTTTCAAACGCAAGAAATTTGATAACAGAGAAGCGTTGTCAAATCGCCACTAACTCTGAAAATATTAACAAAATAATGTTTTTGCATTCAAATTTAAATTAGATATAAATTCGCTGCATTTAATTTGTTTTTATTTCCTTTTATTTACATTTACAACTCGAATCATTTGAATGAAACGTCTCTGTTTTCAACGTTCTCAATTCACTCAATTCGTTTCCTTCTATCAAATGATTGTGCAAATGAGTAGGCGTAAGAGATCCATCCCTCTCACATTATGTTGGCTTTGCTCTCAAATTCACTCAACTCATTTTTAGCATTGTGCATTTGAATGTGGGTTTTTTGCCACTCATGCAGATGTCTATAACACACCACTTTGATCGAAAGATGGGCAAAATATAAGGTTGGCTGATTGGATAAGTGTAAGGCTGAGCTAAACTTCTGCTAGGTGAATAGGTAGTTTAAAAAAACTGTGCAAAGAGATCGGCCATTGCCTGATCGGTGTTCGCATAAGAGTTCTCAAACGTAAGCAGTGGGGGAAAAGATACATGTTTACGCTTAGTGTTTACAAAGTTATAAAACTGCTTCGGATCCTGAGTAAACTGAAACGAATAGCGGACAAATGTTGCCAGTATGTTGGCGGTTCGGACGAAGGTGGTATGTACGAACAGGTAACATACAAAGATTGATCGGACAAAGTGATTTTGATGCAAAGAAATTCAATGTCACCAAACTCTTGTGATTTTACCTCTTCAGAAGCGAGTTTGGAGTCAACAGAGATTAGCACTCCTCCTACCCTTCGCAAAGTTCTATCACATCTAAAAGTGGTGTACCTACTACGAAAAACTTCGGAGCTTAAGATCTCCGGCTTTAACCAAGTTTCTGTAAATACAATAATGTGGGATTCAAAAAAAGAACTACGAAACCCTCTAGTATTCTGATAGGTAAGTGTTAATGAAGACATTAGTTTTTTGAGATTGAGGAAGATGAGGTGGAAGGTTGATCAGTGGCCTTAACATGTGGGAGTTTTACGACCACAGGTTTGGTTATCTTTTTTTTTCACCGTTCTTGGCTGATGTTCTTGGACGAATGGCTGATGTTCTCTGGCCAAAAGCTGGCGGAACAGATCGTCTTGAACATCTGCAAGGGCACACGTATTTTGAAAGATGACGTGTGCCTGGTGTAAGAATATTTGAATTTTGTAATATCCACCACCTTTATGTCGGCTTTTGCTTTAGCTTTGATGTAAGCCGAGATATCAATCTCCGAAGTTTCAGGGGCAAGCCGGGAAACAAAAATGTGTTTCGATTGTGGGATCATAAGCAAGGGTTTTGGTGCCGCCATAACTAATACTGCGGCATCAGTACGTACCGGGGGTCCGGACGGTTTATTACCCTGTTTGGTGACTGTTACAGGGGTTTGAATTATTGGGTCTGGGATCACTTGAAGCGATGCCACAGAGGACATATCGGACAATTGCTCATTGATTCCGAGACATTCGGAAGCCGAATTTTTCTCAGGTCCGGCCCTTGGGGTGGCTGAGCAGGCTGAAGATTGTTCGACCCGAGCACATCACTAAAAGCGGATTTCTTACGCTTTGGAGACTCATTTAGTAGTTGAAGGCTACTAAACTGTGTATCATGCGCACAGAGTTGGTCATTGATTTTTCGAAAACCACTAATCAACTCCTTGAAACCGCTTTTAGTCTGCCTCATGAACGACCTCATTTCGTCCTGAACAGCACGACAACCATCACAGCAAAAGTGAAGACCAGACCTACGCGGATTGCATCCGAAACTGAGGCCGTGAACCCGACACACTTAGCGTGTAAAACGTTTTCACAGAGCCAGCAATGGATGGTAGGCTGGGAAGACGAGATTGTCTTATTGCAAGACTTTAATGCACAGACCAATTTAAAATCCATAATTATTAAAAATTTAAATAATTAATTTATTAAAAATTATTAAAAAAATTAATAATTAATTTAAAAATTTAAAAATATTATTTGATTTTATTAATGAGGAACCTTGAACCACTGTACCAAGGAAACGAAAGGGGGAGATTAAAGAGAGCAGTTAGTGCAAGTTAGTAAGATTTAAAGAAATAGAGATAAGAATCTCTATTGAGCGAGAGTAGAAGCAAAAGAATAGCAACAACACCGTAGGAGATGAAGAAGCAGAGCAGGGCTATGTTTGGAAGGAAAATTAAACAAATTATTATTTTACCTCCAAATATACCACTGCACACGCGAAGCGATACGGATCTAAGAAATTGCAATTTGTTTTTATATATGTAAAGAAATAAACACCGATTGTTTATGGAAAGCTTATTGCAAATTTTACAAAAACGTAGTGCGCACAAAAAAAACACGTCCGTCCGCTTTAAGATAAAGAGAGGAAGTCCTGCCTTCGTGAATCTGCTTTGGAGACTGTTCGATCGTTGGAGCTCACGGACAACAATTATGGCGTCGCATTGGAGCTGCTAAACAAAAGGTTTTGTAATCGCAGGCTTATTTTTCAAGCTCATGTTACGGAGACAATGCATCTGAGGGCTGTAGAATCCGCATCGGCGACGAGGCTTCGCGAGCTTTCGGACAAATTTAATTCGCTTTGTTTCGTGGAGGAAAAAAAAATAAAAAATTTAGAATCCGCATCGGCGACGAGGCTTCGCGAGCTTTCTGACAAATTTAATTCGCTTTGTTTCGTGGAGGAAAAAAAAATAAAAAATTGTCGACCTATCTTATTGCCGGGCGGATTTTCCGGCGGTTGTTTCTCCACTCCACTTATCGCTGTCCATAGCGATCTCCTTTCGTTCCTAACGTAATCCTTCATGATAATCGAATATTCATGGGCAAGCTGCTTGACTTGCTTAATTTTCTTTCAAACAGGATCAATAACCCCATTCGATTAAATTGAAATATTGACAAAAATTCCATTTTATCCTTATTTTACTTTTAAGGATATTGTTGTTGCCGGGACAATGTGGCTCCCACGTTTCTTTAGCGGACACCAATTCATTTTTTTTTACAATCTTTATTAGCGTCAATATCCGAAAGCTAAAAAACTTTTTCTTGGCATTCGTTAGCTTTTTTGTTTATTTTTTAGTTGTTAGTTTAGTTTAGTTTAGTTGTTTATTTTTTATACCATTTAATTAACACATTAGTTAATAAATGATGAGATAAATTATTAAATTAATTAGTTAATGGGATTGAAAAAGCATATGATTGGAAAACATAAGATAGAATTTCATTTTCTATTAACCTTACTAAATATAGAAATTAATATATAATTTATAATATACATTTTTAATACAATAAAAAATAAACACTTTTAAGCTAAATATATTAATTTATCATAACGTCCCCCGAGCTCATATATATAAAACAGAAATAAATGTTAATTCAATATAAAATCATCACAACCTAAAATTACAGAATATAATATTCTACTGATTTTTATTGACTGTGCTAGTCTAACCCGGGCCGTTCCGGGCCTGTCAGTGCGACGTTTTAACCATTCAGCTAATGTTCAATCTCACTTCGAAAATTACCCGTTGTGTTTCGTAAATACCTTGTGTTTTTGTAACAAAAATATTTAAAAACAAAAATTAATAAGTAAATAAACAAATTAACAGAAATAGTTAATTTGAATTATCGAGCTCGGCTCGATCCCGGGACACTTCACACATCAGCCGAGAACTCTACCTTTGGGCTATCCCTGACAAGGTTACGCGCGAAAAAATTTCTAGGCTTCAGTTATTGCTCTGTTATGCTTTCAAATTCAATTTTTAGTTGTCATATTTTGCCCTCCGCCCGTTTGTCGAAAAAATGTTATCGGTGACCCATTCGTTCTTATTTCAATTCCGAATTCCGGTATAGATTCAAGAACACCTGATTCTTTTTTTAAGAATTTTGTGTTGTCAAATTTAGAACCCATTTTTCTATTAGTGAAATAAAATAACTAAAAATCATATATAATTTTAATAATAACAAGAAAGGAAAGCTAACTTCGGGCGGACCGAAGTTTATATACCCTTGCAGTTGAGTCGCAGTCCGCTAGGTGGCGCCACACATCTTATATTATTAGATATATAGCGGATCGTATATAGTTGGCCGATCCTTATGAAACTTGGAAAATCGAATTATTTTGCCAAAAGAGGAATCCATTGAAACTCCCATCCTTCTAACTTGAAAAACAACGAAGTTATAGCATTTCCGATCAATCAGTTATATGACAGCTATAGGATATAGACGGCCGATCCTGATGACATTTAGCAGATCATATAAGTTGGCCCAAATTAGAATGCACAGAAAGTCCCATCCTTCTAACTTGAAAAACAACGAAGTTATAGCATTTCCGATCAATCAGTTATATGGCAGCTATAGGATATAGTTGGCCGATCCTTATGAAATTCGACAAAATCAGATTGTTTTTCCCAAAATAGAATCTCTACCAAATCCCATCTTTCTAACTTAAAAAACCCCAAAGTTATGCCAATTTCGATCGTTCTATGACAGCTATAGGATATAGTCGGCCGATCCTTACGAAATTTTGTACATAAGATATTTTGGTCAAATATAACATGTGTAGAAACTCCCAACCCTCTAACTTAAAAAACACCAAAGTTATGGCATTTCCGATCAATCAGTTATATGGCAGCTATAGGATATAGTCGACCGATCCCGGCCGTTCCGACTTATATACTGCCTGCAAAGGAAAGAAGGGTGTGTGCAAAGTTTGAACTCGATAGCTTTAAAACTGAGAGACTAGTTTGCGTAGAAACAGACAGACGGACAGACGGACAGACGGACCGACGGACAGACGGACAGACGGACAGACGGACAGACGGACAGACGGACATGCTCATATCGACTCAGGAGGTGATCCTGATCAGGAATATATATACTTTATAGGGTCGGAGATGTCTCCTTCACTGCGTTGCACACTTTTGACCTAAATTATAATACCCTCTGCAAGGGTATAAAAATAAGCTGTATTATATAACCATTTGAGGATCCAAAAATAAATTATTTTCAGAAAGAAATGGAACGGATAAACGATTTGTATTATCCGTTCGATAAACGAAATTTTTTCTGTACATAATATTTTTGATAGGAGTGGCACTGTATTAAGTATTTAGGGTCCGGAACATCTTCCTCGCGGCAAAGGTATACTCTTGGAATAGTTTCTTAGTTATATAAAATGTAATTTGGTAGATCTAATATTTTTGTGCTATTAATAGGCAATGGTGGCGATTATGGGTGTTCGAATCTTTTCTCGTGTCTCCTGATAGTAAGGGTAACTGAAAGGGGTCCAAAATATTCTATGTTTTGCTGGTTCGGGCTTTGCCCGTTTATTTTTGTAATATTGACATTTTGATTTGGACTTTAATGCAAAGTTAATTATCCAGAATTCGCCCATTCACAATTAGTAGGCAATTTTCGTTTATAGTGTGTGTCAATGAGTATATCTATCTACTTTTGGATATTAAAGAGTTCATTTTCAATGAGTTAATCTCGTCAGCGAATATTCCGATTCCGAGGAGGCTCCGGCCATATGTTCTCGTCCTCCTTTAAAAACAGTGGTCCTCTGATCCAAATGCCTTGTAGATCATATTCATGAGATTTTATCCTCCTGGTACCTTTGCCAGCTGGATTTATTAATGAAGATACACAAAGCCAGTCAATTTCCTTTGGGGTCTGTAAAATCTCACAAATTTGGTGGGCTATAAATTTTGTATATTGACCATGATGAGAGCCTATTTACTTTGAATTCCTGACTATTTCTATATCCATAATTTTTTTTATCCACAATCAAGGCTAATCGTTTGGGCAGTGTCTGATTCCTGTGCATCGTTTGACATGCTTTGGATGCCACTTAGGTTGAAATTTGGAAATTTTTTTATATCGGCACAGACTGACCCTGGGCCTAGACAAAACTGAAATAATACTTTTGGAAGTGGTGGATTCTCATCTGGGCGTCTCCAATGTGGTGTGCATTGTTTTGTCGGTTTATTTATGTTGTAAACTCCAAAATGAGACAGATGGCTGCATTGCGGATCTTACGTTGATCCGCCTGAGTTTCAGGTGACAAGGTGACAAGGTTTTCAGGTTTCCAATTTTATGGCCAACTCTTTATTTATTAAATTGGAGAAGGGTCCTTTGTTTACAAATGGAAATATTTGAAGATAGTTTAATTCGGTCCGAATATGTTTCTTGGCAGAATTTTGAATAATTTTAATGACATAGTATTCTAATAGTAATTATAGTCGGCTGGGTTTTTTACCAGTGTCAGTAGGCGCTTTTTTATCTTGAGGCATCTGTTACGATTGAATTACTATCATTGTAAGAACAATTACTCTCTTTATACTCTTTCAGAGGGTATTATAATTATGGTCAAAAGTGTGCGACGCAGTGAAGAAGATATCTCCGACCCTATAAAGTATATATATTCTTGATCATGATCACTTCCTGAGTCGATATGAGCATGTCCGTATGTCTGACTGTCGGTTTCTAGGCAAAATAATCTCTCAGTTTTACAGCTATCTGAATTTTTGCACACGTTCTTTTTTTGCTTGCAGGCAGTATAAAAGTCGGAACGGCCGAGATCGGTCGACTATATCCTATATCTGCCATGTAACTGATTGATCGGAAATGGTCGGAAATAATTGGTATTTTTAAGTTAGAAAGATGGGATTTGGTACAGATTTCATTTTGTATAAAATCTTATTCACCAAATTTCATAAGGATCGGTCGACTATATCTAATAGCTGGCATATAACTGAACGATCGAAAATGGCACAACGTTGCTATTTTTAGAGCTGCTTGGGACTGTTTCCAACATCTTAAATATATGTTATAAATATTTAACCAATGTTTGGTCATTGAGCCTTTTCAATGACTTTTTTCCCTTTTTTCCAAAATAGCAAAAGGGGAAATTATCTGTTTCACAACGTTATAAGATGTTTATTTTGTTCGCATATGAAATGGAGTGCCAGAAAGCTTCGATTTAGAATGCGTCCTTGACTAGCACCACATCGTTAATCGCCAAGGCAGGGCCAGCCACACGCCATTTGGAGCGCTGCTGAAGAAGGCTTTCCACCACGTCCTTGCGGGCTGTGGCTACGAACGACTTTCTCTCCAGATGTGAACCACCGCCACACACAACCCATCCAAGCCGGGTTTTCTGTAGCACCCGGTAGGCCAGCTGAGAGCTGGATTTGACCAACACACAGCAGATCATAGATTAGACTGTCTCCGATAAGTAAATCGATCCGCTGCGGTCGAAAAAACTGGGGATCAGCCAAAGTGAGGTTTGACGGAATATTCCAAGCTAATTCCAAGCTATTCCGGATATCCAAGCTAAAATTAGGCTGGAGGTCCGTGATGTTGGTGGCGATTACAGCGTTGACGAGGGCCGAATATTCAGGGCAATAGGATCGTAGGAGCACATCAACAGAGAATCCGTCTGTCGCGAAGCCAGTGTCGCCAATGCCCGACACTGCCACGTACGATTTGCGTCTACGAAGCTGCAGCCAATCGGGACGTAATCACGTGCACCTGCGATCCAGAATCCAAAAGAACCCGGCATGGAACAAAAACACCAGAACGACTCCGAAGGAGAATGTTCGCTGCGACCCTGGGCAACTAGTGCATTCGCCGTGGATGGTGAAGCGTCTATTGGCTCGGCGCACTCGGCTGCGGCTGATGTAGACGGCACAGCAGAAGGCTGGCGCTGGAAGACTGTAACTCCAAAAAATGCAACCTACTGTGATGCCTCCTCTCACAACTGCGACAATTATCAGCGAGGCTTTCACGCAGGTGATGGCCAATTTGGAGACATTTCCGACATAGACCTAGTCGCCTAGCCTCGCCAAGGCGGCTCTCGGGGGGCAATGACAAAAATCTTGGGCATGCAGAATCATGGGACCACCCACCGTATAATATACAAGCAGAGGCAGGTGAATTAGTAATAATAAAGGATGCTCTATTATTTGCGACTCTACGTCTTCCCACCTGAGTGCCCGGCGCGTAAGCGGCCAAGGCCACATCCATAGCCTCCAAAGTCCTGCATCGCTATTCCAAAAACTCTGCCATCGACTCCCAAGTAGGGATGAGATCCGAGTTCGAGGCATTTTGACCTTTATCCAACCTTTGAAGAAGTACCTGTACAATGATGCAGCCGGCGATCTGAACTTTGGTCCCCAAATTTTTTAAGGCTCGCATATGGGCATTGAACTTATCCGACAGCCCTCGAAGCGCTGCCACTGAGTCACCTTTCAATAGATTGAGGCCCAAAATCTCGTTCACATGAGCCTGAAATATCAACCGACGGTTATTAAATCGATTCTCCAAAAGCTGCACTGTGACATCATAATTCTCCTCGGAGATTTCCAAGAAACGGACTGCCTCTAAAGCGGAGTCCCGAAGACAAGATCGCCCAAGATCCACAAGGACACTGGAAACTCCGCTGGCAAAAGTGGAATGTGCAGCAATTCGAGCAGAGCGCAACGACGTCTCGTGCTCGATTTCGGCATGCATCGTAGCTACAAGCTCAGACACTGTCCATCGCAAGTCGCTGCTTATTTCAGCAATGTCTAACTCCTCAAGCTCCCCGTGGATGGCCTTAAAATCCTCGTACATGGCGACCAACTGGCCATTCAAGATTCTTCTAGAAGGGTGCTAGCGTCCTACTGCGTCCCATTATATTTATGGGACAGGCCTTGTGATACTCCTTGGTACATGCCACTGTAAAAGGTTCTACCATGGCTTTAAGTCCCTCAGAGGTCTCAAAAATTCCTGAAGGTTGTTCCTCTAAAGATCTATCTAGAACAACCATCAGATCTATCTATCTACCTCTGAGGGACTTAAAGCCATGGGAGAACCTTTTACAGTGGCATGTACCAAGGAGTATACATGAGTCCCTTGAGTCTTTTGAGTCCCTCAGAGGTCTCAAAAATTCCTGAAGGTTGTTCCTCTAAAGATCTATCTAGAACAACCATCAGATCTATCTATCTACCTCTGAGGGACTTAAAGCCATGGTAGAACCTTTTACAGTGGCATGTACCAAGGAGTATCACAAGGCCTGTCCCAGAAATATAATGGGACGCAGTAGGACGCTAGCACCCTTCTAGAAGAATCTTGAATGGCCGGATAAACGCTTTGCATTATCCGTTCGATAAACGAAATTTTTTCTGTACATAATATTGTTGATATGAGTGGCACTGCATTAAGTATTTTGGGTCCGGAACATCTACATCGCGGCAAAGGTATATTCTTGGAATATATAAAATGTAGTTATATAAGTTATAAGTAGTTATATAAAATGTAGTTTGGTAGATCTTATATTTTTGTGCTATTAATAGGTAATGGTGACGATTATGGGTCTTCGAATCTTTTCTCGTGTATCCTAACAGTAACTGAAAGGGGTCCAAAATATTCGGTGTTTCGCTGGTTCGGGCTTTGCCCGTTTATTTTTGTAATATTGACATTTTGATTTGAAATTTAATGCAAAGTTAATTATCCAGAATTCGTTATAAATCTTAGCATTTAAATCTTTTATAAATCTAACCATGGTTTGCTTCAATCTTAGGTTAATTAAAGCGTCCAACATCAATGAGCTGTTCGGCTGACGTAGCTAGGAGGATTTTCGATTTTCTTCTTGATCATCGTTGTTTGAATGCAGTAAAGGAGGATCCGGCCATTTGTTCTCGTCCTCCTTTAAAAACAGTGGTCCTCTGATCCAAATGCCTTGTTCATGAGATATTCATGAGATTTTATCCTCCTGGTACCTTTGCCATCTGGATTTATTAATGACGATACCCAAAGCCAGTCAATTTCCTTTGTGGTCTCTAAAATCTCACATATTTGGTGTGCTATTTTTTGTATATTGACCATAATGAGAGTCATGAGTTTTGGGCCTAGACAAAACTGAAATAATACTTTTGGAAGTGGTGGATTCTCATCTGGTCCTCTCCAATGTGGTGTGCACTGTTTTGTCGGTTTATTTATGTTGTAAACTCCAAAATGAGACAGATGGCTGCATTGCGGATCTTACGTTGCAAATTTTTAGGCTTATGACTCCGATCCGCCTGAGTTTCAGGTGACAAGGTGACAAGGTTTTCAGGTTTCCAATTTTATGGCGAACTCTTTATTTATTAAATTGGAGAAGGGTCCTTTGTTTACAAATGGAAATATTTGAAGATAGTTTAGTTCGGTCCGATCATGTTTCTGGGCAGAACTTTCAATAATTTTATGACATAGTATTCTAATAGTAGACGCTTTTTTTCTTGAGGCATATGTTACGATATGAATTACTATCATTGTGAAAACAATTACTCTCTTTATACTCTTTCAGACGGCATTATAATTTTGGTAAAAGTGTGCGACGCAGTGAAGAAGATATCTGGTAGATGGTACAGAAATAAATGGTAATTCAATATAAAAACATTACAACCTAAAAAATTTACAGAATATAATATTCTGTAAATTAGGTGGAAAGGCAGTGGGACGACAACAACAACACACGGCAATATAGTAGTGCACAGTGAGAGCAGTGATGGGGGCAGGAATGGAGTAGGAATATACGTGTCAAAGCAATACAAACAGACACTTATCAATTGGAATCCGGTATCCGATAGAATCATCAATGCTAGATTCCGATGCAACGCTAGGCACATTACCATCGTGCAATGCTACGCCCCGACAGAAGACGCCAGCGATGACATCAAAGACGACTTCTACAATGCCCTCACATCTTCACTTACCAAGAGCAAACGAGGTGATATTAAAATTCTCATGGGAGATTTCAACGCGAAATTAGGCCCCAACAACAACGGATTGGAATCAATCATGGCCCGACACCGTGTGGGAACACGTAGCAACAATGGCGACAGGCTGGCCGACCTATGCCAGACATTCCAACTAGTCATTGGTGGCACTGTATTCCCCCACAAGGAAGTGCACAAGTACACGTGGACATCACCGAGTGGGCATACACGCAACCAAATCGACCATCTGTGCATAAGTAGGAAATGGAGACACTCCCTTAGCGATGTACGGAACAGGAGAAGTGCGTCAATTGACAGTGACCATGAACTACTAGTCGGAGAGCTTCTAATCAAGCTCAGACGAAGTCACACGGCCACCAGAAGAAGCACAAGAAGACCACCCCCCCTGAACTTACACCGACTTGGAGACCCTGTCATATCCACCAGATTGGCAACAATGCTACGTGAACAGCTAACACCACAGCAGAACCACACCTGGGAACACACATGCAGCACACTGAGGAGCACCGCGGAGGGTTTGCTTGGCACCCGACAACGCAGGAGCACAGACTGGATCTCGACACGCAAGTTATACAATTATCATCAATAGCCCCCTCTCTACCCACTAATACACAACTTCTAATAAGGCCAACGTTGCAATCTAAATTAATGTAAACCATAGCGGACCTTTAGAAATTATAAAACACAAATACCCAATTACGAATATGCAGAATCAATCCGAAGATGTAAACATAAACAAGGAACCACTTAACCACTTGAATCACACCCCCACTTAGAACCCAAGACCAGACTCTGCACTCTGAAATCAGATCACACCTAGCACTTAGATCTTAAACCCAAACAAAAGACGCTATATAAGACACCGATTGTATAGTTTTAAGTCAGTTTTTGTACCAACCTCTAAGTGGAATCATTCATAAATAAAGTTTACCAAACTAGTGCTGTATTTCACTTGGTGCATTAGCTCATAATATATAACACATATATAACTGGCGCAGTCGGTCTCCACGAACCAAACAAAAAAAAAAACACACACTAAAAAGTGATAATAAAAATCACCGAAAGTGAAAAAGTGAAAAATTTAAAAATTTTGTGTCACAAACTCAGATAAAATTCATAATTGTGCAACAAAAAACCAAACAAAAAAAAAAAAAAAAAAAAAAACACACACACTAAGAAGTGATAAAATCACCTAAAGTGAAAAAGTGAATAATAAAAAAAATATATATACATAAAAATAATAATAAAAACCAACAAAATGGCAAACGGACAACAAGAGGAAATGCAGAATTGCATCCAAGCTCTCACCCAAATCCTGGCCAATCAACAGTTATTCCATACATCACAAAACTCTAATACAAAAATGAGAAATAACATCGAGAAAGAGACCCGATATCTTCCCACTTTCACCGGAGAAGAAGGAACTCTTCATGGATTTATTGCATCAGTAGACCAGATCATGCAGGAATATGGAGAGGAGACGGATCAAGTATTTAGCGTTATTTTCAACACCAAAATACAAGGACAAGCTAGAACAGTGCTAAACATTAACACACCGACATCATGGGAACAATGCAAGGAAAAATTAAGACATCACTATCGACCCAGGATGGACCAAATGGGACTCACCAGGAAGATCAACAACCTAAAAGTCACAAGTATTCGAGATTTAGATATAAAGGTAAGGTACATAGTAGAGGAAATAACAGATTTCGCAGTGTTTGAAAACAATGAAAACTTAGTTAACATATTAAGTGCATTACTTATACAAAGAATAAAGGAACTATCATCAGGATCATTAGCAGTATCTTTAATGCCATTAACAACAATACCACAAGTTAGAAATGAAATTGCAAAATACATGGGCCTAAATTTTGGCAACCTTAATCAAAAATTGTTATTGCGAAAAAATGATTATGACTCAGGTAAAAATATAAATCAAAGAAATCAGAATCAAAATGATAATTTTCAAAGAAGCCAGAACACTAGAAGATACCACACTTATCAAAACCAAAATAGGAATTTTAACTATAACCAACAGCAAAATCAAAATAATAATTATACTCAGCAAAATCAAAACCCACTAAATTTAAATAATAATAGAAATCAAAGCCAAAACATTCGACAAAATCCCCCAGAGGCAATGAGTGTAGACAATTTAGACGAAGAAGACAATAAGAGCCTAATAAATGAATCCCCCAAAGAGTTTTTTATTTAGAAGCCTCGGAAGAAAAAAAAATGCTAATAGAGGGAACAATTGAAAACTGTAAATTTTCTTTTTTACTGGACACAGGATCCACAATTAGTATACTCAACACTAATAAAGTTAATAAAAATTTTTACAAAATCATTGAAAAATATTCGAAAGTAATTCATACTATTAACACGAAATTTCAAACTAACGACTTCTTAGTAAAAACAGAAGTACCAAAGGAATTCCAATATCCCCAAAATATGCGTGCAAAATGGGTGGCTTTACCCCTGGACAAATCATATGATTTTCTATTGGGTATGGATTTCATCCAAAGAAATGTTAAAAATATAGACAACGTAAAAAAAACACTTAAACTAATAAATGATGTTGAAATTCCATTCCACTCCAAATTCCCTGAAGAGATTTGTGTATTGGAAGTAAGTGAAATTGAAAACTTCAATTTAACAGGGTTAAACAGTGAAGAAAAAGAAATAATTAATAGCTTAAACAAGCGTTTTATGAAATTATATTACAAAGAAGGGGATCAATTAACCAATACAAATGCAGTAGTACACAATATAAGGACCGTAACAGATCAACCAATTAACTCGAAAATTTATAGGATATCGCCAAAATATGAGGAAGAAATTAGAAAACAAATAACGGAAATGGAAAATAATGGTATTATTAGGAAAAGCAGAAGTAAATAATGAGCAGAAGATTAATGAATGATATATTAAGGGACTACATAAACAAAATATGCGTAGTATACCTTGATGATATATTAATATTTTCAACAACTCTAGCAGAACATAAACATGCAGTAGAAAAAATTTTTCGAAAACTTCAAGAACACAACTTAAAAATTCAGCCAGATAAATGCTCATTTATGAAACAACATACAAAATTCTTAGGACACGTCCTGAGCAAAGATGGAATACAACCAAATCCAAAAAAAATACAGGATATATTAGCTATACCGATTCCGAAAACAGAGAAACAACTTAAAGGCTTCTTAGGAATGACAGGATTCTACAGAAAATTCATTAAAGACTACTCAAAAATTGCATACCCCATGATTAAATATTTACAAAAAGGTAATCAAATCAATGAATACGATCCAGAGTACATTGATTCATTTGAAAACTTAAAAGCACTCATAAGTTCACACCCAATATTAAAATTTCCAGAATTCGATAAACCATTTAAAGTGACAACAGATGCCAGTGATTTTGCAATTGGCGCTGTGTTATCACAACACGGTCAACCAGTAGCATTTGTATCAAGAACTTTAAATAAACATGAAAAACATTACAGCGCAACTGATAAAGAATTTTTAGCTATTGTTTTTGCAGTTGATTATTTTAGACATTATCTATACGGATCACAGTTTCAAATTATAACAGATCATCAACCAATTAAATACCTAAATAAAAAATATAAAGGAAAAGATTTAAAAGATAGACACAAAAGATGGATTTTAATGTTACAACAATTCGGTTGTGACATTCAATATGTTAAAGGAAAAGATAATAAAGTAGCAGACTTTCTAAGTAGGCAGAAAACAGCACCTCTAATAAATGATAATAATGATGAGGAATCAAATTTAGAAATATCAGAAACTATTCATTCAGCAGACGAAAACGAACCAATTTATTTTTTCATAAGAGAGGGAATAGTAAATAAATACAAAACACAAATTATTGTAACCTATTCAGCAAGAGACCTTATTATTTATAATAATGGCAGAAAAATTATAGAAATTAACCCAGCAGATGACCCACTAGAAATCGAACAAAAATTATTTAATAATATAAAAAAAGGTACAATTGGTATATTTTCAGAAGTACCAGACACAGTATATTATAAAGTTCAATGCATCATAATAGACATCTTTAAAGACACACCAAATATAAAATTTCTTAAATGCACAAAAAGGGCTATAGAAATTGAAAACGAAGAACAACTTCACAAACAAATTTCTTTATACCATACAAAAGAATCCTTTCACAGTGGCATGAATGAAACATTTTATAGCTTAAAAGACAAAATTTACTTCCCAAAACTAAAAGAACACATAAACTTGATTATATCTAATTGTAGAAAGTGCAGGGAAATAAAATACGACCGAAATCCAATAAAACCAAACTTTAATATAACGGAAACACCACAAGAAAAAAATCAAATAATCCATATAGACATTTTTCATATTAACCATAGATCATTTGTAACAGTTATAGATAAACTCACTAAATTTGTAACAGCATACAATATCAAAGATAGGAACTGGAGGGAAAAATTGCAAATTATAGTTGATCAATTTACCAAATTCGGTAAACCCGAAAAAATAATAATGGACAACGAATTTAGGGCAGAACAAATAGCAAGTTTCTTAATTAAAGAAGGCGTAGAACTACACTTAACGAAACCAAATTCGCATACAGGAAATGCAGACATAGAAAGGCTACATTCTACTTTAATCGAAGTAATAAGCAGCATAGATAAAGATATTTCAATAGAAACAAAAATCCAGATTGCAGTAGGAGCATATAATAAAAGATATCACACCACAATTCACTGTTCCCCAATAACAGCAAAGAACGAAAAAAATGTTAAGGAATTACAGGAAGCAATAAACACATACAAAATGAAAATTATAACCAAATTAAACAAAGAAAGGGAAAATTACGAAGAAAGGAGAAATGAAGGACCAATAAAAAATTACAAACGACTCAGACATAAGGATGAACCATATTTTCGATACGCTAAATTAAAAGAGATCCACCCTTGTAATATTAAGAGACCATTACAAATGGAAATAACATAATATTATTAAACACAAATAATATATAAATATTCATATAAAAAAAAAAAAAAAAAAAAAATTAAATAAAATAAAAATAAATAAATAAAAAAAAAATATATATATATATATAATGTGTTTAACCAGCTTAGTAATAAGTTTCTTTCATATTTACAGAATATTTTATTGATTATTTTAATAATCTTATCAATGACACATGCCAGACTACATGTGGTCCCAATTCAAGAGGAGGCAGGATATGTCCCTATACATATTCATTCCACTGAAATTGTGAACGAAACTTTTATAATTTTACATATTATTGAAATTAATCAGATCACCATAATTATTAATCAAATAGAGGATAATATAAAAAATATTGAAATAGCAAACAAAGAATGGATCGTTGAAGAAATAGAATAAATCAGGGCCAAAATCAAATCAATTACCCCAACCACAAGAACAAAGAGAGGACTTATTAATGGTGCAGGCACACTTTACAAATGGCTTTTTGGAATAATGGACAATGAAGATAGGGAAGACATAGTAGAACATTTAAATATTATAGATCAGAATAACCACAATCAAATTACAAATCTGAACAAACAAATTTATATCAATACACATTTTAACGACACTATTAATAAATTAGCAGACACAATTCGTGAAGATAGAAGTATAATACGCCTTTTCTCAGAAAAAATTAATGAACAAAGCAAGGACACTATAAAGAGAATCTTATTTAATGACCAAATGAGAATTTTAAAAAATATAGAAGAAAAATTAAACTATATTCAAGAAAACATAGCATCAGCCAAAAACAATATATTCTTACCTGAGATATTATCAAAAGAGGAAATAAATAAATTTGAAATAGATTTCTTTAAAATGAAATTAATAAGAATGGGTATTTTGAAATACAAAAATGGTGCAATTGTTATGGCAATTAAATTACCTAAAAACTATGTTAAAGCAGATATCAAATTAATCACCCCAATACCAAATGTTAACCATATTGAAATCGATCAAGAAAATGTACTTACTACACAAATAAATAATAAAACGTATGAATATAAAGAAAATCTAATTTTAAAAGAACTAATGTTAAGCAAAAGCTGTACCCTTTTTAATAATTGCAGATTTATATTTAATAACAAACCCAGCGTAGAACAAATAGACGAAGAAACAATAGTCGTAAAGAACGCAGAAAACGAAAAACTTAAACAAAACTGCGACCAAAGAGAAATAACACTTAATGGAAATTACCTTATACAATTTGTAAATTGCCAAATTCAAATTTTATCAGAAACCTTTTCAAATGAACAAATAGAATTCTATGATAGATTTTTCTATCCAACAAACTTATTGAACCAGTCATACAAAAACATTATTAATTTTGAACAATTATCACTAGAAAACTTCGAAAATTTAGAAGAAATAACAGAACTAAAGTTCCATAGAGAAGTAAGCTACGGCATTTTCATTTTATTTACTTTGATTATTATAACAGTAATTCTTTATTTATACATAAAATTAAGAAATAAAAATATTAAAATTAATGTGAATAGAATTCAGGAGAATTCAAATTCTAGCGGTGGAGGAGTTATACAATTATCATCAATAGCCCCCTCTCTACCCACTAATACACAACTTCTAATAAGGCCAACGTTGCAATCTAAATTAATGTAAACCATAGCGGACCTTTAGAAATTATAAAACACAAATACCCAATTACGAATATGCAGAATCAATCCGAAGATGTAAACATAAACAAGGAACCACTTAACCACTTGAATCACACCCCCACTTAGAACCCAAGACCAGACTCTGCACTCTGAAATCAGATCACACCTAGCACTTAGATCTTAAACCCAAACAAAAGACGCTATATAAGACACCGATTGTATAGTTTTAAGTCAGTTTTTGTACCAACCTCTAAGTGGAATCATTCATAAATAAAGTTTACCAAACTAGTGCTGTATTTCACTTGGTGCATTAGCTCATAATATATAACACATATATAACTCGCACGTGGGAGCTTATCAGTAGAAGAAATTCTCTCAAGCCGAAAGCGGATCACGACTGCAGAGCCCTGAATGAATACAAGGAACTCTGCAAGCTAGTGAAGAAATCAGTCAGAAATGACAAGAGAGGCTTGCAGAAAATGCAGAGAGCGCCGCCAACGCCAACAACATGCGCTCACTATACCAGACATTCGGTAAGCTATCTGGAAGCTACCAAAAACAGAACCATCCAGTACGAGATGTCAACGGAACACTCCTTGTCGATGATGATGCCCAGATCCGCAGATGGCGACAACACTTCTTAGAAATCAGCCACACAGAGCATGCGAGCAGCGCAGATGACGACTTCAGAAGTATTGTACCCAACACCAACACCAGAATTCCTCACACGACACCATCTGTTATAGAAATTCGTGATGCAATCAGGAAATTGAAGAACAACAAAGCAGCCGGAGAGGACGGTTTACCCGCAGAACTGCTCCAAGTTGACACGCTTCTAATGGCCGAAACGTTGCACCCGCATTTCGAGAGCATATGGGAGAACGAGCGAATCCCCCCATCCTGGAAGAAAGGCATCATCGTAAAATTACCGAAGAAAGGAGACCTCAGTGATTGCAATAATTGGCGAGGAATCACCCTGCTGAACACCAGCTACAAAGTGCTAGCCACTTTACTGAATGAACGTCTACTGGAAAAAATCGAGCCAACAATAACAACTGTGGAATGGCGCGCGCCGCTGTACCTCCTGTTCATCGATTTCCAGAAGGCGTTCGACTTAGTAGATAGAGCAGCGATATGGAGGGCGCTTGCAAGGAAGGGAGTACCACTCAAGATCACAAACATAGTGAAAGCTATGTACGATGATGCGGATTTGGCGGTACTGCCCAATGGAAAAATCAGTGCACCCTTCCAGACGAACACTGGCGTCAAGCAAGAATGCCCTTTGTCACCGCTGTTGTTCACCTTGGTGATCGATGAGATTATGAGTGAAGTGTGCAGATCGAACCGCGGCATAACATGGAGCCTCACCAGACAACTGGAGGATCTGGACTACGCGGACGACATCTGCCTCCTAGCTCATAGATTTACCGACATCCAAGCCAAATGCAGCGACCTCGAAGCTCGGGCCAAAGCAGTTGGACTCTCCATTAATGCAGCAAAAACTAAAGCGATGCGGATCCTCCACTCCCACCAAAGCAGGATCACCATATGCGGGAAAAGTGTCGAATATGTCGAAAGCTTAGCCTGATGAGCCTGAAATATCAACCGACGGTTATTAAATCGATTCTCCAAAAGCTGCACTGCGACATCATAATTCTCCTCGGAGATTTCCAAGGAACTGAATGAATCTAAAGCGGAGTCCCGAAGACAAGATCGCAACCTCTGAAACTTTTCCATCTTACTTTTATAAGGATTGCAGCCTACGATCATCGAAAAGACCGAATGAAACTCAGCCCACTCTGAATATCCTCCGCTGAAAGTAGCAAATTGGAGAAGGGTCCTTTGTTTACAAATGGAAATATTTGAAGATAGTTTAGTTCGGTCCGATCATGTTTCTTGGCAGAACTTTCAATAATTTTATGATATAGTATTCTAATAGTAGACGCTTTTTTTTCTTGAGGCATATGTTACGATATGAATTACTATCATTGTGAGAACAATTACTCTCTTTATACTCTTTCAGAGGGCATTACAATTTTGTTAAAAGTGTGCGACGCAGTGAAGAAGATATCTGGTAGATGGTACAGAAATAAATGGTAATTCAATATATAAACATTACAACCTAAAAAATTTACAGAACATAATATTCTACTGATTTTTATTGAATGTGCTAGGAGTCTGACGCGGGTCGTTCCGGGCCTATTAGTGCGAAGTTTGAACCATTTAGCTATTGTTCAAATTTTAATCTTACTTCGAAAATTGCCCGTGGTGTTTCGTAAATAAATTGTGTTTTTGTAACAAAAATATTTAAAAACAAAAATTAATAAGTAAATAAACAAATTAACAGAAATAGTTAATTTGAATTATCGATCTCGGCTCGAACCCGGGACACTTCACACATCAGCCGAGAACTCTACCTTTGGGCTATCCCTGACAAGTTTACGAGACAAAAAATGCTTCAGTTATGGCTCTGTGATGCTTTAAAATACAATTTTTAGCTGTCATATTTTGCCCTCCGCTCGATTGTTGAAAAAATGTTATCGATAACCCATTCGTTCTAATTTCAATTCCGAATTCCGGTATAGATTCAAAAACACCTGATTCTTTTTTTAAGAATTTTGTGTTGTCAAATTTAAAACCCAATTTTCTATCAGTGAAATAAAATAACTAAAAATCATTTATAATTTTAATAATAATAAAAATAAACTATATTATATAACCATTTGAGGATCCAAAAATAAATTATTTTCAGAAAGAAATGGAACGGATTAACGCTTTGTATTATCCGTTCGATAAACGAAATTTTTTCTGTACATAATATTGTTGATATGAGTGGCACTGTATTAAGAATTTTGGGTCCGGAACATCTACTTCGCGGCAAAGGTATATTCTTGGAATATATAAAATGTAGTTATATAAGTTATAAGTAGTTATATAAAATGTAGTTTGGTAGATCTAATATTTTTGTGCTATTAATAGGTAATGGTGACGATTATGGGTCTTCGAGTCTTTTCTCGTGTCTCCTAACAGTAACTGAAAGGGGTCCAAAATATTCGGTGTTTTGCTGGTTCGGGCTTTGCCCGTTTATTTTTGTACTATTGGCATTTTGATTTGAAATTTAATGCAAAGTTAATTATCCAGAATTCGTTATAAATCTTAGCATTTAAATCTTTTATAAATCTAACCATGGTTTGCTTCAATCTTAGGTTAATTAAAGCGTCCAACATCAATGAGCTGTTCGGCTGACGTAGCTAGGAGGATTTTAGATTTTCTTCTTGATCATCGTTGTTTGAATGCAGTAAAGGAGGATCCGGCCATTTGTTCTCGTCCACCTTTAAAAACAGTGGTCCTCTTATCCAAATGCCTTGTTCATGAGATATTTTTGAGATTTTATCCTCCTGGTACCTTTGCCATCTGGATTTATTAATGACGATACCCAAAGCCAGTCAATTTCCTTTGTGGTCTCTAAAATCTCACATATTTGGTGTGCTATTTTTTGTATATTGACCATAATGAGAGTCATGAGTTTTGGGCCTAGACAAAACGGTCCTCTCCAATGTGGTGTGCACTGTTTTGTCGGTTTATTTATGTTGTAAACTCCAAAATGAGACAGATGGCTGCATTGCGGATCTTGAAAATTTTTAGGCTTATGACTCCGATCCGCCTGAGTTTCAGGTGACTAGGTTTTCAGGTTTCCAATTTTATGGCGAACTCTTTATTAAATTGGAGAAGGGTCCTTTGTTTACAAATGGAAATATTTGAAGATAGTTTAGTTCCGTCCGATCATGTTTCTTGGCAGAATTTTCAATAATTTTAATGGCATAGTATTCTAATAGTAGACGATTTTTTTCTTGAGGCATATGTTACGATACGGCATATGTTACGATATGAATCATTGTGAGAATAATTACTCTCTTTATACTCTTTCAGAGGGCATGGTAAATGGTAATTCAATATAAAAACATTACAACCTAAAAAATTTACAGAAGATAATATTCTACTGATTTTTATTGAATATGCTAGGAGTCTGACGCGGGCCGTTCCGGGCCTATTAGTGCGAAGTTTGAACCATTCAGCTATTGTTCAAATTTTAATCTCACTTCAAAAATTGCCGTGGTGTTTCGTAAATACCTTGTATTTTTGTAACAAAAATATTTAAAAACAAAAATTAATAAGTAAATAAACAAATTAACAGAAATAGTTAATTTGAATTATCGATCTCGGCTCGAACCCAGGACACTTCACACATCAGCCGAGAACTGAAAAATTTCCAGGCTTCAGTTATTGCTCTGTGATGCTTTAAAATACAATTTTTCGGCCGAGATCGGTCGACTATATCCTATATCTGCCATGTAACTGATTGATCGGAAATGGTCGGAAATAATTGGTATTTTTAAGTTAAAAAGATGGGACTTGGTACAGATTTCATTTTGTATAAAATCTTATTCGCCAAATTTCATAAGGATCGGTCGACTATATCTAATAGCTGGCATATAACTGAACGATCGGAAATGGCATAACGTTGCTATTTTTAAAGATTCTTGGGACTGTTTCCAATATTTGTATTAAAAACCCTTTTATCCATCTTTGTGTCGTTGTGCTGCAGATCGGTAATCACTGGCGTCACAAAATTGTGCGTATTCTCGTCACGATCCTGTCCCGAATGCGTTGTTGTCGTATATTGCCTTGGGCATTCTTGGCTCTTTGCCTTGGGTTACAAAGCACGGTGGTGTCCGACACGCTTGAATTCACTGCCAGCTTAACTCTGACCAGTGCTCGACTTATGTCTTCCGGTCCCTTCCTAGAAGCTGGACGATCATCGTTTTGATTGTCCGGTTTACCCTTTCTGTGAAATATTCTCATGTACGTTGAACTTATGTATGCCGAGCTACTTGGGCACCCCATAATGTGCGACACTTCTCTCACGGATTAGGTTCTGTAGCAGTACCATTTCGGTCCCCTTCATGAATAGGTTTATCATCACCAAGAGATCTTCTGGGATCTGTGTCAGCCTTTTTCCTACAGGTCTGGTTTAGCTCAGGATGTCCGTCAGGATCTCCCAGATGGCTCGATTTTGACCTGTCGACTCTACCTGCTGCGAGTTTTCTCTCTGGCCCCAGCCTGGTGCTGGTGCTTGCTTATCGAACGCTTTATCTTCTAGAGCTATTTCCTCGAATTCTTCGACAAGACTCATAACTTTCTTCATAGATCCGCATGCATATGACCTTATAAACATTTTCATGGCATGCAGTCCTCTATGAGTCTCAATCACTTTCTGGCGGGCTTCCCCAAGGACTGAAAGTCCACCGTCAGTGGCTAAAGGTCCATCATTTATTTCTTTTCACTTTTTTAACTACCCTTTTAGCAGAAAAGATTTCGAAAATCCTCCTTAATTTTTTCCACGTTGACCACTCCACATCATTATGGTCCTTCATTATGTACCACCTTTGTGCTCTACTATGAATCGATAGAGCAGTAAACATCGGTATTGTACTTACTCCTATTTTTAAATTCGGTATCGCTAGACTTTGTGTGAAATTATCGAACCCCCTTACCGCTATGTGCCTTGGGAAGGACATCTGCATGTACTTCTAGTAACTCGGGGTCCTAGGTCTCGTCGACCCATCGTTTTAACGGAGCCGAACTCTTTGTAAGCTTCGCTCAGCTCCTCTTTCCGCAGCGTGTAAATCAAATTTTTCCTCCCTATATCTAAGCTATCTTATATCTAGCTTATTTTTCGCTCACGTAACCTGCCCCTCAGTTCTGCCGTCAGAGCTTGTCTTCCTTTTGCTCACCTGTCGGCGTTCTGAGTTGGTCCAAGATCTCAACTTCCGGGCCTACGGGGGTCAGCCAGGTTGAGCTTAGTCTTCCCTTCTTTCGCTTTTGCACGCTAGTGCCGCTTGTTCCTGCGCGGCTCTCCTTTTTCTGTTGCTTCTGCATGTCGATGCTTGATTCTGTGTTGTTGCTGTTTTTGATGATATTTTTCTCTTCTGCTACTTCGTGGCCGCTCTTGGCTCGCTAAAGCTAAGCTAGCTCTTAGCTAGCTTTCGATGTTATTTTTTTTATGCAAGTAGTGTATCTGCAAATATCCTAGATAACGAATCCTCCATAAAACCAGTATACCCTGCCATACCTATCAAATCATATATAAACAACATTCCAGAGCCTACTGTGGGCCTAATAATTCAAATAGGCTAGACACAAACCCTTTCCCATAGCATTATCATTGGCATCCAGATATAAACATAGACATAAACCATTCACACGCCTTTATCGACGACAGTAGGCGTAAACATGAAACCCCTTTTTCTCCAAAATCATAAACAAGTGCCCATCCTGACCAAAACTCTGACCAATCAAAAATATTCAACCAAAGTCCATCTATGCTGCCAGCGTCGCTGTAACCGATAAAAGCTTAAGTTATAAGAAAATTGAATTTTTAAAATCAGTTTATAATCAACGATCAATCCAATAGGATATCTTTATATCTTTATATAGGATATCTCATTCTTGATATTTAAAAATCAAATTTATAAAATAAAAATCTTAATTTTTATTTTTTTTATTTTAAATCGGGAGTTAAAACATATAATTGGGGCAGTCGGTAGGTTAATGTATCCGCAAAACGAATCTTTAAACATTTCTAAACATTAGTGAAATCCGGAATGAGGATTTCTAGTGTGAAGTGCAACAAACATTACATGAAAATTTTAATACCAGTGAACTCAGCATTAGTCAAATCACGAATGAGGATTTCTAATTTCTATTTGAAATAAACAAATAAAATGAAATTATTAATATAATCAAGAAAATTTAAAAAAATATATATATACCCCAAATTAAATAAAAAAAACTTTAAAATGCAATCTGAACAAGCATCCACATCAGCTGCAGCAAGGCACATCCAGCCTGGTCAATCATTTCTTCATGCAACTAAAACAAGTTGACAAATTTGATGGTGATACAATTTATTTAGCACTATTTATAAAAAGTGTTGATAACTTGATTACCCAATACAAAACAACATCGTCTACTCAGAATGAAATCATTCAAGGAGCTATCCTAAACCTCATCGTTGGACCTGCACGTACAATTCTTCTTAGGAATTCAACCCAGGACTGGAATGAATTAAGAACCTTACTCATCAGCGAATTCAACTCATCAAAACCCCCACATCTCATGATCATGGATTTAAATAAAATTAAATATCAAAATAGATTATTGATGAATTATTAGCCAATTTGGCTTGTAATAAGTTAAGTCTGGATAATAATGCAGCAAACACTGTATATTTTCGAGAGTATTAGGTGATCATTTAGCAGCAGTAATTCGTGAAAAATTACCATTACGAGTGTATACAGATACGATATATCAACTCCGACTAAATTAAAACAAGCTGCTCAAGCTGTAGGTCTATATGATGATGATGATATATATAATTTAAACCGAAGTGTTGAAAATCGATATAATCTACCAATGGTCCCCACATCTAATAGTCCTAATACAAATAATTCTAATAATAATCAAAGGGACAAAAACCAAAATTCCAATCAGAATGTAGGAATAGGAGCCAAAAATATAATAACCGTGGGGCATATAATTATTAACAAAGACAAAATACTTTTGATTCAAATATAAATTTTAATTTATACTATAGAAACTCTCAAAATCCTTCATGTCAAAACTCTCCAAATTATAATCGATCTGTTAATGTTCCTCAAAAAACTATCAGATCAGCAAAATAGACCAGAACCAATGGAAATAGTTGAAAATTTTCAGATACAAGCCTCGGAAGAAACACAACAGCAATAAAAATAAAAATTGATAATAGACCATGCATTTGCCTTATTGACACAGGTTCCAGTATAAGTTTAATAAATGAAAATTTTTTAAAATATCCAATTAAAGAGAATAATATAAAAGTTCAATCAGTAGGAAATGGGGGCCTCATAGCCTAGTGGTTAGTGTACTAGCTCGCTAAGCGTGAGGTCGTGGGTTCGAGCCCCACTCGTGTCAAGTGCATGGCCCACTTCTGAGATAGGTTGCACTCGGCTAATCACCGGATCGACTGAACATTAACGATTACAGAAACAAACACATGATTAGAAAAAACACCCACACCCCCAGCCCGATGACGACCCGCCGCTTTTCGCAACGGACACGAATTGGACAATGGAATGTGAGGACCCTAATGGAGCCATCCAGAATTGCGCAGTTTGAATAAGGAGATGGGCATAGTTAGGATTGGAACCCTGGAGTGGAACCCGCAAGGAAGAAGAAGAGTGGGACGCCCCAAAGCTAACCTGGCGCCGATCTACAATACGCGAACTCGCAGACAATAATACATCACCTGGGGACTTGGCAAAGAGAACAGAGGGTCCGGTGGAATACACATGTGGATGCCCTAAGCTCCCAAGCGAAGTAATAGATTTAAAAAAAAAAAAAAAAAAAAATCAGTAGGAAATTGAAAATGAAGATCCCATTTATGGAAGACCATATACTTATCCCTATATCTATTGCAACGAAGTAGAAAACCTAATAGCAGATATGATTAAACAAGGTATTGTCAGCAAATCTAAATCTCCTTATTATAGTCCTATAGTAATTGTACCCAAGAAAATGGATGCATAGGGCATTCCAAAATTTTCTATGGCTATTGATTACAGAGGACTCAACGATAAATTTCCTATCCCCAATATGGATGAAATACTAGATAAGTTAGGAAAATGTCAATATATTACAACGTTAGATCTGGCAAAGGGATTCCATCAAATTGATATGGACCCAATATCAATTCAAGAAACAGCATTTTCTACCAAGAAAGGACACTATGAAAAACTAGAATGACTATCGGTCTAAAAAATGCTCCTGCTACATTCCAGCGATGTATGAATAATATTCTTCATGATATAATAGGAACTCATTGCCTAGTATATTTAGATGATATTATTATATTTTCAACCTCCTTACAAGAACATATTCAGTCCCTTCAAAAAGTCTTCGTCCGATTAAGAAAGTTTGTTAGAGAATTTGCAAAAATTGCTAAACCAATGACCCAGTGCCTTAAGAAGGGTTCATAAATAAAAGTTAAAGATACTAATTACGTTGAAGCATTTGAAAAATTCAAAACACTAATAACAAATGATCCAATCCTTAGATATCCAGATTTTGAAAAAACATTTGAATTAACTGCTGATGCTAGTAATTATGCTTTAGGAGCTGTCCTATCTCAAGAAGGTAGACCAGTTTGCTACGCAAGTAGAACATTAAATGATCATGAAATAAATTATTAAATGCAGGCATCAGTGAAATGAGATGGAGAGGGAATGGGACAACAACAACATCAACTGGCAACCTAGTGATGCACAGCGGGAGCAATGATGGTGGCAGGAATGGAGTAGGAATTTACGTGTCCAAACAGTTCAAGCAGACACTAATCTCCTGGAGCGCAATATCCGACAGAATCATCAGTGCCAGATTCCGATGCAATGCTAGGCACATCACCATCGTACAGTGCTATGCCCCAACAGAAGACGCCAGCGATGACATCAAAGATGACTTCTACAACGCCCTCACATCTTCACTCACCAGGATTGGAAGAGGAGACGTCAAAATACTCATGGGAGACTTCAACGCAAAAATTGGCCCCAACAACAATGGACTAGAAACAATAATGGGAAAACATGGTGTTGGCTCACGCAGCAACAACGGTGATAGACTTATCGACTTGTGCCAAACATTCCAACTGGTCATTGGTGGCACTGTATTTCCACACAAGGAAGTCCATAAATACACATGGACATCTCCAAATGGGCATACACGCAACCAAATTGACCACATCTGCATAAGTAAGAAATGGAGACGCTCACTAATGGATGTAAGAAATAGGAGAGGCGCGTCAATCGACAGTGACCACGAGTTGGTAGTCGGAGAGCTCATCATCAAGCTCAGACGAAACCACAACACTGGCACCAGGAACACAAGAAGACCGCCTCCTCTTAACCTACATCGACTTGGCGACTCCACTCTATCTACCAGAATGGCAACAACGCTACGTGAGCAACTAGGGCCGCAGCAGGAGGAGCACTCATGGGAGTTGACATGCAGAATACTGAGAAGCACAGCGGAGGAGGTGCTTGGCACCCGACAACGCAGACAAGTGGAGTGGATATCGACCCACACATGGGACCTTATCAACAGACGGAACAGCCTCAAATCTAGAGCGGATCACGACTGCAGAGTTCGAGGTGAATACAACGAGCTATGCAAGTTGGTGAAAAAATCTGCTAGAAATGATAAGAGGAAATTACTGGACAGGCTTGCTGAAAACGCAGAAAGCGCAGCAAACGCAAACAATATGCGTGCACTGTACCAGATAATTGGACAACTATCCGGAAAATGTCAAAGGCAAACCCATCCAGTGCGAGATTCAACCGGAAAACTCCTTACAGAAGAGGAGGCACAAATCCAAAGATGGCGACAACACTTCATGGAGATCAGCTGCACAGAACAACCAAGCAGCATACAAGAAGACTCCTTAAGTGGCATGTCAAGCAATAACATCAGGATATCACCCACCGCACCATCAGTTAGAGAAATCAAGGAAGCAATCAGGAAACTTAAAAAAAACAAGGCGGCTGGAGATGACGGCATATCGGCCGAGCTTCTCCAGATAGACTCGCAACTAATGGCCGAAACATTGCATCCACATTTCTCCAACATATGGGAAAGTGAGCGAATCCCAGCATCCTGGAAAAAAGGAATCATCGTCAAGCTACCGAAGAAAGGAGACCTCAGCGACTGCAACAATTGGCGAGGAATTACCCTGTTGAACACAAGCTACAAAATACTTGCCACCCTATTAAACGAACGTCTTCAGGAAAAAATCGAGACAACACTGCGAGATGAGCAAGGAGGATTCAGACCACACAGGAGTTGCGTAGATCAGGCAAACACACTACGCGCAATTACCGAACAAGCTGTGGAATGGCGATCACCCTTGTATCTCCTGTTCATCGACTTCCAAAAGGCATTCGATTCAATAGACAGAGCAGCGATATGGCGAGCACTTGCAAGGAAGGGAGTGCCAGTGAAGATCATCAGCATAATAAAAGCTATGTACGATGATACGGATCTGGCCGTACTGCACAACGGAAAAATAAGTGCACCCTTTCAGACAAACACTGGAGTAAAGCAAGGATGCCCCCTATCACCACTTCTGTTCAATTTGGTAATTGACGAAACTATGAGAGAAGTATGCAGACCCAGGCGCGGAATCACATGGAGCTTGACCCGACAGCTTGAAGATCTGGACTACGCGGATGACATCTGCCTTCTCGCTCATAAATTCGAAGATATCCAAGCTAAAGCAAATGACCTCGAGACCCGAGCCAACTCAGTCGGACTAACAATCAACGCATCAAAAACAAAGGCGATGCGCATCAATAATTCCAGCCAAAGCAACATAACCATTGGAGGAAAAACTATCGACTTCGTCGACAGTTTTAACTACCTGGGATGTGTCATAGCAGCCAATGGTGGAGTGGAAAGAGATGTAGACAGTCGACTGAGCAAAGCAAGATCTGCATTTTGAAGACTACACCGAGTATGGAGAAACCAGCAAATAAATAGAAAAACAAAGCTACGCATCTTCAACTCGTGTGTTAAATCCATACTACTGTACGGATCGGAGACGTGGCTGACCACACAAAGATTGCTGATGAAAATACAATCATTCATCAATAAGTGCCTAAGAATAATATGTGGTATATTCTGGCCTACCAGAATATCCAATGAAGACTTGTGGCACTGCACAGGTGAGGTCCCAATCCACCAACAGTTAAAGAAAAGAAAATGGAAGTGGATTGGCCACGCACTCAGAAAGGAACCAGGAAGTATCGTCAGGATGGCGCTAGAATGGAACCCACAGGGAAGTAGAAGAGTGGGACGCCCCAAGATGACCTGGCGCCGTACAGCACTCCGCGAACTGTCCTTAGGAAGAATTACATGGGACACAGCAAAGCAAACAGCACCAAATAGAGTCCGGTGGAAAGCCCTTGTAGAAGCCCTAAGCTCCCAGGAGGAGTAAATAAGGAAAAAAAAAAAATAAATAAATAAATAAATAAATTATTCAACTATCGAAAAAGAGTTATTAGCCGTAGTCTGGGCCAACTATCCGACCCTATCTATTTGGAAGAAAATTTAAAACTACATCCGATCATAAACCACTAGTTTGGTGGAAAATATATCTTAGTCAATATGGATGTGGTATGAATTACATTAAAGGAAAGGAAAATTATGTAGCAGACGCTTTATCTAGGCTACATAAAAAAGAATCAAATAATGAACAACTAGAAGAAACATTTCAAACGAAGATGATTTACAAAGTACAGGAGCTACTATACATAGCGCCCAAGAAGACAATGGCAATTGTATTCAGATTATAGAGCGTCGAATTAATGTGTTTAGTCATCAGTTAATATTTGAAAAGGGAAATGAAGATAGTAATGAATTAGTCCGGTATTTTAATAAAAAAATTAATACAATAAAATATAGTAACATGACGGAACGTACAGCAAAAGACATTATTCTTAAATTTGTATATGGATACAATTTTGTAATGTACATAAATAATGACGAGGATTTCGCAATATTTCAAAGGGGTTTCATGGAATTACCAAATTTGGGAACAAAATTAATGAAAACATATATCTAATATATCTAATCCTAATATATCCTAATATATCTACCTAGGCAGATTTTCACGGGAAAGTAATTAATATTCATGAGAAAACTATTCATCAAGGTATTAAAAAAACATATGACGATTTTAAAGCTAAATACTTTTTTCCAGATGCACAAAAAATTAATCCAAAATATAATTAATAAATGCGATATTTGTAATTTATGCAAGGTAGAACATAGAAAAATAGCATTAACCTTTGAACAACTCCTGAAAGTAAAAATGTCCGTGAGAAATATGTAATTGACTATTATTTTATTGATCAAAGAAAATTTTTAACTTGTATTGATAGCTATTCAAAATTTGTATCAATTTTAATGCTCGTTTATTCACTATATATTTGCTTAAAACTAATGAAAAACTAACAAAAGCGTTGCTAGCTGCGGATGAGGCTGTCGATGTTGTGAGGCGCAGAAAAGGTTGTGTTTCTAGAGACGGCCTCCAGCGATATCGATACTCTCAAAAGATATCGAGTTCGATTGTGTTATGGTAAGCACTTAGGGTTGCCACAGTACCCCCCTCCTAGAGTTCCTGTTAGGAAAGATACTTTGCTGACTCGTCGTCCTGATCTTGATAACTGATCGGTTGGCTGGGCAGTTGGCGCTGTCGTTTTCTCTTGAGTCGAGGGAGATTCGTTTTGGAAGATATATGCCGGTTTAAGTCTGTCGAAAGACACCTTGTTGTCTTTTGTATGTCCTTTGAGCGTTAAGTACTTGTCGTGCTTTGCTAGCACTTCGAACGGACCCTCGTAGTTTGCTTCTAGAGGAGTTTTGACTCGGTCCACTCTGACGAAGTTGTGGTTTAAATCCGGGTGCACAAATTCCTGCGGTGTATGATGGTGTACTGGCTTAGTGGTTGGTAGCTGAGATATGGTTTTTTGAAGAGCCTCGGCGAACTCAGACTCGGTATGTTTTTGTGTGTAAAAAATCCGCCAGGGACACGTAGAGCGGTGCTGTAAACCATTTCAGCTAGGCTCAACCCGATGTCGCTTTTAACCGTTGTACGTAGGCCTAGGAGGATTAAGTGCAGGGAACTGCTCCAGTTAATAGGATCGGCGCATTTTAAGGCAGCTTTTTATGTGCTGTGCCAGCGTTCGATCATCCCGTTGGCATATGGGTGATACGCCGTCGTGCGCAGGTGCTTAAAACCGCAAATTCTGGCGAGCTCTTGGAAAAGTGTGGACTCAAATTGTCGTCCTAAATCTGTTGTGATGTGGAGAGGGATTCCGTACAGAGCGAAATCAGAGCGTTGACCACAGATTGTGCTGTGATGTCGACTAAAGGGATTGCTGCGGGCCATCTTGAGAAGCGATCGATACACGTGAGGCAGTATCGGTATCCGTTCGATGATGGCCGTGGGCCAACGATGTCGATATTGATGTGTTCGAAACGGGCGCCGCTGGCGGTATACTCTCCCAGTGGCGATTTTGTGTGTCGTTGGATTTTAGCTTTTTGACACGGGATGCAAGAGCGTACGATTTTGGCCACATCCTTCGCCATGTGGGGCCAAACATAGTGTTTGCCGACCAATTTATTCGTCACCTTAACTCCCTGATGGCTCAGCGAATGCATCTGGTATCTGGTTATTGGCGACGTGGCAGTAAAATTGCTTGTTTGAGCTCGAAAGGGATAATTTGGTTAGTGAGATGGTATTTTCTGGATCAGAATTGAGTAGCGATTGTAGTTCGTCGTCGTTTTCCTGTTCTAGTGCCATCTCGTCGAAGTCGATGTCGTTGCCACGTTGTTTTCCTCTCCTGTGATGTGCCGGATATCGGTACTGAATTGGCTGTTGAAATCCAGTTGGCGGTGATGCTTTCTCGCTGTTTTGATTAAAAGCGTACATCAGCGGCTTGTGGTCGGTGAAAATTATAAAGGTTCTGCCCTCCAATGCGATAGATGGCAGTCAGTTCACTATCTTAGGTGCTGTACTTCTTTTGCGTCGGTGTGAGTTTCTTGGAGAAGAAACCCAGTGGTTGCGTCTGCTCGTTGACAATCTGCTGTAACACGGCACCCATGGCGTCATCGGAGCCATCGGTGGTTAGTGTTAATTGCGAGTTAGGTGCCATGTAGTTCAGCAACGTTGCGTTTGCAAGCTCGTTCTTGCATGCGTCGAATGCGTGGTCTGCTTCTGTAGACCAGAGTATCGGGGTTTTGTCGTTCTTTTTATTGCCTTGGATTAGCGTCTGGAGTATGTGTTGGTTATCAGCAGCACGTGGGATAAACGGCCGATAGAAGTTGATCATACCCAGAAACTTTTTTAAATCTTTAGCTATAAGCGAATGGCTTCCACTATGGCTTCGGATGGTTTCAAACCGAGCTGGCTGATGTCATGTCCAAGGAACGTGAGTTGTGATTTAGCGAATTGGGTTTTCTCAAAGTTCACGGTGAGATGTGCCGCGGTGAGGCGGTCAAGGGTAGTACGGAGGTGTGTCTCGTGCTGCTCCTCGGATTCTGAAGCGATTAGAACGTCGTCGATGTATGCGAAAACAAAGTCGAGATCCTGTATTACATTGTTTATGTGACGCCTAAAAGTTTGCACTGCGTTGCGTAAGCCGAATGTCATGAACAAGAATTCGAATAGCCCAAAAGGCGTGATAATTGCTGTTTTGGGAATATCTTGCGGTTCGACAGGGTTCTGGTGATATGCTTTTTGCAGGTCGATTTTTGAAAATATCTTTTTACCGTGTACGATGCTTGTTACATCCAGTATGTACGGAATAGTGTATCGATCCGGCACTGTTACGTTGCTTAGTGCTCTGTGCTCTTTGAGTTTGTCGGGCGCTAGTCGTCGGGCGCGGGCGTGAGAAGGCGGGTGCGTTACGTCGGACTCTTCTGGCAGCCGGTTCGAGTTGATCGTTGCGAGATCGCGGTATTCGTGAAGCAACCTTGCGTTGCTCGTGTCGTAGGATAAAATCGCGTTGATTTTACGTTGAGGCGCGAGATATGTTGATTCGTACAGCGTAGCTCGATCGATGAGTTTGCGTCGTTTCACATCGACGAGTAAGTCGAAAGGTTGAAGGAAATCAGCTCCAATGATAGCGCAGTTGACGTCAGCTAATACGAAGGTCCAAACGAAGTTTCGTCTCAATCCCAGCGACACTGTTATGTGTTTTTCTCCATAGGTTTGTATCTTCGTAACATTGGCGGCGAAAAGAAGCTTTGGAGTGAGCATAGTTTTTGCGATTCTGCAGGGTTGCTTCACTGAAATGTCGGCGCCGGTGTCTATGAGAAATTGAGTTTTGGAGTAATTGTCGTTGATGGCGAGGCGGGCAATTGTGTTGTGGTACGAGCACGGTTGGCGACATTTCTTGGCGGCGTTGCCAAATTTGCTGTGGTACCAACACAAGCCTGAAGTCGGGACGCTGTTGCGATCCGTTAATGTGGATGAACTGTTCTTGCGGTAACGGTTTTTGAACAGCGCGTTGATTTGTTGCTCGATGCGGTCTAGACGTTCGTCGAAAACGGTGCTGCTGTGTGGCGCCGATTTGGCGTCAACGGTGCGTATATGATGAATATCGCCGACTTCCATGACTTTATCTGCCAACTTATCTAAATCTGCTAGGCAGGCGTCCGATGCTTGCAAGATCGCTTGCACTTGTGTTGGTAGGCGCTGCAGCCACAGTGCTTTTAAGAAAGTTTCGTCAACTTTGTTTGCGGCGAGTGCGTTTAACTCGTTGAGCAGTTGTGTGGGGCGCTTGTCACCAAGGTCAGTCTCCGAAATCAACTTCTGGATTTTCTTCTGCTCGCTTTCGCAGAAGCGTTCCAAAATGCACGACTTTAAGTTTTCGTACTTGCCTGTGCCTGGTTGGTTGACGATGGCGTCGGCAATTCGGGCCAGTACCGGTGCTTCGATTGACGCCAGGATCGTGTTGAATATCGTGTCGTCTGTAGTTATTCCTGCCAGAACGAATTGGGCTTCGATTTGCGACAGCCATAATTCTGGGTGCTCGGTCCAAAAGGGCGGAATTTTAACCGCCACGCGGTTAATAACTACGTCGGAACCGCGAGTAAAGACGTCGGAGTCGTCTTGTGATGTGTCGTTGTTTGCCATTGTAAGCACCGGTACTCGCGTCTATATAGTGATCACGTCGGGGTCACCAATTTAATGTTCATTTATTAACTATATATTTGCTTAAAACTAATTAACAAAAGCGTTGCTAGCTGCGGATGAGGCTGTCGATGTTGTGAGGCGCAGAAAAGGTTGTGTTTCTAGAGATGGCCTCCAGCGATATCGATACTCTCATAAGATATCGAGTTCGATTGTGTTATGTTAAGCACTTAGGGTTGCCACAGACCTATATACTTATGTATAAAGAAATGTACTTATATACATTGCTATGCGCTCTTAAGTGGAGGCGCGAGGGAGTATGCATATGCTGTCCATTATTTACAATTATGCCGACGCTAGCACTTCCTGTGTGCGGGCTGAGACATAGCGATCGGTTCATATTTCAGCCACTTAGGGTTTATGACCGGGACTTTGAAATATGTAAACACTGCAACAAAGTGGAACAGTGCGTACTCTTTAAGTACTTTCGGTACAGTGGGTATTCAATATATGTGCTTACTACACAATTAAGTGTTTACCAGACAACCCTCAATGAACAAGTAATAACACACAATTAGATTTTCGATTAGATTTTCGCTCACGATGCCAGAAAGAAAGTGAACGAGAATATCGACAGGGCAAGAGGACAACGAACAGAAGAAGTGAATGAGAATATCGATAGGGCAAAATAGCAAGGAACAGGCGAGAAATTGTTAATGTGACTTTTGCATATTTGAAAACGCAAATTTCAACATAATAAGTGATCCTGTACGGGTTTTTTCTGGGTTTTTCCCCGTACCTTGCAGCAAATGCTGGATCAGATGGCTGGATCAGAATTTGAAACCTATGGATGTTATTTTTGAGGGGGGCGTGTTGTAATACCCCTATACAACTATTAAACATACTGTTCATGCTGAATTCATAATACTATACTAATAATAATCACATATGTACAAATTCATAGTATATACTAACATATCATACATACATATGTATATCGATAACCACCGACTGTGCCATCTCTAGAGAGTTTTACCATCTCTGGAATGATTTTAAGTTTTTTGGAGTTCTTTTTGCCGCTAAAAAATTCGTTTTGACAATAAAGAGAAGAAAGTGAATTAAACCCGCCACAAGTGTCTTTGGAATCATCCTCAAATCTTCTTTTCCTACTGTTCGCCTCATTCCTGGCAAAACATTGGTCCTTCGAGCCGGATATCACCGACACAAAACGGCAAGTTCACTATTCAGGTGGCTGAATTATTTTTGGTTGAGACATATAACAACCGAAACATATTTACCCACATTTATTCATTCCTACTATCATCTTCAAAAATATATATATTAAAATATCATCATCTTCTATCACCTCATCTTCTGCATATATACATACATACAAATTGTTGCCGAGGGCTGCTAGAAAAGTTCTCCTATATATTATTCCTATTATTCCTATATATTATTCCTATATATCCTATATATTACTACTCCATTTAACGCGTTAAGAGAAAGGAAGTAAATCATCTTCTGCATATATACATACATACAAATTGTTGCCGAGGGCTGCTAGAAAAGTTATCCTATATATTATTCCTATTATTCCTATATATCCTATATATTACTACTCCATTTAACGCGTTAAGAGGAAGGAAATAAAAAAAAAAAAATAATCCGAAACCTTTGTACGTATATAAAAAAAATTAATAAATTAAATTATTTGGTTAAAATTCCTATTAAATTCCATTAATTCCTCTCGCGTTTGCAGGGGGGTTCGTATCCTCTGAACTTATCCAAGGCTCCCATATTATGTCCTCTGGACGAGAGACAAAACCAAAAGGTTTTGCACCCGTCAAAATTATAAGAAGGAGTACATCCTCATCTCCAGTTCCTCCTTCGCATCCGTTAGCAAGATTTGCGAATACCAGATCCAAGAGCGAGTCCCTGACGCCAACGCTACCAAAACCGCAGAGCATCTCACGAACCCCAATAGGAACCCGATCCGTCACTCGGAAGACAGTTTCTGCAACCACGATGGCTCTTGCGACGTTCATTTCCGTGTGCGATAAACTAACCCATTTTGAGGCCAAGATCAATGAACCATCGACTTCTGAGTCCACTCAATACGCCCTTGAGGTCCGCCGTGACCACGTAAAGAAACTTTGGGAGACGATTGAGAGCGAGTACGACAAATGTTCCCAAGTTCTCCAGCAGGAAGCCTCCAGCAGTGGTGAGTGGCAGGCAATAGAAGCCAAGTATGACTACTGCTATTCCGTTTATGAACGCTGTGTAGCCCAGCTAACAGAGGTTATTGAAAGAATGTCCGTTCCAACTCTTACAAGGGCATCAAGTACTGCCCAACTGTCCATGTCTAGCGGATGCCGACTTCCGCCCTGTGACACTGAAGTTTTCAGGGGGGATTACTTACGGGGGCCAACGTTCCGCGACCTTTTCACTGCTATCTGTGTCAACAATCCGAGGTTGACGCCAGTGGAAAAGTTATTCCATTTAAATGCCAAAACAGAGGGAGAAGCGAAGGCTATAGTAGCAAAATCTCCACTCACGCATGACGGTTTTGAATCGGCTTGGACCGCGCTTTGTGACCGTTTTGAAAACAAGCGTCTTCTTGTCAACAGCCAATTAAAAATCCTGTTCAATCTTCCCGTAGTGGTTGTTGAGTCCGGTGCAGCTTTAAAGGAGCTGCAAAGTACCATCCAAGGCTGTCTCACGGCGTTAGAACACTCCACAATTTCAATCGATAATTGGGATTGTCTTCTCGTATTTCTCTGCTCCTCCAAGCTTCCGAAATTGACCCTTTCTTTGTGGGAACAATCCTTGTTCATAAGTGCGAGATACCCGCATGGCATGAAATGAACTCGTTTCTCAGCGAACGATATCGCACCCTGGAAGCCATAGAGGATGTTAAACCCAGCTCCAACATTAAGATGGTTAACTCCCAACCGCCTTCAAAAAACACAGGCTCAAAAAGGATCAACTCCTTTGAGACCAACGTGACGCAAGGACCCAAAAACTGTGACCTTTGCGCAAAAGAGAATCACCCAGTGCGGGTATGTCCTCGGTTTCTCCAAATGCCCGTCAGTGAACGATCCGCATATATAAGGAGAAAGAAATTGTGCTTAAACTGTTTCGCTGGGGGACACCAACTTAAAGAGTGTACCAGTAAGCACAATTGTTTCACGTGTAAAGGGCGCCACAATACGCTCCTGCACAGAGCTGACCTTCCTCAGTTGACTACAATTCAATCCAATAATAATCCTACTACTTCAACTATACAGTCCACTACGCCTACCAATGTGCAAAGTTATCTAGCGGCAGCCACACAAGGTGTGCTGTTAAGTACGGCAATGATAAATGTCTGTCACTTAGGTGTGACATATACTGCAAGGTCCTTACTCGACTCCGGGTCTGAGGCTACTTTTATCTCGGAGCGTCTCTTTAGGATTTTGAAGCTTCCGTACCAATCCGTACAAGCTAGAGTTTCCGGCTTAAATCAAGCAGTAGCTGCCCAATCAACTAAGATGTGCCATTTTCAAATTGGGTCGCCAATAAAACCTAGACTACACATCGAGGCAGAAGCATTTGTCGTGCCACTTCTATCCGGAAAGTTGCCTTCAACCTCCATACCAAAGGAACAGTTAAAGGACCTTCCCAGTTTTACATGGGCTGATCCTTCGTTTTTCGAGAGCTCACAAATTGATTTGCTGATTGGGGCGGATATTCTTCCGTCTATTCTTCTGAGTGGCTCGAGGACAAAGATTTGTGGCACTCTGTTAGGTCAGGAAACAGTATTTGGCTGGATCCTGAGTGGGCCAGTCTCCAAGGCCGTGCCAAAATCTATTTCGAACTTTTCCACAAAGGTCTCGATAAGCTCTGAAGCTAAACTCGAGAAACTTCTCACAAAGTGTTGGGAGGTGGAGGATCTTCCAGGGAAGCCGGTAAAAGAGTCCGATTCTTTCTGTGAGAAGAACTTTGTGCAAACAACAAGGAGAGATGACACTGGGAGATACCCTACCATTCCGAAGTTGTGATCGGATTGATCTAGGGCATTCAAGATCCATAGCACTGGCTCAATTCCTAAAGAACGAAAGCCGTTTGAGAAAAAATCCAACTCTTAAAAAAGAATATGAAGCAGTAATCAGGGATTACTTAGACCAGCGGCATCACTTGCCTCATCACGCCGTTTTTAAGCCAGATAGCACTACTACCAAGGTTCGTGTAGTATTCAATGCTTCCTGCCCTACTTCCAATGGAAAGAGCCTGAATGATATCCTTCATCCTGGGCCTGTTTTACAGTCCGATTTGACTTTGCAGGTCTTACGCTGGCGGTTCTTTCGCTTCGTTTTCAATGCCGACATTACGAAAATGTACCGGCAAATTCTCGTAGCTCCAGAGCACACTCCATTCCAAAGAATCCTGTTTCGTGATGCAAATGACCAAATCTGTGACTATGAACTCAAAACAGTCACATTTGGAGCAAATTGTGCTCCGTTCCTTGCAATAAGAGTATTGCAGCAGTTGGCGAAAGATGTGAGAACGACTTTTCCATTGGCAAGTGAAATTATTTCTACTTCTATGTACGTAGATGACGTACTGGCTGGGGCGCACACAAAGCAATCTGCTGGTGTAGCTATTGAACAGCTACGTTGATTCGTACAGCATAGCTCGATCGATGATTTTGCGTCGTTTCATATCGACGAGTAAGTCGAAAAGTTGAAGGAAATCAGCTCCAATGATAGCGCAGTTGACGTCAGCTAATACGAAGATCCTAACGAAGTTTCGTCCCAATCCCAGCGACACTGTTATGTGTTTTTCTCCATAGGTTTGTATCTTCGTAACATTGGCGGCGAAAAGAAGCTTTGGAGTGAGCATAGTTTTTGCGATTCTGCAGGGTTGCATCACTGAAATGTCGGCGCCGGTGTCTATGAGAAATTGAGTTTTGGAGTAATTGTCGTTGATGGCGAGGCGGGCAATTGTGTTGTGGTCTTCTATGAATTTGTCCGCCGAATCCGAAAACTGTTTTAGTTTTTTGGTTCGGAGGAAAACGAGCACGGTTGGCGACATTTCTTGGCGGCGTTGCCAAATTTCGGCGATTTTCCAACACAAGCCTGAAGTCGGGACGCTGTTGCAATCCGTTAACGTGGATGAACAGTTCTTTCGGTAACGGTTTTTGAACAGCGCGTTGATTTGTTGCTCGATGCGGTCTAGACGTTCGTCTAAAACGGTGCTGCTGGATGGCGATGATTTGGCGTCAACGGTGCGTATGTGATGAAAATCGCCGACTTCCATGACTGTGTCTGCCAACTTACTACAAATGGATTGTATTTATAAGCCTAATACTTATAGTTGTAAGCATAACAATTTATATAATATTCACTCATAAGCGTTAAGCCAACCACAAGGAAATTGTTGTTGAATTCAACAAGGATGTTGAAATTTCTAAAGGAGGGGCGAGTAGTGTATCTCCAAATACACTTAATGTATCTGAAAATACCCTAGATAACGAATCCTCCATGAAACCAGTATACCCTGCCATACCTAAATCATATATAAACAACATTCCAGAGCCTACTGTGGGAATAATTCAAATAGGCTAGACACAAACCCTTTTCATTATCATTGGCATCCAGACATAAACATAATAACATAATTATGGTAGAAACGGAAAGAATTTAAGTTGGCTGCTTGAATGTTGTATGCGTGTGACTGATCTGAGATTTTAGGAGGTGAATAAGTTGTTTGAAAAAATAATGCGAATAGATCGGCAGTGGCCTGATCTAAGGATGCAGATGAAATTTTAAACTTAAGTGGAAAACATACATCTCCTCATTTGGAGGCGACTCCCACACGTAGACCGCATACGGTCCGATGTAATGGTCTATCAGTTCCCCCCTTAGGCTTTGGTGAATATAATCTATCCTATTAGGATATATTTCATCAATGCAAATGTTATTGTAGGAACATGTTGAAGTCTGAAGTCTGAGAAGTCAGTTTCTTTTTTTTCTAGTCGTTGTGGGGTCAATTCATTCGCCTAGCATGTGCCCCGTGATGACTCTTATAGCCGTGCTGATTTCGGGTTCGTTTCATTCTAGGTAGTTCGGATCTGAAATTCCCTGTTTGCTGGTGATAGAGCTGATCGATTTTAAAGCCGCTTGACTATCACTGTATCTTCAAAACCACCAAAGTTGAGACATTTCCGATGGATTAGTTACAGCTTGATTAGGCAGCTATAGGATATATTCGGCCTATCCTAATAATATTAGGGAAATTCGATAGGTTTAAAAAAAAATATTATGCGTCGTGTAAAGGAATGTGGGGAAAGAGAGCATAAAAAACATTTCCAAATCAAGGGTGTAATGGATATCATAAGTTCATGGGCAGAAAATATAAGAATTCCAAGAAATTGAAACTCACTTCAGTCTCAATATTTCACTATTTAGAATCATAACTTTTCGGTTTAATTTGTACATACGGGTTGTCGCATTATTTTGGTCTTCGATGGATTTTTTCAACTTTCCCGTTAATTGGCTAACTGCATTGGATTTCTCCTTTTCGATCAACCTTAAATGTTTAATAATTTCCTCATTGTTTTTCTGATTTTTAGTTAAGTCGGAGATTTCATCTTCATATTTATGCATTGCTTTATTTAAGGCATTAACTTCACTTCGATATTTATCTAAATGTACTCTCTGCCGGTCGTAGTCTGAAATTTTTTGAACTAGTTTTCTTGTGGTCTCGGTTAGATCTCGATTAGCAATATCAAGCTTAATCATCGTTTTACCATGAGCCTCTTTTTGTTCTTCCATAGTTTTCATAAGAGCACGCAGTTTCGATTCAACGTTTAAACGTTCTCCCTCTGCGAATTTGGCCCGCGAGGCCATTTTACTCATGGCATCTTCATTGTTGCGAATAATATATTCTAAGTTCTCTGAGTAATAACGATTTGTTGCCAATCGTTTTTCTAAGTCCACAACTTCACCTGCCAGTCGGTCACGTTCTCTGAGTATAATGTTTTTATATTTAGCTAGGTGTCCAAACCTAAAAAGAAAACATAAAATTAAACGACTTTACAATAACTAAAATACAAAAATAAAAGAAAAGATTACTTCAGGCATAGCCGAAGTTTATACTCCCATGCAGATAAATAACAGTTTCTACTGTAAGATCTATGAATATATTAGAAAAGTCGGATATAATTGCCGGTTCTTAGTATCAAGCCCATTATAGGAAATGAATTCTAAGAAAAATCACAATTTACGATTAAAATTATTCCAAATCAAATTAGCTACGAATGGTAATTTTCTTGCGCGGTTCCCACTGCATACGTACAGCCCACCTCCCGTCCAACCGAACGAGGGACGCTGCCATGATAGTTAAGCGAAAAGTAGGAGAAAGATATCACGAGGAAGAGTGTTGCACAGATAAGGCGGTTAATATAAGCGATTAAAGTTTGTTAGTAGAGCAAGGTGAAAAGATGTGGTAGAGACCATTGTAGTCCGAACATAATACCCTGAATAGATCGTGTTGGGCATATGTCGAACTACAATGGCTGAGGAGTATAGGACGAAAGTTTCTGGTCCTTCTACTAGGAATGTTAAAATTTAAGCGTGTTAGTAAATGCTGGCTGTCTATATTTCCATAAATAAGATTATATAGAAACATGACACCCAGCATCGTTCTACGGTTTGTTAATGATGGTAAGTTGATTAGTAAAAGTCTACTATGATAAGAGAGGAGGTAAAGATTTGGATCCCAATTAAGTCCCCTAAGAGCAATAGTAAGGAAGTTTTTTTGTTCAGATGCAATATGATCTTGGTGTACTCCATATTGAGGACTCCAGACACACGATCCATACTCAAGAATCGGACGGACCAGTGATGTATATAACGTTTTAGTTATGTACGGGTCATTAAATTCTTTTGACCATCTTTTAATAAAACCAAGCAGACCCATAGCTTTATTAGCCATGGTAGATATATGGTCGGTAAATTTAAGTTTCAAATCTAATAGGACACCTAGATCGTTAACCTGAGTTAATCGTTCTAAAGCGTTCCCATAGAGAAAGTACATAGCCTGGTGCGGACTAGATCGGTACAAAGACATAAGTTTACATTTCGATCCATTAAGCTTTAGATTATTTGCTAAACACCAATTTTGAAGATTGTCCAAATCGGATTGAAGTCTAGACTGGGCGCTAGTGAGTTTATAGGCATAGCTTAACATCATCTACGTACATAAGTACAAGTGAATTAGTTAAGGCAAGGGGCAAGTCGTTAATAAACATTGTAACAAGTAGGGGTCCAAGATAGCTTCCTTGGGGCACCCCCGATGTGGCGCGGACTAAACGCGAGGTAACATCTTTAAAGAAATTACGTTGGGTTCTCCCTGATAAGTAGCTCGAAATCCACATAAGAAAATCAGTTGGGAATCCCAAAAGACTGAGTTTACTTATAAGAAGCGAATGGTTAAAAGAGCCAAATGCTTTACTGAAATCAGTGTATATGACGTCTGTTTGTAAGCCATTCCGGAAGCCATCCGTGATAAAAGATTTTAGCTCCAATAATTTAATAGTAGTGGAGCGGCGCTTCATGAAGCCATGCTGGCACGGAGTTATTATTGAACTACATAGGTGTTGCAAATGTGGAGTGATAAGTTTTTCAAAAAGCTTTGGAATTGCTGACAATTTTGAGATGCCTCTATAATTAGCAGCGTCGGAATGGTAATGAACAGTCAAGCCCATGATATGGTAGTCTAATAGACTACTGTATAAAGGTAGTCATTTTTAGCATAACAGATCTGTATTGTAGTGTTCTTAAAAATACTGCACTCATGAACCGAACTTTGAAGTGGTCAGATCATTTATTACGTATACAAGTTTAAAATATTTGTAATGGATTTTAAAGTTGAAGGTATTTTCTAAAATTTCAGATATAAAAAAATCGTACTTGCTAAAATTTTGTTGATATATTAATTTAAAAAAATATTTTGTTATATTTTGAACGACTTTTTATGTTTAGCTAAAGTTTTAGTAGTAACCCCACAAAAATACACAATTAAGTTATATACCAATGTGTTTGCCTGGCTTTAAAGGTATTAAATGTGTATATTTTTCTTGCAGAAATTTGCAGATGTGCTTTAAATTGTGAAAATTCTAACACCCTCTTAACTTTTTCTAGCTAAGTTTTTTATTACAAAAATTTGTTTTCGCTCGTGTGCTTGTTGTTCTGTTGCTTTGTCTTTGTCTTTTGAGTTTGTTTTTGTTTTTCATTTATTAATAGTTTTGATTTATTTTTTGTTTTTTCCATTGCTTTAAACTTTAATAGGTTCTTCTTATAAGGTTATATTCTCACGTTTATATATTTTTAATGTATGGTACGGCGAAGAGGGTAGCGCCATTGAAAGGAGAACAAAATTGATTGAAGGTATAAAAGCGAATATTATTAAAAACGGCTATTTTGTTGACAAGAGTGAAGTGTCAACGCGAATTGAATACGTTTGTAAAAGGATTGTAACATTTTAGGTATATTACAAGTGCATGAAATCGTCATATCTCCAAAATCAATCTGATTGGTTGAATGAAAAGGAATCAATTCCGATAAGAATAAATAATCAACATCAAAAAATTTTAAAGAAGCTTCTGATTGCACCAAACGACGTAAAATTGCTGAGCTGTCAAAAACTGACGAGTCTATTGCTTCTCCATTACGCTCATGGAATTCCTCTCAACCAACGCTCACTGAATTTAATGTTGATAAAGTCTTATTACTCTTTCTTGATACAAATATAAGTAATCATCATTATTTGCCACCATCTGTTCTTGCCCTTGTTTCGATAGAAGAGTTGTCGGAAGAAGCTGCCGAATCTAAAAACAAGATTTCCACGAGAGTTCCACACTAATAAAAAACGAGAGTTCCACACTAATAATAGATTGCTGTTAACATCAGACCCATTTATAAGTGGGCAAAGAAATTTACAATGCACAAAAAAAAACAAAATTATTAAGCGGTGTGCATTTGTTGCTCGATGAATAAAATAAGTGTAATATGTGTATATGCATATGATTGTTTTACATTTGGGGATTACGATTTAACCAGGTATTAAGAGATACCAGAGAACCAAGTATAAAAATATTTAATTTAGTCTTGAAAAAAAATTATTTTATGAAAAATCATGCCATCCTTTTGTATGCGAGCGATACGATACGATTTTTTACAGTGTGTTTAGAATATTTTTATAAATTTTTGGATAAAATTTCATTGCGATATTACCACTAGAAATATTTTTGGGCGCGGCTCCATACAAGCTGTGCACGGCTCCCGTTCCATCTTTGTTGTTTGATTGTTCTGGCATATGGAAGAGCAAGGTCAATGAACTTAAGTCATATAAGCCATTTAAGAGAATATGTACGTGTGCTGCCCCTAGCATAGACGATGCAATAACAAGAAAAATTTTTCGATGTTTAACAAACATCATTTAACATACTTTCAACAATTTTCGATTTTGAAAATTTACATGCCAATTAGGGCCCCTAAGTGCGAAAATTAGGAAGTTATTTTTAACAGATTCTTTGGGGGACTCCTCAATGCATCAATGATGCATATAACGTTTTTGATATGTGATTCAATTCTTTTGACCACCTTTTAATAAAACCAAGCACACCCATAGCTTTATTAACCTTGGTGGATATATTTTTTTTTTTTTTTTACTTTTATCTTTTATTTGTTGGATTTTCTCTTATTAAGATACTAACAACAATTTTAAAAATCTGAATGGTCAGACGATAGGTCATCCAAAGGTTCGGTTCGAATGATGCTTCGTGGAATTTTTCTAGTTATCGCATATATGGTGGATATATGGTCGGATATATGGTCGGTAAATTTAAGTTTGGATCAGACCATAAGCAGACCATCCCAGTTTACATCGCCCAGCAACAAACTCATTATTTTCATCTTCTCGTACCTCCAGCGTTATGCAAATATTTATATGATCCGGTCCGATGATCATTTAAGTCTTGACACCTATGTACGGGAATCGACTATGAAACGGGAAACGACTTAAGGTGTCGATGGTCTTTGAGCATTTGGACATCTATACTCTGCTTTGGTAGATCCAGATTTTCTACACTGCGCACGCCTTTAGGCGCACACTTTATGTGTGGACGATCTCCGGCGGAAACGCTGGGACAGACAACCTTTCATTTGATTTCTGTCTGCGTCAAATCACCTGTCCATTTCAAACAGAGCTGCGCTTCAGCCCCGTTTAAGCCTAATTCATGAGCCAACTTTTGCTTCATCAGAGTACAGAAAGACCCTTCGTTTTGGTGCCACGGTCGGTAATACCGCGCCATGGAGGACAAAGCCGACAAGTTATGCTCTGCTACGGTAAATTCGGGTGCTGACCTTTCATTTACCATCCCTGCTCTTGGAGAGAGCAAGGGAAATGAGCGGCTGCATTATTGCGGGAGGATCCAGCTGTCCCGCGATCTCTGGATCGAAACTTCGGAAACCAACGATCAAATCTTTAATGATCTCATTTCATCTTGGACACCCCGGCACCCACTGCAGCAATAATGGAGGCCATCACGGCGGGATATGGCATCCGAGACAGATGCAGTGAGGCATGTGAGACACTTTCGCACAGCCAACAATAGATGCTGGCCTGAGACAAAGATATTGGCTTATTGCACGATTTTAATGAGCAGACAACATTGTATTCCATTTTGAAATATTACAAATGGGCAAAAATGAATTTATAATTTTTTTAATTTTCTATAATTTTTTATTTTAAACAAATTAGCCTTCAACCACTGTACCAACTAAGGTTAATAAAAGGTAGGTGTAGAGGAGGGAATTAGTAAAGAGAGAGCTACGGGAGAGCGCAAGTGTAGAGAAATGCGCGCAAAAAGATAAGAGCAGAATTAACAGCGAAAATTCAAAAGGCAGAGAATGAAAAAGAAGCAAAGCTATATTTGGATTGCGACTTTTTAATTTTATTAAATGATCACCCAAATATGGCACTGCACAAGCGCGTAGCGATACGGGTATATCTTTAATATTAAGACACAATATTAGTATTAAAAACCAAGTGTTTAAATTAAGGTTTCAAACCCGCGTTTGACAAGAATCGAATTTATCGCAAGCGCAAAAAAATAATCACGACCGTTCGCTATGAAGTGAAGGAAGAGAGACATATCCAAAAATCCTTTACATTCACTCACATCCTGGGCCCAATGATTCTTGTGGATATCGAATCTGCTCGTCCTTGTCCGATTCTCCTTCATATGTCTGTCTCCTATATCTTTTTCCGTTGCTTGGTAATCTTACGGCGTTACCATTGTAGTGCACATTACTACACCAAAGAGGAAGGTGGTGAAGGTAGCTAGATTGCCCCCAACTGCTACTAAACGATGTCTTCCCCCGTTCAGCTTCAGATCACTGGGCAGCTTAGCAACCAGATCACTCAATAGCGCTGAGTCATTTAGGCATTCCTGTAGCCCCACTAAAAGCATTGTAGCACAATACTTCTGCACAGCGAGTGCTAGTCGTATTACAGACTCCAGATTGTTTGGTTTGATTGCTGGCTCATCTTTCAGCTTACGTTGTAGACGTCCTACTACGTTTACTACTTTTAAACGTCCATACAACATTCTTAGATTTCCGATCGCATATGGTACCATGGCTGGAACCATTAGCAGCTCCTCTAAGACACTTCTGTCTGATAAGATTTTCTCTGTCTCAGTCTGATAAGTCCACATCTTTTTCCAAATATCATCAAATCTAGGTAGCGGGAATTTATCCGATAACAGTTTTTTATTAATTTGACGATAGTCAATTACTAATCGCCATTTTTTCTTATCAGATCCGGGAAGTGATTTTTTCGGAACTAACAGTGGGCTGTTATAGGCTGATACAGACGGTTCTACTATTTTATTGTCTATCAATTTTTGTATCTGTATATTAATTTCATCCTTCTGACTATGTGGACTTCTATAATTCTATATGTAAACTGGTTCATCATCCTTTAATCTTAGTTTTTGCTTGTAGAAATTGTTGGTAGTGATTAATTCGGTTTCGAGTCCGAACACATCACTAAACTGGGTGCATAAATTAGTCAGTTCGTTTTTGAATTGTGGCGGGAAATTTTTAGCTAATTGAGATAAGAAAGTTTTTTCTCTATTTTCTGGATTTTTGTGAACTATGTCATAGTTCGAAAGTGGTCCATATTTTAAATTGTGAGTATTTACTATTAACTATTTCATTACTGGTTGTATTCAATAATCGGATAAATGCATTTTTGGTTGTTGCGACCGTGTTCGCAACATAAATGCCATGTTGAATTTCCTGATTAGGTATTAATATACTCTCTTCATCTGATGATAGATGACTCTTTCAGACAACTTGGGATCTTGCTGGTAGAACAATGGAATTATTACCAGAACTGTATGTTATTGGAACATAAATTGGGAAATTCAAATTATTTGGTCTCATTATTAGCCAATCTTCATTTGGTTTGAAATCTAACTGGCAATTGAATTTCTTAATGAAGTCAATGCCTATTATTCCATCACAAGCTATTGCGAAGTGCAAATTTACTAAATAAAAATCGTGTGGAATTATGTATTTACCTGTATCTATCTCTATTGAAATCAATCCGTTTGACTGTATTATTTCTTGGCCTATGCCTTGGATATTGATTTTCTTATTAATTTGGATATCATTGATTGATTCGTCGATTGCAGTCGTCGCATGCAGACGTGTTTTTTTTTTATTGTGCTCCGGGAAAAAAAAAAATTCAATAAAATCATAAAAGTGCAGTGACTGCTCTAAGAAAACTACAATAACGCGAAAAGACGCTTTTTGCGATGAAATCGCTAATGTTTATATTGATTAATTAATTAATTAATTAATATAAAACACAACACTTAAAACTCAAACTAAATCAACCTCGACTGCAATGAGTTCAAACGACGTTCGCACACAACGTCAACGTGAGCTAGACGAGAGACGGCTCTCAGTACAAAGAAACAACGCGTACTTTTCTTTTAAAGCAACCGAAAACCATGCAAGCTCCGATCAAGCTCGGTCAATTACCCCCAACTTGACCGAATTCTTAAACGTAGAGAGCGAGAGAGCGCGTTCCTGCTCCCCCTCGATACCATCGATGTCTCTGCAGCCAAAGAGTGCAGTAACTAGCACCTCAATTTCTTTGACAACGTCAACAGTAACAACAACAACAACCGCAACTGTATCGACAGCGCGTTTAACGACGTCATCAGCTAGCAGCGCAAATAGTAATACGTCCGCGCTGCCCGAAAACCAAAACAAAAACAAAAACAATGACTATATTAAGCCGGCTGTGCAGACTGGCATGGATCGCTACATCCAAATCAAAAGGAAGCTGAGCCCCCTGAATTCCAAACGCAAAATAACCCGTGGCAATGCTAGCCTAGTAGCAAAAGAAACGCCCATTAACTCAAACCGATTTAAAATCTTGGCAGACGCCGATGAGGTTGAGGCGGTCGAATCCACTGAAGTTGGGAAAAGGAAGCCAAAACCTCCGCCTATCTATATACGCGAAAAAAGTTCCAATGTTCTTGTCAACAAAATTATTGAGCTTATTGGTAAGGATAACTTCCACATAATACCCCTTGTAAAGGGCAACATTCATGAAACAAAAGTTCAAATGAAGTCTGAAGATAACTATAGAGTATTATCAAAATATCTTACCGAGAATAAAAAAAACTTTTACACGTACCAGCTAAAAAGCAGCAAGGGCCTGCAAGTCGTACTTAAGGGCATAGAGCCCGAAGTAACGCCTGCAGAGATAAAAATGGCGCTACAGGAGAAGGGTTTTAGCGCCAAGACAGTCTTTAATATCCTTAACAGGGATAGAAAGCCGCAGCCACTCTTTAAGGTTGAGCTTGAACCAGAAACCAAGCTCCTGAAGAAATACGAAGTGCACCCAATATACAATCTTCAGTACCTGCTGCACCGCAGAATTACAGTTGAGGAACCGCACAAACGCAATGGCCCGGTACAATGTGCGAACTGCCAGGAATATGGCCATACAAGGTCATACTGTAAACTGCGCCCGGTGTGTGTAGTTTGCGGAGAACTTCATGACTCCGCACACTGCCCAGCGAGCAAAGATGACAGCAACTCGAAAAAGTGCGGCAACTGCGGTGGCAATCACACTGCTAATATATATATTGTACGTGAGAATATGTACGTGTGCTGCCCCTAGCATAGACGATGCAATAACAAGAAAAATTTTTCGATGTTTAACAAACATCATTTAACATACTTTCAACAATTTTCGATTTTGAAAATTTACATGCCAATTAGGGCCCCTAAGTGCGAAAATTAGGAAGTTATTTTTAACAGATTCTTTGGGGGACTCCTCAATGCATCAATGATGCATATAACGTTTTTGATATGTGATTCAATTCTTTTGACCACCTTTTAATAAAACCAAGCACACCCATAGCTTTATTAACCTTGGTGGATATATTTTTTTTTTTTTTTTACTTTTATCTTTTATTTGTTGGATTTTCTCTTATTAAGATACTAACAACAATTTTAAAAATCTGAATGGTCAGACGATAGGTCATCCAAAGGTTCGGTTCGAATGATGCTTCGTGGAATTTTTCTAGTTATCGCATATATGGTGGATATATGGTCGGATATATGGTCGGTAAATTTAAGTTTGGATCAGACCATAAGCAGACCATCCCAGTTTACATCGCCCAGCAACAAACTCATTATTTTCATCTTCTCGTACCTCCAGCGTTATGCAAATATTTATATGATCCGGTCCGATGATCATTTAAGTCTTGACACCTATGTACGGGAATCGACTATGAAACGGGAAACGACTTAAGGTGTCGATGGTCTTTGAGCATTTGGACATCTATACTCTGCTTTGGTAGATCCAGATTTTCTACACTGCGCACGCCTTTAGGCGCACACTTTATGTGTGGACGATCTCCGGCGGAAACGCTGGGACAGACAACCTTTCATTTGATTTCTGTCTGCGTCAAATCACCTGTCCATTTCAAACAGAGCTGCGCTTCAGCCCCGTTTAAGCCTAATTCATGAGCCAACTTTTGCTTCATCAGAGTACAGAAAGACCCTTCGTTTTGGTGCCACGGTCGGTAATACCGCGCCATGGAGGACAAAGCCGACAAGTTATGCTCTGCTACGGTAAATTCGGGTGCTGACCTTTCATTTACCATCCCTGCTCTTGGAGAGAGCAAGGGAAATGAGCGGCTGCATTATTGCGGGAGGATCCAGCTGTCCCGCGATCTCTGGATCGAAACTTCGGAAACCAACGATCAAATCTTTAATGATCTCATTTCATCTTGGACACCCCGGCACCCACTGCAGCAATAATGGAGGCCATCACGGCGGGATATGGCATCCGAGACAGATGCAGTGAGGCATGTGAGACACTTTCGCACAGCCAACAATAGATGCTGGCCTGAGACAAAGATATTGGCTTATTGCACGATTTTAATGAGCAGACAACATTGTATTCCATTTTGAAATATTACAAATGGGCAAAAATGAATTTATAATTTTTTTAATTTTCTATAATTTTTTATTTTAAACAAATTAGCCTTCAACCACTGTACCAACTAAGGTTAATAAAAGGTAGGTGTAGAGGAGGGAATTAGTAAAGAGAGAGCTACGGGAGAGCGCAAGTGTAGAGAAATGCGCGCAAAAAGATAAGAGCAGAATTAACAGCGAAAATTCAAAAGGCAGAGAATGAAAAAGAAGCAAAGCTATATTTGGATTGCGACTTTTTAATTTTATTAAATGATCACCCAAATATGGCACTGCACAAGCGCGTAGCGATACGGGTATATCTTTAATATTAAGACACAATATTAGTATTAAAAACCAAGTGTTTAAATTAAGGTTTCAAACCCGCGTTTGACAAGAATCGAATTTATCGCAAGCGCAAAAAAATAATCACGACCGTTCGCTATGAAGTGAAGGAAGAGAGACATATCCAAAAATCCTTTACATTCACTCACATCCTGGGCCCAATGATTCTTGTGGATATCGAATCTGCTCGTCCTTGTCCGATTCTCCTTCATATGTCTGTCTCCTATATCTTTTTCCGTTGCTTGGTAATCTTACGGCGTTACCATTGTAGTGCACATTACTACACCAAAGAGGAAGGTGGTGAAGGTAGCTAGATTGCCCCCAACTGCTACTAAACGATGTCTTCCCCCGTTCAGCTTCAGATCACTGGGCAGCTTAGCAACCAGATCACTCAATAGCGCTGAGTCATTTAGGCATTCCTGTAGCCCCACTAAAAGCATTGTAGCACAATACTTCTGCACAGCGAGTGCTAGTCGTATTACAGACTCCAGATTGTTTGGTTTGATTGCTGGCTCATCTTTCAGCTTACGTTGTAGACGTCCTACTACGTTTACTACTTTTAAACGTCCATACAACATTCTTAGATTTCCGATCGCATATGGTACCATGGCTGGAACCATTAGCAGCTCCTCTAAGACACTTCTGTCTGATAAGATTTTCTCTGTCTCAGTCTGATAAGTCCACATCTTTTTCCAAATATCATCAAATCTAGGTAGCGGGAATTTATCCGATAACAGTTTTTTATTAATTTGACGATAGTCAATTACTAATCGCCATTTTTTCTTATCAGATCCGGGAAGTGATTTTTTCGGAACTAACAGTGGGCTGTTATAGGCTGATACAGACGGTTCTACTATTTTATTGTCTATCAATTTTTGTATCTGTATATTAATTTCATCCTTCTGACTATGTGGACTTCTATAATTCTATATGTAAACTGGTTCATCATCCTTTAATCTTAGTTTTTGCTTGTAGAAATTGTTGGTAGTGATTAATTCGGTTTCGAGTCCGAACACATCACTAAACTGGGTGCATAAATTAGTCAGTTCGTTTTTGAATTGTGGCGGGAAATTTTTAGCTAATTGAGATAAGAAAGTTTTTTCTCTATTTTCTGGATTTTTGTGAACTATGTCATAGTTCGAAAGTGGTCCATATTTTAAATTGTGAGTATTTACTATTAACTATTTCATTACTGGTTGTATTCAATAATCGGATAAATGCATTTTTGGTTGTTGCGACCGTGTTCGCAACATAAATGCCATGTTGAATTTCCTGATTAGGTATTAATATACTCTCTTCATCTGATGATAGATGACTCTTTCAGACAACTTGGGATCTTGCTGGTAGAACAATGGAATTATTACCAGAACTGTATGTTATTGGAACATAAATTGGGAAATTCAAATTATTTGGTCTCATTATTAGCCAATCTTCATTTGGTTTGAAATCTAACTGGCAATTGAATTTCTTAATGAAGTCAATGCCTATTATTCCATCACAAGCTATTGCGAAGTGCAAATTTACTAAATAAAAATCGTGTGGAATTATGTATTTACCTGTATCTATCTCTATTGAAATCAATCCGTTTGACTGTATTATTTCTTGGCCTATGCCTTGGATATTGATTTTCTTATTAATTTGGATATCATTGATTGATTCGTCGATTGCAGTCGTCGCATGCAGACGTGTTTTTTTTTTATTGTGCTCCGGGAAAAAAAAAAATTCAATAAAATCATAAAAGTGCAGTGACTGCTCTAAGAAAACTACAATAACGCGAAAAGACGCTTTTTGCGATGAAATCGCTAATGTTTATATTGATTAATTAATTAATTAATTAATATAAAACACAACACTTAAAACTCAAACTAAATCAACCTCGACTGCAATGAGTTCAAACGACGTTCGCACACAACGTCAACGTGAGCTAGACGAGAGACGGCTCTCAGTACAAAGAAACAACGCGTACTTTTCTTTTAAAGCAACCGAAAACCATGCAAGCTCCGATCAAGCTCGGTCAATTACCCCCAACTTGACCGAATTCTTAAACGTAGAGAGCGAGAGAGCGCGTTCCTGCTCCCCCTCGATACCATCGATGTCTCTGCAGCCAAAGAGTGCAGTAACTAGCACCTCAATTTCTTTGACAACGTCAACAGTAACAACAACAACAACCGCAACTGTATCGACAGCGCGTTTAACGACGTCATCAGCTAGCAGCGCAAATAGTAATACGTCCGCGCTGCCCGAAAACCAAAACAAAAACAAAAACAATGACTATATTAAGCCGGCTGTGCAGACTGGCATGGATCGCTACATCCAAATCAAAAGGAAGCTGAGCCCCCTGAATTCCAAACGCAAAATAACCCGTGGCAATGCTAGCCTAGTAGCAAAAGAAACGCCCATTAACTCAAACCGATTTAAAATCTTGGCAGACGCCGATGAGGTTGAGGCGGTCGAATCCACTGAAGTTGGGAAAAGGAAGCCAAAACCTCCGCCTATCTATATACGCGAAAAAAGTTCCAATGTTCTTGTCAACAAAATTATTGAGCTTATTGGTAAGGATAACTTCCACATAATACCCCTTGTAAAGGGCAACATTCATGAAACAAAAGTTCAAATGAAGTCTGAAGATAACTATAGAGTATTATCAAAATATCTTACCGAGAATAAAAAAAACTTTTACACGTACCAGCTAAAAAGCAGCAAGGGCCTGCAAGTCGTACTTAAGGGCATAGAGCCCGAAGTAACGCCTGCAGAGATAAAAATGGCGCTACAGGAGAAGGGTTTTAGCGCCAAGACAGTCTTTAATATCCTTAACAGGGATAGAAAGCCGCAGCCACTCTTTAAGGTTGAGCTTGAACCAGAAACCAAGCTCCTGAAGAAATACGAAGTGCACCCAATATACAATCTTCAGTACCTGCTGCACCGCAGAATTACAGTTGAGGAACCGCACAAACGCAATGGCCCGGTACAATGTGCGAACTGCCAGGAATATGGCCATACAAGGTCATACTGTAAACTGCGCCCGGTGTGTGTAGTTTGCGGAGAACTTCATGACTCCGCACACTGCCCAGCGAGCAAAGATGACAGCAACTCGAAAAAGTGCGGCAACTGCGGTGGCAATCACACTGCTAATTATAGAGGATGCCCAGTCTATAAGGAGCTGAAAAGTCGCATCCATCAGAAAGGAATAGCTGCCCGCACCCAAAATGGACAGTTCACGGCGTCCAGATCAAACCCTGAAGTCTTCTTCTCGACTGCAGCCAGATCCTCACTAGGACCCATTAACGTTGACAAAAATGTGACATACGCAAGCGCCTTAAAATCAGGACCGGCGACACCTGCCTCAAGAAGCTCATTTCTGCAATCAGCATATCAAGAACCGAACACGGCTCAGCAACATCAACCAACAGAGCAGCCGAAAAACAACTTTGAAGCTATGATATGCAGCCTACAACAAAGCCTGACGGAATTTATGTCGTTTATGCGCACAACTATGCAAGATTTAATGCGAAACCAAAATCTATTGATTCAAATGCTGGTTTCACAACAATCCAAATAATGGCTTCCCTACGGATATCTACGTGGAACGCTAACGGCGTTTCGCAACATAAACTTGAGTTAGCTCAATTCCTACTCGACAATCACATCGATGTAATGCTGCTTTCGGAAACACACCTCACAAACAAATACAATTTTCAACTACGAGGATATTCATTCTACGGAACAAATCATCCAGATGGTAAAGCACATGGTGGGACTGGAATTCTAATCAGAAGCCGCATAAAGCACCATTATCAAAACAAATTTGCTAAAAACTACCTACAGGCCACATCTATAAATATACAACTAAATACTGGCAACCAACTTACACTTGCCGCCGTATACTGCCCCCCTCGCTTCAATATAGCTGAAGATGAGTTTATGCAGTTTTTCAACACACTTGGAGACCACTTCATAGCAGCAGGAGACTACAATGCCAAGCACACACACTGGGGATCCCGTCTCGTGACTCCAAAAGGGAAGCAGCTCTATAATGCAATTATCAAAGCCAAGAACAAGCTCGACTATGTTTCTTCTGGCACACCAACATACTGGCCGGCAGACCCAAGGAAACTACCAGATTTAATAGACTTTGCGATTACCAAAAACATCCCAAAAAATCTGATAAGCGCCAATTGCCTATCGGATCTTTCATCTGATCACTCGCCTGTCCTGTTCATTCTACTGCGACATCCAGGAACATTGGAACAACCATTAAAATTGACCTCACAGAAAACCAATTGGGTTAAGTACAGAAAATACATCAGCTCACACATTGAGCTAAGTCCTCATCTCCACGATGAAGCCAACGTAGACAGCTTTGTTAATTCACTTGAGTCTGTACTCGTCTCTGCAGCTCGAGCCTCAACATCGCAAACTATAAATACACAAAGTAATAAAAAGACAAATCTACAAATCGAACAGCTCGTCCTCGAAAAGCGGCGTTCACGTCGCGAGTGGCAATTCCACAGATCGCCATCTACTAAGCAAAGCTTTAGACATGCCTCACGTCAACTTACTAAAGCCCTACAGCGAGAAGAAGCTTATGTCCACCGCCGCTATATAGAGCAATTGTCAACTTCTAGTACAAAACACTCACTATGGAGAGCTCACCCAACTCTAAGCTCACCGAAAGAAACAGTGATGCCTATTAGAAATCCCACAGGCGGCTGGGCGCGCAGCGATGCAGACAGAGCCAGCACGTTTGCCAATCACCTCAAAAATATCTTCCAACCAAATCCGGCCACTAGTGCCTTTACTCTGCCGACTTTACCATATGAGCCTCAGCTTCAACATGAACCAATCGAGTTTCGCCCAAACGAAATCGCTAATATCATCAAAAACCAACTAAATCCGAAAAAATCACCAGGCTGCGACCTCATAACTCCCAAAATGATCATTGAGCTTCCATATTGCGCCGTCTGCACTATCACCCAGCTCTTCAATGCCATCGCAAAACTTGGCCACTTTCCAGCGAGATGGAAAAAGTCAATTATAATAATGATAGCAAAGCCGGGAAAAGACCACACAATTCCCACGTCGTATAGACCTATAAGCCTACTTTCATGCTTATCTAAACTCTTTGAGAAATGCATTCTGACTCGAATAAACACATACCTAAGGATCCAGGAAGGAATCCCGTCACATCAGTTTGGGTTTCGTGAAAAGCACGGTACAATTGAGCAGGTCAACCGGATAACAGCAGAAATTCGGAATGCATTCGAAAAACGCGAGTACTGTACCGCAATATTTCTAGATGTCTCTCAAGCATTTGATAGAGTCTGGCTAGAAGGTCTAATGTACAAAATCAAGACAATGCTCCCTTGTAATACCCACAAGCTTTTAGAGTCTTACCTCTACGACAGAAAATTTGCTGTGAGGTGCAACACTGATATATCTGACGAATTCACTGTTGGAGCTGGAGTTCCTCAAGGAAGCGTACTCGGACCAACATTATATGTTCTCTACACAGCAGACATCCCGACAAGCACACGATTAACAACATCTACGTTTGCTGATGATACAGCTATTCTTAGCCGCTCAAAATGCCCGATGCAAGCAACTGCGCAGCTAGCTCTTCATCTGGTGGATGTTGAAAAATGGCTATCAGACTGGCGAATTAAAGTAAACGAACAAAAATGCAAGCACGTTACGTTCACCTTGAATAGGCAAAACTGCCCGCCCCTTACGCTAAACAACACCCTACTCCCGCAAGCAAACGAGGTAACATATCTAGGAGTACACCTCGATAGAAGACTCACATGGCGTCGGCACATAGAAGCTAAAAGAACCCACCTAAAGCTAAAAGCCAGCAGCCTTCATTGGCTTATCAACGCTCGGTCTCCCCTTTGCCTTGAATATAAAGTCCTGCTGTATAACTCGGTACTTAAACCTATATGGATGTACGGCTCCCAGTTATGGGGGAATGCCAGCAATAGCAATATTGACATAGTCCAGCGAGCTCAGTCGAAGATCTTGAGAACAATCACCGGGGCACCTTGGTACGTTCGCAACGAAAACATACATCGCGACTTAAACATTCTTCCAGTCAAAGATGTGATCGCAGAACAGAAGGAAAAGTACTTTAGCAAGCTATTGTCGCACCCTAACCACCTGGCGAGAGGTCTAACAAGGTTGAGTAACCAATCACGACTTCGTCGGAATGACCTACCCACCCAGCGACCGTCTTGAGGAACGTGCAACCAGAATGCAGTCTTAGTCTACTGTTAGTTAAATGTTAATGTTAAGATTTGAAAACTTATTGTTAGTCTCAAAATTAAGAGAAGATCCAATAAATAAAAGCAAAGTTTAATAAAAAAAAAAAAAATTTGGATATCATGAAAGGATATATATATTTGGATATCACATATTGGCTAGCAGTTTTGTTGCGTTGCTGTAGATTCATTAGTTTAGCTGATAATATTTCAACAGTTTCACCTTTGACATTTACATTTATTCCGGAAATGACTTCTGATATAGTTGTTTCATTCCCGACTAAGTTTCTGGCGACATGTTTTAGCTATGTTTTTATTATTGTAAAAGCTAATTGTTCGTGTTCGCCTTTTATTGATTCTGGACATATCTAGTGATGGACATTCTCACATAATAAACTCCTGCCCAAGGTTTTTGAGCTTGACGCCTTAGAATCGATTAGGCGAAGTTAGGCGATTTATGCATGGACGCTAGCCACTGCCAATATTCTGGTCAGGAACCGCGCCGGAGTTCTACTGCCCTCCCGAGCGCTGCTCGATTCTGCATCTAGTGCATCTAGTCACCTCAAGGCCTACCACGAATTTCAATAGGGTAACAGAAATCCACGCCTCATATGGAGAACGGGCGGAGAGCACGGATTCGATCTAAGGGTAAATCTTCCATGATTTGAGTTATCAGATTGCATTTAAAACAGCGTATGCATGACCGTACTATCTGACTGCAGATTTCCTGCGCGTTTACTATGCAAACACGCTGTCGCAAGAGACTCACCAGTGCTCGTGGACCCACATGAAAATTCGACTCATGCAAGTATCGGACATAGCTTTGGATAAATTGAGAGCGCTTCGTCAACAATAATGGAAACTTGGCATCGTACGATATAGGAGCATTAGCATTTTTTTAAACTTCTATATAAAGCGGAACATGTAAACGAACACTCAGCAGTTTTAAGTGAGAGGAAAATCCTTCTATAACTTCCAATAAATATGAAGTGGAGACCATTGCGTTAGTCAACCGCAATCTTTTTAACTTCCATCTGCAACACCTCTGGTGACGGATCAAACCGGGGACTCGTTGGCCACTTATCTTCTGGCTCCGTTAAAAACTATGGACCTGTAAACCAGATCGATTCCACCGTTTCCTTTACGTCTCCACCTCTTGACACGATATCTGCCGGGTTCTGTTTAGTTGGTACATGCCGCCACGAGCTAGCTTTCCTTAAAGGATTGGGCTTAATAAGCAAAGGGGGTCGAAGAATGTTCCGCTTAGTCGCCCTTTGACCAATGACTGAAGTATAAATTTCAAATTTAAACACGTCATCTTTGGAACCCAAGCGATTCTTAATTCCTCAGTCAGCCCTGAGTCCGAAAGTGTTATTGGCTAAACTCTTCAAACACCTTATGGCCAGGAATGAGGCTGGTGCAGTGCCATATGTAACGGTGTTGAGCTTGCACAATTTCAAGGAATCCGATGGTTCCTTTCCCCACAGTATCAACTCGTATCGCCTATCGGCTTCATTCACCATTACTTGGTGACGATACATCTTTTTCATGTCGGCTATCAGAGCGAATTTGTTTAGCCGAAACCGAAGAAGAGTTGAGTATAGCTTTTCCTGAATTGTTCGACCCACCATCAACAAATCACTTAAACATTTTTATGTGGATGTCCTACAGTACGCACAACTCGTAGACACTAAAGACAGTTACAGTAAAACAACTCGTAGTTTGGTCGTTGTACTTTGAGGCCGTAAGACACACTGGTGGGGTATTACGTAGTGTGTAGTAGCAAGAACATCATCGCTTACAGGGGACATATGACCTAGGAATTCGAATTCTTCCATGAATTCCACCTACATTTTCTTTAAGTTCGGATCTCGAGATAATCTTCTCTCGAGCGACAAAAAAGGGCGTTTAGCTACCTCGAATGAATTGCCCAAAACGCTTGGATCCGACTTAAATGGAAGTCTGACTTCGAATCGTTAATGTTCCTCACACAACTCCTGTTCTGGCGAAAAAATATTTTTTTTAGAAGATGGAACTTCTTCCAATGCCCAGAATTTGTTTAAATTATGATCTATCGATTCTAATATTTCTTCCTGGAAATTCAGGCTAGAGACCGGTTATTGAGGAGTTGAGGAATTCGCCATGTATTTTCCCGATACTATCCTTCCAAGAAGCGTTTTTTCAGTATGGGATGGTTCGGACCTTGCTTTATTTGGCCAACGGACAAAAGTTCGAAAAATGACTTGGCTCCAATTAACATATCTATCCGCTGAGGTTTATTAAAATATGGGTCTGCTAAGGGCAAGTTCTTTGGTAGGGTCCAATCTTTCATGTTCACTGACTGGTCAGGGTGATAGCCTGAAATGGTTTTTAAAATCCAAAAGTCAAACGGAAACTCGCTACCATTGATTCTCGACTTCACCACGGTATGTATCTTTTTCTTTACTTGTGAATTAGATTGACCAATTCCAAGCAAGTTGATGCACGATTCCATACGAATCTGTAAGCGTTAAGCAAGATCTTCAGTAATGAAGTTCATTTGTGACCCTTAGTCAAGTAATGCTCGGCACAGTATGTTCCCGCCACTTTTTGTTCGAACGCTTACGATCGACGTCGCTAAAAATACCCTTTCTAGAGCCGACGCATGCAAAGCATGTGAAGTAGAAGACCGAGAGACGCTGACTTGATAAACTCAAGCCTTTGCATTACAGCAAGGCGAGCGAACGGACTGTACTGGGCCACAAAATGGTCTTGAGCGTTGCAACAACTGCAAGCTGGTTTTGTGTTGACAGAAGACACCACAAGTACGAACTTCTATTAAGTTGCTTGCGAAACCCAGTTTTCTCCTGTTTTGTTTTGCCAGTCTTTTCATGGGATAGATGCTGGTATCTACGATTTAATACCTTTTCGAAATCGGACCACAGAGACCAGAGACTCTTCCCATTTTTGCCTGGTCACTGGATCTACTCTACTCAAAACTAAATATACAATCATAGAGTTTGCAATTTTAGTGTCATCTCCTATGGATAATAATGATCCATAAATCGATGACCCAGTGTCGATGAGATCTCTCAACGACGACGCAGACTGCTGGGATTTTCGGAAGGCTGAACAATTGACTTATTTGGTTCGCAAAGATGAGACATTCGTTATCATAGACTCTTTTTAGACTAGCGATAGCTTTGTCGTAATTACTCTCGGTGACTTGGAAAGTCTTCATAGTTCCTAAGGCTTTACCATAGAGGCAAGAAATTAAATGATTAAATTTCATAATAACAGGAATGTTCACATCTTTGTGTACCAAGGTATCGTAAAGACTTGTAAAATTTTTGAACTCCGAATAATTTCCACTGAATTTTGGTAATGCTAAACTGGGAAGTCTAGCTCGAGTTGGGGCTGCGGAAATTCGAGTAGCTGGGCGGGAGTCCTCAGCTGTACTGAAGGCATTACATAAGGACATAATCCTTGCCTTGGTTGTGATTGTTAATTTCTCCAACTCCGCTCAAAATTCATCCATTTCGTCTAACTGCTCTATCTGGTCTTGTAATTCATTTGCTTTAGAAATTGTCTCATCTAAAACCTGAAGCCTGCATTCTTTAAATCATGAAGGGTCGTGGAATTAATATTGGGTTTATTACTCTCCATTGTATAAATATTTATTTTCTAAAAAGAAGCGACTTCAAAGCAATTTAAATATATAAAAATTATTTAAAATTTAATAAAAAAATACAATTTTAATATGTAAATAAAATTAAAAATTTTTTAATTTTAATTTATGAACAAAATAAACGAGAACAATAATAATTAATTAATTTTATAAATTACTTTAGTTTACAATTTGTATTTTCAAGTAATTCTGTGATTTAAATTTTTTTTATTTTTTATAATAAAAAATAAATTATTAAATTTCAACCAACGAAAACAATAACACAGGCCGACAATTTCCAACTTTTTTTTTCCTCCACGCATAATTTTACCTGCTCCATAACCTTTAGGCTCCCCTGATACAAAGTCCAGAACAAACACAGGTTCTATCACCCACAGTTTCCGCGGTACACCTAAGAGAAGAAATTGATCAAATTTTACCATATATTGAATTATGTAGGCCGTGTAATGGCGATGACCATCATTGTTTCTATGTACTAGTAAATTAAAACATGGTATAATCTACTGATTTCAATAAGAAAATAAAATTCTTCCATAGAAAAATGTTTGGGAAAAAATCATAGAAGACCAAAAATTAATGTAGAAAATCTGAGATTTCAACTTTGGATGAGTATTCCAAAGATATGGTAACTGCTAGATACCATTTTTTAATTTTAGTTGGTACACATTCATTTCAAAAACAAGAAAGGAAATATATGTGCTAACCTAAATGTACTGCCTGGGGACAAAATAGAAGAGAAAATATACAAAATAATAAGTACACAGATATAGTGTTTATTTGTTTCGATATAACTCGATTTTTATGCAATGCACTCCCGCCATTTTTTTTATATTGATAAGTTACAATGTTACACAATTTCTAAAACAAAAATGAAATATGGGAACCTCGTGTATTCAATACTAAGCTTAATTTTCTGCTGGGTAGGCGATTTTGGTCTGGTCAAAATAATAAGTACACCTGTGTATTTGATAAATTTTAAAGGATTAAAGCTAGATTCGAAAAATTGCTTTAATTCTGCAAAAGGAAGGATAAAATCTTCGGGAAATCTCTAAAAGACTTGGGCAGTCATTATGTTTGGTCCAGAATGCCCTAAAATTCAACATTCAATTCGAAACTCGAGGTCGGAAGAAGAAATCCTGTCAAACGACCGACACCCGAATCCTAAGTTTTTACTGCTCATCCATTGCTGCTCATATTGACCATGAAATATCGTCTATATCAGTTCGTCGAAGACTTACTAATGCTGGCTTACAAGGACACATAGCCAGAAAAGTTACTCTCCTTCGAGGGAATAAATTAAAGATGAGGAAACAGTTAGCCCAAAATCATTTGGCATGATCTGGAACAGAGGGTTCCAAAAAGTGGAATAATGTCCTATGGAGCGACGAAACAAAAATAAATCTATTTGGTAACGACTCCAGAAAGAATGTACGACGACCCAAAGGCAAAGAATTCGACGCCCGGTACTCGAAATAGACCGTTAAACATGGAAGCGGAAACATTATGATTTGGGACTGTTTTTCTTGGCATGGAGTCGTCCCGATTTACGGATTACCGATACTATGACCCAATTTGGATATAAAATTATATTGTCTGACATAATGTTGAGGAAGACATGCCCTTGAGTTGGGTCTTTCTACAGGACAACGACCCAAAACACACATCAAAGCTGGTCAAAGCTTAGTTCACCGAAAAAAAGGTGGACATTATGAAGTGGCCAAGTCAAACTGCAGACTTAAACCCAATAGATAACCTATGGGGAGAGCTTAATCGTCGGATTGGCACAAACACATTTCAAAATATAGAAGAATTGCAGCAAAGACAAGGTACGAGAGTTGTTTGGAGACGTGCCGTAAATTAAATGCCCAGCATGCCGAAACGGATAACAAAAGTTATACAAAATATGGAGGGATATACTGGGTATTAGCATAAGATTACTATAAAAAGAAAAAAATTGAGAAAATGTTTTTTATTTGTAAGTTAGAGGCTTTGAAGAATTGCTGTACTTATTTTTTTGACCAACCCTTTTTTATGTTTTTTAGGTTTAATCGACCATAAATTCTACAAATTTCGTGAAATATTCTTATGTTAAGTATTTTTATAATCAACATTATGCCAGAAAACTAAAAGAAATTAGAATTGGTTCGTTACGGTTATCAAAAAAGATTTACGTGACATAGAAGAAATCTTATGAGCGTGTACTTATTATTTTGGCCAGCAGTGTAGGTTTAAGTACCGAGTTATACAGCAGGACTTTATATTCAAGGCAAAGGGGAGACCGAGCGTTGATAAGCCAATGAAGGCTGCTGGCTTTTCGCTTTAGGTGGGTTCTTTTAGCTTCTATGTGCCGACGCCATGTGAGTCTTCTATCGAGGTGTACTCCTAGATATGTTACCTCGTTTGCTTGCGGGAGTAGGGTGTTGTTTAGCGTAAGGGGCGGGCAGTTTTGCCTATTCAAGGTGAACGTAACGTGCTTGCATTTTTGTTCGTTTACTTTAATTCGCCAGTCTGATAGCCATTTTTTAACATCCACCAGATGAAGAGCTAGCTGCGCAGTTGCTTGCATCGGGCATTTTGAGCGGCTAAGAATAGCTGTATCATCAGCAAACGTAGATGTTGTTAGTGTGCTTGTCGGGATGTCAGCTGTGTAGAGAACATATAATGTTGGTCCGAGTACACTTCCTTGAGGAACTCCAACTCCAACAGTGAATTCGTCAGATATATCTGTGTTGCACCTCACAGCAAATTTTCTGTCGTAAAGGTAAGACTCTAAAAGCTTGTGGGTATTACAAGGGAGCATTGTCTTGATCTTGTACATTAGACCTTCTAGCCAGACTCTATCAAATGCTTGAGAGACATCTAGAAATATTGCGGTACAGTACTCGCGTTTTTCGAATGCATTCCGAATTTCTGCTGTTATCCGGTTGACCTGCTCAATTGTTCCGTGCTTTTCACGAAACCCAAACTGATGTGACGGGATTCCTTCCTGGATCCTTAGGTATGTGTTTATTCGAGTCAGAATGCATTTCTCAAAGAGTTTAGATAAGCATGAAAGTAGGCTTATAGGTCTATACGACGTAGGAATTGTGTGGTCTTTTCCCGGCTTTGCTATCATTATTATAATTGACTTTTTCCATCTCGCTGAAAAGTGGCCAAGTTTTGCGATGGCATTAAAGAGCTGGGTGATAGTGCAGACGTCGCAATATGGAAGCTCAATGATCATTTTGGGAGTTATGAGGTCGCAGCCTGGTGATTTTTTCGGATTTAGTTGGTTTTTGATGATATTAGCGATTTCGTTTGGGCGAAACTCGATTGGTTCATGTTGAAGCTCAGGCTCATATGGTAAAGTCGGCAAAGTAAATGCACTAGTGGCCGGATTTGGTTGGAAGATATTTTTAAGGTGATTGGCAAACGTGCTGGCTCTGTCTGCATCGCTGCGCGCCCAGCCGCTTGTGGGATTTCTAATAGGCATCACGGTTTCTTTCGGTGAGCTTAGAGTTGGGTGAGCTCTCCATAGTGAGTGTTTTGTACTAGAAGTTGACAATTGCTCTACATAGCGGCGGTGGACATAATCTTCTTCTTGCTGTAGGGCTTTAGTAAGTTGACGTGAGGCATGTCTAAAGCTTTGCTTAGCAGATGGCGATCTGTGGAATTGCCACTCGCGACGTAAACGCCGCTTTTCGAGGACGAGCTGTTTGATTTGTAGATTTGTCTTTTTATTGCTTTCTGTATTTATAGTTTGCGATGTTGAGGCTCGAGCTGCAGAGACGAGTACAGACTCAAGTGAATTAACAAAGCTGTCTACGTTGGCTTCATCGTGGAGATGAGGACTTAGCTCAATGTGTGAGCTGATATATTTTCTGTACTTAACCCAATTGGTTTTCTGTGAGGTCAATTTTAATGGTTGTTCCAATGTTCCTGGATGTCGCAGTAGAATAAACAGGACAGGCGAGTGATCAGATGAGAGATCCGATAGGCAATTGGCGCTTATCAGATTTTTAGGGATGTTTTTGGACATCGCAAAGTCTATTAAATCTGGTAGTTTCCTTGGGTCTGCCGGCCAATATGTTGGTGTGCCGGAAGAAACATAGTCGAGCTTGTTCTTGGCTTTGATAATTGCATTATAGAGCTGCTTCCCTTTTGGAGTCACGAGACGGGATCCCCAGTGTGTGTGCTTGGCATTGTAGTCTCCTGCTGCTATGAAGTGGTCTCCAAGTGTGTTGAAAAACTGCATAAACTCATCTTCAGCTATATTGAAGCGAGGGGGGCAGTATACGGCGGCTAGTGTAAGTTGGTTGCCAGTATTTAGTTGTATATTTATAGATGTGGCCTGTAGGTAGTTTTTAGCAAATTTTTTTTGATAGTGGTGCTTTATGCTACTTCTGATTAGAATTCCAGTCCCACCATGTGCTTTACCATCTGGATGATTTGTTCCGTAGAATGAATATCCTCGTAGTTGAAAATTGTATTTGTTTGTAAGGTGTGTTTCCGAAAGCAGCATTACATCGATATGATTGTCGAGTAGGAATTGAGCTAACTCAAGTTTATGTTGCGAAACGCCGTTAGCGTTCCACGTAGATATCCGTAGGAAAGCCATCATTTGGATTGTTGTGAAACCAGCATTTGAATCAATAGATTTTTGTTTCGCATTAAATCTTGCATAGTTGTGCGCATAAACGACATAAATTCCGTCAGGCTTTGTTGTAGGCTGCATATCATAGCTTCAAAGTTGCTTTTTGGCTGCTCTGTTGGTTGATGTTGCTGAGCCGTTTTCGGTTCTTGATATGCTAATTGCAGAAATGAGCTTCTTGAGGCAGGTGTCGCCGGTCCTGATTTTAAGGCGCTTGCGTATGTCACATTTTTGTCAGAGTTAATGGGTCCTAGTGAGGATCTGGCTGCAGTCGAGAAGAAGACTTCAGGGTTTGATCTAGACGCCGTGAACTGTCCATTTTGGGTGCGGGCAGCTATTCCTTTCTGGTGGATGCGACTTTTCAGCTCTTTATAGACTGGGCACCCTCTATAATTAGCAGTGTGGTTGCCACCGCAGTTGCCGCACTTTTTCGAGTTGCTGTCGTCTTTGCTCGCTGGGCAGTGTGCGGAGTCATGAAGCTCTCCGCAAACTACACACACCGGGCGCAGTTTACAGTATGACCTTGTATGGCCATATTCCTGGCAGTTCGCACATTGTACCGGGCCATTGCGTTTGTGCGGTTCCTCAACTGTAATTCTGCGGTGCGGCAGGTACTGAAGATTGTATATTGGGTGCACTTCGTATTTCTTCAGGAGCTTGGTTTCTGGTTCGAGCTCAACCTTAAAGAGTGGCTGCGGCTTTCTATCCCTGTTAAGGATATTAAAGACTGTCTTGGCGCTAAAACCCTTCTCCTGTAGCGCCTTTTTTATCTCTGCAGGCGTTACTTCGGGCTCTATGCCCTTAAGTACGACTTGCAGGCCCTTGCTGCTTTTTAGATCGGTTTGAGTTAATGGGCGTTTCTTTTGCTGCTAGGCTAGCATTGCCACGGGTTATTTTGCGTTTGGAATTGAGGGGGCTCAGCTTTCTTTTGATTTGGATGTAGCGATCTATGCCAGTCTGCACAGCCGGCTTAATAAAGTCATTGTTTTTGTTTTGGTTTTCGGGCAGCGCGGACGTATTACTATTTGCGCTGCTAGCTGATGACGTCGTTAAACGCGCTGTCGATACAGTTGCGGTTGTTGTTGTTGTTACTGTTGACGTTGTCAAAGAAATTGAGGTGCTAGTTACTGCACTCTTTGGCTGCAGAGACATCGATGGTATCGAGGGGGAGCAGGAACGCGCTCTCTCGCTCTCTACGTTTAAGAATTCGGTCAAGTTGGGGGTAATTGACCGCGCTTGATCAGAGCTTGCATGGTTTTCGGTTGCTTTAAAAGAGAAGTACGCGTTGTTTCTTTGTACTGAGAGCCGTCTCTCGTCTTGCTCACGTTGACGTTGTGTGCGAACGTCGTTTGAGCTCATTGCAGTCGAGGTTGATTTAGTTTGAGTTTTGAGAGTTGTTTTATATTAATTAATTAATTAATTAATCAATATAAACATTAGCGATTTCATCGCAAAAAGCGTCTTTTCGCGTTATTGTAGATTTCTTAGACCAGTCACTGCACTTTTATGATTTTATTGAATATTTTTTCCCGGAGCACAATAAAAAACACGTCTGCATGCGACGACAGTCGGCCGAAACCATCGAAACCATAGTTCGAAAGTGTTCATATTTTAAATTGTGAGTATTTACTATTTACTATTTCATTACTGGTTGTATTCAATAATCAGATAAATGCATTTTTGGTTGTTGCGACCGTGTTCGCAACATAAATGCCATGTTGAATTTCCTGATTAGGTATTAATATACTCTCTTCATCTGATGATAGATGACTCTTTCAGACAACTTGGGATCTTGCTGGTAGAACAATGGAATTATTACCAGAACTGTATGTTATTGGAACATAAATTGGGAAATTCAAATTATTTGGTCTCATTATTAGCCAATCTTCATTTGGTTTGAAATCTAACTGGCAATTGAATTTCTTAATGAAGTCAATGCCTATTATTCCATCACAAGCTATTGCGAAGTGCAAATTTACTAAATAAAAATCGTGTGGAATTATGTATTTACCTGTATCTATCTCTATTGAAATCAATCCGTTTGACTGTATTATTTCTTGGCCTATGCCTTGGATATTGATTTTCTTATTAATTTTGATATCATGAAAGGATATATATATTTGGATATCATATATTGGCTAGCAGTTTTGTTGCGTTGCTGTAGATTCATTAGTTTAGCTGATAATATTTCAACAGTTTCACCTTTGACATTTACCTTTATTCCGGAAATGACTTCTGATATAGTTGTTTCATTCCCGACTAAGTTTCTGGCGACATGTTTTAGCTATGTTTTTATTATTGAAAAAGCTAATTGTTCGTGTTCGCCTTTTATTGATTCTATAATCTCCAATGCATCGAGAAAACTTGCTAAATTTTCGGCTTTACCATCAAATACTGGTAAAATCAGTGCCATTATAATAATTTTTCCTTTAACTATGCTCGAGCATAGTTAACTATGCACAACAACATCACGTGCACCAAACTTTACGGTAGACCCTTACATCCAGGTAACTCTACATTTGTGATTACAAAATCTTCCGCATGCATGATCTGTGATGGACATTCTCACATAATAAACTCCTGCCCAAGGTTTTTGAGCTTGACGCCTTAGAATCGATTAGGCGAAGTTAGGCGATTTATGCATGGACGCTAGCCACTGCCAATATTCTGGTCAGGAACCGCGCCGGAGTTCTACTGCCCTCCCGAGCGCTGCTCGATTCTGCATCTAGTGCATCTAGTCACCTCAAGGCCTACCACGAATTTCAATAGGGTAACAGAAATCCACGCCTCATATGGAGAACGGGCGGAGAGCACGGATTCGATCTAAGGGTAAATCTTCCATGATTTGAGTGATCAGATTGCATTTAAAACAGCGTATGCATGACCGTACTATCTGACTGCAGATTTCCTGCGCGTTTACTATGCAAACACGCTGTCGCAAGAGACTCACCAGTGCTCGTGGACCCACATGAAAATTCGACTCATGCAAGTATCGGACATAGCTTTGGATAAATTGAGAGCGCTTCGTCAACAATAATGGAAACTTGGCATCGTACGATATAGGAGCATTAGCATTTTTTTAAACTTCTATATAAAGCGGAACATGTAAACGAACACTCAGCAGTTTTAACTGAGAGGAAAATCCTTCTATAACTTCCAATAAATATGAAGTGGAGACCATTGCGTTAGTCAACCGCAATCTTTTTAACTTCCATCTGCAACACCTCTGGGGACGGATCAAACCGGGGACTCGTTGGCCACTTATCTTCTGGCTCCGTTAAAAACTATGGACCTGTAAACCAGATCGATTCCACCGTTTCCTTTACGTCTCCACCTCTTGACACGATATCTGCCGGGTTCTGTTTAGTTGGTACATGCCGCCACGAGCTAGCTTTCCTTAAAGGATTGGGCTTAATAAGCAAAGGGGGTCGAAGAATGTTCCGCTTAGTCGCCCTTTGACCAATGACTGAAGTATAAATTTCAAATTTAAACACGTCATCTTTGGAACCCAAGCGATTCTTAATTCCTCAGTCAGCCCTGAGTCCGAAAGTGTTATTGGCTAAACTCTTCAAACACCTTATGGCCAGGAATGAGGCTGGTGCAGTGCCATATGTAACGGTGTTGAGCTTGCACAATTTCAAGGAATCCGATGGTTCCTTTCCCCACAGTATCAACTCTTATCGCCTATCGGCTTCATTCACCATTACTTGGTGACGATACATCTTTTTCATGTCGGCTATCAGAGCGAATTTGTTTAGCCGAAACCGAAGAAGAGTTGAGTATAGCTTTTCCTGAATTGTTCGACCCACCATCAACAAATCACTTAAACATTTTTATGTGGATGTCCTACAGTACGCACAACTCGTAGACACTAAAGACAGTTACAGTAAAACAACTCGTAGTTTGGTCGTTGTACTTTGAGGCCGTAAGACACACTGGTGGGGTATTACGTAGTGTGTAGTAGCAAGAACATCATCGCTTACAGGGGACATATGACCTAGGAATTCGAATTCTTCCATGAATTTCACCTACATTTTCTTTAAGTTCGGATCTCGAGATAATCTTCTCTCGAGCGACAAAAAAGGGCGTTTAGCTACCTCGAATGAATTGCCCAAAACGCTTGGATCCGACTTAAATGGAAGTCTGACTTCGAATCGTTAATGTTCCTCACACAACTCCTGTTCTGGCGAAAAAATATTTTTTTTAGAAGATGGAACTTCTTCCAATGCCCAGAATTTGTTTAAATTATGATCTATCGATTCTAATATTTCTTCCTGGAAATTCAGGCTAGAGACCGGTTATTGAGGAGTTGAGGAATTCGCCATGTATTTTCCCGATACTATCCTTCCAAGAAGCGTTTTTTTCAGTATGGGATGGTTCGGACATTGCTTTATTTGGCCAACGGAAATACCCTTTCTAGAGCCGACGCATGCAAAGCATGTGAAGTAGAAGACCGAGAGACGCTGACTTGACAAACTCAAGCCTTTGCATTACAGCAAGGCGAGCGAACGGACTGTACTGGGCCACAAAATGGTCTTGAGCGTTGCAACAACTGCAAGCTGGTTTTGTGTTGACAGAAGACACCACAAGTACGAACTTCTATTAAGTTGCTTGCGAAACCCAGTTTTCTCCTGTTTTGTTTTGCCAGTCTTTTCATGGGATAGATGCTGGTATCTACGATTTAATACCTTTTCGAAATCGGACCACAGAGACCAGAGACTCTTCCCATTTTTGCCTGGTCACTGGATCTACTCTACTCAAAACTAAATATACAATCATAGAGTTTGCAATTTTAGTGTCATCTCCTATGGATAATAATGATCCATAAATCGATGACCCAGTGTCGATGAGATCTCTCAACGACGACGCAGACTGCTGGGATTTTCGGAAGGCTGAACAATTGACTTATTTGGTTCGCAAAGATGAGACATTCGTTATCATAGACTCTTTTTAGACTAGCGATAGCTTTGTCGTAATTACTCTCGGTAACTTGGAAAGTCTTCATAGTTCCTAAGGCTTTACCATAGAGGCAAGAAATTAAATGATTAAATTTCATAATAACAGGAATGTTCACATCTTTGTGTACCAAGGTATCGTAAAGACTTGTAAAATTTTTGAACTCCGAATAATTTCCACTGAATTTTGGTAATGCTAAACTGGGAAGTCTAGCTCGAGTTGGGGCTGCGGAAATTCGAGTAGCTGGGCGGGAGTCCTCAGCTGTACTGAAGGCATTACATAAGGACATAATCCTTGCCTTGGTTGTGATTGTTAATTTCTCCAACTCCGCTCAAAATTCATCCATTTCGTCTAACTGCTCTATCTGGTCTTGTAATTCATTTGCTTTAGAAATTGTCTCATCTAAAACCTGAAGCCTGCATTCTTTAAATCATGAAGGGTCGTGGAATTAATATTGGGTTTATTACTCTCCATTGTATAAATATTTATTTTCTAAAAAGAAGCGACTTCAAAGCAATTTAAATATATAAAAATTATTTAAAATTTAATAAAAAAATACAATTTTAATATGTTAATAAAATTAAAAATTTTTAAATTTTAATTTATGAACAAAATAAACGAGAACAATAATAATTAATTAATTTTATAAATTACTTTAGTTTACAATTTGTATTTTCAAGTAATTCTGTGATTTAAATTTTTTTTATTTTTTATAATAAAAAATAAATTATTAAATTTCAACCAACGAAAACAATAACACCGGCCGACAATTTCCAACTTTTTTTTCCTCCACGCATAATTTTACCTGCTCCATAACCTTTAGGCTCCCCTGAACCAAAGCCCATAACAAGCATAGGTTCTATCACCCACAGTTTCCGCGGTACACCTAAGAGAAGAAATTGATTAAATTTTACCATATATTGAATTATGTAGGCCGTGTAATGGCGATGACCATCATTGTTTCCAGTAGATATCTTTTTTGAAATGTATGTGTACCAACTAAAATTAAAAAATGGTATCTAGCAGTTACCATATCTTTGGAATACTCATCCAAAGTTGAAATCTCAGATTTTCTACATTAATTTTTGGTCTTCTATGATTTTTCCTTAAACATCTTTGTATGGAAGATTTTTATTTTCTTATTGAAATCAGTAGATCATACCATCTTTTAATTTTGGATAGAAGACCAAAAATTAATGTAGAAAATTTGTGTGGGGCAAATTCATTTGTCTCCTGGTTTGCCCTCAATCCAAAAAACTGGGCTCGGTTGGGTTGTTTGTGGAGGCGGAGGTCCTGACAATGGCAAGGTTCTCATGGCTGCTGAGCGGTCGGGACTGATCTGCCCAAAGGGGCCTTTAGATGAGCAGCTCCATAAACTTCTTCGACAGTTCTGGGAAGTGGAAACCTGCACAAGGGGGAAAAGATACATTCTTTTTTTTATTAAACTTTGCTTTTATTTATTGGATCTTCTCTTAATATTGAGACTAACAATAAGTTTTCAAATCTTAACATTAACATTTAACTAACAGTAGACTAAGACTGCATTCTGGTTGCACGTTCCTCAAGACGGTCGCTGGGTGGGTAGGTCATTCCGACGAAGTCGTGATTGGTTACTCAACCTTGTTAGACCTCTCGCCAGGTGGTTAGGGTGCGACAATAGCTTGCTAAAGTACTTTTCCTTCTGTTCTGCGATCACATCTTTGACTGGAAGAATGTTTAAGTCGCGATGTATGTTTTCGTTGCGAACGTACCAAGGTGCCCCGGTGATTGTTCTCAAGATCTTCGACTGAGCTCGCTGGACTATGTCAATATTGCTATTGCTGGCATTCCCCCATAACTGGGAGCCGTACATCCATATAGGTTTAAGTACCGAGTTATACAGCAGGACTTTATATTCAAGGCAAAGGGGAGACCGAGCGTTGATAAGCCAATGAAGGCTGCTGGCTTTTAGCTTTAGGTGGGTTCTTTTAGCTTCTATGTGCCGACGCCATGTGAGTCTTCTATCGAGGTGTACTCCTAGATATGTTACCTCGTTTGCTTGCGGGAGTAGGGTGTTGTTTAGCGTAAGGGGCGGGCAGTTTTGCCTATTCAAGGTGAACGTAACGTGCTTGCATTTTTGTTCGTTTACTTTAATTCGCCAGTCTGATAGCCATTTTTCAACATCCACCAGATTAAGAGCTAGCTGCGCAGTTGCTTGCATCGGGCATTTTGAGCGGCTAAGAATAGCTGTGTCATCAGCAAACGTAGATGTTGTTAATCGTGTGCTTGTCGGGATGTCTGCTGTGTAGAGAACATATAATGTTGGTCCGAGTACGCTTCCTTGAGGAACTCCAGCTCCAACAGTGAATTCGTCAGATATATCAGTGTTGCACCTCACAGCAAATTTTCTGTCGTAGAGGTAAGACTCTAAAAGCTTGTGGGTATTACAAGGGAGCATTGTCTTGATTTTGTACATTAGACCTTCTAGCCAGACTCTATCAAATGCTTGAGAGACATCTAGAAATATTGCGGTACAGTACTCGCGTTTTTCGAATGCATTCCGAATTTCTGCTGTTATCCGGTTGACCTGCTTAATTGTACCGTGCTTTTCACGAAACCCAAACTGATGTGACGGGATTCCTTCCTGGATCCTTAGGTATGTGTTTATTCGAGTCAGAATGCATTTCTCAAAGAGTTTAGATAAGCATGAAAGTAGGCTTATAGGTCAATACGACGTGGGAATTGTGTGGTCTTTCCCCGGCTTTGCTATCATTATTATAATTGACTTTTTCCATCTCGCTGGAAAGTGGCCAAGTTTTGCGATGGCATTGAAGAGCTGGGTGATAGTGCAGACGGCGCAATATGGAAGCTCAATGATCATTTTGGGAGTTATGAGGTCGCAGCCTGGTGATTTTTTCGGATTTAGTTGGTTTTTGATGATATTAGCGATTTCGTTTGGGCGAAACTCGATTGGTTCATGTTGAAGCTGAGGCTCATATGGTAAAGTCGGCAGAGTAAAGGCACTAGTGGCCGGATTTGGTTGGAAGATATTTTTGAGGTGATTGGCAAACGTGCTGGCTCTGTCTGCATCGCTGCGCGCCCAGCCGCCTGTGGGATTTCTAATAGGCATCACTGTTTCTTTCGGTGAGCTTAGAGTTGGGTGAGCTCTCCATAGTGAGTGTTTTGTACTAGAAGTTGACAATTGCTCTATATAGCGGCGGTGGACATAAGCTTCTTCTTGCTGTAGGGCTTTAGTAAGTTGACGTGAGGCATGTCTAAAGCTTTGCTTAGTAGATGGCGATCTGTGGAATTGCCACTCGCGACGTGAACGCCGCTTTTCGAGGACGAGCTGTTCGATTTGTAGATTTGCCTTTTTATTGCTTTGTGTATTTATAGTTTGCGGTGTTGAGGCTCGAGCTGCAGAGACGAGTACAGACTCAAGTGAATTAACAAAGCTGTCTACGTTGGCTTCATCGTGGAGATGAGGACTTAGCTCAATGTGTGAGCTGATAAATTTTCTGTACTTAACCCAATTGGTTTTCTGTGAGGTCAATTTTAATGGTTGTTCCAATGTTCCTGGATGTCGCAGTAGAATAAACAGGACAGGCGAGTGATCAGATGAAAGATCCGATAGGCAATTGGCGCTTATCAGATTTTTAGGGATGTTTTTGGTAATCGCAAAGTCTATTAAATCTGGTAGTTTCCTTGGGTCTGCCGGCCAGTATGTTGGTGTGCCAGAAGAAACATAGTCGAGCTTGTTCTTGGCTTTGATAATTGCATTATAGAGCTGCTTCCCTTTTGGAGTCACGAGACGGGATCCCCAGTGTGTGTGCTTGGCATTGTAGTCTCCTGCTGCTATGAAGTGGTCTCCAAGTGTGTTGAAAAACTGCATAAACTCATCTTCAGCTATATTGAAGCGAGGGGGGCAGTATACAGCGGCTAGTGTAAGTTGGTTGCCAGTATTTAGTTGTATATTTATAGATGTGGCCTGTAGGTAGTTTTTAGCAAATTTGTTTTGATAATGGTGCTTTATGCGGCTTCTGATTAGAGTTCCAGTCCCACCATGTGCTTTACCATCTGGATGATTTGTTCCGTAGAATGAATATCCTCGTAGTTGAAAATTGTATTTGTTTGTGAGGTGTGTTTCCGAAAGCAGCATTACATCGATGTGATTGTCGAGTAGGAATTGAGCTAACTCAAGTTTATGTTGCGAAACGCCGTTAGCGTTCCACGTAGATATCCGTAGGAAAGCCATTATTTGGATTGTTGTGAAACCAGCATTTGAATCAATAGATTTTGGTTTCGCATTAAATCTTGCATAGTTGTGCGCATAAACGACATAAATTCCGTCAGGCTTTGTTGTAGGCTGCATATCATAGCTTCAAAGTTGCTTTTTGGCTGCTCTGTTGGTTGATGTTGCTGAGCCGTGTTCGGTTCTTGATATGCTGATTGCAGAAATGAGCTTCTTGAGGCAGGTGTCGCCGGTCCTGATTTTAAGGCGCTTGCGTATGTCACATTTTTGTCAACGTTAATGGGTCCTAGTGAGGATCTGGCTGCAGTCGAGAAGAAGACTTCAGGGTTTGATCTGGACGCCGTGAACTGTCCATTTTGGGTGCGGGCAGCTATTCCTTTCTGGTGGATGCGACTTTTCAGCTCCTTATAGACTGGGCATCCTCTATAATTAGCAGTGTGATTGCCACCGCACCCGAAAAGATACATGTACAAAAAAAAACTAAAAGTGGTTGTTTACTAAAATTTTCGCAACGACGAAAAGAAAATACAAGCTCTCGACTCAACGTTATAATTCGTTATATTCAACCAAAAAGAACTTAAGCCTAGCTTATCTATTGTGACGAAGCGGGGCGAATTCGCAAGAGAGCGCAACTGAACTTTTATTTCGCTCCCGCTCCGCCCTATGCTAACTTAGACTAGACTTCAATTTTTTCTCTCGACTTCAGTATTACTAATGCTACTAATCTAATTATTCTACAACATGTTTACTCTTAATATCATAAAAATGTTTCGGATCCTGAGTAAACTGAATCCGGCAGTGGCGAATATAACTCCTATAACATTCTGCGTTTTGCACGGTGAAATTGGACCGAGCTACTACTACGGACTAACAACGGCGAAAAATCCACTATTAGTCGGTCTCATGAACTAAGGCCGTTTTAAGGTCAAAAGTAGAAACCTGCGTGATGTGTGTGTGAAAAGTAGAAACCACACTTACCGTGTACAATGTTTGTACAGAACCAGCCGTGAATGGTAGGCTGGGATAATGAGATTGTCTTACTAAATGACTTAATCGAACAGAGATGCTTAAAATCGATAATACATTGTTTATTATTATTATTTTATTTTTATTTAAGGTACATGAAACACTGTTTATTAAATTTATTAATTTACCTCCAAATATTCCTGCATAATAACAATATGAATCGGAAGCCTAAAGGCAATGGGAGGCAACAAAGAGATCCCGCCAATGAAAATGCTACGGGAAGCGGAGAAAGGAGTAACGGCGAGTACAGAGGAACGAAGAATTAACGGCAGGAAGCGAGACTTGCAAGGATTAACGGGCGCCTCCGGCGCTTTAAAAGGAGGCCACTAGATCGAATCTAGGCCGAGTCTTTTAGGTAAGCTGGAAGAGTTGAGTGAAACCCCCGTGGATAAGTCTAACATTCAAGCGGGAAAGTTTCCTTTCAGGAATTAGGAGTATAGGCTGAAGGACCACCGTGAGTGCGCCCGTGAGGGTCTGTGATCCGCGGCTTACCCTGTGGGTGGCTGTAAGGATAAGTCAAGGAGCAAGTGGGGAAAAGATCTAGGATCCGCGGCGAAACTGAAGCCCAAGAGTAAATCGAGTAGGGTTGGTTTTTTCCCGGACACAACAGGTATCCTGGACGGGTCGGTCTGGCGTTCGCCTTATCGATTCCTAACCGTTACGACCAGGTGTGACCCTATAAAGCGAGGGGTAGCTCAGGAATTCAAGCCTAACAGTAAAAACCAAACAGGAACACCCCGGCCAAGTCAAGAGACTTCTGATCCAGGCGGTGGGGAGTATGTACACCGAATCACCTGGAGTGAAGGATACGCGACGACAAACAACTGGAACACGTGAGCCCAATGGAGAGAACCGTGAGCCGAACCGTCGCCAGGCACCGAGACCACACGTTCTGCTGGGCGAAAGCTTTGGGGGGGGCGTGCATATTGGCTCCAACCCGGAACGGTGATCGCGGAACGATGGGAGGACGGGCTGTCGATCGGCTGAGCCGAACAGCCGGTGAGAATCACCCTTTTGTATCATTGTCAAAATAAAGAGGATATTTATAAAACGAAGCACCCTGTGTTATTTCTGGGCTCGGGCAATCACGTTGAATCTATAAATTCGGTGGAACGATCCCCAAAACTCTGTGAGCTAGCCGTGGCATTTGTTGCGAGCGCCAACCAACAAAAACAGGTAGTTACACCTGGCAAACAAACTACGTGATTGCTTTCGAGTCTAGAAGTAACGCAGCTTCAAGATAGGGAGAAAAAACTGGATATACGCGCTTCGCAAGGAGGAGTTGATTGAAGTGTGTAGGGACCTCGGTCTCCCAGCAGAGGGAATGTAGAAAACGTAGAAGCGTAGAGGTAGAAAACATGAGGACACTAGTTGCAAAGTGAGTCGACGATATTTGTATCGTCCTTTGGGATGACGTGGTGTTGGACTTGTGGAAAAGTCCACGCCGAGACAAAGAGCATTAAGTGAGTCAGAGAAGCTCATTTAAAGTCTGTCGGTACCAGATATGAAAAGTGTGAGGAACATGGAGCCACAAGTGCAGAAGCCGGTCCCTGTTCAGGTGGACTATGCAAAAGTGGCCAACCAAGTCCGGGAGTGGTCATTCCATTCGACGGAACAGGAGATCCACTAGAATTGCAACTAGAAACTGAATGTAGGAAAAAAAAACAAGTGAAAATTTGATTTTTGGAACACCTTTTTGCAAAAAAAATTAAAATTTTGGTAAAAAATTTTGAACATTTTTTTCTTTAAATATGTAGTTGTTATCAACGACGAACTTCGTTCAAGTTCTAGATCACTGTGGACGGAGGCCCACGAGGTGACGACCTGCATGCCTTGGCGTGCGCGAGGAAACTCTATATATAGCCGAAGAATTAAAAATTTTCTGTAGGCAACCGATCTAAATGAATTATATACCAATCGAAAGATATTGTTTCAATTAGATAATTTTTGTCGAAACATATTCCAAAAGTTATTTGGTTTGGGAGAAATTAGGGTGAAAGTAAAAAAAATTTTAATCACTAAAATATAGAATATTTTTATATATTCGCATTCTAGAGCTAAATACGCGTCGATTGGTACCTTAATCGACCCGTCATTTCATTCAGAAGTTATTCGAAAAAGCTGTAAAAATCTAATTTCTTGAATAACTTCTGAAAGAAATGTCGGACGGGTCGGTTGAGGTTCCAATCTTGAGGTACCAAAGAAAAACAAGAAAGGAATGCTAACTTCGGGCGAAGCCGAAGTTGATATGCCCTTTCAGTTGTGCTATTTCCGATCGTTCAGTTATATGGCGGCTATTGGATATAGTTGGCCGATCCCTATGAAATTTGGCCAAAAAGATTTTTTTTCCCAAAATGGAATCTGCACCAAGTCCCATCTTTCTAACTTAAAAACAGCAAAGTTATGCCAATTCCGATCGTTCAGGTTTATGGCAACTATAGGATATAGTCGGCTGATCCTTATGAAATTTGGCAAATCAGATTATTCTGTCCATAATAGAATCCCATCTTTCTAACTTAAAAAACACCAAAGTTATGCCAATTCCGATCGTTCTATGACAGCTATAGGATATAGCCGGCCCATCCTTAAGAAATTTTGCACATAAAATATTTTGGTCAAATATAACATGAGTCCTAACCCTCTAACTTAAAAAACACCAAAGTTATGGCATTTCCGATCAATCAGTTATATGGCAGCTATAGGAGAAGAGGAGCGTAGAAACCGACAGACAGACGGACAGACAGACAGACGGACATACTTATATCGACTCAAGGCAGAAATCAAGGCAGGATAACATTGACAGAATTAAGCAGAAACAAGAATTAGATTTACAAAATCACAACAAAGACCGAAAGACAATTCAAAATTATCAGCCAGGACAAAAAATTTTTATCAAACGAAATGTAAGATTGGAACTAAACTCTCACCAAGATATGCTATAGAAATAGTCAAAGAAGATAAGGACACAACAATACTAACCGAATCTGGGAAAATAGTTCACAAAAGTAATATAAAAACACAATAACCCCTTTTTACAGACTACTGATGCTGCATTTGAGACCAGCAAATGGGTTTATGGAGATAACAAACTTCACCAACGCACAGACAATAACTATCTTTAAGGGTATAGGGAAATTGCAAGTTTCCATAACTACAATAGTCCATGTAATAGACCTAAAGCAGATAGAATCAGGTAAGATTGATAAATGAAGAAATTATAAATATAATAAATTCAATACTCCTAAATTAAGAAGAATTTGAAATAATAAGTCAAAATTTTAAAAATTATAACCTACCACCACTAACAATAGAAGAATCATTAAAGTTTTCTGACGTATCCATATAGCAAAATAAAACTGTACTGCTCTACTTTGTTAAAATCTCTATACTCGAATCAACAGATTATGAAAATATTATAATAAAGCCGGTCATAATACCGTAATCCATATGAAAAACAACGAATATTTCAAATATGTAATAAGAATAAAATTGTTAATTTATCTACAACTAATTGTATTCCTAAATTAGCTGCGGGTATTAGGGCACACTGTAAATTCAGCAACGCGGATCACACAGAAGAAGTAGAAGACGTCGGCAATGGCATTATTATACTCAACGATTTTAATGGCAACATAGCTTGGAACAATAACAAAACATGTCTTAAAGGCACTTATTTAATCATAGCTTGCAAATAACTGTCAACCGATTCGAGCGGTCTCAAAATAAGTGTTTGTCACTGAGACTTTGAGCAAAAAGTCTGAGAGCAACCGATTGAGTTGCTCGTATACAAATTTTGATCGTATACAATTTTTTATATTTAACAAAATGGACAACAAAGTTGTCCAAAGTTTAGTTGTTAAGCTTATTAACTCAAAATAAATAAATTTAAAAGGAAACTATTTATTTTTTAATTAAAATAATCAATATATTAGTTTGAAATTGGAAAATTCACTTTTAAAATTTTAATAAGTTTTTTCGTAAAATTTCATGTACCATGTACCACTGTGCAAAGAAACGAAAACAAATTATTGAAAAGACTTTTTGCGCTGACTTTTTCAGTCAATCGGTCTTTTACTGAATCTCTCAGTGCGAGTGAAACTCAAATCTCTCATTGAGCGATGTTCGGTAGATGAGAGTTTCAAGATTTGCTCATTGTAATTCGTTCAACAGAAAACCGAAACAAAACAAAACAAAGCCTGCTGCTCAGAGAGGAACCGAAACGGCATGCTTTGTTTCGGTTGCTCTCGCAAACAGAGCGTAAGCAAAAAAACGGTTAACAGTTATTTGCAAGCTATGTATTTAATTCATTTATCCAACGACACAATTCTGATCAACAGGCAACCATTTAGTAACCTTGAAAACACTATAACCAAGATCGGAACCCCAATTATACAGATGACACCAACAGAGGAACAACGCCTCAAGATTTTGTCTCTAAAAGCTTTAGAGGCATTACATAGAGACAACATAGGCTGAGTACAAAATCTCCTCGAGCAAGCCAACCTAAACAAAATTAGCCTGGTTACTCTCTTTTCTTTGGTGACGATCATCAGCGTCGGACTCTACATCTTATGCAGACGGAAAGAGAATGTTACGCTTCAAGTCAACGATGGTCCATTACAACCCGAAATAATTAAAAATGACAGTCTGGTACTCCATCCAGCAAGGAGATTTCTACCTCAAATAAAGTTCAACGATATCCCATTGTTGAGGAACGGAATGCATTTGGGCAACTTTGTATCTATTCATGCTGCTGAGATTTAGGCAACATGAATCTCATTTCCCCTTAAGCATATTGTAAGAAATTCTATATACAAATAACCATGGCAACGCTGATCGACGCGTCGCCATTTTCTTATTTACTTGATAATTTCTCTTTCTCACACATAAATTCATGTATTTATACCTAAGGCATCAATGCGCTGCGTCGCATTTAGTTTATTCAGTTATTTCTTAACCGTCAATCAATAAACACCAGAAATTATATACAGTCCACTAATAAGTTGTTTTGGAAGTTGTCTAACCATCAGAGACAATTTCATTTTCATTTCTGACCACAGTAACGTTTGGTCCTTCGATCCGGATTGACTGGAGGAATAATTCACCACTACGCGGAATATTGCCTTAAATGGAGGAATACAAGTTGCTGGTTGTAGGCCGCCACAGACTGAAGGGTACGATCACGAGGATCGTGTCTGTTCATGCTGAATTCATAATTCACAATATATAATCACATATGTACATATTCATAGTATATACTAACATATCATACATATGTATATCGATAACCACCGACTGTGCCATCACTTGAGAATTTTACCATCTCTGGAAGGAGCTTAAGTTTTTGGAGTTATCTCTTGCCGCTAAAATTCGTTTTTATAATAAAGAAAGGAAAGTGAATTAAACCTAACCCGAGTGTCTTTGAAATCATCCTCAAATCCTTTTTTTTACCTACCGTTCGCCTCATTCCTGGCACTACATTGGTCCTTCGAGCCGGATATCACCGACACAAAACGGCTATTCAGGTGGCTAAATTATTTTTGGTTGAGACATATAACAACCGAAACATATTTACCCACATTTATTCATTCCTACTATCATCTTCAAAAAAAATATATATAAAAATATCATCATCTTCTATCACCTCATTTTCTGCATATATACATACATACAAATTGTTGCCGAGGGCTGCTAGAAAAGTTCTCCTATATATTATTCCTATTATTCCTATATATTATTCCTATATATCCTATATATTACTACTCCATTTAACGCGTTAAGAGAAAGGAAATAAATAAAAAAAAAAAAATAAGCCGAAACCTTTGTACGTTAAATTCCATTAATTCCTATCGCGTTTGCAGGGGGTTAGTATCCTCTGAACTTATCCAAGGCTCCCATATTATGTCCTCTGGGCGAGAGACAAAACCAAAAGGTTTTGCACCCGTCAAAATTATAAGAAGGAGTACATCCTCATCTCCAGTTCCTCCTTCGCATCCGTTAGCAAGATCTGCGAATACCAGATCCAAGAGCGAGTCCCTGACGCCAACGCTACCAAAACCGCAGAGCATCTCACGAACCCCAATAGGAACCCGATCCGTCACTCGGAAGACAGTTTCTGCAACCACGATGGCTTTTGCGACGTTCATTTCCGTGTGCGATAAACCAAGCCATTTCGAGGCCAAGATCAATGAACCATCGACTTCTGAGTCCACTCAATACGCCCTTGAGGTCCGCCGTGACCACGTAAAGAAACTTTGGGAGACGATTGAGAGCGAGTACGACAAATGTTCCCAAGTTCTCCATCAGGAAGCCTCCAGCAGTGGTGAGTGGCAGGCAATAGAAGCCAAGTATGACTACTGCTATTCCGTTTATGAACGCTGTGTAGCCCAGCTAACAGAGGTTATCGAAAGAATGTTAACTCTTACAACTCTTACAACTCTTACAAGGGCATCAAGTACTGCCCAACTGTCCATCTCTAGCGGATGCCGACTTCCGCCCTGTGACACTGAAGTTTTCAGGGGGAATTACTTACGGTGGCCAACGTTCCGCGACCTTTTCACTGCTATCTATGTCAACAATCCGAGGTTGACGCCGGTGGAAAAGTTATTCCATTTAAATACCAAAACAGAGGGAGAAGCGAAGGCTATAGTAGCAAAATCTCCACTCACGCATGACGGTTTTGAATCGGCTTGGACCGCGCTTTGTGACCGTTTTGAAAACAAGCGTCTTCTTGTCAACAGCCAATTAAAAATCCTGTTCAATCTTCCCGTAGTGGTTGTTGGGTCCGGTGCAGCTTTAAAGGAGCTGCAAAGTACCATCCAAGGCTGTCTCACGGCGTTAGAACACTCCAAAATTTCAATCGATAATTGGGATTGTCTTCTCGTATTTCTCTGCTCCTCCAAGCTTCCGAAATTGACCCTTTCTTTGTGGGAACAATCCTTGTCCAATAAGTGCGAGATACCCGCATGGCATGAAATGAACTCGTTTCTCAGCGAACGATATCGCACCCTGGAAGCCATAGAGGATGTTAAACCCAGCTCCAGCATTAAGATGGTTAACTCCCAACCGCCTTCAAAAAACACAGGCTCAAAAAGGATCAACTCCTTTGAGACCAACGTGACGCAAGGACCCAAAAACTGTGACCTTTGCGCAAAAGAGAATCACCCAGTGCGGGTATGTCCTCGGTTTCTCCAAATGCCCGTCAGTGAACGATCCGCATATATAAGGAGGAAGAAATTGTGCTTAAACTGTTTCGCTGGGGGACACCAACTTAAAGAGTGTACCAGTAAGCACAATTGTTTCACGTGTAAAGGGCGCCACAATACGCTCCTGCACAGAGCTGACCTTCCTCAGTTGACTACAATTCAATCCAATAATAATCCTACTACTTCAACTATACAGTCCACTACGCCTACCAATGTGCAAAGTTATCTAGCGGCAGCCACACAAGGTGTGCTGTTAAGTACGGCAATGATAAATGTCTGTCACTTAGGAGTGACATGTACTGCAAGGGCCTTACTTGACTCCGGGTCTGAGGCTACTTTTATCTCGGAGCGTCTCTTTAGGATTTTGAAGCTTCCGTACCAATCCGTACAAGCTAGAGTTTCCGGCTTAAATCAAGCAGTAGCTGCCCAATCAACTAAGATGTGCCATTTTCAAATTGGGTCGCCAATAAAACCTAGACTACACATCGAGGCAGAAGCATTTGTCGTGCCACTTCTATCCGGAAAGTTGCCTTCAAACTCCATACCAAAGGAGCAGTTAAAGGACCTTCCCAGTTTTACATGGGCTGATCCTTCGTTTTTCGAGAGCTCACAAATTGATTTGCTGATTGGGGCGGATATTCTTCCGTCTATTCTTCTGAGTGGCTCGAGGACAAAGATTTGTGGCACTCTGTTAGGTCAGGAAACAGTATTTGGCTGGATCCTGAGTGGGCCAGTCTCCAAGGCCGTGCCAAAATCTATTTCGAACTTTTCCACAAAGGTCTCGATAAGCTCTGAAGCTAAACTCGAGAAACTTCTCACAAAGTTTTGGGAGGTGGAGGATCTTCCAGGGAAGCCGGTAAAAGAGTCCGATTCTTTCTGTGAGAAGAACTTAGTGCAAACAACAAGGAGAGATGACACTGGGAGATATGTCGTCACCCTACCATTCCGAAGTTGTGATCGGATTTATCTAGGGCATTCAAGATCCATAGCACTGGCTCAATTCCTAAAGAACGAAGCCGTTTGAGAAAAAATCCAACTCTTAAAAAGAATATGAAGCAGTAAACAGGGATTACTTAGACCAGCGGCATATGTCTCCAATCGTTCCAGACTCCAGTGGGAAGAATTTCTACTTGCCTCATCACGCCGTTTTTAAGCCAGATAGCACTACTACCAAGGTTCGTGTAGTATTCAATGCTTCCTGCCCTACTTCCAATGGAAAGAGCCTGAATGATATCCTTCAACCAGGGCCTGTGTTACCCTACCATTCCGAAGTTGTGATCGGATTGATCTAGGGCATTCAAGATCCATAGCACTGGCTCAATTCCTAAAGAACGAAAGCCGTTTGAGAAAAAATCCAACTCTTAAAGAAGAATATGAAGCAGTAATCAGGGATTACTTAGACCAGCGGCATATGTCTCCATTTGTTCCAGACTCCAGTGGGAAGAATTTCTACTTGCCTCATCACGCCGTTTTTAAGCCAGATAGCACTACTACCAAGGTTCGTGTAGTATTCAATGCTTCCTGCCCTACTTCCAATGGAAAGAGCCTGAATGATATCCTTCAACCAGGGCCTGTTTTACAGTCCGATTTGACTTTGCAGGTCTTACGCTGGCGGTTCTTTCGCTTCGTTTTCAATGCCGACATTACGAAAATGTACCGGCAAATTCTCGTTGCTCCAGAGCACACTCCATTCCAAAGAATCCTGTTTCGTGATGCAAATGACCAAATCTGTGACTATGAACTCAAAACAGTCACATTTGGAGTAAATTGTGCTCCGTTCCTTGCAATAAGAGTATTGCAGCAGTTGGCGAAAGATGTGAGAACGACTTTTCCATTGGCAAGTGAAATTATTTCTACTTCTATGTACGTAGATGACGTACTGGCTGGGGCGCACACAAAGCAATCTGCTGGTGTAGCTATTGAACAGCTACGTGCGGCGCTCAGGAGCGCAGGATTTCCGTTGCGCAAGTGGACGTCCAACTCCAAGTGCATTCTCAAGGACATTCCTAAAGATCACTTGCTAAGAGAGGGTTTCTTAGAGCTAGATGATCAGAGCACTGCCAAAACTCTCGGGATTCGTTGGCAGGCAAATAAAGATGAATTTTTCTTCGCCCCATCCGATATTACTCCAAAGGCAGTCCTCAGTAAACGGGAGGTACTGTCACAAATTGCAAGACTTTTTGACCCGGCAGGATGGCTGGCACCTTTCGTGATCCGAGCAAAAATCTTTATGCAGGAGATTTGGCTCCAACAGCTGGGTTGGGACGATCCACTCCCTGCTGAGCTCATGGGAAAATGGAACGAATTTCTTATGAGCTATCCTACTATAAACCAAATCCGAATTCCAAGATGGGTGAAATTTGGTCCACAATCCAAAGTTCAATATCACGGCTTCTGCGATGCATCGCAGCAAGCATATGGAGCCGCGATCTATGTCCGAATTGAACACGCTCAGGAGGTTTCTATTTCTCTTTTGACCGCTAAAACTCGCGTGGCTCCAGTAAAGACCATGTCCATACCACGCCTTGAATTATGCGGTGCAGTTCTTCTGGCTGAGTTATTCCAATCGGTTGTTCCACAACTCCCTCCTGATGACTTCGACACATTCTACTGCTACGATAGTGCTAGCATGGTTAAGCAAACCGCCATGTACCTGGACATGTTTTGTGGCAAACAGAATTGCCAAGATTACACAGTCCGCAGATGCTGGGAAGTGGTCTCACGTGCGGTCTGAATTCAATCCAGCTGACTTGGCTAGTAGAGGCGTGGCTCCACAGGATCTCGCCTCAAGTAACTTGTGGTGGAATGGCCCACAATGGCTACAGCTTCCTAAGGAGCAATGGCCTACTCCAATAGAATCCGTACCTGAGACAGAACTTGAGCAGCGTCCTATCAAATGCAACTTGGCTAAGTTGCCACCGTCGGAGGATTACATAGATCGTTTTTCAGACCTAAGTCGTGCCCTCCGGGTGACCGTTTATGTCCTGCGGTTCCTAAGGCGTTGCAAGGTACCATCTACGGTCTTGCCAACTGAAATCAGTACCGCCGAAATCCGAGAGGCACAGGAGTGTCTTCATGTTCTGACCCAACGGCAAGGGTATCCAAAAGAATACAGTTGCTTGTTAAAAAAGCAACAGATCCCATCATCCAGCCCTCTCAAGAACCTGAATCCCTTCTTAGACCACAGAGGGGTACTGCGAGCATCGGGCAGGCTTGTTGCGTCTGACACGCTTTCCTACGATGAGAGACATCCGATTATAATACCATATTCCAGTCCATGGGCCCGTCTACTGGTTCGATTTACTCACCGCATATCCTTGCATGGTGAAAGTCAGCTCCTAATGCGACTCATTCGATCCAAGTATTGGATTCCAAAGCTTAAAACTTTGCTAAAAGCTACTATTAGTGCAAGGTGTGCTTGATCTACCGAAAGCGGTTGCAGACCCAACTCATGGGGGAGCTGCCCGCGGAACGGGCCACTTTCTCACGTCCGTTTACACACACTGGCGTAGATTTTGCCGGTCCCTTTGAAATTAAAAATTATACGGGCCGTGCGTGCCTTATCACAAAGGGCTACGTGTGTGTATTTGTCTGCTTCAGCACAAAGGCAATCCACCTTGAAGCTACGTCAGACTTGACGAGTGAGAAATTCCTGGCGGCTTTTGCGCGCTTGGCTGGTAGAAGAGGCTGTCCACAGAAATTATATTCAGACAACGGTAAGACATTTGTGGGTGCCTCAGCCATTATCACGCGGGATTTCCTACAAGCAACGAGAGAGATGGTCACTGCACACTACAGCCACCAAAACCTATCCTGGTACTTCAATCCGCCAAGCAGGAGTGAAGAGCTTTAATGCGCATTTCTACAAGTCTGCTTCCTCAGTCAAATATACGTTTGAAGAACTTTCGACATTATTAATAAAAATCGAGGCGTGTCTCAATTCACGGCCCATTTCTCCAATGTCAGAGGATCCTACTGACTTATTAGCCGGGCATTTTTTGATCGGTGGCCCACTACTAGCTCTGGCCGAACCAGAAATTAAAGCTAACGCAGTATCCATCATCAACCGTTGGCAACGTTTAAGGGCCTTCATCAACAATTTTGTGTCCGATGAAAGAAAGAATACCTAAAGGAGCTGCACAAACGGAATAAGTGGCAGTCACCAACTACGAATCTCCAGGTCGATGACATGGTTGTCATAAAAGAAGACAACCTGCCCACGAACGAATGGCGCCTCGGCCGAATTCAGAAGGTTTGCCCAGGTGCAGACGACAAGGTCCGAGTGGTGTATGTTCTTACGTCAAGAGGCGTAATACGTCGGCCGATCGCGAAATTAATACTTCTTCCACTCCTAAAGTAACTCCTACGCTATGCTTCTTCAATGTTCGTTTGTCCATGTTCACGTCTAGTCATATGTTTTTGGATACCACTAATTCTACTTCTCTTTCCTTATCATACAGAGAAAATGGCACCGCATCCGAAGGCCCAGAAGCCAAACTATCCGCCGCAAGGAACCGCTTCCTATCGGTGCCGAGTGTGCAGAGGAGTTCATGCACTGCGGAAGTGCCAGCAATTCCTCAAGCTGACGGCCGAGAAACGCCTGCGAGCAGTACTTATCAATAAGTACTGCAGTAATTGCTTTGCCCATGAGCATTCCGGGCGCTCTGGCCGCAGTGCGGGAAAGTGTCGACTTTGCCAAAGGGACCACCACACGCTTCTGCATCTGCACAATGAAGGGGGCCGTCGAAGACGCTCACTTCAACGTTCCCGCTCCTCCCGTAGGCGGTCACCATCCAGATCCCCTCACCGCCGTCCGCTGGGGAGGTCGGATTCAGACCTAGGGGTTGAGCCGTTGAGCTCCGCCAGGCCTAGTTCTCCTGCTGCGCTTCAGAAGGATCAGCGTGGCGCCTATACCACCACGCTGTCTACCCTCCTGCAACATAAGGCCACGAGTGTCTTGCCTACGGCTGAGGTGGTTATCAACACCGGAGTCAAGAAGTTCGAATTGAAGGCCTTGATCGACCCTTGCTGTCCTACCAGTCGGATCAGTGCATCCTTGGCAAGGTCCTTGGGCCTCTCCGTCACAAGCGTCGGGACCGATGGTGTGTGCCAGGACCACTACGCGGAATATTGCCTTAAATGGAGGAATACAAGTTGCTGGTTGTAGGCCGCCACAGACTGAAGGGTACGATCACGAGGATCGTGTCTGTTCATGCTGAATTCATAATTCACAATATATAATCACATATGTACATATTCATAGTATATACTAACATATCATACATATGTATATCGATAACCACCGACTGTGCCATCACTTGAGAATTTTACCATCTCTGGAATGAACTTAAGTTTTGGGAGTTATCTCTTGCCGCTAAAATTCGTTTTTATAATAAAGAAAGGAAAGTGAATTAAACCTAACCCGAGTGTCTTTGAAATCATCCTCAAATCCTTTTTTTTACCTACCGTTCGCCTCAATCCTGGCACCACAGCCTATTGCGCCAAGTCCATAAAAGCAAGACTGCAATTGCACCAGCACAGGATTTTGTTCCCAATAAGCAGGGTAACTCAAAAAGGAGTAAGATTTCACATGTTTGGAAATATTTCAAAAATTCCGACGACCAAAAACTTGCCAAATGCCTTAAAAAAAAAAAGTTAATGCCGGACGATAGTATCGGTGACTATCGATGGCACTATCGACACTATCGAGGGTTTAAGAAAAACAATCGCCGGCTATCGATCGCGCCGACTATCGATAGTTCTCCACCTCAAGTCATTAGGTGGTTAGTTTGGGGTATAACTGTAGGTCATACTGTAGGTTTATTTTCTCAACTTTTAGTTTCTTCTTCGGGACTTATAACCTTTTGTTTTTTAGAATATTATCCTTCTTTGTATGTTCTTAAATTTATAAATCAAATATATGATTATAATAATATTTATTATTGCTAGTAGTATTAATAAAGTTGTTTGGGTTGTAAAATATTGTTTTAAAAGATTTTTTAATATTTCTTTGGCTACGATATAGGATAAAGGTTCGAGTTTAGTTTTGTTGTTGTTTACATAAATAGTTTGGGCGTAATTAAGCATAGTATTTGTTATTATTACATCTTCTATTTGTATAAAACAGTTGAATGATTTTATTATATTGTTTCCTTCTGCTATTAGATCTTTATTTATACAATTCTGACTTAACAAAGTTTTTGGCAAATTCCATGTTATAATAATGTTGGTAAGAGACACATTATTATATAATACTATTAGACAATTAACTTGTTACCAAGTAGATGTTTTGATATTTATCAATTTTTCTGAATTAATATGTTTAAGCGGGTCATGTTTTAGGAGGATGTTTTCCGTGCCTGTTAAGGAACGGAATGCATTTGGGCAACTTTGTAATTATTCAAGCTGCTAGATTTAGGCAACATGAATCTTAAGCATATCGTAAGAAATTCTATATACAAATAACCATGGCAACGCTGATCGTCGCGTCGTCATTTTCTTATATACTTGATGCGTTCCCTTTCTCACACATAGATTTATGTATGTATACCTAAGGCATCAAAGCGATGCGTCCCATTTAGATTTATTCAGTTATTTCTTAACCGTCAATCAATACACACCAGAAATCATATACAGTCCACTAATAAGTTGTTTTGGAAGTTTTCTAACCATCAGAGACATTTTCATTTTCATATCGCTTCACGATGCGGTCGATGGGTACGTAGATCCAGCCGACGACTACGAGGAGTACGAAGGAAGGTACCTGAGGGCTAGGGAGTTACTTGTCTCAGGAAAGCGCTCACTGGAGCCACAAACAAGCACTCAAAGCAATGAGTCAATGCCTGGTAATGGAGATGCACTTCTCCGGTTACAACAACAACAAAAACAGATGCTAGAACGAATGACTGTTTCTGAAGCAGCAAGTACACCTATTTCACAAGAAGACGCAATGAACGCGGTAGCAACGCATAATGAACTACCGAAAATTCAAATCAAACTTTTTTCGGTAGACTACAAGGAATGGCCGGCATTTTGGGATATCTATAAAAGCACTATCCATAAGAAGCGACAACTATCAGATGCACAGACATTTCACTATTTGAAATCACTATTGACCGATGAAGCAGCGAATCTAATTGCACATTTACAGCAGTGTCGCGTTTAAACGAGAGGTACGACAGACCGCGCCATATTGTGTTTTCATTATTGGAACAGTTCACAAAGCTTGATTGTCAGAGAGATTTATGTATCAGTGCTAAGGAAAGTGACGGATGGAGCAAACGAAATAGTTCGTGCATTGGACGCAATTGGGGAAAACACACGTGATTGCTGGATCATTTTTCCTAATTTTGCAAAAAATGGATGCAGAAACACGTCGCAAATGGATCGAGGACAGCCGCGATCTAAAATCGCCAACAACCAAGGATTTGTTCAAGTTCCTGGATACACGCTGGAAGGAGTTTGAACTCAGTCAACGACAAAGCATAGGGGATGGCAAGATCAAGAAAGTTGAAAAGGCGAGAAAACAACTGCATATTATGATGACTGTCGAGAGAAGCAATGACGTCAAGAGCAACATGAACGGACCCAATCTGGTTGGATCTGCGGATTTTCTGGCGCTCAGTTGTGAACAACGAAGAGCAACGGCAAAAGAGAAATCGGTATGTTTTAACTGTTTGAAGCCTGGACACTTTACCAGGAAGTGTGAATCCAAACTCAACTGTAGAATATGCCATGCTCGGCATCATACTTTATTGCATGTACAACCGGCTGCAAACGCGCAAGGCTTTGCTGCAACCACGATCAGTTCGCAGGATACGGCACAGACCGTGTCAACAGGAAGGGAGGACCAGCGTAATCAGGACGCTCCTCATACTACATCGGTGACAGTGAGTCACATCGCACGAGCATACGGCTCACAATCGGCTGCAGACGCACAAGGCTCTGTAGCACGCTGCCGACTGCATTGGTATATGTCCAAAACGCAAATGGGATATATACAAGCTGCTGGCTACTATTCGACAGTGGATCTGAATTGTCATACATTTCGGAACGTTGCATCAACGCACTTGGGCTAGCACGTTCATCATCACGAATACTAGTGTCAGGAATTTATGCCATCAAGGCTGTGGCAACCAGAGGGGTCACTCAGCTGCATCTGCAATCTAGAGTTTCGGACAACACACAAGAGGTTACCGCACACGTTCTAAGTAAGATCACATCTTCGCAGAGACACAATGTCGATCCATCATCACTCAATGTGTTCAATTGATTCCTGATGGCGGATACCAACTTCGCATCAGTGGCCCCGATAGACATTTTATTGGGGAGCGACTACTTTTGGGCCACCCTAACCGGCCAAAAGATGCACGACAACATGGGCAATCTTATTCCCATATCTTCAATATTTTGATGGGTCATCACATCGGTTAGAGTCAGTCTCCAACAACTAAAACTCTGTTCTCCACTCAGTGCAGTGCAACATTGACACTACACTACAACGATTTTGGGAAGCAGAAGAAGAAAGCTGCTACGCACACAAGGATCCAGACGAAGACAAGGTGTCTTGTCGAGCAGGTATATAGTCGAGCAACGAGGAAGGTATATAGTCGAGCAACCTTGTAAAATAGCAAACCCGAATTTTCAGACACGTTCCAGGGAGCACAATCCCGCTTCATGGCTGTAGAAAGCAGACTACAGCGCAATCAGGATTTACGAGAAAGGTACATCAAGTTTATGCAGGAATTCATCAGTCTTGGCCATATGCACGAAATCAGAAGACCCAGCTTCGGTTCAGGCAATTTCTTCTATTTGCCGCATCATCCTACAGTTGGGCAAAAGGGAATACGACTTAGGGTCGTATTCGACGGGTCATTTAAGGACGCCAACGGAGTTGCACTAAATGACGTATAACACATTGGGCCTAGAATTTAACGCAATCTCTTTTCCGTACGCCTACGCTTCAGAATGTATAGATACGTATTCTCCGCAGATATCGTCAAAATTTTTTGCCAAATTTGGGTAAGCCCCGATCATCAAAACTATTAACGTATTGTTTGGCGAGAGCATCCATCAGCGCCTCTTAAGCACTATCAATTAGACACTGTAACTTATGGAACCGCTTGTGCACCATACATGGCTGTACGAGTGTTAGAACCACTGGCTTATGATCACAAGGAGCAATATCCTACTGCATCGAAAATCCTTTTGGAGGACTTCTACGTAGACGATGTATTTACTGGATCGAACAACGAGAATGAGCTAATAGCTATTAGGAATGAGTTATTAGAACTCATGTCACACGCCAAATTGAAACTCGACAAGTGGGTGTCCAATTCATCAAGTATCTGCAGACACGAATCCAGCACCGAACGAGAAGAAGAAGCAAAAAAGGTATTTGGAATTTACTGGAATTCAATCGACGACCAGCTGATGTACAAGACAGGCTTGACATCAAATCCGAATTGTACAAAAAGGGAAATCCTATCAGATGTTGCGAGTATCTTTGACCCTCTTGGCTTATTATCGCCGATTGTGGTTCAATTTAAAATCATATTTCAACAGTTATGGCTATTGGACCTGGGCTGGGACACGAAGCTCCCACCAAACATTGGCTTAAGTGCAGAGCAGATCTCGACACGCTAAAAAAGCTGAGAGTATCACGATTTGTTCCCAACAGGGAGGACTCGATTGAACTACACGCCCTTTCCGACGCATCAACGAAGGCATATGCTGCTGCTGTTTGCTGTAGGTTTCGACATGAAGACGGAACATATTGGGTTTCATTAGTGGCTGCCAAAACTAGGGTAGCATCACTGAAACAACGGCTAGAGCTGTGTGGAGCATTGCTGCTAAGTCGCCTGGTACGATCACTCAAGGATGGTTTACGACACGAGGATATACAAGTTAACGCATGGTGTGATTCAACAATTGTATTAGCCTGGTTATCATACCCGCCATCGAAGATGAAAACAATCGTCGCAAATCGATCATCGGAAATTCTTGAAACGTTGCCACGACACGATTGTGCATCGAGGGGAATGACGGCTACTCAGCTCATGGAATTTCACCTCTGGTGGAACGGACCAACTTGGCTACACGATGAAGATGAGTACACAGTCAAAATGCAAAACTAAGAACTGTCTTTGAATATTTCAGAAAGCCATGCACAAGACGAATTGAAGACAACAGCCATGCTCACTCTGAAGGAGATGGACAATTCATTATCAGAATTGGACGAACGAGTCCACCGCGCCTCATCCTGGCAAAGGCTGGTACATACCGTGGGCTATGTTTTACGTTTTATTCAAAGACTGAATGAACCACGAAAACGAGTCGAATCCACGATACTGTCTTTCGAAAAAATCAAGGCAGCACAAATAGTATGCATGCGGAACGTACAGGCGTGCTTTGGAGATGACAGAAGGCTTATACAAAAGGATCAACCACTGCGAAACAGGTCGCAGTTATTCAAGCTAACCCCGTACATTGGACAGGATGGTCTGCAACGAGTTGGAGGCCGTTTGAGGCAATCCCAATTAACAGAAAAAGTCAAAAACCCGATATTACTTCCTAAGGCACACCACATTACGAAGCTAATCCTGGAACACGAGCGCTGGGTAAACTTACATCCAGGCACATCTGCACTGTTTGTAATAGTTCGCCAACGATATTGGATAGTTGGAGCACACAACCTGATAAGAAAGGTCACCCACAACTGTATCAGATGCTTTCGTCAAAGACACCATACTACGCATCAACTCATGTCCGACTTGCCAAGTATCAGAATCACACAATCACTTCCCTTTGTCAATTCTGGATGTGATTGCGCTGGACCAATTACTCTCAAGGATCGAAAGGGTCGCAACGCTAAGAAGTCAAAGGGATACATATGCCTCTTCGTGTGCCTCGTCACCTCGGCACTACACCTGGAACTAGCCACTGATCTCAGCACGGAGACATTTCTGGCAGCTCTGAGAAGATTTATGTCGCTCCGAGGAAAATGTGCACAAATCTACAGTGATAATGGCAGAAACTTTGTCGGAGCAAGGCGAGCATTGGACGAGATGCAACAACTCCTGGCATCTTCACAGCATAAGGATCGAGTCTCGCAGACATTGGCAGATGAAGGCATTAAATGGGTCTTCATTCCACCGTAAGCACCTCACTGGGGAGGAAAGTGGGAGTCTTTCGTAAGATCAGTCAAGGTTCACCTGCGCCGCGTCATTGGCAACACTATTCTAACGTTTGAACAGATGCACACCCTATTAGCACAAATAAGTGCAATGGTAAACTCAAGACCACTGTACTCGTGCTGTCAAATTGAAAACTGCTTCAGGAGACGCCCTATAACCAAGATCGCAGTTTTACCAAGTTCAGAAACGATGTTTCAGGGCGGGCCGGGATGTAGAGGAACGGAATGCATTTGGGCAACTTTGTATTTATTCATGCTGCTGAGATTTAGGCAACATGAATCTGAAGCATAACGTAAGAAATTCTATATACAAATAACCATGGCAACGCTGATCGTCGCGTCGTCATTTTCTTATATACTTGATGCTTTCCCTTTCTCACACATAGATTCATGTATGTATACCTAAGGCATCAATGCGCTGCGTCGCATTTAGATTTATTTAGTTATTTCTTAACCGTCAATCAATACACACCAGAAATCATATACAGTCCACTAATAAGTTGTTTTGGAAGTTGTCTAACCATCAGAGACAATTTCATTTTCATATCTGACCAATGTGCATTGCAATGCCTAATCATTTAAATTGCATTCCTAATTCAATGTCAATTCCTTATCTAAATGTTATTGTAATTATTGTAAATTGAAAATAAGGATTGCTAACCTTAGGTTTTAGTTTTAACAAGGTTACAAATTTCACACTCATTTATAATATTTTGAATAAATCTCTGATAATTGCGAAAATAATATTTTTCTTTAAAAAGGCTGGTTTGTTTTTCTACTCCTGGATGTAATAATTCTTGAGCTTTAAGGAAAATTGCTTTAATTCGGCGAATGTTTGGACATCTGTTAATATTGTACTGGTTTTCATAACTTTGGTTAAGTTATTTGGGCTGATAACACTGGCCGACAATTTCCAACTTTTTTTTTCCTCCACGCATAATTTTACCTGCTCCATAACCTTTAGGCTCCCCTGAACCAAAGTCCAGAACAAACATACATAGGTTCTATCACCCACCGTTTCCGCGGTACACCTAAAAGAAGAAATTGATCAAATTTTACCATATACTGAATTATGTAGGCCGTGTAATGGCGATGACCATCATTGTTTCTAGTACATATCATTTTTGAAATGTATGTGTACCAACTAAAATTAAAAAATGGTATCTAGCAGTTACCATATCTTTGGAATACGCATCCAAAGTTGAAATCTCCGATTTTCTACATTAATTTTTTGTCTTTTATGATTTTTCCCCAAGCATTTTCCTATGGAAGATTCTTATTTTCTTATTGAAATCTGTAGATCACACCATGTTTAATTTTGGATTTAAGGGAAAACTCGAAATAATTTTATTGAATTTATTATAGGTGGTTAAACAATATTTTCTTTAATTAAACTGAAGTTTTTAATCTCATATTTTCAAAAAGTCATGGCAACGTACCGAAATGTATGACAATTCAGATCCACTGTCGAATAGTAGCCGGCAGCTTGTATATATCCCATTTGCGTTTTGGACATATACCAATGCAGTCGGCAGCGTGCTTTGGCGACGCCCATAATTGTTTGGAATAATTGTTTGGCTACAGAGCCTTGTGCGTCTGCAGCCGATTGTGAGCCGTATGCTCGTGCGATGTGACTCACTGTCACCGATGTAGTATGAGGAGCGTCCTGATAACGCTGGTAGTAACAGGCATTGACTCATTGCTTTGAGTGCTTGATTGTGGCTCCAGTGAACGCTTTCCTGAGACAAGTAACTCCCTTGCCCTCAGGTACCTTCCTTCGTACTCCTCGTAGTCGTTGGCTGGATCTACATACCCATCGACCGCATCGTGAAGCGATATCTTGTCGCCAATCTTTTCGAATTCGCTCCATGCCAAATCCAGTCGATCCAACAAGACATCGATTCCATCCTTCGTTTGTGTTGCAGGTAAACGCTTAGCTAAGGACACTGTAGTGCCAGGAATGAGGCGAACGGTAGGTAAAAAAAAGGATTTGAGGATGATTTCAAAGACACTCGGGTTAGGTTTAATTCACTTTCCTTTCTTTATTATAAAAACGAATTTTAGCGGCAAGAGATAACTCCAAAAACTTAAGCTCCTTCCAGAGATGGTAAAATTCTCAAGTGATGGCACAGTCGGTGGTTATCGATATACATATGTATGATATGTTAGTATATACTATGAATATGTACATATGTGATTATATATTGTGAATTATGAATTCAGCATGAACATCCCGGCCCCCTTGCAACGCAATTGCAAATTTGGGCCTTTTGTCAATGGCCGCACGGGCCCGACAAAATCCATCCAAAGGCGGAATTTTGGGCGACAGGGGATCCTCGTTGACCAGCAATGAATCCCGAACGGATGATGTGAGGATACACTTCGGCCCCTAATACCAAGAATATGGTACTCGGCCTAAACCAGCGTTCATCCGCCAGGGCGAGGTTTGCGAAGGCTTCGTATGCCGTCGGATCGATTTCCCGTGCAGGCGATCTCTGCTGTAGCTGGGAATCAACGTGGAAGATGACTTCCTCGTCCAACGGCCCCCTGATCGACTGGAGCCTGGCACACACCATCGGTCCCGACGCTTGTGACGGAGAGGCCCAAGGACCTTGCCAAGGATGCACTGATCCGACTGGTAGGACAGCAAGGGTCGATTAAGGCCTTCAATTCGAACTTCTTGACTCCGGTGTTGATAACCACCTCAGTCGTAGGCAAGACACTCGTGGCCTTATGTTGCAGGAGGGTAGACAGCGTGGTGGTATAGGCGCCACGCTGATCCTCCTGAAGCGCAGCAGGAGAACTAGGCCTGGCGGAGCTCAACGGCTCAACCCCTAGGTCTGAATCCGACCGCCCCAGCGGACGGCGGTGAGGGGATCTGGATGGTGACCGCCTACGGGAGGAGCGGGAACGTTGAAGTGAGCGTCTTCGACGGCCCCCTTCATTGTGCAGATGCAGAAGCGTGTGGTGGTCTCTTTGGCAAAGTCGACACTTTCCCGCACTGCGGCAAGAGCGCCCGGAATGCTCATGGGCTAAGCAATTACTGCAGTACTTATTGATAAGTACTGCTCGCAGGCGTTTCTCGGCCGTCATCTTGAGGAATTGCTGGCACTTCCGCAGTGCATGAACTCCTCTGCACACTCGGCACCGATAGGAAGCGGTTCCTTGCGGCGGATAGTTTGGCTTCTGGGCCTTCGGACGCGGTGCCATTTTCTCTGTATGATAAGGAAAGAGAAGTAGAATTAGTGGTATCCAAAAACATATGACTAGACGTGAACATGGACAAACGATCATTGAAGAAGCATAGCGTAGGAGTTACTTTAGGAGTGGAAGAAGTATTAATTTCGCGATCGGCCGACGTATTACGCCTCTTGTCGTAAGAACATCCACCACTCGGACCTTGTCGTCTGCACCTGGGCAAACCTTCTGAATTCGGCCGAGGCGCCATTCGTTCGTGGGCAGGTTGTCTTCTTTTATGACAACCATGTCATCGACCTGGGGATTCGTAGTTGGTGACTGCCACTTATTCCGTTTGTGGAGCTCCTTTAGGTATTCTTCCTTCCATCGGATACAAAATTGTTGATGAAGGCCCTTTAAACGTTGCCAACGGTTGATGATGGATACTGCGTTAGCTTTAATTTCTGGTTCGACCAGAGCTAGCAGTGGGCCACCGATCAAAAAATGCCCGGGAGTCAAGGCTAATAAGTCAGTAGGATTCTCTGACTTTGGAGAAATGGGCCGTGAATTGAGACACGCCTCGATTTTTATTAATAATGTCGAAAGTTCTTCAAACGTATATTTGACTGAGGAAGCAGACTTGTAGAAATGCGCCTTAAAGCTCTACACTCCTGCTTCCCACAGTCCTCCCATATATGGCGCACTTGGCGGATTGAAGTACCAGGATAGGTTTTGGTGGCTGTAGTGTGCAGTGACCATCTCTCTCGTTGCTTGTAGGAAATCCCGCGTGATAATGGCTGAGGCACCCAAATGTCTTACCGTTGTCTGAATATAATTTCTGTGGGCAGCCTCTTCTACCAGAAAAGCGCAAAAGCCGCCAGGAATTTCTCACTCGTCAAGTCTGACGTAGCTTCAAGGTGGATTGCCTTTGTGCTGAAGCAGACAAATACACACACGTGCCCTTTGTGATAAGGCACGCACGGCCCGTATAATTTTTAATTTCAAAGGGACCGGCAAAATCTACGCCAGTGTGTGTAAACGGACGTGAGAAAGTGGCCCGTTCCGCGGGCAGCTCCCCCATGAGTTGGGTCTGCAACCGCTTTCGGTAGATCAAGCACACCTTGCATGCACTAATAGTAGCTTTTAGCAAAGTTTTAAGCTTTGGAATCCAATACTTGGATCGAATGAGTCGCATTAGGAGCTGACTCTCACCATGCAAGGATATGCGGTGAGTAAATCGAACCAGTAGACGGGCCCATGGACTGGAATATGGTATTATAATCGGATGTCTCTCATCGTAGGAAAGCGTGCCAGACGCAACAAGCCTGCCCGATGCTCGTAGTACCCCTCTGTGGTCTAACAAGGGATTCAGGTTCTTGAGAGGGCTGGATGATGGGATCTGTTGCTTTTTTAACAAGCAACTGTATTCTTTTGGATACCCTTGCCGTTGGGTCAGAACATGAAGACACTCCTGTGCCTCTCGGATTTCGGCGGTACTGATTTCAGTTGGCAAGACCGTAGATGGTACCTTGCAACGCCTTAGGAACCGCAGGACATAAACGGTCACCCGGAGGGCACGACTTAGGTCTGAAAAACGATCTATGTAATCCTCCGATGGTGGCAACTTAGCCAAGTTGCATTTGATAGGACGCTGCTCAAGTTCTGTCTCAGGTACGGATTCTATTGGAGTAGGCCATTGCTCCTTAGGAAGCTGTAGCCATTGTGGGCCATTCCACCACAAGTTACTTGAGACGAGATCCTGTGGAGCCACGCCTCTACTAGCCAAGTCAGCTGGATTGAATTCAGACCGCACGTGAGACCACTTCCCAGCATCTACGGACTGTGTAATCTTGGCAATTCTGTTTGCCACAAAACATGTCCAGGTACATGGCGGTCTGCTTAACCATGCTAGCACTATTATGGTTTATGGTTGGTTTATAGTAGGATAGCTCATAAGAAATTCGTTCCATTTTCCCATGAGCTCAGCAGGGAGTGGATCGTCCCAACCCAGCTGCTGGAGCCAAATCTCCTGCATAAAGATTTTTGCTCGGATCACGAAAGGTGCCAGCCATCCTGCCGGGTCAAAAAGTCTTGCAATTTGTGACAGTACCTCCCGTTTACTGAGGACTGCCTTTGGAGTAATATCGGATGGGGCGAAGAAAAATTCATCTTTATTTGCCTGCCAACGAATCCCGAGAGTTTTGGCAGTGCTCTGATCATCTAGCTCTAAGAAACCCTCTCTTAGCAAGTGATCTTTAGGAATGTCCTTGAGAATGCACTTGGAGTTGGACGTCCACTTGCGCAACGGAAATCCTGCGCTCCTGAGCGCCGCACGTAGCTGTTCAATAGCTACACTAGCAGATTGCTTTGTGTGCGCCCCAGCCAGTACGTCATCTACGTACATAGAAGTAGAAATAATTTCACTTGCCAATGGAAAAGTCGTTCTCACATCTTTCGCCAACTGCTGCAATACTCTTATTGCAAGGAACGGAGCACAATTTACTCCAAATGTGACTGTTTTGAGTTCATAGTCACAGATTTGGTCATTTGCATCACGAAACAGGATTCTTTGGAATGGAGTGTGCTCTGGAGCAACGAGAATTTGCCGGTACATTTTCGTAATGTCGGCATTGAAAACGAAGCGAAAGAACCGCCAGCGTAAGACCTGCAAAGTCAAATCGGACTGTAAAACAGGCCCTGGATGAAGGATATCATTCAGGCTCTTTCCATTAAAAGTAGGGCAGGAAGCATTGAATACTACACGAACCTTGGTAGTAGTGCTATCTGGCTTAAAAAAGGCGTGATGAGGCAAGTAGAAATTCTTCCCACTGGAGTCTGGAACGATTGGAGACATATGCCGCTGGTCTAAGTAATCCCTGATTACTGCTTCATATTCTTCTTTAAGAGTTGGATTTTTTCTCAAACGGCTTTCGTTCTTTAGGAATTGAGCCAGTGCTATGGATCTTGAATGCCCTAGATCAATCCGATCACAACTTCGGAATGGTAGGGTAACACAGGCCCTGGATGAAGGATATCATTCAGGCTCTTTCCATTGGAAGTAGGGCAGGATGCATTGAATACTACACGAACCTTGGTAGTAGTGCTATCTGGCTTAAAAACGGCGTGATGAGGCAAGTAGAAATTCTTCCCACTGGAGTCTGGAACGATTGGAGACATATTCCGCTGGTCTAAGTAATCCCTGATTACTGCTTCATATTCTTTTTAAGAGTTGGATTTTTTCTCAAACGGCTTTCGTTCTTTAGGAATTGAGCCAGTGCTATGGATCTTGAATGCCCTAGATCAATCCGATCACAACTTCGGAATGGTAGGGTGACGACATATCTCCCAGTGTCATCTCTCCTTGTTGTTTGCACAAAGTACTTCTCACAGAAAGAATCGGACTCTTTTACCGGCTTCCCTGGAAGATCCTCCACCTCCCAAAACTTTGTGAGAAGTTTCTCGAGTTTAGCTTCAGAGCTTATCGAGACCTTTGTGGAAAAGTTCGAAATAGATTTTGGCACGGCCTTGGAGACTGGCCCACTCAGGATCCAGCCAAATACTGTTTCCTGACCTAACAGAGTGCCACAAATCTTTGTCCTCGAGCCACTCAGAAGAATAGACGGAAGAATATCCGCCCCAATCAGCAAATCAATTTGTGAGCTCTCGAAAAACGAAGGATCAGCCCATGTAAAACTGGGAAGGTCCTTTAACTGCTCCTTTGGTATGGAGTTTGAAGGCAACTTTCCGGATAGAAGTGGCACGACAAATGATTCTGCCTCGATGTGTAGTCTAGGTTTTATTGGCGACCCAATTTGAAAATGGCACATCTTAGTTGATTGGGCAGCTACTGCTTGATTTAAGCCGGAAACTCTAGCTTGTACGGATTGGTACGGAAGCTTCAAAATCCTAAAGAGACGCTCCGAGATAAAAGTAGCCTCAGACCCGGAGTCAAGTAAGGCCCTTGCAGTACATGTCACTCCTAAGTGACAGACATTTATCATTGCCGTACTTAACAGCACACCTTGTGTGGCTGCCGCTAGATAACTTTGCACATTGGTAGGCGTAGTGATTGAACAGGATTTTTAATTGGCTGTTGACAAGAAGACGCTTGTTTTCAAAACGGTCACTGTATAGTTGAAGTAGTAGGATTATTATTGGATTGAATTGTAGTCAACTGAGGAAGGTCAGCTCTGTGCAGGAGCGTATTGTGGCGCCCTTTACACGTGAAACAATTGTGCTTACTGGTACACTCTTTAAGTTGGTGTCCCCCAGCGAAACAGTTTAAGCACAATTTCTTCCTCCTTATATATGCGGATCGTTCACTGACGGGCATTTGGAGAAACCGAGGACATACCCGCACTGGGTGATTCTCTTTTGCGCAAAGGTCACAGTTTTTGGGTCCTTGCGTCACGTTGGTCTCAAAGGAGTTGATCCTTTTTGAGCCTGTGTTTTTTGAAGGCGGTTGGGAGTTAACCATCTTAATGCTGGAGCTGGGTTTAACATCCTCTATGGCTTCCAGGGTGCGATATCGTTCGCTGAGAAACGAGTTCATTTCATGCCATGCGGGTATCTCGCACTTATTGGACAAGGATTGTTGCCATAAAGAAAGGGTCAATTTCGGAAGCTTGGAGGAGCAGAGAAATACGAGAAGACAATCCCAATTATCGATTGAAATTTTGGAGTGTTCTAACGCCGTGAAACAGCCTTGGATGGTACTTTGCAGCTCCTTTAAAGCTGCACCGGACTCAACAACCACTACGGGAAGATTGAACAGGATTTTTAATTGGCTGTTGACAAGAAGACGCTTGTTTTCAAAACGGTCACAAAGCGCGGTCCAAGCCGATTCAAAACCGTCATGCGTGAGTGGAGATTTTGCTACTATAGCCTTCGCTTCTCCCTCTGTTTTGGTAATTAAATGGAATAACTTTTCCACCGGCGTCAACCTCGGATTGTTGACATAGATAGCAGTGAAAAGGTCGCGGAACGTTGGCCACCGTAAGTAATTCCCCCTGAAAACTTCAGTGTCACAGGGCGGAAGTCGGCATCCGCTAGAGATGGACAGTTGGGCAGTACTTGATGCCCTTGTAAGAGTTGTAAGAGTTAACATTCTTTCGATAACCTCTGTTAGCTGGGCTACACAGCGTTCATAAACGGAATAGCAGTAGTCATACTTGGCTTCTATTGCCTGCCACTCACCACTGCTGGAGGCTTCCTGCTGGAGAACTTGGGAACATTTGTCGTACTCGCTCTCAATCGTCTCCCAAAGTTTCTTTACGTGGTCACGGCGGACCTCAAGGGCGTATTAAGTGGACTCAGAAGTCGATGGTTCATTGATCTTGGCCTCGAAATGGCTTGGTTTATCGCACACGGAAATGAACGTCGCAAAAGCCATCGTGGTTGCAGAAACTGTCTTCCGAGTGACGGATCGGGTTCCTATTGGGGTTCGTGAGATGCTCTGCGGTTTTGGTAGCGTTGGCGTCAGGGACTCGCTCTTGGATCTGGTATTCGCAGATCTTGCTAACGGATGCGAAGGAGGAACTAGAGATGAGGATGTACTCCTTCTTATAATTTTGACGGGTGCAAAACCTTTTGGTTTTGTCTCTCGTCCAGAGGACATAATATGGGAGCCTTGGATAAGTTCAGAGGATACTAACCCCCTGCAAACGCGATAGGAATTAATGGAATTTAACGTACAAAGGTTTCGGCTTATTTTTTTTTTTTTATTTATTTCCTTTCTCTTAACGCGTTAAATGGAGTAGTAATATATAGGATATATAGGAATAATATATAGGAATAATAGGAATAATATATAGGAGAACTTTTCTAGCAGCCCTCGGCAACAATTTGTATGTATGAAATGAGATTCATGTTGCCTAAATCTCAGCAGCATGAATAGATACAAAGTTGCCCAAATGCATTCCGTTCCTCAACAATGGGATATCGTTGAACTTTATTTGAGGTAGAAATCTCCTTGCTGGATGGAGTACCAGACTGTCATTTTTAATTATTTCGGGTTGTAATGGACCATCGTTGACTTGAAGCGTAACATTCTCTTTCCGTCTGCATAAGATGTAGAGTCCGACGCTGATGATCGTCACCAAAGAAAAGAGAGTAACCAGGCTAATTTTGTTTAGGTTGGCTTGCTCGAGGAGATTTTGTACTCAGCCTATGTTGTCTCTATGTAATGCCTCTAAAGCTTTTAGAGACAAAATCTTGAGGCGTTGTTCCTCTGTTGGTGTCATCTGTATAATTGGGGTTCCGATCTTGGTTATAGTGTTTTCAAGGTTACTAAATGGTTGCCTGTTGATCAGAATTGTGTCGTTGGATAAATGAATTAAATACATAGCTTGCAAATAACTGTTAACCGTTTTTTTGCTTACGCTCTGTTTGCGAGAGCAACCGAAACAAAGCATGCCGTTTCGGTTCCTCTCTGAGCAGCAGGCTTTGTTTTGTTTTGTTTCGGTTTTCTGTTGAACGAATTACAATGAGCAAATCATGAAACTCTCATCTACCGAACATCGCTCAATGAGAGATTTGAGTTTCACTCGCACTGAGAGATTCAGTAAAAGACCGATTGACTGAAAAAGTCAGCGCAAAAAGTCTTTTCAATAATTTGTTTTCGTTTCTTTGCACAGTGGTACATGGTACATGAAATTTTACGAAAAAACTTATTAAAATTTTAAAAGTGAATTTTCCAATTTCAAACTAATATATTGATTATTTTAATTAAAAAATAAATAGTTTCCTTTTAAATTTATTTATTTTGAGTTAATAAGCTTAACAACTAAACTTTGGACAACTTTGTTGTCCATTTTGTTAAATATAAAAAATTGTATACGATCAAAATTTGTATACGAGCAACTCAATCGGTTGCTCTCAGACTTTTTGCTCAAAGTCTCAGTGACAAACACTTATTTTGAGACCGCTCGAATCGGTTGACAGTTATTTGCAAGCTATGATTAAATAAGTGCCTTTAAGACATGTTTTGTTATTGTTCCAAGCTATGTTGCCATTAAAATCGTTGAGTATAATAATGCCATTGCCGACGTCTTCTACTTCTTCTGTGTGATCCGCGTTGCTGAATTTACAGTGTGCCCTAATACCCGCAGCTAATTTAGGAATACAATTAGTTGTAGATAAATTGACAATTTTATTCTTATTACATATTTGAAATATTCGTTGTTTTTCATATGGATTACGGTATTATGACCGGCTTTATTATAATATTTTCATAATCTGTTGATTCGAGTATAGAGATTTTAACAAAGTAGAGCAGTACAGTTTTATTTTGCTATATGGATACGTCAGAAAACTTTAGTGATTCTTCTATTGTTAGTGGTGGTAGGTTATAATTTTTAAAATTTTGACTTATTATTTCAAATTCTTCTTAATTTAGGAGTATTGAATTTATTATATTTATAATTTCTTCATTTATCAATCTTACCTGATTCTATCTGCTTTAGGTCTATTACATGGACTATTGTAGTTGTGGAAACTTGCAATTTCCCTATACCCTTAAAGATAGTTATTGTCTGTGCGTCGGTGAAGTTTGTTATCTCCATAAACCCATTTGCTGGTCTCAAATGCAGCATCAGTAGTCTGTAAAAAGGGGTTATTGTGTTTTTATATTACTTTTGTGAACTATTTTCCCAGATTCGGTTAGTATTGTTGTGTCCTTATCTTCTTTGACTATTTCTATAGCATATCTTGGTGAGAGTTTAGTTCCTAATCTTACATTTCGTTTGATAAAAATTTTTTGTCCTGGCTGATAATTTTGAATTGTCTTTCGGTCTTTGTTGTGATTTTGTAAATCTAATTCTTGTTTCTGCTTAATTCTGTCAATGTTATCCTGCCTTGATTTCTGCCTTGAGTCGATATAAGTATGTCCGTCTGTCTGTCTGTCCGTCTGTCTGTCGGTTTCTACGCTCCTCTTCTCCTATAGCTGCCATATAACTGATTGATCGGAAATGCCATAACTTTGGTGTTTTTTAAGTTAGAGGGTTGGGACTCATGTTATATTTGACCAAAATATTCTATGTGCAAAATTTCTTAAGGATGGGCCGACTATATCCTATAGCTGTCATAGAACGATCGGAATTGGCATAACTTTGGTGTTTTTTAAGTTAGAAAGATGGGATTCTTTTATGGACAGAATAATCTCATTTGCCAAATTTCATAAGGATCAGCCGACTATATCCTATAGCTGCCATAAACCTGAACGATCGGAACTTGCATAACTTTGCTGTTTTTAAGTTAGAAAGATGGGACATGGTTCAGATTCCATTTTGGGAAAAAAAATCTTTTTGGCCAAATTTCATAGGGATCGGCCAACTATATCCAATAGCCGCCATATAACTGAACGATCGCAAATAGCACAACTGAAAGGGCATATCAACTTCGGCTTCGCCCGAAGTTAGCATTCCTTTCTTGTTTTTCTTTGGTACCTCAAGATTGGAACCTCAACCGACCCGTCCGACATTTCTTTTACAGCTTTTTCGAATAACTTCTGAATGAAATGACGGGTCGATTAAGGTACCAATCGACGCGTATTTAGCTCTAGAATGCGAATATATAAAAATATTCTATATTTTAGTGATTAAAATTTTTTTTACTTTCACCCTAATTTCTCCCAAACCAAATAACTTTTGGAATATGTTTCGACAAAAATTATCTAATTGAAACAATATCTTTCGATTGGTATATAATTCATTTAGATCGGTTGCCTACAGAAAATTTTTAATTCTTCGGCTATATATAGAGTTTCCTCGCGCACGCCAAGGCATGCAGGTCGTCACCTCGTGGGCCTCCGTCCACAGTGATCTAGAACTTGAACGAAGTTCGTCGTTGATAACAACTACATATTTAAAGAAAAAAATGTTCAAAATTTTTTACCAAAATTTTAATTTTTTTGCAAAAAGGTGTTCCAAAAATCAAATTTTCACTTGTTTTTTTTTCCTACATTCAGTTTCTAGTTGCAATTCTAGTGGATCTCCTGTTCCGTCGAATGGAATGACCACTCCCGGACTTGGTTGGCCACTTTTGCATAGTCCACCTGAACAGGGACCGGCTTCTGCACTTGTGGCTCCATGTTCCTCACACTTTTCATATCTGGTACCGACAGACTTTAAATGAGCTTCTCTGACTCACTTAATGCTCTTTGTCTCGGCGTGGACTTTTCCACAAGTCCAACACCACGTCATCCCAAAGGACGATACAAATATCGTCGACTCACTTTGCAACTAGTGTCCTCATGTTTTCTACCTCTACGCTCCTACGTTTTCTACATTCCCTCTGCTGGGAGACCGAGGTCCCTACACACTTCAATCAACTCCTCCTTGCGAAGCGCGTATATCCAGTTTTTTCTCCCTATCTTGAAGCTGCGTTACTTCTAGACTCGAAAGCAATCACGTAGTTTGTTTGCCAGGTGTAACTACCTGTTTTTGTTGGTTGGCGCTCGCAACAAATGCCACGGCTAGCTCACAGAGTTTTGGGGATCGTTCCACCGAATTTATAGATTCAACGTGATTGCCCGAGCCCAGAAATAACACAGGGTGCTTCGTTTTATAAATATCCTCTTTATTTTGACAATGATACAAAAGGGTGATTCTCACCGGCTGTTCGGCTCAGCCGATCGACAGCCCGTCCTCCCATCGTTCCGCGATCACCGTTCCGGGTTGGAGCCAATATGCACGCCCCCCCCAAAGCTTTCGCCCAGCAGAACGTGTGGTCTCGGTGCCTGGCGACGGTTCGGCTCACGGTTCTCTCCATTGGGCTCACGTGTTCCAGTTGTTTGTCGTCGCGTATCCTTCACTCCAGGTGATTCGGTGTACATACGCCCCACCGCCTGGATCAGAAGTCTCTTGACTTGGCCGGGGTGTTCCTGTTTGGTTTTTACTGTTAGGCTTGAATTCCTGAGCTGGCTACCCCTCGCTTTATAGGGTCACACCTGGTCGTAACGGTTAGGAATCGATAAGGCGAACGCCAGACCGACCCGTCCAGGATACCTGTTGTGTCCGGGAAAAAACCAACCCTACTCGATTTACTCTTGGGCTTCAGTTTCGCCGCGGATCCTAGATCTTTTCCCCACTTGCTCCTTGACTTATCCTTGCTTGATGACTTGCGTACAACCGCCGGGTACAGCCACCCACAGGGTAAGCCGCGGATCACAGACCCTCACGGTGGTCCTTCAGCCAATACTCCTAATTCCTGAAAGGAAACTTTCCCGCTTGAATGTTAGACTTATCCACGGGGGTTTCACTCAACTCTTCCAGCTTACCTAAAAGACTCGGCCTAGATTCGATCTAGTGGCCTCCTTTTAAAGCGCCGGAGGCGCCCGTTAATCCTTGCAAGTCTCGCTTCCTGCCGTTAATCCTTCGTTCCTCTGTACTCGCCGTTACTCCTTTCTCCGCTTCCCGTAGCATTTTCATTTGCGGGATCTCTTTGTTGCCTCCCATTGCCTTTAGGCTTCCGATTCATATTGTTATTATGCAGGAATATTTGGAGGTAAATTAATAAATTTAATAAACAGTGTTTCATGTACCTTAAATAAAAATAAAATAATAATAATAAACAATGTATTATCGATTTTAAGCATCTCTGTTCGATTAAGTCATTTAGTAAGACAATCTCATTATCCCAGCCTACCATTCACGGCTGGTTCTGTACAAACATTGTACACGGTAAGTGTGGTTTCTACTTTTCACACACACATCACGCAGGTTTCTACTTTTGACCTTAAAACGGCAGTTCATGAGACCGACTAATAGTGGATTTTTCGCCGTTGTTAGTCCGTAGTAGTAGCTCGGTCCAATTTCACCGTGCAAAACGCAGAATGTTATAAGAGTTATATTCGCCACTGCCGGATTCAGTTTACTCAGGATCCGAAACATTTTTATGATATTAAGAGTAAACATGTTGTAGAATAATTAGATTAGTAGCATTAGTAATACTGAAGTCGAGAGAAAAAATTGAAGTCTAGTCTAAGTTAGCATAGGGCGGAGCGGGAGCGAAATAAAAGTTCAGTTGCGCTCTCTTGCGAATTCGCCCCGCTTCGTCACAATAGATAAGCTAGGCTTAAGTTCTTTTTGGTTGAATGTAACGAATTATAACGTTGAGTCGAGAGCTTGTATTTTCTTTTCGTCGTTGCGAAAATTTTAGTAAACAGCCACTTTTAGTTTTTTTTTGTACATGTATCTTTTCCCCCTTGTGCAGGTTTCCACTTCCCAGAACTGTCGAAGAAGTTTATGGAGCTGCTCATCTAAAGGCCCCTTTGGGCAGATCAGTCCCGACCGCTCAGCAGCCATGAGAACCTTGCCATTGTCAGGACCTCCGCCTCCACAAACAACCCAACCGAGCCCAGTTTTTTGGATTGAGGGCAAACCAGGAGACAAATGAATTTGCCCCACACAAATTTTCTACATTAATTTTTGGTCTTCTATCCAAAATTAAAAGATGGTATGATCTACTGATTTAAATAAGAAAATAAAAATCTTCCATACAAAGATGTTTAAGGAAAAATCATAGAAGACCAAAAATTAATGTAGAAAATCTGAGATTTCAACTTTGGATGAGTATTCCAAAGATATGGTAACTGCTAGATACCATTTTTTAATTTTAGTTGGTACACATACATTTCAAAAAAGATATCTACTGGAAACAATGATGGTCATCGCCATTACACGGCCTACATAATTCAATATATGGTAAAATTTAATCAATTTCTTCTCTTAGGTGTACCGCGGAAACTGTGGGTGATAGAACCTATGCTTGTTCTGGGCTTTGGTTCAGGGGAGCCTAAAGGTTATGGAGCAGGTAAAATTATGCGTGGAGGAAAAAAAAAGTTGGAAATTGTCGGCCTGTGTTATTGTTTTCGTTGGTTGAAATTTAATAATTTATTTTTTATTATAAAAAATAAAAAAAAAATTAAATCACAGAATTACTTGAAAATACAAATTGTAAACTAAAGTAATTTATAAAATTAATTAATTATTATTGTTCTCGTTTATTTTGTTCATAAATTAAAATTAAAAAATTTTTAATTTTATTTACATATTAAAATTGTATTTTTTTATTAAATTTTAAATAATTTTTATATATTTAAATTGCTTTGAAGTCGCTTCTTTTTAGAAAATAAATATTTATACAATGGAGAGTAATAAACCCAATATTAATTCCACGACCCTTCATGATTTAAAGAATGCAGGCTTCAGGTTTTAGATGAGACAATTTCTAAAGCAAATGAATTACAAGACCAGATAGAGCAGTTAGACGAAATGGATGAATTTTGAGCGGAGTTGGAGAAATTAACAATCACAACCAAGGCAAGGATTATGTCCTTATGTAATGCCTTCAGTACAGCTGAGGACTCCCGCCCAGCTACTCGAATTTCCGCAGCCCCAACTCGAGCTAGACTTCCCAGTTTAGCATTACCAAATTTTACAAGTCTTTACGATACCTTGGTACACAAAGATGTGAACATTCCTGTTATTATGAAATTTAATCATTTAATTTCTTGCCTCTATGGTAAAGCCTTAGGAACTATGAAGACTTTCCAAGTCACCGAGAGTAATTACGACAAAGCTATCGCTAGTCTAAAAAGAGTCTATGATAACGAATGTCTCATCTTTGCGAACCAAATAAGTCAATTGTTCAGCCTTCCGAAAATCCCAGCAGTCTGCGTCGTCGTTGAGGGATCCCTAATACCCGCAGCTAATTTAGGAATACAATTAGTTGTAGATAAATTAACAATTTTATTCTTATTACATATTTGAAATATTCGTTGTTTTTCATATGGATTACGGTATTATGTTATGTTGTACGGTAATCTGTTGATTCGAGTATAGAGATTTTAACAAAGTAGAGCAGTACAGTTTTATTTTGCTATATGGATACGTCAGAAAACTTCAATGATTCTTCTATTGTTAGTGGTGGTAGGTTATAATTTTTAAAATTTTGACTTATTATTTCAAATTCTTCTTAATTTAGGAGTATTGAATTTATTATATTTATAATTTCTTCATTTATCAATCTTACCTGATTCTATCTGCTTTAGGTCTATTACATGGACTATTGTAGTTGTGGAAACTTGCAATTTCCCTATACCCTTAAAGATAGTTATTGTCTGTGCGTCGGTGAAGTTTGTTATCTCCATAAACCCATTTGCTGGTCTCAAATGCAGCATCAGTAGTCTGTAAAAAGGGGTTATTGTGTTTTTATATTACTTTTGTGAACTATTTTCCCAGATTCGGTTAGTATTGTTGTGCCCTTATCTTCTTTGACTATTTCTATAGTATATCTTGGTGAGAGTTTAGTTCCTAATCTTACAATTCGTTTGATAAAAATTTTTTGTCCTGGCTGATAATTTTGAATTGTATTTCGGTCTTTGTTGTGATTTTGTAAATCTAATTCTTGTTTCTGCTTAATTCTGTCAATGTTATCCTGCCTTGATTTCTGCCTTGAGTCGATATAAGCATGTCCGTCTGTCTGTCTGTCCGTCTGTCTGTCGGTTTCTACGCTCCTCTTCTCCTATAGCTGCCATATAACTGATTGATCGGAAATGCCATAAATTTGGTGTTTTTTAAGTTAGAGGGTTGGGACTCATGTTATATTTGACCAAAATATTTTATGTGCAAAATTTCTTAAGGATGGGCCGACTATATCCTATAGCTGTCATAGAACGATCGGAATTGGCATAACTTTGGTGTTTTTTAAGTTAGAAAGATGGGATTCTATTATGGACAGAATAATCTGATTTGCCAAATTTCATAAGGATCAGCCGACTATATCCTATAGCTGCCATAAACCTGAACGATCGGAATTTGCATAACTTTGCTGTTTTTAAGTTAGAAAGATGGGACTTGGTGCAGATTCCATTTTGGGAAAAAAAATCTTTTTGGCCAAATTTCATAGGGATCGGCCAACTATATCCAACAGCCGCCATATAACTGAACGATCGGAAATGGCACAACTGAAAGGGCATATTAACTTCGGCTTCGCCCGAAGTTAGCTTTCCTTTCTTGTTTTTCTTTGGTACCTCAAGATTGGAACCTCAACCGACCCGTCCGACATTTCTTTCAGAAGTATTAAATTATTAGATTTTTACAGCTTTTTCGAATAACTTCTGAATGAAATGTCGGGTCGATTAAGGTACCAATCGACGCGTATTTAGCTCTAGAATGCGAATATATAAAAATATTCTATATTTCAGTGATTAAAAATTTTTTTACATTCACCCTAATTTCTCCCAAACCAAATAACTTTTGGAATATGTTTCAACAAAAATTATCTAATTGAAACAATACCTTTCGATTGGTATATAATTCATTTAGATCGGTACGTATCTATACATTCTAAAGCGTAGGCATACGGAAAAGAGATTGCGTTGCGCCCAATGTGTAATACGTCATTTAGTACAACTCCGTTGGCGTCCTTAAATGACCCGTCGAATACGACCCTAAGTCGTTTTCCCTTTTGCCCAACTGTAGGATGATGTGGCAAATAGAAGAAATTGCCTGAATCGAAGCTGGGTCTTCTGATTTCGTGCATATGGCCAAGACTGATGAATTCCTGCATAAACTTGATGTACCTTTCTCGTAAATCCTGATTGCGCTGTAGTCTGCTTTCTACAGCCATGAAGCGGGATTGTGCTCCCTGGAACGTGTCTGAAAATTCGGGTTTGCTATTTTACAAGGTTGCTCGACTATATACCTTCCAGCTTCATCCCTTTTGTGAGTTTCGAGGAAATGTTATTCCACCTTGTCTTCGTCTGGATCCTTGTGTGCGTAGCAGCTTTCTTCTTCTGCTTCCCAAAATCGTTGTAGTGTAGTGTCAATGTTGCACTGCACTGAGTGGAGAACAGAGTTTTAGTTGTTGGAGACTGACTCTAACCGATGTGATGACCCATCAAAATATTGAAGATATGGCAATAAGATTGCCCATGTTGTCGTGCATCTTTTGGCCGGTTAGGGTGGCCCAAAAGTAGTCGCTCCCCAATAAAATGTCTATCGGGGCCACTGATGCGAAGTTAGTATCCGCCATCAGGAATCCATTGAACACATTGAGTGATGATGGATCGACATTGTGTCTTTGCAGCGAAGATGTGATCTTACGTAGAACGTGTGCGGTAACCTCTTGTGTGTTGTCCGAAACTCTAGATTTGAGATGCAGCTGAGTGACCCCTCTGGTTGCCACAGCCTTGATGGCATAAATTCCTGACACTAGTATTCGTGATGATGAACGTGCTAGCCCAAGTGCGTTGATGCAACGTTCCGAAATGTATGACAATTCAGATCCACTGTCGAATAGTAGCCAGCAGCTTGTATATATCCCATTTGCGTTTTGGACATATACCAATGCAGTCGGCAGCGTGCTTTGGCGACGCCCATAATTGTTTGGTATTGCTACAGAGCCTTGTGCGTCTGCAGCCGCTTGTGAGCCGTACGCTCGTGCGATGTGACTTACGGTCACCGATGTAGTGTGAGGAGCGTCCTGATTACGCTGGTCCTCCCTTCCTGTTGACACGGTCTGTGCCGTATCCTGCGAACTGATCGTGGTTGCTGCAAAGCCTTGCGCGTTTGCAGCCGTTTGTACATGCAATAAAGTATGATGCCGAGCATGGCATATCCTACAGTAGAATTTGTATTCACACACTGCCACACTTCAGGCTTCACACAGTTGAAACATACCGATTTCTCTTTTGCCGTTGCTCTTCGTTGTTCACAACTTAGCGCCAGAAAATCCGCAGATCCAACCAGATTGGGTCGCTCCATGCCAAATCCAGTCGATCCAACAAGACAACGATTCCATCCTTCGTTTGTGTTGCAGGTAAACGCTCAGCTAAGGACACGATCCTCGTGATCGTACCCTTCAGTCTGCGGAGGCCTACAACCAGCAACTTGTATTCCTCCATTTAAGGCAATACTCCGTGTAGTGGTGAATTATTCCTCCAGTCAATCCGGCTCGAAGGATCAAACGTTACTGTGGTCAGAAATGAAAATGAAAT